>NC_089494.1:70219684-70855101 GCF_036850765.1 Saccopteryx bilineata
TGTGTGTGTGTGTGTGTGTGTGTGCATTTGTGTGTGTGACAGAGACAGAGAGAGGGACAGATAGGGATGACAGACAGGAAGGGAGAGAGATGAGAAGTATTACTTCTTCACAGCAACTCCTTAGTTGTTCATTGATTGCTTTCTCATATTTAGCCCCCAGGGGGGCTACAGCAGAGCAAGTGACCCCTTGCTCGAGCCAGCAACCTTGGGCTCAAGCCAGCGACCTTGGGCTTCAAGCTAGGAACCTTTGGGCTCAAGCCAGCCACCATGGGGTCATGTCTATGATCCCACCCTCAAGCCAGATGAGCCTGCCCTCAAGTTGGCAACATTGGTGTTTCAAACCTGGGTCCTCTGTGTCCCAGTCCAGCACTCTATCTACTTTACCACTGCCTGGTCAAGCTCAACCTAATATTCTTAAGTCTTTTACTGTATCCCTTTTTAGGGAAATTTAAAATAATAATAATAAGAAGAAGAACATGCTTACTGAGAGTCACATACGTATGTACCAGACACATGAGGACCTTCATGAATTCTCAAATTTAATCCTCATTTGAGGACTTCCAGTCACAAAGTTTGATTTTATTTACTGGTATTTGACTTCTCAACCAGAAGAAGAGAACCTAGTGTTCACCACTTTACTGCATTGTTTCAACGCTGAAACAATATTATACCATCAATTATACAATTTGCAAGTGAAACTTTTTTATAAATTGTCAGTTATGGCAAAACTTCAGGAAGAGAGTTATATATAACTACAGGATAATAAGTATTTTCAAAATATTTACCCATCTAAACTGACATTTTTAGGCTCTGGCTGGTTGGCTCAGTGAATAGAACATCTGCCTAGAGTGTAGATGACCCAGTTTGATCCCGTGTCACGGCAAACAAGAAAAGCAAACATCTACTTCTCTTCCCCTCCCTGTCCTGCTGCTTTCTCTCCTCCCCTCTCACAGCCAGTGGCTTGACTGGTTCAAGGGTTGACATCAGGTGCTGAGAATCACTCAATTGATTTGAACATTGGCCCCAGACAGGGGTTGCTGGGTGGATTCCGGCTGGGGCACATGTGGGAGTCTGTGTCTCTAGCTCAGCGGTTCTCAACCTGTGGGTGGCGACCCTGGCGGGGGTCGAACGACCAAAACACAGGGGTCGCCTAAAGCCATCGGAAAATACATATTTATTATATAATACATTTTTAAATAAAATATGTATTTCCGATGGCTTTAGACGACCCCTGGGTTTTGTTTGTTCGACCCCCGCTGGGGTTGCCACCCACAGGTTGAGAACCACTGCTCTAGTTTACTTACTCTCACTTAAAAAAAAAAGATAAATTAACATTTCTATAACTCAGCCAGTTTAATAAAACATTATTGTCAGTCTGCTCTATGCTCTGTACTAAGTACAAGCTTTGTACTAAGCACTAAAGATTTAAAAAAATACTTTAATAAATACAAATATAGTATCTAGCTTCATGAAGCTACTGACTTAGAAAGTAAATAAGCAATAAAATTATTAACTGTATCTCTAGGAATACCAAATATTATGTGTTTCCCACTGTTATGAAATAGGTACATAAAACACCACATAACAATATATTCTTTTCCAAAATCTGAGCCAAGTCTAAGCCTCTAGATCAGGGGTAGTCAACCTTTTTATACCTACTGCCCACTTTTGTATCTCTGTTAGTAGTAAAATTTTCTAATCACCCACCGGTTCCACAGTCATGGTGATTTATAAAGTAGGGAAGTAACTTTACTTTATATAATTTATAAAGCAGAGTTACAGTAAGTTAAAGCATATAATAATAATTACTTACCAAGTACTATATGTCTGATTTTTACTGTTTAGCAGAATAAATCTTTATAAAACAACTTACTATTTAAATCTATCTTTTTATTTATACTTTGGTTGCTCCGCTACCGCTCACCATGAAAGCTGGAATGCCCACTAGTGGGCGGTAGAGACCAGGTTGACTACCACTGGTCTAGATCAATCTTCTTCCAGAGACCATAGGAGAGAGAAGAACACATTAAATTACACCTAATGGACATATTCTGTCAAAGAGTGTGAAAAATTCTACAGTATAATTAACTCAGAAGCTTCAACAAATAAATCGCTTGGGGAAACAAATTTAAATCACAGGATAACCAATTGAGCCATCAACTAAGCACAATATGTAGATCTTATTTGTATTTTTATTGGAAGAAATCAGTTAACAAGAGAATGTTTCTGAGCAATGAAAGAAAATTGA
Source organism: Saccopteryx bilineata (assembly GCF_036850765.1). Taxonomy (NCBI): domain Eukaryota; kingdom Metazoa; phylum Chordata; class Mammalia; order Chiroptera; family Emballonuridae; genus Saccopteryx; species Saccopteryx bilineata. The sequence goes on from NC_089494.1 coordinate 70,221,933, forward strand.
GCATATTCTGGGTATTGGATAATATTAAGGAATTACTGAGTTTGATGATTGTGGTAATATTGTGATTATATTTCTTACGCTTATTCTGTCAGAGACAGAAAGACAGATACTACAGGATTTCACTTATATGTGAAATCTAAAGAACAAAAGAGATGAACAAACAAAACAGAAACAGACTCAGCTATAGCTAGCAAACTGGTGGTTGCCAAACGGGAGGGGAAGGGGGACTGAGTGAAAAGGTAAAGGGATTAAGTACAAATGAGTTACAAAATAGTCATGGGGATATAAAGTATAGTATAAGGAGTATAGTCAATCATGCTGTAATAACTATGTAAGATGTTAGGTGAGTACTAGATTTAAGGGAGTATCACTCTGTAAATTATATGTCTAACCACTATGCTATACACCTGACACTAATATGAAATAATACTGCATGTAAACAGTAATTGAAAAATAAGAAAAAAAGCTTATTCTGATAAGTATATGATGTCTAAAATTTGATTTAAAATCTTTTTGTTTTTTTCTCTTTTCTAAGTGATAGGTGGGGAGATAGATTCCTGCACGCACCCTGACCGGGATCCACCAGGCAACATCTGTCTGGGGCAGATGCTCTGCCTATCTGGGGCCATGCTCAAAAACAAGTTATTTTGGGCCTAACCAGGCGGTGGCACAGTGGATAGAGCATCGGACTGGGATGCAGAGGACTAAGGTTTGAGACCCCAAGGTCGCCAACTTGAGCGCTGGCTCATCTGGTTTGAACAAAAGCTCACCAGCTTGGACCCGAGGTCGCTGGCTTGAGCAAGGGGTTACATGGTCTGCTGAAGGCCCATGGTCAAGGCACATATGAGAAAGCAATCAGTGAACAACTAAGGTGTCGCAACGACAAACTGATGATTGATGCTTCTCATCTCTCCCCATTCCTGTCTGTCTGTCCCTGTCTATCCCTCTCTCTGACTCTCTGTCTCTGTAAATAAATAAATAAATATCTTTAAAAAACAAGTTATTTTTAGTGCCTGAGATGAAAGCTCCAGGGAGCCATCCTTAGCTCCTGGACCAATGTGCTTGAACCAACCGAGCCATGGCTGGGAGAGAAGAGAGAGAGAGAAGGGAAGAGGGAGGAGTCCAGAAGCAGAGGGTCACTTCTCTTCTATGCCCTGACCAGGAATCAAGGCGAGACATCTACACACCAGGCATATGTAGAGCATAGAGACATCTATGCTCTACAACCGAGCCAAACAGCCAGGGCCAATTTAAAATCTTTCAGAGAGGAAGTTAAATGAGTAATACATGAAAAATGAAGAATATAATGTTATTATTTATTGAAGCTGAATATTGGGTTCCTGGTGGTTCACCGTATTACTCTCTACCAAAACAAAACAAAAGAACTGTAGCAAGTGCTATAAATGAGAGATATATGGTGCATCAAGAGACGATAAAGGATTTTTCTGAGTCAGAAAGGTTTTTCTGAGGAACTGACACTTGAGCTGAAATCTGAGGACTGAGTTTACACTATATAGGAGGAGAACAAAGTGAGTGAGAAGATTAAAAGGCCAATGTGGCTGCAGTAGAGAGAGCAAGTCTGAGTCCAGGATGAACACTTCAGGGATTTATTGCTTAATTCCAAAAGTATGGTGAGGGTCTTCCTTATTTATAAGTCCCTCCAGGGAAAATTTAAACCTGTTAGGAGGAAAAGCCTAGTCCCTTTTCCCGGTCTAATTTTAATATTCAATTGTCTGAAACACAGGCATATGCCCTTGTTAGCACTTAAACTACGGAAAAAGTAGTCATTGAGTTACGATTCTCTTAATTTGCATTATAAATAGTTGTATCCTCAGGATTTGGCCCACTTGTGGGCATTCATTTACTATTTCTGAGAAGCTCAATTGAGATGTGAAGTTTGTTCATTTTGTATTCTAAAACATAGCCACAATTTGACCCAAATTAGTAGAAAATTTTACATTGACTATTATAAAAATAATATTATTTTTCTCCCCCCTGCCTCCCTCTACTCCCTGAACATAAGACTGTCTACTGAATTCCTCTTTGGTGTGATTCCATCAAACACTGTCACTATCAGAAACAGCTCTATGGGAAATAATTTTTCTCTATTAAGAATATAGTGGAGGACATTATTCCCTATGTCACTGAGTATCACCTTTATGAAGATACATTTGGGAAATTCTTGTCAAATCTTAATAACAGAAAAATTATACTTAAGTTTTATATCTCATGGAAATTTGAAATTGTATAATTTATAACATTTTATGTGAATTGATGTCAGCTAAATAGTCTCTTTTTTGACTATTGATAGTCTCTTTTTTGTGGCAGAGACAGAGAGTCAGGACAGATAGGGACAGACAGACAGGAAGGGAGAGAGATGAGAAACATCAATTCTTTGGTGAGGTTCCTTAGTTGTTCATTGGTTGATTTCTCATATGTGCCTTGACTGAGGAGGCTACTGCAGACCGAGTAACCCCTTGCTTGGGCCACCACCTTGGGTCCAAGCCGGTGAGCCTTACTCAAATCTGATGAGCCCGCACTCAAGCTGGCCACCTAGGGATCTCAAACCTGTGTCCTCTGCGTCCCAGTCCAACACTCTATCCACTGAGCCACTGCCTGGTCAGGCTAAAATAGTCTCTTAAATAAGCCTGGTTTAAATAATTAAATTAAATTTATATCTGCAGCTTATTTTTTGAATTAAAGGGGGGGCAGGATCAGTAGACCTACAAAATCTGCTAATGGAATTTAGTCTGTAATGCAATTGGTTTTTACCTCTCTAGCTACACTATTTGTAAAATTAAAGGGGATTTGGCTGCAACTGAGTGAGATTCAGGTAGACCCCAGTAAAGCTTGCCAACCTGGGTGTAATGTATATATATGGGTTACTGTGAGCTTCAACTACTAAGTCCCTCAGTGTTGAGGTGGCAGCATCCACTAAGCCAGTTACCTCTAACCAAGAGTAGCTTCATCTATTTACCCCTCTTTAACAAAGATATACATATTATTATTTTGTGTGTGTGTTAAATGTAAAAATTCTTGGAAACTATAGTGTAGTATCATCTACCCATTGTCAATGTCTTACAGTTTATATCCAATCACAAATTTGATGCATGGTCACCAAAAACATCTCAGGCTATATCTGTAATACTTATGAATGTAACCTTCACATCAAAGCCTACAAGTTTTGAGTGCCTTTTTGATGCAAGGATTCTTTGTGACTGCATCAGCAAACTAGAGGACATCTTAAACCCATTACTCAAGAGACATCAGAGAAAGAAAGAAGTGATTCTTTTATGTAATTATCATATATGTTCTAATCCAAAGCATTTTTTTTTATAATCCATTCTCTTACCTGATATTCTTCAAGAATTACTTCATTACAAAGGCAAATCATTTTGATTTTTTCAAAGTATTTGTCAAGTTATAATGTTAACATATTTTGAAGGAAAAAACATAAGGTGGTAGAGGATCGTTGTTATTCATTAGCATGTTTGCCAACTGCATATTTCACAAGAATTCTATACTATACATTGAATTCTTTGTCAAATATAGGTAATACTACTATTATTCTCCGATATATTCCTTTTATAGTTGACCTCATAATATAAAATTATTTTGTTGAGTTGCAAGTTATGCACATTTTTCAAAAAAAATGCTTCTGGAGGTAAAAATCAGCATTTTAAGGTTATAAAAGTTCTTATAGTTATAGTCTTGGATCTACAAAGGGAAAAAGCCAGGATTAGACTCATCATATTTCTTTTTTAGACCCAGACCACACAAATAGAAATGAGGACAAGATCACCAACTTCTATGATCACTTCTTTGAATATCTCGGATGAGGCGACAATCAGACATGAAGAAGGTAAAGTAAAAAATATTTAGACACTATGAAAGATACTTTTCATAGCAGCCAATTTTAAAGAAATTCTATAATTTCTTTAGAATTTTATATGATAACTAAAACAAGAAATAACTAGAATATTAGGATTAAAAATTTGTAAAAATTTTATAAACAAAGTGTTCTAAACATTGGAAAGGGTTACCAAAGAATGCCAAACAATTTTTGTTTTAGCATTGAAAGTAACATAAAAGTAGCAACTTGTAACTAAAAATAAAGCTTGTCATACATATATTACTTATAATCAGCATATAGATAATACATAAAACAATATATTAAGGTCCTTTCTATATTGACTTTGCTTTTTTAACATATAACTGGTAACTTATTATTATGGCCGATGTTGAAAGACATCATTTTGTAAAGCATATAAATCTAGAAACTATAAATTATAATACTCTCAACTATATTTCATATTTCTTTTTTTGACATATAGTCCCATGTTTTGCTTCCAATACACAGTTTGTCTCTTTTTCATTTGTCTAAATTCAGCTAGAATGAAAAAAATAGAGGAAATTTACTTTGCTCTGCTTATTAGTATAAAATATTTTTCTTTGCTAATTCCACATCAGAAGTATAGTTTCAAACCTCTTTTGACATGCAGAAGTCAAAATTTTCTATTAAACAATTTGCTGATGTTTAACTTTTCTATTCCTCTATTGCAGAAGATAAAACATGTCAGAAGAGATGTCTGTTGTGTTGGCGTAAATTTGCTAAAATGTTCTTGATCTGGAATTGTTCTCCCTGTTGGTTAAAATTGAGAGAGTTTGTCCATGTGATTATGATGCACCCATTTACTGATCTTTTTCTCACTATCTGCATAATTGTAAACATATATTTTTTGGCCATGACATCTTATCCAATGAGTGATGAAACCATCAATGTTCTCACCATTGCAAACCAGGTAAGGCTCTTATTCTTCCTAATTTTTACTTGCAATTTTGATTGTTTTTTAAAGTCTTTTTGTTTGTTTGTGTTTTGTTGTTTTTTTAGTATCAATATTTTCATTAGCCTACCTATATATCTGAAATATAAAAGGCTTTCATATTTATAATTATATTATATAATTGGACTTTATAAAGCACAGGTAGTTTTTTAGACCACTGTACAAGTGCTTAAATGGCTGGGCTCTAATCTTGCCTCTGGCAACAGTCAGCCACCTATCTTGGACAAATCAATTCACTTTATTTATTTATTTTTTTATTTACTTGATTGTGTTTACATAGATTCTAGGGTTGCCCTGAATACATTCCTTCGCCCCCGTATTTCTCTCAACATCTCCTTTTTCCCCCTCCCTAGGGTGCCCTCCCCCCTTCCCTTCAGGTTTATCCCATCCTATCATCCCCTTCCCCTCTGTCCTCTTTTCCTCAGGTCCCTTTGATCCCTCCTCTGTCTCAATTCTGTTCCTCAGTTCTCATTGTTCCTTGGATTTCTCAAAGGAGTGAGGTCATATGATACTTTTTTTTCCTCTGCCTGGCTTATATCACTTAACATAATAGTTTCCAGGTCCATTCATGTTGTTACAAAAGGTAATATTTCCTTCTTTTTCATGGCCCCATAGTATTCCATTGTGTATATGTACCACTGCTTTTTAATCCACTTGTCTACTGATGGACTCCTGGCTGTTTCCAGATCTTTGCTATTGTGAAAAATGCTGCCATAAACATGGAATGCTTTTCTTTTTTTTCAGTTGGGGTTATGATGTTCTAGAGATATATTTACAATAGTGGGATGGCTGGGTCAAAAGGTAGATCCATTTTTAATTTTTTGAGGAATCTCCATACTGTTTTTCACAGTGGCTGCACCAGTCTGCATTTCCACCAGCAGGAGGGTTCCCTTTTCTCCACATCCTTGCCAGCACTTTTTCTGTGTTGTTTTGTTAATGAGCGCCATTCTGACTGATGTGAGGTGGTATATCATTGTGGTTTTAATTTGCATTTCTCTAATGATTAGTCATGTTGAACATGTTTTCATCTGACTATTGGCCATCTGTATGTTCTCTTTGGAGAATTGTCTATTCATTTTTTTTCCCATTTTTTTTATTGGATTGTTTGTCTTCCTGGTGTTGAGTTTTACAAGTTCTTGATAAATTTTGGTATTAACCCCTTATCAGACGTATTGTCGAATACATTCTCCCACTGTGTGGTTTGTCTTTTTATTCTGTTCATATTGTCTTTGGCTGTACAAAAGCTTTTTAGTTTGATACAGTCCCATTTGTTTATCCTGTCTTTTATTTCACTTGCCCATGGAGATAAATCAGCAAATATATTGCTGTGAGAGATGTAGGTGAGCTTACTGCCTATGTTTTCTTCTAAGATACTTATGGTTTCAAGGCTTACATTTAAGTCTTATCCATTTTGAGTTTATTTTTTTGAGTGGTGTAAGTTGGTGGTCTAGTTTCATTTTTTTGCAGGTAGCTGTCCAATTTTCCCAATATCATTTGTTAAAGATGCTGTCTTTACTCCATTGTATGCTCTTACTTCCTTTGTCAAATATCAATTATCTACATAGGTGTGGGTTTATTTCTGGGTTCTCTGTTCTGTTCCATTGATCTATATGCCTGTTCTTATGCCAGAACCAAGCTGTTTTGAGTACGATGGCCTTGTAGTATAATTTGATATCAAGAAGTGTGATACCTCCCACTTTATTCTTCTTATTCAACATTGCTAAGGCTATTTGTGCTCTTTTTTGGTTCCTTCTAAATTTTTGGAATATGTGTTCTATGTCTTTGAAATATGTCATTGGTATTTTAATAGGTATTGCATTGAATTTATAAATTGCTTTGGGTAATATAGACATTTTAATGATGTTTATTCTTCCTAACCATAAACATGGTATATGCTTCCACTTGATTGTATCTTCCTTCATTTCTTTTATTAATGTTTTATAATTTTCCAAGTGCAAGTCTTTAACATTCTTGGTTAAATTTACTCCTGGGTACTTTATGTTTTTGTTGCAATAGTGAAGGGAATTGTTTCTTTAATTTCTCTTTCTGACAGTTCATTGTTGGTGTATTAAAATGCCTCTGATTTCTGTGTATTTATTTTATACCCTGCCACTTTGCTGCCATTTATCAGGTCAAGTAGTTTTAGACTGAGACTTTAGGGTTTTCTACATACAGTATTATATCTTCTGCAAATAATGATAATTTTACTTCTTCTTTTCCAATTTGGATGCCTTTTATTTCATCTTCTTGTCTTATTGCTGTAGCTAGGACTTCCAGTACTATGTTGAATAAGAGTGGTGAAAGGAGGCACCCCTGTCTTGTTCCTGCTCTTAAGGGGATTGCTTTTAATTTTTGCCCATTGAGTATGATGTTGGCTGTGGGTTTCTCATAGATGACCTTTATCATGTTGAGGTATGTTCCCTGTATTTTCACTTTGCTGAGAGTTTTGATCATGAATGGGTGCTGGATTTTATTCAGATGCTTTTTCTGCATCTATTGAAATTATCATGTGGTTTTTCTCCTTCCTTTTGTTTATGTGATGAACCACATTGATTGATTTATGAATATTGAACCATCTTTGCCTCCCCAGAATGAAACGCACTTGATCATGATGTATGATTTTTTTTTCATATATTGTTGGATCCGGATTGCTGAAATTTTTGTTGAGGATTTTAGCATCTAAGTTCATCAGGGATACTGGCCTATAATTTTCATTCTTTGTGTTGCCTTTGCCTGGTTTTGGGATCAGAATTATGCTCGCCTCATAAAAGGAGTTTGGAAGTCTTCATTCCTCTTGAATGTTTTGAAATAGATTGAGAAGGATAGGAGTTAGTTCTTCTTTGAATATTTGGTAGAATTCACTTGTGAAGCCATCTGGCCCAGGGCTTTTGTTTGTTGGGAGTTTTTTTGATAACTGTTTCAATCTCATTTGTTGTAATCGGTCTGTTTAGGTTTTCTGATTCTTCCAGATTGATTTTGAAAGATTATATGTTTCAAGGAATTTGTCCATTTCACTTAGGTTATCTAATTTTTGGCATACAGTTCTTATGTATTTTCTTACAATATTTTGTATTTCTGTTGTGTCAGTTGTTATTTCTCCACTCTGATTTCTAATTTTATTTATTTGAGTCCTCTCTCTTTTTCTCTTGGTGAGTCTGGTTAAGGGTTCATTGATCTTGTTTAACCATTCAAAGAACCAGCTCTTGGTTTCATTGATCTTCTGTATTGGTTCTTTGGCCTCTTTGTCATTTATTTCCACTCTAATCTTTATTATTTCCTTCCTTCTACTACCTCTGGGCTTTACTTGCTATTCTTTTTCTAGTTCTTTTAGATGAAGAGTTAAGTTGTTTATGTAGTGACCTTCTTTATCTCTTACTATAGCCTTTGTTTTAAAGTCCATTTTGTCTGATATAAGTATTGCTATCCAGCTTTTGTTTCATTTTCATTTTCATGAAATATTTTTTTCCATCCTTTTACTTTCAGTCTGTGTATCTTTTGTTTTGAGATGTGTCTCTTGTAGACAACATATGAATGGGTCCTGTTTTCTTATCCACGCAGCTACCCTATGTCTTTTGATTGGATCACTTAATCCATTTACCTTTAAGGTTATTATTGATATGTAGTTGTTTATTGCCATTTTATTCTTTAAAGCTTTATTCCTCTTTTACTATATTTTTCCCCTTTTGTTCTGTTTACAACAGGCCCCCTTAACATTTCTTGCATCATTGGTTTGGTTGTAATGAATTCCTTGAGTTTTTGTTTGTTTGTTTGTCTGGGAAGATTTTTATTTCTCCTTTAATTTTAAATGATAACTTTGCTGGATAAAGAAGTCTTGGTTATAAGCTCTTGTTCTGCATTTATTTGAATATATCTTGCCATTCCATTCTGGCCTCAAGTGTTTCTATTGAGAAGTTGGATGTCATCCTTATGGGGGCTCCTTTGTAGGTGAGAACCTTTTTTTCTTTAGCAGCTTTTACTATTTTCTCTTTATCTCTTAGCTTTGGTATTTTAATTATGATGTGTCTTGTTGTAGATTTCTTTGGGTTTCTCTTTAATGGAGATCTCTGTGCTTCTTGAACTTGTTTGACTTTTTCCTGCATCAATTTAAGGAAGTTTTCAGCTATGATTTCATTGAAGAAGGTCTCTCTCCCATGTTCTTTCTCTTCTTCTTCAGGAACCCCTATGATGCGAATGTTGTTTCTCTTTAGGTTGTCACAGAGCTCTCTTAGAGTTTCTTCAGATTTTTTCAGCCTCTTTTCTTTTTGCTGCTCCACTTCTGTGTTTTCGTTTATCTTGACTTCTAAATCGCTGATTCGATCCTCTGCTTCATCCAGTGTGCTATAATTGTTTCTAGTGTAGTCTTCATTTCTGAAATTGTATTTGTCATTTCTGACTGGTTCTTCTTTATTATTTCAATGTCCTTTTTGATGCTTGTAATCTCTTTATTTGTGTGCTCATTGTGTCCATCCATTATTGTTCTAAGATCTTTTAGCATTCTAATAATCCTAATTTTAAACTCTGCATCCAGTAGTTTGGTTATTTCCATATCACTCAGTTCATTTTCTGGAGGTTTCTTTTGTTAATTCATTTGGATTGCACTTCTCTGTCTTCCCATTATGTCTATGTGTTTGGGTGTATTGTTTGTAGAGCTGGTTGAGTCTAGGGTTGTTGTTTTCTGTCTCAAATTTTCAATTGTGTTATTTCTAGGTCTTCTTGGATTGACATCAGCTGTTGTTTGTAACCCACTGTAAGATTTGGCTTTTCTAATAGAGCCGCTTTGAAGTCTTGATTCCTTTGTTTTCTTTTCAGTTTTCTTAACTCGGTGGTAGTCTTGTTTACTGATCTCAGCAGGGGGCTTATTTGAAACTGTATCCAAGGAATAGAATATGGTGGTGTAACCTGAAACTCTGAAGGCCTGATCTGCCAGCTATTCTCTGAGTGTGGGGTGCTTTCTCTACTTCAGTAGGGGGAGGTGTATCTCAGATCTCCATGGATACCTGAGTTACTGCCCCTCCTCCCCACATCCTGTTTTCAGCTGTGTTTTGTGCGGATTGGAGCCAAATAGATTTTTGTTTTTTAAAGTCTTGAGTAACATGTTACTTTATTTGATAACCCCAATATGTTTTGAATGCATTATATAAGCACTTGATGAACTTGTTTTTTGGTTTTATCTATCTTCTCCACTTCACAGTGCCAAGACCTACTTTGTAAATGTTCTTATCACTGAAGAAGTTTATAACTAGAGTTTAAAATTCTACCATTGTAAATTTGGGATTCCTCGCTAGTTGCTTGACAGGTTGCTGGAAATTATTTCTTTCCTCTCTCTTCCCTCTGTTGGTACCATAGCCCCATAAATCAGAATAGGGAAAGAGTCAAATAACAGACACAGTTTTTCATTGACACCTGATTTAAATTCTGACTACAACTGTGCCTGACCCTGTCTGCTCTTTACCACCTTAAGATTGGAGCATATTCTTTACAATGTTTTGTTGGGATTCACCTATCCTTTTCATTCCATACAATGCAAAAGGCAAAACTAATTTCTATGAATTTAAAAACAAGTCACATTCAAGCAAACATATATAGTGTTTCAACTTTTTTGTTTTTATTACTGTTTATTATTTTGCTTAGTTGCTTAGTACTCATATAAACAGCCAAACTGCTACTACTATTGAAGTACACATTATTTGATACCAAAAAAATAATTTAGTTATTTCTGCCAGTATAGTTTTTAAAACGCAGTTTCCGTAAGTTTATTCTGTTGGGTTTGTTGTTGTTGTTGTTGTTGTTGTTATTCTGGACCATATATGTACTTATTTTATTTTTTACAAATTGAAAATAAATATCTTTTTTTAAAACAGTTTTTATTGATTGCTTTTCTTTTCACAGAGACAGAGAGTTGGAGAGAGGAACAGATAGGGACAGACAGGAAGGGAGAGAGATGAGAAGGATCAATTCTTTGTTTAGGCACCTTAGTTATTCACTAACTGCTTTCTCATATGTGCCTTGACTGGGGGTGGGGGGTGAGGGGCTACAGCCGATTGAGTGACCCCTGGCTCAAACCAGTGACCTTGGGTACAAGCCAGCAACCTTGAGCTTCAACCCAGTGACCTTTGGGCTCAAAATAGAGACCATGGGGTCAGCTCTAGGATCCCATGCTCAAGGCAGCGACCTCATGCTTAAGCTGGCGAGCCCGCACTCAAGCTGACGATCTTGGGGTTTCAGACTTGGGTCCTTCACATCCCAGTCTAATGCTCGATCCACAGTGCCACTGCCTTGTCAGGCTATTGATTGATTTTTAAAGAGAAGAGAAAGAGAGAGTAAGAAAGAGAGAGAGAGGCCCTGGCCGGTTGGCTCAGCAGTAGAGCGTCGGCCTGGCTTGCAGGGGACCCGGGTTTGATTCCCAGCCAGGGCACTTAGGAGAAGTGCCCATTTGCTTCTCTGCCCCCCCTCCTTCCTCTCTGTCCCTCTCTTCCCCTCCCGCAGCCAAGGCTCCATTGGAGCAAAAGATGGCCTGGGTTCTGGGGATGGCTCCTTGGCCTCTTCCCCAGGCGCTAGAGTGGCTCTGGTCACGGCAGAGCGATGCCCCAGAGGGGCAGAGCATCACCCCCTGGTGGGTAGAGAGTCACCCCTGGTGGGTGTGCCGGGTGGATCTTGGTCGGGTGCATGCGGGAGTCTGTCTGACTGTCTCTCCTCGTTTCCAGCTTCAGAAAAAAAAAATTTTTTTTCTATAAAAAAAAATTTATAAGAAAGAGAGAGAGATAGAAAAGGGGCTGGAGGGAACATACAACTCATATTAGTTGTATGTGCCTTGACCAGGCAACCCCAGGGTTTTGAACTGGTGACCTCAACATTCCAGCTCAAATGCTTTACCCCTTGTGTCATTATAGGTTAGGTGAAAAATTAAGCATCTTATCAAATAATCCATATACCAAAAGAGACTATTCAAAATTAAAAGGGCCCTTGCTTGTTGGCTCAGTAGATAGAACATCAACCCTGCCTTCAGAGGTCCCAGTTCAATCCCCAGTCAGGGAATACATGAGAAGTGACTATTTGCTTCTCTATCCCTCCCTTTCTCTCTTCTCTCTTTCTTCCCCTCTCCCAGCCAGTGACTCAGTTGGTTCAATCATCAGTCCCTGGTGCTGAGAATAGCTCAGTTGATTAAAGCATCAGCCCCAGATGAGAGTTTCTGGGTACATCCCTGTCGGGGTGCATGCAGGAGTTTGCCTATCTCTCCTTCTCTCACTTAAAAAGATTAAAAGATGTTTTTACTCTCAAATATTCTTTTATTTTCCTCCCAGACTAACTTCCTAAAATGATTAAAGATTTTGTATAAATTGTTTAACTTTAGATTATTAAATAAAATATATAAGTCTATTGTAATACACACTCCAAAACTAATCAGATATTGACAGAGGGACTGTGGGGAATGTGATATTGAAAACTTACGCTTTCTGTGAATGAGGGTTCTGATAGAGCTATTGCAAACACATCCTCATTCCTGTGTTTTTTTATTTTATTTAGGTTTTCATTGGAATTTTTACAACAGAAATGATTTTTAAAATAATTGCCATGCATCCATATGGGTATTTCCAAGTTGGTTGGAACATTTTTGATAGCTTAATTGTGTTCCATGGTTTAGCAGAAATTTATCTAGCAAATGTCCATGGACTGGGCTTTCTTCAACCATTCAGGGTGGTAAGTAGAATCCAAAACTAGTATCTTATTTTATAAAAATTTATCTCAGTTTCCTCAAACATAAAATGGGAAGAATAGTAATACCTATACCATTGGGATATTGGAAATATTAAGTGAGTTCATTCTGCCCCAGAAAAGAGGAAGTGGTCTCCAATACCATTATTTAATGCCTTAACGGAAATAAGTCATATATGTAACAAATTTGAGATGTAGTTCTAGGAAGCCAGGCCAGAGGTACTAGACCAGTTTTGAGAAACAAAGTAATGAAGAGCCCCAGGAGATGAATGTCAATGTGTAACTAAGAAACTGGAATCAGATATTTCTAAATTTAAGATAGAAAACTTTATATAACACCAGTCAGGCCAGGAGACAGTTATTATAAAAACTAAGCCAGAATCAGTATATATCTGCAATGAAGCGTGGTGGTAAGACTCATAAAACTAAGCGAGGAAATAATATTTAAGAAAATGTTAAGTATTTGATAAGTAATATATTGTCCCATGCTGGTAAACAATTGAAAAAATGTAGCAGGAATCAAGAACAATCTGTCTTAAATCCTCAAACATTAATTTTTCTAATGAGTGAGAAAAATATATACAAGATGTAGTTTTGAAATTTATGAATGAAACAAGTCCAGGAAATACAGAAAATGGGATCAAAGATAAGATCAAAATATCTGAAAGACTAGTAACAACTAGTAACAGATGTTTTACATGGATTAATGTAAAGTCATACTCTTCAGTAGAGAAAGCCAAATGTATACTAGAAAAAGTTAAGGAATGTATATCACATATGTAAATGATGTGTGGGTTTTGGATGACTAAGTTCATTGTGATATGGTGGCTAAAACATTAACGTAATTTGTAGTATATCAATAGAAATAAAAAAAGTGAAAAGAAAAAGAATATACTAAACCTAGATTGTAGAATGTTGTGTTTGGTCTTCAAAGTGTTCTTTTAAAAAGGAAATACACAATGGAAACCAATGGAATTCAGTGGAAACTGACAGTTATTTTTTAATATTATCTATTTGTCAGAATGTGAGAAAATATCCAATGTGTTGTGAAAAGCAAACTAGAATGGATAGCTGCCCTACCAGATATGGAAACTTATAGCTTGTGTAATTGTAGTAGTATAATATTAAATGGGCATTGACAGATCAATAGAAGAGGATATATATGGATTTTGTGTAAAAGGTTATAGAATTTGTATAATGCATTAAGAATTGTACACAAAATGAATTTTCAGTGGTTAGTTAACAATGCTCAAAACGGAATATTACATTATGGACTATATATGTGAGTGTGTATAATGCTGATAAAAAAATTTTGAATACCATAGTAAGTAGTAACCAAGTCTTTTTTAATCTTTCTTTTCTATTCTTGCTTTCTTTTTACGTTACTCTATTAGTTGCGAATTTTCAAGTTGGGGAAATACTGGCCAACGTTTAAGATTCTGATGCTTACTCTTAATAACTCATTAGCGACCCTGAAAGACTTGATCCTGCTGTTTTTCATATTCGTATTTTTTTCTGCTGTGGTTGGCATGAAGCTATTAGATTGGCATAACCAAGTAAATGTCTGCCAGTTATACTATCAAGACCCACGCTGGCACATGGCTGACTTCTTCCATTCCTATCTGAATGTGTTCCGGATTCTCTGTGGAGAGTGGATAGAGACTTTATGGGATTGCTTTAACACAGCAGGAAAATTCAGTTGTATTCCGTTTTACATGATGGTCATTTTAATTGGAAACTTATTGGTAAGTCATATATACTTCTAAATTTTCCTTGAGAATCTGATGTAATATAGTCTAATATTTTCATGGTGTGGCTTATGGGGTCTAGTGATCTATAACTGTACTGTTCAACATGATGGTACCCAGCGTGTTGTGGCTATTGATCAGCTGAAATTTAAATGGTGTAATTTAAAATGTGTAAAACCATCCAGTGGATCTAAAGTTTTAATCAAAAAAATAATTTAAATTATTTCATTAGTGATTTTTATATTGAATTACATTTTTAAATGATAATCCTTTTACATATTTAGTTAAATAAAATGTTAGCATATTAATTTCACCTGTTTGCTTATGATTTGAATGTGAGTACTAAAAAATTGCATATGTGAAATATACACATCATATTTCTGTTGGATAACACTGGTTTATAATCTTGCTACTCAAAGTAGCACCAGCATCATGTAGAATATAATTATCAATGAAGACTCTCAGACCTTATTCCAGACCTATGGAAGCAGAATCAAGATTTTAACAACATCCTCAAGTGATTTGTATGCACATTAAATTTTGAGAAGCATTTAAACATAACACTCATTGTGAAACTTGAACACACAGTGGAATTACCTGGGGAATTCATAAAAATATACTAATGTCTTGCATCCATTCCCAAAAATTCTGATTTTATTGGTATATGGACATAACCTGGTCATCAGGATTTTTAGGAATTCTTATTTGATTAAATTGTGCTGCAGAATTTGAAAACCACTGGTCTATAAAGCTTCAAGGAGAGTTAATATAAGCTTATTCATTAAGAGAGAAAGCTTTCATTTTTAAATTTCCAACAATTAATCTGGTGCTACATGAATTTAGTCCGTAGCTTTTACTTCTAAGAAAGAAGCTGGCTTAGAAAAGAAAACTGTTCTTATAGAATAAAAAGAAAAACAGGACTCAGTATTTGCTTTTTACTCATAAATTATAGAGATTAAATACATTTCCAGGAAATTAGATTACATTGTGTTGGAACCCTTCCTGGTTACTTCTCTGTTGCTCTGGTCATAACCCCTGTCACATTATTTGGTTTTATATTTCATTGTTGATGTACTTGTTTACTTTTCTTATTAAACTGCTCCTTAAAGGAAGGGATCATTACTGTTTTTTGCATCATCAAGGCCCAGAACAGTGCCTAATATGTAAAAATACTTAAATATCTTCTGCCTTTGTAGCTATTAGTACATTTTCAACCGCAAGTGGCAGAAAACACTATTGTAAATGGCTAAAAATATATATATTAGCATATATAAACGTATATAAAAATAATGTATATAACATATATATTATATATTACTCAAAATAACAGATATTTCACTTCAGTTGACACATATATACAAACAAGATCTTAAGAGACAGTTCTTTGCCAATCTCCTATCTGTCTTTTCTATGCCCTTTACTGTCTGGTGGCCTCTGTTTTAGCAAGATGGCTGCTTCAGTCTAAGCTTTAAGTCTAATAGAAGAGAAATTTCTGTCTTTCCCAGAAGTCACAGCAAATTTCTCCTATTAGCTCATTAGCTCTGAATCACAGGTTCATTTCTGAAGGGATCTCTCTAGCTCAGGGTGTGGAGTACATTTATTATTTATTTCCCAGGGTGTGGAATATATTAATATATATTATTACATTAAGCCACTCAGAATCTCCTTGAAGCTGAAAATGATGTCAATACAGACCCAAATCATATGACTAATAACAGGATAAAAGTGGTTGACCAAATGAAATGTAGGTTTTTATTCCCAAAGTAAGGGCTATGGTTGATGGCTGTTGAGATAAACAACAACTCACACACATATATACACTCCACTCTATTTCTAAGGTGTCTTTTAATAGTGTTGAGTTATAGAAAAATAAAGAATTCAGATCCAAGCAAACACAGGTTCAAATTTCAGTCTAT
Organism: Saccopteryx bilineata; assembly: GCF_036850765.1. Classification (NCBI taxonomy): domain Eukaryota; kingdom Metazoa; phylum Chordata; class Mammalia; order Chiroptera; family Emballonuridae; genus Saccopteryx; species Saccopteryx bilineata. The sequence continues at coordinate 70,238,154 of NC_089494.1, forward strand.
AATACTAACAGTTAAGCTATTTTGTGCATATTATATAGTCTTTTAAACCCTGACAATATCTACCAGGAGAATAAAATAATAATTTAATACATGTCTTATAGGGATATTGTAATTTAAATAAAATCAGTTAGCACTCTGTAAATATTCAGAAATATTTTACTTTTTTTTTAAGAGACAGAGAGAGAGAGGGGGATAAATAGGGACAGACAGACAGGAATGGAGAGAGATGAGAAATATCAATCATCAGTTTTTTGTTGTGACACCTTAGTTGTTCATTGATTGCTTTCTCATATGTGCCTTGACCGTGGGCCTTCAGCAGACTGAGTGACCTCTTGCTTGAGCCAGCGACCTTGGGTCCAAGCTGGTGAGCTTTGCTCAGACCAGATGAGGCAGCGCTCAAGCTGTTGACCTCGAGGTCTCGAACCTGGGTCCTCCGCATCTCACTCCAATCCTCTATCCACTGCGCCACCGCCTGGTCAAGCTTACTTTCTTTACAATTTAAAATGTTATATCTCCCACATCTACAGAATTTTATTAATTTCTTAACATTTTTTTAGAAGTTTCAGTTAAGCACTTTACAGATGTTTTGCCTGCAATTTAAGTAGTTGCCACCAGTTGAATTGTGACAAGGTCACATAAACCAAAGAAGGATAAAAAAATGAAAGAAATAAAAAGTTGAATATAAAATCCAGTTGCTTTTTATTTTTTAATAAATGTACGGGGTGACATTGGTTAACAAAATTATATAGGTTTCAAGTGTAAAATTTTATATCATATGTGCACTGCATTGTGTGTTTTCCACCCAAAGTCAATTTAGTTGCATTTTAAAAATTAAAAAAAAAGATCATAAATATGTTATTCCATATATACTTATATATTCCCAAATTAAATATGTTGATATAATTATAACAATATTAAAATAGAAGAGCCATTAAATTCTTTGATTACTAATCAGAAAAATAATTTCTTAAGTCAATCTTGAATTTCCTTACTCTTCCACACTACTTTATTTTGTCATGAGTTGCTCAATTCTCACACAATAGGTAGATAGTTTTGAAAGAGCAAATTTCAGGGAAAACTTTAGGATGTTTTGTTTTATATATATTATTTTACCTTTTATCTCAACACAGAAGCAATATGTGCGTTGAATTCCTATAAAACTGTGACTGAAAGCTATATAATATAATTTGTATTTCCCCTCTGTCTTTATTAATCCTCAAATTAGAAGAGGTAATCAAACCTCTATAGATTTGGTCATTTACACATCTTTTTTTCCTTTTTAAACCTTTAAGAGATCAGGCCATTTTTAACTTAAACCACACTTGAACAAAGCAGAAGCACTTCTTCATTTGTACCATACTTCCAGAATATTGTGAACTTTATTTCCAGCCCTTTTACATCCTTATTACATATATAGGTATGCTTGTATATGAGTATGTGAGTGTGTGTGTGTGTGTGTGTGTGTATAAGAAACCTTAGATTGCTAGGTCTTAAAAATACAATATTTGTAGCATAATTTTTCCTTGTCCAAATTATGACACACAATCTATTCTTTCATTTATTCTACAATTAATTTATTTTCCGCCTGACCAGGCGGTGGCGCAGTGGATAGAGCGTTGGACTAGGATGCAGAGGACCCAGGTTTGAAACCCCAAGGTCATCAGCTTGAGCATGGGCTCATCTGGTTTGAGCAAAACTCAACAGCTTGGACCCAAGGTTGCTGGCTTGAGCAAGGGGATACTTGGTCTGCTGTAGCCCCACGGTCAAGGCACATATAAGAAAGCAATCAATGAACAACTAAAGTGCCACAATGAAAAACTGATGCTTAATGTTTCTCATTTCTCTCTGTTCCTGTCTGTCTGTCCCTATCTATCCTTCTCTCTAACTCTCTTTCTCTGTCACTGTAAAAAATAAAAGAAAAAAAATAATTTTCCAACAAATACCACTAACATGCCTAGCACTGTGTTAGTTGTCTACTTAAGAGAAAATGTGGTTCCTACTCATTAGCACTGTGTTAGTTGTCTACTTAAGAGAAAATGTGGTTCCTACTCATGTTTATAGTCATGAAATTCTTACCTAACATCCTTCTCTTATTTGTCACCATGCCTAATACTTAAAACAAAGGTGGAAAAAGAAACAACCAACATCTTAAATTATATTTGGTCTTGCCCTTTTACATCCTGAACTCATTGTCTTTTGTAAATGATAGAGATGCTAATAGTGTAGTTCCTACAAGGGTCATGGAGTCCCTGCCCAGATTATTTGTAAGTAAGCCTTTTTGTCAAAAAGAGACACTCATGTGAGACCAATCATACAAATCTCTGAGGGTATTGGCATTTGATCATTGTATTTTCAGGTTTTTGTTTTTTTGTTTTTTTAGTTTGCCTTCTGAGACTTTGTCATTGTAGGTTATAGAAAATATATCAGTATTCAGATTATCTCATCAGTAAGAAATTCCCAATTTTGAGCCATCTTGCACTCTACATTTTATTGCTACACCAAAATATGGTTGAAATTAAGATTACTGATGCCAGTAATATCTGTGCAATAATATTTTGATTTTCCCATAAGAATGTTATTTGCAATTTATCTATTCATATATATTAAAATATAGGTAGAAAGAATTAAAAGCAGCTCATTGTGACTGACACTGAATAATGGGCAGTTCATATTTTCTCAGGTGTGTGTGTACATGAGAAGAGACAGTAATTTTCAGAGTATCTGAGACCATCTCATCACATAAATCCAGAATTCTTAAAGAAGTGTTAAAAAATGGGTGTTTGGAGATCTTTATATGCTTATTTTATGTACATGTTAATTGTCAATATACTTATTTCAACAGTATATCTTAATGGGTAAAAAAATTAGAAATGGAGGAAGGAAAAAGATATATAACTTGTATATACAGCAGTTCCTCCAATAACATCATTTTACTTAATGTCATTTTTGCCACCCACCTGTGACCTTGAAGTGGAATAAGTGGGTTGAAAAATAATTGTGATTCTTTTTTTATTATATTTCTTAAATGTATGTATAGCTGACATTGTTTCTTTGTTTAAAATGTTTTGAATATTTATTTATATTTAGTGATGTTTTGTGACCAGAAATATGCTGTTAGAACTTAGTTCTTATTTATATCAAGCCTTTGATAAACTTGGTTTTTTTATATGTTGTTTCAGTAGAGGTCACAATTTCCAAGAACCTATGGACAATGTTAAATGAGGACTTACTGTATATTTATTTTTAAACATGTGTGTCATTTAACTTTGCCCTCTAAAAATAATATGCAAAGCATAAAATTAACCAAACCTTAAACTGAAATATCTAAAGAGAGGAGACAAAATAGCTATGATAAGCAAAATGCTCAAATTATTACTTTAAATCTAACAGAATAATCAATATTAATCTTCAACACTAAATTCAAAAATACCATTTACATCCTACTATTAGAAACAAGATAAAAATCTGATTCTCTAGAAACAAACATGCCTTGATCATATTTTTCAGTGATGGTAAAGGTCAAAATATACACTATTGCTGAGTTTGAATATCTTGCAAGTATTAGTAATAGTTCTTCTATCACTTGTCTCTTTCTTGTTAAACCAAATTCACTGCCACAAATAATGATAACCTGCCCAATCTTTTTTATTTTTTTATTTTATTATTATTATTTTTTTGTATTTTTCTGAAGCTGGAAACGGGAGAGACAGACAGATTCCCGCATGCGCCCGACCGGGATCCACCCGGCACGCCCACCAGGGGGTGACGCTCTGCCCACCAGGGGGTGATGCTCTGCCCCTCCGGGGGGGCTGCTCTGTTGCGACCAGAGCCACTCTAGCGCCTGGGGCAGAGGCCAAGGAGCCATCACCAGCGCCCGGGCCATCTCTGCTCCAATGGAGCCTCGGCTGCGGGAGGAGAAGAGAGAGACAGAGAGGAAAGAGAGGGGGAGGGGTGGAGAAGCAGATGGGAGCTTCTCCTTGTGCCCTGGCCGGGAATCGAACCCGGGACCTCTGCACGCCAGGCCGACGCTCTACCACTGAGCCAACCGGCCAGGGCCAATAACCTGCCCAATCTTTCTGCTTGCATGTCTTAAGAAAATTTAGATGTGGGCCTCAGAACCAGGAATAGCTCTCTCCCAGTGAAATTCTTTAAGGATTTTCAGAACCCATAAAGTGAAATCAGCCACCTGAAGTAGCAATTTACTCTCTCATCTTGAGAGAGGCAGTTTGACTTAGTGAAAGAAAACAAGCTTTGGAATAAGACTTGAGTTCAATCTGTGTGACTTTTGAGATTTAACGTCTATAAACCTTTTTCCTCTATAAAAGAGAAACAAATACTTCTTAGAATATTGTGACTTTAAATTGAGTTCTGACTATAACTGTATAAACCTCTGACATGGTGTGTGACCCACTGTAGATGAGTAAAACCTGAATAGAATTGCAGTTCATATGCTGTTTTCAAATCTCAGTTCAGACTTTTTTTAAAAGAATTTTTGGTTTGTTTGTTTTAAAAGAAAACAAAAATGAGATGCACTTAACCTCATTTACTTCTTCATTTAGATACTTTACCTGTTTCTGGCCTTGGTGAGCTCCTTTAGTTCATACAATGCTGCAACAACTGAAGAGAATGATGAAGCAAAAAATCTCCAGCGTGCAATGGCAAGGATTAAGAAAGGAATAAACTATGCGCTTTCTAAAATATTACGTAAAAAGCAAAATGTTCCCAAGGACACAGTGGACAATGTAAATGATACATACGTTAAAGAAAATATTTCTGACCATACCCTCTCTGTATTGAGCACCACGCAAGACTTCCTCAAGGACAATAACAGCAGTGGCACAGAGAAAAACATGACTGAAAATGAGAGCCAATCGCTTATCCTCAGTCCTAGTGTCTCTGAAACTGTACCAATCGCTTCAGGAGAATCTGATACAGAAAATCTGGATAATAAGGAGATTCAGAGCAAGTCGGGTTATGGAAGCAGCAAAGAGGTAAGATGTTTCAATATCCTGATTTCTTATTATTGATTTATGGCATTCTTGATAAGAAGTTGAATCAACACTGAATTTCCAGAATGAGATCACCTGTTCAATCCTAGCAATTGCACTCCTTGCTCCTTCTTTTATGTTCTGGATCAAGTTACTCAAATTTTCTAAACTTAAATGAGGATAAAATTGTGTCTATTTCTGAGGGAAGCTAGAAGGATTAAAAATAATAATTCTGTAGTGCATATAACTATGCCCAGTATATTGTAAGCACTTAATAAACATTAGATAATATGATTTTAAAATCATATAAATTAATCAGACAGTGTAGGGTAATGAAAATCATGCTGAAAAAAACAAAATTTTTAAAATAAATTTGTATATCTGGAGAAATCATTAAATTTTCCTGGGCATCTTTAAAATGTGAGATTGGACTACAATAGTACAAGATAATTATTTTCTTGCTTGCTAAGTCTAAAATTCTTTTTTATAGTGCAATGTGTATTATAACATATATAATTGAGTTGAACTAAAAGAATGGAAAAAAATAAAAAATTTGATTTGAAAATATTTTTTAGTTTTATAAACTCCTGGACAAAAAACGGGGTGATACATTCAAAGAAGGGTAGATATTGCAGTTAACTTGCTATTCACATGTATACATATATACTCCACTGGATACAGTTTTGTTGTCCTCATTTGCAAGCAGCATATTGTCTTAGTAAGAGATGTACTGTAATAGAAAGCTACATCTGGCTTTCCCAGTCAAGGCACATATGACAAGCAGTCAATGAACAACTAAGTGAAAGCTACCTCTACATAGATCCCAAAGGCACTATGGGCTTCTTGCATTGGGCCTCACTAAGGACTGATCTCAGATCACTAATAGATACTGGGGTGGAAGGGGCAAAGAACGTTTCTTTGCAAGTCCTCAAAGTCCCTGGCACAATCTTTTATTTTCTAGGTGAGAGGAAGGGAGATATGAGGAAGACTCCCACATATCCCCCAACCAGGATCTATCCGGCAACTCCATCTGGGGTTGATGCTCAATTATCTAGTTATTTTTAGTGCCTGAGGCTGATGCGCTACAATGGAGCTATCCTTAGTACCCAATGCCATGCTGGGACCAGTCAAGCCACTGGCTGCGGGAGGGGAAGAGGAAAAAAAGAGGGAGGGTGGAGAGAAACAGATGGTCACTTCTCCTGTGTGTCCTTACTGGGGATTCAACCCCGGATATCCATACACTAGACCTATGCTCTACCCACTGAGCCAATGGCCAGAGCCAAAGCTCTGGCACAGTCTTCATCTCCAGACCTCTCCTTGCTTGGCAGCTTCTCTGAAACTGACCGTATCGTAGGAGTTGAGTCTCGATTATTCCAAGTATTTCCAGCTCTTAGTGAAGGAATTTTTATTTTAGAGAAACTTTTACTCCTTAGCGTACCCAATATTCTGAGGCTCACTTTCCTTTAATTAATATCTTTATGACAAAACAAAGAAAATGCCTCTCCAGCATAATTGTGTGCTTTACTTAAAACTTTGACTACCATCCATCTCTGGGTAAAATTGCTATTTATCACAGCACAGCATGTCAAAATATTCTGGGAACCTTTTTTCAAAATACCACTAAAAAGTGTGGGATATGAAATTATAAAGAAAAAAAAAGAATTAAATATAATCATTAATGTTGAGGTTGCAGAAGTTGTAATTCATGCTGCCTAATTATTTGGTCCTATTGATTGGTTAACTATTCATAAATTTGTTCATTTATTTGTATGTTTAGTATATATTTAATTTAATTAAACACTTTCCAGATAATGTAGCCCATGAATACTGGATGTTGATCTACCAAAAGCCAAGAATAAAATATGAAAGTCACATGTGATTTGATAATTCAGAAATATATATTCTTATTTCTTTGATATCTAAACTTTCATCCTTTTTAATTACAAATATGTAACTATATAAATTTTATAAAAATAACATTGAACTTTACATTGGGTTTTATAACTTTTCACAATGTAGTAATATATCATGGTCATTTTCTCATGACGTTAACTATATACTTTTCTATTAAAATAAGTTATTTATAATTTTGAATCTTAATTGATTTACTTGTAATTGTAAAATTATGCCATACATACTAAAAGTATTTTGGGAAAAAAGTCACATCAAAGAATTTAAGTGCAATGGTTTTAAAAACTCAAAAAAACCCCAAACATATAAGCTTCAAATTTTTCAATTATTGAATGCCCAAACATTATATAATATTTGTTTATTTACTATTTTAAATCAGTGCATTGTTGTATTCTTTAGTTTGTCAGAAATAAAAAAAATCAAAAAGAAATGAAGTAATAAAAATGATTTATTTATATGACTAATATTTTGCTCTCTATTTTTTAATTAAGCACCATAACATCTTACTGACAATTACCATTAAGTTATAAGTAAACAAAGCTTCTTAATTACATTGACACTTACTGTGCATAATACCGAGTAGGACAAATATTTCTTTTTTTATATATACTCTACCTAAAGCTTTCTTTTATTTTTAAGGACTAAGACTATTTTTCTTCAAATATTTTAAACACTTATCTTAATTTTAAAATTAAAAAAATAATTATGTATGCTACTAACTTTAGGATCTTGGTCAACTTAAAGGATAATATGTTGTATATTCACTTTTAAATAAGGTAAAATAAAGCATTGTGAGAAAATCATTTCAATTAGAGGCTAAGTACGTCACTCGTATTATAACCACATGTACAAAGTCATGACTGCCTTATCCTAGCCAGTCTTAAACTTTGGTCAAGAAATGAGTGGGGAAAATGTCACTCTCTGCAACTAGCAGAGGGCTGGTATCACTTTGCCAGGTCTATTCTTGACCCTGTTCTTTGTACCATTTCTATATTTTACTTCAAGATAACTTCACATAAATCTTGGCCTATGACAACATAAATAAAAATATCTGGACTGGAATTTACAATAAACACTAAGTGCACTCTTGTCTACCCATTTTTAGCATCAAGGGGTGATTTATTCTGATGCGACTCATTATTTGAAACAGCATACTGTGAACCTTGTGAATAACTTCAGGAAAACTTTGAAACTCAAATCCTTTTGGGGATTGGAGATAGCCTATATACATCATTTTGGAGAATGGTGTTATTATCTAAATGTTAATTTTAATCTAAAAAATACATTATCTTAAACTAATTAAAAAAATTTTTTTAATCTGTCAACTCAGAGACATATATGCATTTTAATATCAATCATGAACTTGGCCTAAAGTCTTTTAAACTTGATAATGGTCTTTGTGTGCATAATTTTTCTTATTTCTAAAAATGAAGTAAATTTTAACTATAGTGAGTAAATAAAACTTTAATCACATTTATTTGTGGAACTTTTCAGAAGGTAAAGCCATCTAGCTCATCTGAATGCAGTACAGTTGATATTGCTGTCTCTGAAGAAGAAATAATCTATGAACATGAAAAACCAAAGCATCTTAAAAACGGTAAGGAAAAGTTTCTTTGATTATTGTATTAAAATTTGACTAATTTCTTTTATCCTAAATAATACCATTGGATATGCTTTTAATTTTAGAGAATTTAGAATTTGACTAAAGAATGCACACATGTGCATACATGCCCCCATGAAGCCTGATAGAAAATTAAAATAGGCCCTGGCCGCTTGGCTCAGTGGTAGAGCGTCAGCCTGGCATGCGGGAGTCCCGGGTTCGATTCCCAGCCAGAGCACACAGGAGAAGTGCCCATCTGCTTCTCCACCCCTCCCCCTCTCCATCCTCTCTATCTCTTTCTTCCCCTCCCGCAGCCAAGGCTCCATTGGAGCAAAGTTGGCCCGAGTGCTAAGGATGGCTCTATGGCCTCTGCCTTAGGCGCTAGAATGGCTCTGGATGCAACAGAGCAATGCCCCAGATGGGCAGAGCATTGCCCCCTGGTGGGCATGCTGGGTGGATCCCGGTCAGGTGCATGCAGGAGTCTGTCTGCCTCCCTGTTTCCAACTTCAGAAAAATACAAAAAAAAAAAAGAAAAAAAGAAAATTAAATATCAAGAAACAAGTCAACATTGGAAAAAAGAAGAGGTCTATTTTGTAGGGAGTCTAGTGCAGTAGTTAAGATTGTGGGCTCTGGAATTAGCCTAGTTCAAATCCCAGTCCTCTTTTACTCACTGTCTCTTTGACTCACTTCCTAATATGAAAAATGAAGATAATAATAAATTTTACTTTATAAGATTGCTGAAAAGATTAAATTAAGATTATATGTGTATTTTTATATCTGTACAATGGAGTAAACATAAATACTCATGAAAACATCCTATGACTTTCATAGAAAAAAAATCATGTAATAGTGATATAATTTTATATTTGTCATTAATATTAAGATATGTATAAGGCTTTAGTTGGTTGACTCACTAGATATGTAACAAACATCTCTTGATAGCTTATAATTAATATTACTAAGAAGAATAACAAAAGACTACAGGTTCCAGACACTTTAAATCACTGGAAATCATTAAAATGTAACTACTGAATGCTCAAATTCCTATATTCAGAATAAGAATATGCTCTCAGTAGCTTCAGTTCTAGGACTTGTATCATCCAAAACAAGGGAAGAAATATTTCATATATATATTTCATACATAATTATTTATTTCATATATAATTTCATAAATAATTATATATTTCATATATAATTATTATATTTCATATAATATTTCATATATAAACATTATATATATATTATGTTTTTTAACCAAAGATTTATAAATTGACATTAGGTAAAATTTAAAATAAAAAGTGCTGACATTAAACTCTACATACTTCTATTTTCTCATCAGTTTACAGGTTAATCACTTCCTTCTCCTTAGACTTTCTTATGCTAACTCTCTTAAGCATAAAGTAGAGTTAAAAACCCATGAACATGAACCCTCCTCACAAAGTACTCCATAATCCAGGCTAGCTCCTAGATAGATTCAAATAAAATTCCCATTCCCACGCCATCTAAGAACTGAAGTCAGTTTAACTGACTTAACTGATATTATATCTCTTAATATTTCATAAATATTTGTGAATTTAAATGGGAATGCTTGTTATGCCATGTGAATCTTCAGCTAATGAATTTTCAGGCATTATACCAAACTGTGACATTTAGAAGATGTTGTATATTTTTATGTGTGTGTATTTTTATATGTATATGTGTGTATATTTTTATTTTGTAGTAATAGAAAGGAATAAATTTAATTCTCAGATTGTCCCAATAATTAAGTAATGTGCTGAGTCATCTCTGCCTTTCACAATTTCTTATAATTACCAAACTCACAAATTAAGTTGTTGTTTTCTTCCTCTGTGAGTGCAGTATTCAGTAGAGCAAGGGTAAAAGTCAAATGTATGTGAGAGACCACTTATATTGGGTTCTGTAAATAAATAATTGAAAGCATATAGTAGAAACTTTGAGATGTTTATTTTTTTCATGAATTTTTAAGATTCTTTTATGACTAGTTTTATTCATGACAGGTTATGAAGGAGGATCTTCACCAGGTCAAATCAATAGAGAACCCAAAAGAAGAAAAATTTTGCCAAACATAAGGAAAACCTGCTGCAAGATAGTAGAAAACAGTTTTTTTGTATGTTTCATTGGCCTTGTCACTTTACTCAGCACAGGTGCTCTGGTAAGTGAGAGTATGTGATATTTTTATGGAAAAAGTATATTAGAAGATTGTTCATTTGTAAAATCACCATACCAAATTAGTTCCCTTCAGAATACTTACCATACCACCAAAGTTCATAGTCTGTGATTTCAGTTTGAAAAGACATACATCATAGTTTCTTTAAAATCTGTATAGTCCTCACCTGAAATTAAATAAACAATACAATTTCAAAATACATGAATGACAGTGGGAAAAAAAGAACATTAAAAAGTACCTAATTGTTCTTATTTTAATAAAGTTTCATAAAAGAAACAAAGTTTAGGCTTCTGGTCAAATTGGCAGCTTAGGTAAACATGATGTGCTCAGGCTTACACAACCACATCAAAAGTATAACTAAACTATAAACAACCATCATTGAGAACCATCTGAAATCTAGCTAAACAGAAGTCCTACAAGATAAGGATATAAAAAAGCCACATCAAGACTTGTAGGAGCGGCAGAGACACTGAACATGCTGGCCCCACACCCACCTGTGGCAGCTAAAACTTGGGAGAGATCTCTGCTGTGGAGTTCCTCCCAGAGGAGCCAGGGATCCCAGCCCCACACCGGATCCCCCAGTCCAGGACTTCAGTGTCATAACTTCTGGCTATAAAATCCAGTGGGGATCATGGCTATGTGAGACAAGCTGTTGGAGTCCCAGATGTTCCTCTTAAAAGGCACATGCCGCTCTTACTCAGACTTACTCTTTCTGAACTCCAGCAGCAGGGCAGCAGCTCGAAAGGCACCAACAGCTTACAGGGAGGAACTGAATTGCCTGGCACCACAGTGTGGCTGGAGTGGCAGCTTTCTCTCAGACAGAAGTCCTGTCAGAAACCATCCGTCCTTTTCAGAGCCCTCCGCAACAGAGCCAACAGTTGTCAGCCAGGCACCATATCTGAGCTTCTATCAACCTGGCTATCACTTTTTCCCTGCCCTAGAGATTCCCTGAAACCCTGCCTCATCCAACTCTTGGACCCACCCAAACTGCTTCTAGTGGCTTTTCTGTATGAATGGTCTGTCTTGGTTCATGCTTCAGACTATCCTAAAATCACTCAAACAAACAGCCTCTGGTGTCTGTGTGCCCTATACCCCTTTTTAAGTGGCTCCAGGTCCAGCACTAGGAATAGCCAGTCTTGGTTCTCAGCTTGGTCTTTCCTGGGCATCTCCAAGCTCAGCATAAGTAGCAGCTATCTGCAGATTGCTTTGTAGCTCATGCTGGGTGGCCCCAGGCAGAACACAGGTGGCAGCTGACTTAACCTACACCTCCTGGGCGGTCCCAGAGCCAGTCCACTGTTGGACAGCTTCCAACCCCACTGAAACACTGTCCACCACCTCTATATGTGACACACACAAGAGGAGATCCAGTGGGCACCAAAGCCCTGTTGAAATAAGTCCTGTTCCCAGGGGTCAGCCCCTACACAGCTAGTCCTCCATGGTAGTCCCAGCCATCCTTGCAGTTAATTGGTCTGGGGTAGAGCCATCCCATTGATGTGCCAACAGCAGTCAATGCTTCATACAGCCCACTCAGGGTGGAAGCACACCCGGACTGCCCAGTTTGGGTGAACAGAGATGCTGCGCCACTGGACCTTGTAGATCACCTACTATATAAGCCTAGGAGATGTAGCAGCTCTACTTAATGTACTTAGTACATAGAAACAAACACAGGAAAGCTGCCAAAATGAGGAGACAAAGAAACATGTCTCAAATAAAATAATAAAACAAAACTCTTTGATAACATTATACTGAGCAAAATAAGTAAATCAGAAAAAACTAAGAACTATATATTCCACACATAGGTGGGACATAAAAATGAGACTCAGAGACATGGACAAGAGTGTGGGGGTTACCGGGTAGGGGGGAAGAGAGGGAGGGGGAGGGAGGAGGGAAGGGGCACAAAGAAAACCAGTTAGAAGGTGACGGAAGACAGTTGGACTCTGGTGATGGAAATGCAGCATAATCAAATGTCAAAATAACCTAGAGATGTTTTCTCTGAACATATGTACCCTGATTTATCAGTATCATCCAATTAAAATTAATAAAAAAAATTATAGAAAAAAAATAACTTCAGAAAAAAAAATAAACAAAATGGAAACAAGCAATCTACTAGATGCAGAGTTCAAAACGCTGGTTATAAGTGTGCCCAGTGAACTTAGGGGAAGAGTAGATGAAATTAGTGAAAACTTCAACATAAAGACAGTACTAGAAAATAAAAACAACAGTGAGAAAGAAGAATACATTAACTAAAAAAGACTACATTAATCAACAATGATAAAACATAGGATCAAATCAGAGATTTAGAAGATAAGGAAGCAGGAAACATCCAGGCTGAACAGCAAAAGGAAAAAACAATTAAAAAAAAATGAAGATAGTGTAAGGAGACTGTGGGACACTTTAGTCATATCAACATCCATATAATGGGGTTTCCTGAAAGAGGAAAGAGAGAACAAAGGTTTGAAAATTTATTTGAAAAAAATAATGATGGAAAACTTCCATAACCTGGTGAAGGAAATAGATATACATGTCCAGGAAATGCAGAGTCCCAAACAAGACGGCCCGAAGAGGCACACCCCAAGACACATCATAATTAAAATGCCAAAGGTTAAAGACAGAATCTTAAAAGCAGCAAAAGACGAGCAGTTACCTAAAAATAGCTGTATAAGACTGTCAGCTGATTTCTCAGTAGAAACTTTCTAGGCTAAAGGGATTGGCAAGAAATATTCAAAGTGATGAAAAGCAAGGACCTACAACTAAAATAACTATCCAACGAAGCTATCATTTAGAATCAAAGGATATAAGAGATTCCCAGATAAGAAAAAGCTAAAGGAATTTATCACACTAAACCAGTATAACACAAAGTGTTAAAGGGTCTTCTTTAAAAAGAAGAAAAAGATGAAAAATATGAATAATAAAATGACAGTAAATACACATCTATCAACAACTGAATCTAAAAACAAACAATCAAAATAAACCAACAAGAAGAACAGAAAGACTTATAAAGAGAACATTTTGATGGTTGCCAGATGGCAAAGGGTTGGGAGCATGAGTGAAAACTGTGAAGGGATTAAGAAGTACATATTGGTGATTACAGAATATGGGAATGTAAAGTATAGCATAAGAAATGTAGTCAATAATATTTTAATAACTATGTATAGGCCAGATAATCATGAGATGTATTGGGATTGTCAGTAAGTTATATAATGTCTAATCACTGGGTTATGAACCTGAAACCAATATAATATTGTATGTCAACTGTATCTGAAAAATAATTTTAAAAAATAAAAATGTGAAATTCAAGAAAAGGAAAAATTTTTAATAATGTCCACATACAAAACTATTGTGCTACCATTTTGGTACCCATTCAGTAAGAAAGAGAAGTGTTGTATAGAAGTGTTGTATACATTTAAGGACCTTGGAATTATGAATATATTTACCCATTGACACAACAATCTTAATTCTGAGAAATTATCCTAGAAATATCTGAACATGTATTAATCACTTACAAGACTATTCACTGGAGAATTTTTTATAATAACAAAAGATTAAAAATTAAAAAGTTTATAATAGGTGTTTATGAGACAATCATCTTGTGGGATACTGTGCAGCTATTTAAGAAAATGCAGGAGTTATATGCATACTGATATTATAAGATTTGGTAGACAGCGAAAAAAATAATCTAAAATAAAATGTATGGCATGTTACATTTTCTATAGAAAAAGAAGGTAAAGGGTAAAGAGAATATGTATTATGTGATTGTGTTTGATTTAAAGATCAGAGAAGGATACACAAGAAATAGTTAACTGTGAAATGCACAGAACAGAGAAGGTGACATCATGGTTGCGAACCAGGCTTTGTAGTTTAGTACATATATTTTTTAAGTAGACTTTATGTTCATATTTATTACACATTCTGAAAAACATACAAATTATAAGTGTAAGGTATAAAAGATTTTCACAAAGTGAATGTACCTGTGTAACTGTCACTCGGCTTGGGAAATAGAACTTTACTAAGAATTCAGAAGCATATTCTAACCCTTCAGTGATTTCCCCACTCTGTGGGTAGCCAGTATGTGCGATTCAACTGCCATAAATTAGCTATACCTACTTTTAATTATTTTAATTGAAGTGTATATCTTTTTATATTATTCTGTGTTATGTACCTACTCAAAAAATAAATACATGTAATAAAGTTCTTCAACTTTAGATGATACTTATAATTTGCTTTTATAGACACTTTTACTCCATAATTGGTTCAGTTAAGTCAGTATCTCGATTGTTATTTTATATTTACTTTTGTTTAATAGTAGGTTTATAAAAAATTCAACATTTTTTGCATAAGATTATTTTAATCCTTTTTTATTTTTGTAACTTTAGATGTACTTTGATAGAAGTCTAACTGAGATTATTGATACTGTTTACCTTTTCTTCAGTGCTAAGATAAAAACACTATGAAATTGCTTTGAATTGTACTACAAACTTTGTATCCTCCAGAGTAAAATTAAGGCTAACTTATTAAAACTGAGAAGCTTTGGAGAAGCTAGTATAGTTTTATTTCAAATTCATGTGTTTCCATTCATGCACCTGATTATTTCTGCAGTGAAATAAGCTTTGGAGCATTTTCTCATAATAACAATATGGATTTCTAAAAACAATTTTTAAAAATATCTCTACCCCATTATTAGCAAGTGACATATATCTGTGAGTTGGCTACATGAAATTAGAGGTAAAAGCCATGTCAAATGTGACTGAAGTTTCTCCTCCTTGTATTGTCTGATTAACTGATATGGATTACTATTTAGAGCAATTATGAGACCAAGTTCAATCTCTTTAAGAAGTGGTTCTAGGATCAATTAATAATGTCTGTTACAGGCATGGGATCAGAAGATAATACAGTCATCCTTCGCCATATCGTGGTTCACTTTTCATGGTCTCACTGTATCGCGGATTTTTAAATTGTATATATCTAATTTTGCACTGTGGACTTTTTGCTATATTGCAGGGTTTTATGGTATATAGGTGTTTTCATATATTTATTATTTTAATTATTTTTGAGGCTTAAATAAACATAAGTGTGGGAAAGGTTAATAACCAGTGTGGAAAAGATTTATAAGAGTGTGGGGAGGGTTTATAAAGCCTTAAAATATATATAAGCAATAAAATAAACATAAGGTTGCTACTTCACTGATTTTCGCCTATGGTGGGGGGTTCTGGAACCTAACTCCCGTGATAAAATGAGGGACCACTGTACTTACAGATTATGTGAAGAAATCAAAGCAAAGTGAACCAGCCCTTGAGACTGCTCCTTATAACTTTGTTCTCCATCTGCTTACTAGAGATGGTATTCCATTCCCCTCATGCCAAAAGACATTTTTTAAGATTATATGTAATCCTTCCATTTTCCTCCACAGGCTTTTGAAGACATATATATCGATCAAAGAAAGACGATTAAAATATTATTAGAATATGCTGACATGATCTTCACTTATATCTTCATTATGGAAATGCTTCTTAAGTGGATGGCATATGGTTTTAAAGCCTATTTCACTAATGGCTGGTACAGGCTAGACTTCATGGTTGTTATTGTACGTATTTAAAAAAAAAATTTAAGCTATTTGATTTGCTCTTCCTTCTTTACTCTTTTTTACTACTCCATTTACTTGTATCTTCCTTTTTCCTCTCTGTACATTTTTAGTCAACAACATCCCATATTTCTTTATTGTACTGTTTAATAATTATCCTTTTCTGATCATTCTACTATTTTAAATTCAGCACTTCATTTCCGGATTATTCTGACAGTCACCTATGTACTACTACTACTATTACTAATAATAATAATAAGCAAAGTATTTAAATTCTGTTTACTCAGTTTTTAAATTATATATTCAGAATTAGACTACTTATTGTTTTCTTCACCAGTATCACGCTGATCCACACAACCCAAAATTCTCATTTGGGTCACTACAGTGGATCCAAACTGATACTCTTGCGTCCACCACTGCACACTTTCATTGTGTTCCCCAGATAGCAGCCCCATATAGTTTACTGTTATAAATAGAAGTCATCTTAAATCACTTCTTTTCTTTTTTGAAATCCTCCAGTCAACACTCCTTCTCACTCAGGTAAAAGCTATATAGTCTTTGCAATCAATGGACTACAGTCTACATAAGGCAGTCTTATCTGCAGTCACTCTCCCTTTCCCCCCTCCTGGACTACGTCCTGTGCCGCCAGCACTGACCTTCGTGACTTGCCTCATATAAGTCAGGCTTGCTTTCATTTTAGTGCCTTTGTACTTACTCTTCCATCCTCCTGAAGGTTTTGCTGGCTCAGCTCATTTATGTCTGCTTAAATGAAACTTTGAAGTTAGGTTTTCCTCCACTACTTTATTTAAAACTGCAGGCACTCGAAAACTTTTTTTTCCCTCTGCTTTCTTTATCTCCACAGCGCCAAAATTAATTGATTTTGGTTATTCCCAGTCTTCCCTCAAAGAAAGATAAGCCCCATTAGGGCAGAGTTGTTTTTTTTTCTCAATTTAGTTCTATCCTTATCTTCTTTTCCTAGAATAATTCATGTCACAGGGTGGGTGTTCAATAATTTCTGCTGAATGAACAAATGGCTTCCTAGTCTATAAGCAATGATTAAGGCTTCAAAGTCTATAAATAATAACTTAAAATACCTGATCTGTATCTTCTAAATTATTTCTTGCAAATTAACCTTCTATTTCAACAAAATCAGACTAAACTCACCTCCCTTTTTCTTGTGTCCATATTTCTTTATGCTTATGTAAATAATGCCCTTACTTCAAAGCCTGCTTTAAGACTACCTCTTTAGTGCAGGGTTAAAAAAACCCAAAATTTTCATTTATGTAGCCTTGTAGAAAATATAAAGATACAATAAAAGTTAACCAAAACTTGCCTGAGCAGGCATTGGTGCTGTGAATAGAGCTTTGGACTAGGAGGCAGAAGACCTAGGTTCAAAACCCTGACGTCGCCGGCTTGAGCAGGGGCTCACCACCTTGAGCACGAGGTCACCCCAGCTTGAGCATGGGGTCTCAAGCTCGTTTGTGAGATCATAGACATGATCCCATGGTCACTGGCTTAAGTCCAAAGGTCATTGGCTTCAGCAAGGGGTCACTCACTCTGCTGGAGCTGCCCCTGTCAAGGCACATATGAGAAAGCAATCAATAACAACTGAGGTGTCACAATGAAAAATTGATGCATCTCATCTCTCTCCCTTCCTCTGTCCCTCTCTCTGTCTCTCTCACACATACAAAAAAGAAGTTAATCATAACTCTACCACCTTGTGCTCAACCTCTATTAACATTTACTAATCTTGAATCATTTTTGTGCATACATATTTACTTTAAAAAATTACCTTACTACCTTTCTATATTTTGTATTTGGACTTAACAGTATACCTCTTCTCTAAAATCGAATTCTTTATATTGTCTGAACTATATTTATATATCAATGCATATGTAAATACATTCCAAATTTTGTTTTGATGAATATACATTGTATACTATTACTATATTGAAAATAATGATGAAATTTTTAATCTAATTTCAAAGTAATAAAAGATATAAATATTAATCCATCATAAAGAATGTCAAATATATAAGTTTTATTTATTTCAATAACATGTAATTTTAGTACAATAAAATATTTATATTTTTCAAGTGATTTTAACACAAAATTATTTTCTTATACTTTCCTGTAAGTCATTGTCAAGATGTGTTGAAATATATATTAAATCTTTTGTATATTTTTAGTAGGGTTTGCCTATGTATCCTTTTGTAATAAATACAAAGCTAATTTTATAGATTGTTTTGGTGAAAGTTTAAACTTTATTAATTCATTATTTTTCATATATCTAGGTGTTTTGTCTTTGCTTAATCGGCAAATCGCAGGAAGAACTAGCACCACTTGTTTCCATTAAATTTCTCCGGGCACTTAGAGTGCTATCTCAGTTTGAAAGAATGAAGGTAAGATAAGTATTTCTAAACTAATCTGTAATTCTTAATTAAAGATTAATAAATTTCTACAGATGTAAAACTTTGTAATCTCATTTATATACCTAACAATGATAACATAAAAACCTTTTATTCTACTAAAGTATAAAAGAAACATTATGCCTATTAGGACTCAAGGTCTTTATTGCTCATAAGATATAAAAACTAACAAAAATAAACAAAAAAATTACTAATAATTAAAAGAAAATATTTTCAAAAGTAATACCATTCTGTCCTTGGCTGGTTGGCTCAGCCGTCGAGCATAGGCCTGGCGTATAGAAGTCCTGGGTTCAATTCCCAGTTGGGGCACACAGGAGAAGCGCCCATCTGCTTCTCCACCCTTCCCTCTCTCCTTCCTCTCTGTCTCTCTCTTCCCCTCCCACAGCCAAGGCTCCATTGGAGCAAAGTTGGCCCAGGTGCTGAGGACGGCTCCACGCCCTCTGCCTCAGGCACTAGAATGGCTCCAGCCACAACAGAACGATGCCCCTGATGGGCAGAGAGCATCGCTCCCTGGTGGGCATGCCAGGTGGATCCTAGTTGGGTTCATGCGGGGGTCTGTCTGACTGCCTTCCCTCTTCTAACTTCAGAAAAATACAAAAAAAAAAAGTAATACCATTCTAACCCCATAGATATGTATGCATATTAATGAAATTATCTTAAATTAAAAATATGTGTCAGAAAATGGAACTTTGATCAGTTAGCTAGCTAACTGCAAAATGATAAGAACATTGTATACACTAAGTAGTTATTTATTAAATGAAAAAAAAGATTCTATTTAAAAATTTTATTTTTTTAAAGTCACATGATCACAAATTATGAATTCTTACCAGTTGTCACACCTTCACTTTTGTGTCAAAACCTCTTCTGAACAACGTGAAGGACACTAATAGGTTGAACTAAATACAATGGCCAATGTTCAGTGTTTAGAACCTATATTGAAAATCCCCTATGACTCCACCTAATAGAAAAAACAGACTATGACCACCACAAATAGTATAATTATGTAGACATACAGAGATCTATTATGTACAGAAATGGCAGAAAAAGTATAATTTTACCTCTTATTTCATAATTATACATTTGTTTTCTTATATTTTTATTTCCACATATTATTTAAAATTAGTCTGTCAATTTGATTAAAATTTCAGAAAACTAAATATTCAATGTAAGTAGGATGCAATAAGAAAATTGTTTATATTTAAACTGTATTATATTTATAGTTCCTACATTACATATTTCATTTAAGCCATCATTCATTAAGAAACCAAAACACTTTTTCTACTTGTTTTTAATCTCAAAATTTGATTATTATAAATCCAAAAAGAAACATAAATAATGTAAAATATGAATTTTACCAAAACCATATTGAAAAAAATTTAATGCTATCACCTTTATATCATATGTGTGCATACATATATAAACTTCATTTATTAAGAACATTAATTACATTTTAATATATATGCAAGAACATTATTGATAATATTTTTGTAGTTAATATGAGTCTGATTGACTCATTATAATAGTATTTAATCCTGATTAACCAATTTCCCAAATGCTTTTGATTTGTGGTGTTGGGGAAAAAAATATTTTGATTATGAGTCAAATATAACAAAATATCAATTATTCACCTAAAAAACAAATATCTAAAATATTCATTATCACTTATAACTTATGAAACATTTTAATAACAACATTATGGAGGTTCACAAGGTAGTATATCTCCACCAGTTTGCTTTTAAACTAAAATAAGGAGGAAAATAAGCTGCAAAGTAAAATGTGGTTAAAGAAGTCAGTAAGATTGAGGTTAAAATGACAAGACAAATTTCCAGCATAAATACAGTTTAATAATAGAAAATTCTCATAGAATATTCTAGGGTTGTAAACTACACATAACCTATTAACACAAAATACAGCTGGGTGAGGGGTAACAGATGGGGAGACGCTGGTCAGAGGGCACAGACTTTCACTGATAATATGAATGAGCTCTAGGGATTTCATGTACAGCATGGTGACTATGTATGGTTAATATTATATTGTACACTTGAAATTTTCCAAGAGTATATCTTAAGTGTTTTCACCACCACTAAAAAAAGAAAGAAAAAAAAAGAACTATGTGAAGTGAGGTGATAGATGTTAATTAGCTTGATTGTGGTAATCATTTTATAATGTATGCATTTACCAAATCATAACTTTGTATGCCTTAAATATATACAATTCTTATTTGTCTTATACCTCCATGAAGCTGGAAAACAAACATACACACCCACACACACAGATATTGACTGTAACTAAAATAAGTTCTTTGTAACTGTAAAATATTTTATGGGATAATACCAGGGTCTCCCACCCCACTAATAAATTCAGATACACAGGGAAGATGGAAAAAGTAACCCTATTAGCAAATTATCTATGCCCAGTTTAAAGAAAAGCAAGGAGATATCTTCCAGGTAAGCTGCCTGTTTGTCATAAATGAAGCACTCTTCTATTTGATGCCAAACATTCATTAGAATGGCAGTGAGATAGTAGCCATGAACACTTCAAGGACAGGGAGATAGCAGTCATCCTTAGTTCAAGGTCAGATCTAGATCTGAACCTCTTTAAGTTCTGTAGCTGAATGATATCTGAAGACATGTCATTGAGTATATAGGATGCTACATGATTATAAAATTATGTATTTAATAAACTTCAGGTTTTGCTACTTTCACTATTGAAATATCTGTGTCAGCCTGACCTGTGGTGGCGCAGTGGATAAAGCGTCGACCTGGAAATGCTGAGGTCACCGATTTGAAACCCTGGGCTTGCCTGGTCAAGGCACATATGGGAGTTGATGCTTCCAGCTCCTCCCCCCTGTCTCTCTCTCCTCTCTCTCTCTCTCTCTCTCTCTCTCTCTCTCCTCTCTAAAATGAATAAATAAAAAAATAAAAAAAAAATTAGAAATATCTGTGTCAGACATACCTGGGGTTTTATTCTCACAAATGTGCAATTACCAATAGGCATCACATTTCTTCATCAGAGGCATCAGTAGAACTCTCAAAGTGTCAACAAAAGATCTGTTATTTAGTTTTAGAAATAAAATAAATCTTACTGAAAACAATTAAAGGTCAAATATTAATTCAAGGTCAGAAAAACTAAGGAATATAAGCAAGAAAGTATAGGCAAAAGTATAAGCATTCAGTCAAGGCTGAGAGAAAGAAAGTTTACACTGGTAGAAGAGAAAATCAGTGGTGTTAGGAAAAAAAGGAAGAAGTGATTTGGGGGTAAGGGAGTCAAAAGTGTAAATGCTAAGTGAAAGATGAAGCAATAGCAGAGATTGAAAATATTCTATTGGCTATAACAACTGGTTTACATTTGCTATAAGAGTATCAGTGGAGGGATAAGAATAAATTTTTATATGTTTGTTTGTTTGTTTTTGAGAAGGGCAGGGAGAGAAAAACAGGAACATTGAGCTGCTCCTGAATGTGCCCTGATGGGAGAATCAAATCAGCTACCTCCGCAATCCGGGATGATGTTCCAAACGAGCTATTAGGCCAGGGCTTAATTTTTTTTTTTTTTTCCTTGAGAGACAGGAAGAGGACTGGAGAGTGAGGGGAAGGGAAGCATTCATTTGTTGTTCCACTCAGTCATGCATTCTTTGGTTGCTTCCTGTGTGTTTCCTGACCTGGGATCAAACCCCGTAGCCTTGTCACTTGGGGATGACGCTCTTAACCAACTAAGCTAACTGGCCAGGGCCAAGAATAAAATTTTTATTTTAATATTAAAGAGAAAAGGGAGTTGAGGAAATAGAGGCAGGGATTATAGGCTAATGCTATTATTCAACTTTAAGGAGTGAATTCACTTTCCAAACTTCCCACTCTAGAGTGTCTCACCTGTGACACAGAGTGGTGCAGTGAAGTGCTTTGTGATTTTGCGAAGTCTAACTGCCTATTTAGTGCTTCTTTGAACAATCTGTTGACTTGACTTTATTGATCTATAATCTCTTGGTCTTCTCTTATTTCCCTGGTCAATTCTTTACTTTCTCCTTTGTAGACTATTCCTCCTGAAGGTTAGAAAACACAAGAATTACTATGCCTGGGCCTATTTTGCCCTCACTTTATATCCTTTCTAGACAATCTTATACATATAAACAGGTTCACTTATTTTGCCCATTTCTCACGCCATAGTTTATAAATATTAAATCAGCGAAAGAACTTTTTTAATTTTTTTAGTGAGAGAGAGAGTGTCAACTTATAGTTGTGTCATTTAAGTTGTTCATTGATTTCTTTACATACATGCCTTGACTGGGGGCTCAAACCAAACCACTGACCCCTTGCTCAAGCCAGCAACCTTGGGCTGAAGCCAGTAACCATAGGATCATGTCTATTATCCCATGCTCAAGCCTGAGACCTGCACATAAACTGGTAAGCCCACACTCAAGCTGGCAACCTTCAGTTTTCAAACCTGGGACCTCAGCATCCCAAGTCAACACTCTATCCACTGTGCCACCACCAGTCTGGCTGAAATAATTCTTTACTTTAGTGTTTATACTAAACAGCTCTGTTGTTGTTTTAGTGGATTTTGGTTTTTTTTACCAAAATCATTTTGAGACTACCTGAATTTTTCATGTATATTTTTAATTGCAATTTGTTCTTTAGGTTATTCAAATATTGGCATGTGGCTTATTAAATATCTAGAGATAGCCCTTTTTATTATTTTTATATGATATTATATTAACTAGTATTTTCAATTTAATCAAAATAATTTTACATTTCTTACCTAAAGTTTACATGTTTATTTTTTTATATGACAGGTTGTTGTTAGAGCTTTAATAAAAACAACTTTACCTGCTTTCAACGTGTTTTTGGTCTGCCTTATGATCTGGCTGGCTTATAGCATCATGGGAGTATACTTATTTGCTGGCAAGTTCTATGAATGTATTGACCCAATAAGTGGAGAAAGGTTTCCTGTAGATGAGGTCTGGAATAAGAGCCAATGTGAAAGTCTTGTATTTAATGAATCCATGCCATGGGAGAATGCAAAACTGAACTTTGATAATGTTGGAAATGGTTTCCTTTCATTGCTTCAAGTAGTAAGTATGCTTTTGATTTTATTATCTATTATATGCTCCTTCATGTTGTAGGTCGATATGGATGTAGGTCGATAAAGACAAAATGTAGATGATTATTAGTAGAATTGGTTATAAGTTATTTTAGTTATTATTTGTTAGTAGATACATGTTATGAACAAGTAAGTCCATTTGGAGAAACAAAAGTGAAACAGTTTCTGCTCTTTTGGGTGAAGGCAGTGGAGACAAAGGTCAGACTGACTGAGGAAATGGCAGGTACTGGTTACATTTGTTTCCATCACTGACCATGTAACAGGGTCAAAATTTTTGGTCCAACTCAGGTTACTACTCTTGTTTCTACTTACTGCTTTGAGGAGTGGCTACTCAGTCACCCAACATCTAGCAGACATGAGGAGATGCACCATTCCTGTCTTAGTTTCCTCATAGAACAGCAAATATGTAGCAGTTACAAGTACGACACTTGGGCAGCATGTATTTAATAACTATTTACCTTTTGCTCTACCTATGTCTCCCTCTATTTATACTACATTAAAATATTTTATTATTAATTAAAGTTATACTAAGTAGTTTTAAATAATTTTGAACAGACAACAAAAGGTAACATATAATCTCAGTTACATAATATATTGAAATGTGGTCAACCTTACACAACCTTAAATAACATTAATATTTTACTATATTAAAAACATTAAGTTTTTACTATATTAATAACATTAAGTTTTATATTTTCCATAGAGCGTATGATTTCCATAATTAAATACATGTTATTTTTATAGGCAACATTTAATGGATGGCTCGATATTATGTATTCAGCTGTGGATTCTGTTGATGTAAGTACAATATAATCTTAAAGCCATTGTTAAAGTTCAAGCAAAGTCATTTTTGTAATTTAAGAATAGGACACCAGCAGTAACAGTAATTAACAGTGTGAAAGCAAATGCTTATGCTAGACAAAAATTAAATACACCTCGGATTGAGTATTTCATAGATGATGGAATCCTTTCAGGATTATATATCTACAATGGTCGAGGCCCAATAAGTTTGTTTGAAGGTTTATAAAATTTCATTGCAATTATTAAACTAATACAATAAACTTTAAAATCTAATAAGCAAAACAATAATAGCTTTTCATCAATGAGCAAAGAGGAAACTTACCTCAAGTAGCATTGTTGGATTTTTTTGTCCAAAATTGTTTTATAAATTTTACATTTTAAAAAGTCAGTATCAGTATTTTCCTTAGTTTTTTCACTTTTTATTTTTATTTTTAAAAAATTTATTTTTAGTGCAGTTTCAGGTTTACAACACAACTGAGAGGGAGGTATGGATATTTCCCATATACTCCCTTCCTCCACATATGCATAGTCTTCCTATTATTACCATCATGCACTAGAATCATGGGGGGGGGGTTGTTTTGTTTTACCAAGAATAAATTTACATTGACACATTTTAATCACTCAACATTTATGGCTTACCTTGGGGTTCACACAGTGTAGAATGTTCTATGGGTTTGGACAAATGTATGATGACATGTATCCATCATTACAGTGTCATACAGAGTATTTTCACTGCCCTAAAAATCCTTTATGCTCTTCCTTATTTTGTTTATTTTTTCACTTAATTTTCAGGTAAATATGCAGCCTATGTTTGAAAACAACATCTACATGTACAGTTACTTTATTGGATTTACTATCCTTGGATTATTTCTTCCTCTGACTATGCTGGTCGGTGTTATTATTTCTAATTTCAACAAACACAAAACAAAGATAAGTATAAATATTATGTTTTTACCAATGTTTGAGAAAATCAAACACATTTATAGAAATATCTTGCTTCAAATAATTGATTTTGGATTCAGCTTAATGTCATTTTATTTGGTACTTAAAAAACAGATTGATGTTCTTTAGCAACATTGATAAATATTGCTAAAATCTTCATCTGTACATTATTTTCTATATTCAAATATACACAGACAAGTTTAAAAGGTAAAAATTACAAGTGTTTCTGTATATGTTTATAAATAAGGAAATGCTAAAAAATAAAAAAAGAATTGAGCATTTACACAACTATGTGAAGTTCAAGAAAAATAAACCACATTTTTATCTCCTCTGAAATTTTCAAAGCCTTCAGAGTCATAACCAGCATAGACATCTTCTAAATTAGATTAGCTTTTTTATGATAGAAGTAGAAAGAGTTATAAATTCTAATTGTGTGGGCTAAATAAGAGTGCTTGAAATAAACAAGAGGGAATTCAGAGGCAGAATTGAACTGCCCATTTGGTGCCATCTCCACACAAATACTCCCTCCAGGGCTTCTACAAATTTTAAAGACCTCAAATATCATAAAATATTGCTTATTCAAACCATAGGGACCTGCGTTTGTTGGTATAGAAAAACCTAACAAATTGAAAAAAAGAATAGTTTAATTTTAACTTTAGCCATGTATCAGAGTTTAGCCATGTGAAGAATCTGGTAAACAGACCACTCTGAGTCTTCACTAATCAGAAAGATTAGAGAGGTCAGTGGTCAAATGTCTTTCTAGATATCTCATTTCTGTCTTGTCTCAGTCTAACAAGAGGTAGGCCTCAGTAGACAGAAAAGTTAAAATAGGATTGAACACCCACAAGAAAGTGCACCAAAATATAACTGAATATCAGTCACTACCAGTATATACTGTATATGTGTTTATATGGATTTTTGTGCAGAAAGACAGATGTGTTTAAACATGATTTACTTCATCGCAGTGAAGCCTTTTTAAAAAGATTAAATCAATAGTTGCCAAGGTTTCCAAAATGCATATTAATATGAAGTGAAATTTGTATTAAATGTAATTTTAATGTTTTTCTTTTATTTCTTTACCAGGGAGGCTTAAATATTTTTATAACACCAAAACAGAAGAAACTACACCATGCACTGAAGAAGCTGATATGTGAGGACTCTCAAAAAACAATACGTCGCCCGAGAGTAAGAAAATATCTAGATATTTTTGAAGATTCTAAAAAAGTTTCCTTAATATGTTCATCTTTAAAAATAAATGTGTGTTTTAAAGATTCTTAACAACAGCCTGACCAGGCAGTGGCGCAGCAGATAGAGAGTTGTACTGGGATGCTGAAGACCCAGGTTTGAGACCCGAGGTCACTAGCTTGAGCACGGGCTCATCTGATTTGAACAAGGCTCACCAGGTTGAGCCCAAAGTCGGTGACTCGAGCAAGGGATCACTCCATTTGCTGTAGCCCCCCAGTCAAGGCACATGTGAGAAAGCAATCAATGAAAAACTAAGGAGCCGCAACAAAGAATTGATGTTTCTCATCTCTCTCCCTTCCTGTCTGTCTGTCCCTATCTGTCCCTCTCTCTCTGACTTTGTCTGTCAAAAAAAAAAAAAAAAAAAGAATTCTTAACAATAAATGCTTTTGACAAGATTTTAAAATATATGTTTCTTGACCAAGTCTTTGTTGGTCTTTAGATCTTTATATTTGTTTTGACTGTATGCTATGACTCTAGTCTTATTCTCCTATCCATGAAAGAGCTGTAAATCTAAAGCTTATGTGTGTGTATAGATACCCTATTAATAAGACTATTATAATTTTTTTCTTTACCAACAGAACAAGTTCCAAAGATTCATCTTTGACTTGGTAACAAGTCAAAATTTTAATATCATCATTATGGTTCTTATCTGTTTGCAAGCACTAACCATTATGATACAAAGTGATGACCAGAGTCCACAAATGGACGCTGCTCTCTACTGGGTTGACTTTGTTTTCGTTATACTGTACACTGGAGAGTGTGTGCTGAAGCTCATCTCCTTCCGCTGTAACTATTTCACCATTGGATGGAACATCTTTGATTTTATGGTGGTCTTTTTCTCTATTACAGGTAGGAATTTGTTTATTAGATTTAATTTGTAGTAATATTAATTCAGGCAAGTTTTTATAGTAAATGTCTCCTGAAATATAGCCTCCTAACCAGCAAAACGGGTAGAGACTCTTATTTCCAACAGAAATGTTTTACATTTTTTCATTCATATATGTACATATACCTAACAGATAAAAGATATTCAGAAATACTGTTTGAATTAATACATAGACTCTATTTCACAGACCACCTGATAAATAATTAATTACCCCTTTAGTATAACATCCATGTTATTTGTTAAAGATGACACTAAGTATCTATATTTTAGCATGATATAACCTTTCAGGCTTACTATTTTTCCTTTTCTCTAATTACTAAATTTATTTACAACTTTCACAACAATAGATTTAATAAATTGATCACTAGTTTTATTCCTGGAGATACCAGTTTTTATTTAACCAATATAAAAATTGATGACCCTTTTTGTGAATGGATATTATACTACATGCAAAGAATTTACTAGTAAACAAGTTAGGCATAATTCTTGTATGCCAAGTTTATAATCTATTATAATCTATTAAAGGATATAGATAACTAACAACACATTTAAGTGGGCTTCTAAAGATATAATAAGGTTATGTAAGGGATGTTACAGCAGCACATTAGTGAGGAACAACACCTAATCAGTTAAGTAGAGGTCAGAGAAAATTTCATGGAGAAAGCAAAAATCTAAATAGTTATTAGATAAAGAGGTAGCCAAGAAATAATCTAGGATAAAAGTATTTTAGGCAGAAAAAAGTTTATTTATTGTCTGTTTTCTATAAGATACATACTAGAATGAGAGCTCCATGAGAATAGAGACAATATTTAATGTTTATGGTCAAGTATTATTACATGTAGTCAGTAGTAAAAAATGTAGATAAACTGTCTGCCTAGTTGTGCTTCCAGAAAATTCACTCATTCGCCTGGTAGTGGAAGCAGTGCAACTAGCTGTTGACAGACATGTACAAGAAGCTTGACTGAAAGTCTATAAAGACAGGAAAGAGTGAATAGGAAGATACCAGATGAATATGGAATTAAAGAGCCATGTGAGACTGAACTGAGAGTTAATGAATCAGAGACCTGGAAAGTGGAAATTATAGTCAGAGAGAAAGCTGTTTGATTTTGAGATCTCAGAAGACAGGTATCCTGCCTGGGCCCAGAATGTGCCTATAGATGTGTATGACTAAAGTGAAACGGAGATTATTAAAATTAAGAACGCCAAAGACTGAGAGACTGGCCCTTGAATTGTTGTTGATGATAGTTGTTGGGATGAAAAGGGCAACATGAGCCAAGTACTAAAGGCTCCAGTTAAATATAAATGAAGAGGAATGAATAAATCATAGAGCCAGGGAATGGCAGGATATGGTATTGTGAAACGATATGCCCCATAAAGTGTCAAAAATTTTTTCTTTATAAAAATGATTGGGAGAAATGTTCTCTGGAAATCACATTGGAAAGAGAAAAAAGAAGATGCCTACTTATTCCATTTTTCTGGCTTAAGAAATATGGAGTGGGGAAGAATGAGCTATCTGCACTTTAAAGCATATAAAAATATGTTTATAATTGAAGGGGGATACCTGCTCCATAATAAAAGAGTTTGGAAGACTGAGGAGAAATTAAAATGTGAACCAGAGTAAAAGGTTCATTAAAACACTGTGTAGATGAGGATATGGAGAAAATAAAACTTCAGAGAGAATGCCAACATTAACGGTGACAAAATTCAACAGAAATGGGAGACACAATCCTTACAGATTCCATCTCATTTAGAAGCTTCATATGATTCTCCCCTCCCCCACCTTCTCAACTCAAAATGAACCAAAGTCTTTCTAGTACTCCCAGAGAACATCTTTATGCTTTTGGTAATAATTATAATTTCACCTGGTTTTATAGTTCAATCTCTTACTGTCATAGTTCACTCACTCACCCACCACCACTAGAAAAAATTCTAGGCAAAGACTCATTTATTCAATTTACATTTAAAGCTCCTAAGGGCCCAAATATTATTTATAATGAAGTAACTAAATTATTATAAAAATAAATAAATATTATTTATTATGAAGTAACTAAATTAACTTATAATCTGTGATTCACTCAATGCCAGACAATTTTGTAATTATATTTATCAACCATGTTTTTCTGCCCTGCATTATAATTAGTTTAAGTGTCTACCTCTATAGATTACAAAGTAATTGAGGACAGAAGTCACATCATTCATCTTTGCATATTTGTGTGACACCTTTATTAAATGTCCAGTAAAGGTTGCATTGAACTAAATCTCTTGATTCAACGGCAATTAGAAAAAATATGACTACTGTCCTGTACTACAGATTCATACTGTCTGTGATTGCAGAAGTACTTGATACATAATATTCTTAAGATGATGACACAAAGAATTATTTTCCAAATTTTGCTAGATACACTGAGCATTGCCACAATTAGTATTTGGCTAACCCAAATTTTCAATACATATGTGCTAAATGCTATATAGGAAGGATAAATAAAATGATCTTATCATATAGAAAAAAATTAAATGTAAAATAATTCATATTCTTCAAAATACCTTCAAATTTGAATAATATTATTCCCTGTTTTCTCTTTCCTCACACTAAGGGCTTTTTCTGCCTATGATGGTAGGATACTACCTTGTACATCCTTACCTTGTGCAATTGATACTACTCTCTCGGATCATCCACTTCCTGCGTCCTGGGAAAGGGCCCAAGTTGTTCCATGACCTGCTGCTTCCTTTGATACTCTCCTTCCCAGCATTGTTGAACATCAGTCTTCTCATCTTTCTGGTCATGTTTATCTATGCCATCTTTGGAATGTATCAGTTTGCCTATGTTAAAAAGGAAGCTGGAATTAATGATGTGTCCAATTTTGAAACCTTTGGCAGCAGTATGCTCTGTCTTTTCCAAGTTACAATATTTGCTGGTTGGGATGGGATGCTTAATGCAATTTTCAACAGTAAGTGGTCTGACTGTGATCCTGATAAAATTAACCCTGGGACTCAAGTTAGAGGAGACTGTGGTAATCCAGTAGTTGGAATTGTTTATTTTGTCAGTTACATTCTCTTAGCATGGCTGATTATTGTAAATATGTACATTGTTATTGTTACGGAGTTTTTAAATATTACTTCTAAAAAAGAAGCCAAGACATTGAGTGAAGATGATTTTAGGAAATTCTTTCAGGTGTGGAAGAGTTTTGATCCTGATGGGACCCAGTACATAGATTCGGGCAAGCTATCAGATTTTGCAGCTGCCCTGGATCCTCCTCTTTTCATGGCAAAACCAAACAAGGGCCAGCTTGTTGCCATGGATCTTCCAATGGCTGTTGGAGACAGAATTCATTGCCTTGACATCTTACTCGCTTTTACAAGGAGAGTTATGGGTAATGATGTGAAGATGGAGAAAATCCTTTCAGAGATAGAATCAGGGTTTACGTTGGCCAACCCTTTTAAGATCATATATGAGCCAATTACAACTACGCTGAAACGAAAACAAGAGGCAGTCTCAGCAACCATCATTCAGCGTGCTTATAAAAGTTACCGTTTGAGACAAAATGACAAAAATACATCAGATATTCACATGATAGATGATGACAAGGAAGTTTAAGCTACCAAAGAAGATACCCATTTTGATAAAGCTTAGCAAATGTCAACTATTCAAAGCCAGGTCGAATTCCAGTTACCACCTTTTCACCTTCTTTACATATCTCAAAAATGGTAAAATCTCAAGTTAGATATAAAAACAGAAATTAGAGAAAGTAAATATTTTAGTTACTAATCAATGGTTTACATCTCACAGAAGTTAAACTTTTTTTCAGAAGACTCCATGTTAAATTCATTTTTTACCCCCTTATATCTAGTGTAACCAAGACCACCCATTAAATCACTGCAGTGAGTGAAAGTGGATTAAAATTTGATAATGCAGTGCTTATTTTCTTTATATAACATATTGTGTGTGCTTCTTTTGAAGAGTTGGTGGTAGAGATTAGTAGCAAAAAAGGTCTTCTTGTAAACTTTATGTCTACTTTAATTTGATGGGATTCAAGTCTTTTCTTTCTAATGTAGGATAGTGGCCTGTATAGTACAACAATACAGGCCATTAAGTCATGAACTTGCCTGCACAGATGCCAATTGGCAGAAGAAGAAGGCAGTTCTTAAAAAGTGCCTTTGAGATCAATGATAGAGACCTTGGGCAGAATCAAACCACATTTAAAAAAAAATAATAGGAACCCTGTTTTTATTTTAGTTTTCTCTTATTTTTGGTATGGGGAATTAATGTTTCATTGTTCTTGGATTCCTGGTTTCTTATCTTTGGCTAGTTCCACCTAAGCTCCAGCTCTTCAGCAGAATAAATTCTTAGAACAAGAAGAATAAAGGGATCATAGTTATGACCTGTATTTTCCTTATTTACATTTTTAAATATATATATATATATACATTTACTAAAATGACATAATAGAGAACATGTTAGAAAACTCAAGTCTTACCTTATCATTAAACTGATTTTTTTTGCCATTTGTTCATAATGTAACATTAAGTATATAAGATCTGGCAAATGCATATCATAATACAAATTAGAAGACTCAAGGGCTATCATTGTGTCTAAAGATTTTCAATGTCTTGATCCTTAATTAAGAAACTGACCAATTTAAAGTCCTTTTTGATGTATTTTATAGTTCTTTATAACAATGAAAAAAATTATCATTGAAGCTGTGAGAACTCTGAATTAGAAGATCAAAGTATAAGTATTTGTGGAGTTTTGTAATATTAATGTATGTAAGTTAGTTTTCACTTACTCATTTATCTTTCCAAGTATTTTTGTTGTTTTTATCTCATTACATATATAATTACTCTGTAAAATATTTTATGTCTGAAAAACTTTAGAATACTAAACATAATTTTCACTATTGATATTATTTTTAAAATATAGGCACAAAGTTCTTTTTTTGACATATTCATAAAAGTGCAGTTACATTCATGTAATTTGAGGTTCTGAAAGTTGTTTCTTTTGTATTAAGATTGCTTTCATGTGCCCACAAAATCATATAGTTTTCAAAAAATATATATGTATACTGTTGACTTAAATTACAAGCTTTCAATATGTTGTATAACATTCAATGCCATTCATGTATCAGTTATTGTATTTTATTAGAAATGCATGGTCTTGAGCCTTAACTGTTGTAATCCGTGTCTGCTCCTCAGAAATGCATAACCTGACCAAGATGCCTTTGGGGTATCCCCTAAGCAAATGTAATTTCAGGGTTCTGTTTCTTTCTGTGTTCCTTTCCTTCCTCCTCGCGTTCTCCGACTGTGATGGGGGCCCTGAGGAATCAGTGTTCACTTGGTACTGTGGCGGCAGCTGGTGCTTTATCTATGCTTATCAGTTTTGTATTTCTTGGAAATGCTTTAATGTGGCAATGGCTTCAGCAATTTAAACTGAATCTTAACTTGCTTCTGTAAATCCCATAAAGACTACAGACTGATTTTAGTTTGAAAATTACATCTTTTATTTGTAAATTGTGTTTGCCACTAACTTACCAAAATTGTGTAAAGAATTATTTCTAACAAAGTCATACAGTATATTCTACTTTTTAGATACTATAGAAAATAATAAATACAACCTGTTAACCACACTAAGTTTTGTTTCTTTTCTTTGTTAAGTCAGGTTGGCAACTTTCTACAATAAAAACTTTTTAAAATGAGCCTTACATTAAAGCTTATTTATTCAAGCTCAAAATTCAAAACTGAAAAAATTTATGCTTCCTTTAGATTTGGTGAAATTAATGTTAGTGAGCTTACCAGAAACTCCTAAACATCGACAAAATATAAAAAGCATTATTTTTAATGAAATCATCATAGTAAGTTTACTAGATATATCTTAGTATTATTAGAACTTGCTTATAGAAGATAATGCTGAAATTAAATTTATTGGTATGCTGCTATTTTTTAATATCTGCTTCTTTAAAACTTGTTTCTGGTCTTCTAATAAATATAGTGTTCTCCAATTGGTTTTAAAGATATTGGAAATAGCTACCATTTAGTGAGCAGACTGTTAACCACAGCCTTATGTTACATATTTGTCATGCATGAGCTCATCATTCACAACATTCATGAAGCAATGATAATTCTTGTTTCATAAATGTAAAATATTAAGTGTAGCAAGGTTATAAAAGCTTTTATCTAGCACGGAACTTGTAAAGGACAGGCCAGGACTCTAATCTATGTTTAGTGTCACAGCCTTATTATTCAACCACTTTGTACAATTATTGTCTAGTAATAAGTAACCTGGATAGAGACAAGAAATTTAAGATTAATTATATTGTACAAAAATAAGGCATATCTCTTTATTTATATTTTTATCTGTATATTTCCATATCTCCTTTTGTGGAAGAAAATTTAAAAGTGAAGACAACCCCTAGAAAAAAGAAAGACATAGGGAGTGTAACTATAGATTTTCATTCAACATTTATTGAACACTAGATAGTGTACAAGTAAACCCAGAGCCTGGATAAGTATACATACATACGTACGTGCAAAGACAAATCTGAGACAAAAGAACTTACTGACTACTGGGGAAAACATAACTATACAGCTGATTATACTAGATGGTAATTTTTTTTACCACCAGTATAAATTATAATATGTATACAGGAAAGAACACTGGGTTCTGATTGGAAGTTACAGGTGAAGTTAGTAAAGCTGGCCTCTGAAGAAAAAGAAAGATTTTTCTTAATTAGAAAGAATACTATATTCAACACAGAGACACTTTTAAGGAGAGGGGTCTATCACAGAAATGAGACCTAAGGTTCCAGCTTACAGTTCTTCAGGCTTGACAATAAGAGAGAGGAAACAGATGGGATAAAACTTCTACTAAAGATACTGGATAGAAAATTGGAGCAGAATTACTCTTGGTTTCCTGAATCCTTTCTCATACATGCTTTATTTTACCCTTTGATTGTTGAGCCTCTTCTTCCCTTCACTGTTTCCGTCTACAGATTCTAGGTCCACACTCACAGCTGTACTGTCAGTAAAGAGCTCCCGTGAATGTCAGTCTTCACTGGGGATTTTCATCTTTTATTAAGTAACCTAAAACTGTCAGTGTCAGACACTAACTCATCTATCTCCTCATCTGCAAGTGAACCTCTTACCTTCATTGACTTTACATAATCACACATTAGCCCAGAAGTTTTTCTCTCAATTCCAGCTCATCTATCTAACTATCCAGGTGGCACTACACCCCTATTTCTGGATTCTAGCTTCGACCATATGAAAGGAACATCTTCAAGCAATCTATAAGTTCAGCATCCCAATTCATGCACCGTTCTTCCTTTCTTTTCTCCCTCTGGTATTTTCTTTTGTAAAAATCAATTGAGCAGCTTCCAGATTCCAGACAAAGTGTTTTAGAGATAAATAACAGTTGTCTTATTTTTGAAAAAAGTATTAGAGTTATCCAGAGAAACTTAGGATAGATGATAGATAGATAGATAGATAGATAGATAGATAGATAGATAGATAGATGATAGATAGATAGATATAGATATATAGATATATAGATAGATATATAGATATATAAGAGATTTATTATTTTAGGAATTGGTTTGTACAGTTATAAAAACTGAGCTATACCACAATGTGCCCTGTGCAAGCTGGAGAACCAGGAAAGCCAGGGGTATAATTCAGTTCAAATCCAAAGGTCTGAGAACCAGGGGAACCAACAGTATAGTTCTCAGTCCAAGGCCAAAGGCCTAAGAAGAGAAGGAGGTCACAGGCATAAGTCTTGAATCTGAATCTCAAGACCCAAGAACCAGGAGTCCTAATGTAAAAGGAAGGAGAAGATAAATTTCCAGCCCAAGGACAAAGAGAGAACTCATCCTTCCTCCATATTTTTGTTCTTCTTGTGTCAGGCCCTCAATGAATTGGATAATGGTTGCCTACATGGGTGTGGGCAATCTTTTTAATGTTTTTTATACTTTTTCTTTCAAAATGCACATGTCATTGAATTGGGATTTTCTCGTAAGTAATTATATATATATATATATATATATATATATATATATATATATATATATGGCTAGTTCACATTTTAAAATCTACTTTTCTATTGGTGCACTTAAGGTAATTATATATTGATATTAGCATTTAAAGTTGCCATTTATTATTTGTTTTCTATTTGTTTCCTCTGGTCTCATTTCTCTGTTTCTCATCTCTTGCCTTTCTGCATAATGTTTGACCATGTTGTAAGATTCCATCTTGATTTATTCAATATTTATGGTGTTTTTGAGTGTATCTCTTTTTATATTTTTGGTAGTAATTGTTCTGAGTATTACTATGGACCTAACAATTTATCTGTCTGTCATCTACCTATCATCTATCGATCTATCTATGAATTATGCAGTCTACTAGTTTTAGCATTTAGCACTTTGAGAGAAGTGTGGAAACCTCATTTAGGTTCCTTTTTCTTCTCCGTTTTCAAAGAGTATTGTCATGGGAATTAGATGATGCTGTAATTTTTGTTTCAGTTATCAAGTATGGTTTGAAAACTCATGAGGAAAACAAAGTTTATTTCATGTATCATATTTTCATTATTCCTTCTTCCTTCCCAATGCTCCATTATTCCTTCTTTTAACACTTCGTTTCTGTTAGAAAAAAAAATTTAGTTAGCCAATCCCTAAAAGTAAGAGATTTTATTGTAATATTCTTATATTTATTACATGTTAAAATGAAATTTTAAAAATTTTTAAATAATTTTAATTTAGAAAACTACATTTAATGAAGTGACATTGATCAATATAAGTACATAGGTTTCAGGTAAACATTTCTATAGCATTTGAACTGTTGATTATGTTGTGTACCATCACCCAAAGTCAAATCATTTTCCATCACCATGTATTTGTCCCTCCTTACTCCTCTCCCTCTACCACACCCCCTTCTCCCCAACAACATTTTTGATATACTGAGTTAAACTAAATTTTTAAAAAGTATGTCTGCTAGTAACATGTTCTTTTAGCTCTTGTTCTGAGAATATATTTATGCCTCTTTCATTCCTAAAGAATAAACTTACAGGATATAGAATTTGGGCTCAACAGTTCTTTTAGCACTTGAGAAGTATTGTGCTACTTTTCTCTGGTTTCATGACTTCACATTAGAAATCCATTGTCATTTGTTTTGCTGTTCTGTACAGGTAAGGTGCTATCTTCCTCGACCTGCTTTCAAGATTTTTCTTTGACTTTGGTTTTCAAAATTTTTCAACTTCTTGGAATTGGTAGGTTGTGGCTATGTCTTTTACCAAATTTAGGACATTTTCAGCCAATGCTTTTTCAAACAACTTTTCAGCCAACTCTTTTTTACTTTCCTTCTGGAAATGTAATGACATAAATTATGACTCTTCTGTTGTTGTCTCATAGGTCCCTGAGGCTTTGTTCATTTTTTTAAAATTTAAAATGTTTTCTCTTTGTAGTTCAGTTTGGGGGTGAATTCTATTGTTTTGTACTCAAATTCATTTCTTCTCTGTCATCTCTACTATTGAACCCATCTATTGAGATTTTTACTTCTGTTATTGTAATTTTTAGTTTCATAATTCCATTTTTCAGCATAAAATATATTTTTTGGAAATTTTCTATTTTTTAAATTTGTTTCAAGAGAATTTCTAATTGTTGAAACACTGTTATAATGGATGCTTTAAATTACTTCTCAGATAATTTCAACACCCGATTTACCTTAGTATTAGTGCCAACAAATTGTCTTTTCACTTCAAGGTATGATTTTCTTAGTTCTTAGTATGTTGGGTGATATTTTTTCCCTCTGGAATTTTGTCAGTTATGGTAGAAAATACTGGATCCTATTTAGGTTTTTCATTTTAGCAGGTAGCACCACTGTTTAGGTGTAGCACACAGGTCCTGGTCTATTTTTGTGGGCTGTAGTTTCCATGGTAGCTTAATTTTCGGAGGCTTTGTGGTATTGTGGTCTTCTTGGTTTATCAGGCATGACGTGATTCTTCATAGATTCCTCCTATTTTTGCTTGAGAGACTGGGAGAAATTCCACTAGCCAGGCAACCGGGTTTTTCACAGTATGGAGAGAAAGATCCCTCATTGATCTCATGAGGACAATCTGGTTCTCTGGATTAGGCTACATGTTGGCTGCACCCTCCTTTCTGCTCCTCCCACCCATTCTCAAGAAAGAGAGTCCTGGGTGGGCTTCTGTATCAAAGAGGGTTTCTGGACTACCACCTGTTGTTGAGTCTTCCTTGCCAGTGTTATCCATCCGTTTCACCAGAAGCCCAGCAGAGAGGGAAACTTCTTCCCCAGGCCCGGTATTTTTGATAGACCTCTCAGTGGCTCCTCTTTGTCACTAGTACAGGCTTGTCTAATGCTGCCAAGGGACTTCCTTTAGATCTAGAGGAAGACTGAGCCTATCTGAACTGCCTTCTGTTTTTAGATCAAAGGCAGGTAGCTTGCTGTCGCAAGATGCCCTCCGTATCGTGTGTCTCCAATTCTAGGATCTCAAACCTGCTTGTCTTCTTAGAGTACTCTTTTGGCTGTCTTTTGTGCCATTTTCAGTTCTATTTAGCAGAAAAGAGCAGGAAAAATATCTTCTATGACATCTTATCTGGACTGAAAGTCTCATGAGGTATTTTTTAAAAAATTTATTAAAATTATTACAGAAGAGGTTTAATTGAACAATTATATAAGTATAGTATTAGTACAAAAACCGAAAATTACTAAACATGCTATAAAATTAGTACTAAATATTAAAAGTAGCATACAATTATGGTGCTTAGAAATATTGTTATTAATGAAGCACCACTGTTTAACACAAAGAATTAAAAATAACAATAAAACCTGAATTAGGCCATCAAAAATATAACCAATTTTATATGCTGATCTAGAGCACAGATTCTCAAGATGTGTTCCTCAGACTAGCAGTGTGAGATCACCTGGGATCTTCTCAGAAGTGCAAATTCAATATTCAATAACTGAACCACCAAATCAGAAACTATGAGGATGGGGCCCAGACACCTGTATTTTAATATGCCCTCCATGGGATTTTACTGTACACTAAATTTTAAGAACAATTATCTAAATCTGCACTGCCAGTACGGTTGCCACCAACTACATATGCCTATTTAAATTTATTTATTTATTTATTTTTCTTTTTTTTTTTTGTATTTTTCTGAAGCTGGAAATGGGGAGAGACAGTCAGACAGACTCCCGCATGCGCCCGACCGGGATCCACCTGGCACGCCCACCAGGGGGCAATGCTCTGCCCACCAGGGCATCGCTCTGTCGCGACCAGAGCCACTCTAGCGCCTGGGGCAGAGGCCATGGAGCCATCCCCAGCGCCCGGGCCATCTTTGCTCCAATGGAGCCTTGGCTGCGGGAGGGGAAGAGAGAGACAGAGAGGAAGGAGAGGGGGAGGGGTGGAGAAGCAGATGGGCGCTTCTCCTGTGTGCCCTGGCCGGAAATCGAACCTGGGACTTCTGCACGCCAGGCCGACGCTCTACCACTGAGCCAACCGGCCAGGGCCATGCCTATTTAAATTTAAATTATTTACCACATTTCAAGTGCTCAGTATATATCTGTCCAGAGTCTACAATAATAGACAGCGCAAACATATTATACTTTATCATCTCAGAAAGTTCTATTAGATAGCATTGATCTAGGAACAAATGAAAGTTGTCAGAAATTAATATATTTATAACTGTGAATTGTCAGCAGTATTAGATGTCTTCCCTTTGTCCTTCCCAAACCACTGTCCATTCTTCTCCTTGCTCTGTGCTCTTAGGGACTCACTCACAAAGTTGCTTCAATAGGTTTTTGTCCTCCAGCTTCTGGTGGGGTTTAGCCAATGAGAAGCACCCAAATAAGTGCTTTCTCCCTCCCAGGTTAAGTCCCCATGCCTTACCTGCAGATTTATTTTCCATGTTCTACCTAAGGCCACAGTGTTTGTAATGAGACCATTCTTGTAGCAGTATCTAGCGTCTGACCACCCCTACCTGCGCCCCCACCCCCGCCGTCTACACACACACACACACACACACACACACACACACACACACAGCTTTTCAGACCTAGAAACAAAATTCCTTAAACCATGCTCATACTTTTTATAAACTTATTTACTAAACCAGGAGTCCCCAAACTTTTTACACAGGGGGCCAGTTCACTGTCCCTCAGAGCGTTGGAGGGCCGAACTATAAAAAATACTATGAACAAATCCTTATGCACATTGCACATATCTTATTTTAAAGTAAAAAAAACAAAACGGGCCTGACCTGTGGTGGCGCAGTGGATAAAGCGTCGACCTGGAAATGCTGAGGTCACCGGTTTGAAACCCTGGGCTTACCTGGTCAAGGCACATATGAAAGTTGATGCTTCCAGCTCCTCCCCCCTGTCTCTCTCTCCTCTCTCTCTCTCTGACTCTCTCTCTCTCCTCTCTAAAATGAATAAATAATAAAAAAAATTAAAAAAAAAACAAAACAAAACAGGAACAATTACAATATTTAAAATAAAGAACAAGTAAATTTAAATCAACAAACTGACCAGTATTTCAATGGGAACTATGGAACTGCTTTCAGCTAATGAGATGGTCAATGTCCGGTTCCATATTTGTCACTGCTAGCTGTAACAAGTGCTATGACGCGCTTCTGGAGCCGTAAAGCCTGAATCCCGCGTCACCAGAAGTAGTACTGTACATGAGTGACGCAGCGCTTTGCGGCACCACCACATACAGTACTCCAGGAGCATAGGATGCATCCTGTGCTCCTCTCACTGACCACCAATGAAAGAAGTGCCCCTTCCGGAAGTGTGGCAGGGGCCAGATAAATGGCCTTAGGGGGCTGCATGCGGCCCACTGGCCATAGTTTGGGGATCCCTGTACTAAACTCTCCCCTGATAATGTGACTGACATTTTTTTTTTACAATAAGACCTTATAAAATCCTTATACCAACTAAACTTTTAGCCTTTTATAGTTTGAAAATAAAAGAACTCAAAATCATCCCCTGTAATAATTTCCCCCAAAGTAAGATTAAATATTACTTCTTTTTGTTAAAATCAAGAGGGAGACTGGCCTGTGGTGGTGCAGTGGATAAAGCGTCGAACCTGAAATGCTGAGGTCACCAGTTTGAAACCCTGGGCTTGCCTGGTCAATGGCACATAGGAGAAGCAATTAGGATGAGTTAGTGCTTCCCACTCCTCCCCACCTTCTCACATTTCTCTGTAAAATGAATAAATAAAAATCTTAATAAAATCAAGAGGGAAAAAGAGAGTGGGGAGAGAGGGAGGGAGGTAAGAGAGAGAGAGAAAAAAATGAGAAACTGCTTATTTTTGAGTACACGCTGTGATACTGTATATTGCTGACTGTGTTACACAGCTTGGAACCACAACCGCATTGTTTGCTGGGAATAGAGAAAAATATATGTCTCTGAGAACACAGGAATTAAACGAGAAAATGTGAGTATTGAAGGGCTAAGTAAGAAAAGTTGGGGAGAAGTGGCATATCTAGTGGGGACATTTAAGTGAATTTTTCAAGTCGTGCTCACCTCCCTCGTGGCACTGCCATGAGACAACTCACCTTCTCTTTCACCTGAGGAAAAGGTGGCTTCTATTCTGAAAAGGAGAAAGTCATTTTCCCCCTCTTCTTTTTCATGATATTGTGCTTATATTTCGAACTGACCTAAAGCTGTAAGATTTCAAAAGGATCTAGGATTTTGAAAATTAAATCCTTAGGCACTTGTAGGCTATTTCTCTTCACAGTGTTGACAAATAACTTGCTTGAGTTGTAAAAAAAAGAAATCAATTATTTACCTGATGTTTGGAAAGTAGGGGAGATATAGAGAAAAGTAAAATATAGAATGCAAAGATCTGAATTGATATCAAACAATGCTTAAAATATGCAAATATAGTCTTTATTTTTTTGTGTTGAAATTCTTAGAGCATATGCCACCAAGCTAGTCAATTCTTGTTATCAAGTTGCATACTTAGATACAAAAACAAAGTAAAATACAGACTCTCTGACCCCAAAAAATTATCATCTAGGTGAGACAACAGATCCTGAACAAAATGGCATATAAATAATTAAAGGTAGTACATGCTACACCTCAAATTATCAATGGAAGTAAACGTATCACAAGCACTATATTGATATCACTTCTCACACACTAACAGTATGCACACGATTAGGATAAACAATATTTTCACAAGTTTCAGCCCAATGCTTCTTCCTTTATATCAGCTCCTCACTATTTTGAATCCTGTGCACAGAAAAGTGTTTCTTTGTTGCCACCGCCCAGCCTGAGCACTTGAAAATCCATCACCAAAGATACTGAGTCTTAATGCTCTCAGAGCTTCCTGTCTATCTAGTAGAAGCAGAGACGGCAGCCAATTTCCCAAATGGGCACCACACTATCACTCTGAGGAACAAAACTGCAGACAATTCCAGGCATGGTGATGAAAATTGTTCAATAAATTGCTTTTAATAAGTGTAAGTTCAAATAAACTACAGTTTATTTTCTAACTAGGTATCATCATTGAAAAGACTAATGATGTTACAAATGACCATTTTCCCCCCAAAATTCATTTTTTTATTCTTCTATGATAGCTAGACACGTGTTCTTCTGGAATAAATAGTACATTTCATAATACCTTTTTTTTTTTTCAGTTAATATTGACCATGTAATTTAATTCTATCCTTTTTAACTCTTCCTACTGATTGGAGCATCGATGAAGAGGTTGGCAATCTGTTATGAAAAAAGTGAAGCCAACAATCAATGAATGATAATGAATGTGATAGACAAACTTGATTCAAATAATCATAAAGTAGCAGAGAATACGTAGATTAAATTTGTCGCCTTTAACTAAGCTATCAAGATAAATAAGAAACTTTGAAAGTCATTGAGGTGGTCTCAGACATTTTCCAGAAATTTCAGGCAAAGGTCTAAATTATTTTTAAAAAGAAATACAGCCTGACCTGTGGTGGCGCAGTAAATAAAGCGTCGACCTGAAATGCTGAGGTCACCAGTTCGAAATCCTGGGCTTGCCTGGTCAAGGTACATACGAGAAGCAATTAATACATGTAGGTGCTTCCCACTCCTCCCCTTTTTTTCTCGCTCTCCTTTCTCTAAAATAAAAATAAATAAAACCTTAAGAAAAAAAGAAATACACACCATTATTGTACTATTGTATTTCATAGAGTTTAAACGTGAATAATTGTTATATAGTAGTGCAACAGAGAACATAATATTCTCCAGTATAAATCTCTTCAAGGTTCTTAAACAACAACTGAATTGGAAGGAAATTATCATAAGAACACAATATAGTGCAATGTGAGGCAGGAATGCTTTTTGAATCGTTGGGTACATCATGTTGTTTCAGTATGTGGAACAACTATCTTTGCTGAACAAATCCTTTTTTTTTTTTTTTTGTATTTTTCTGAAGCTGGAAACGGGGAGAGACAGTCAGACAGACTCCCGCATGCGCCCGACCGGGATCCACCCGGCACACCCACCAGGGGCGACGCTCTGCCCACCAGGGGGCGATGATCTGCCCCTATGGGGCGTCACTAAGCTGCGACCAGAGCCACTCTAGCGCCTGGGGCAGAGGCCAAGGAGCCATCCCCAGCGCCCGGGCCATTTCTGCTACAATGGAGCCTTGGCTGCGGGAGGGGAAGAGAGAGACAGAGAGGAAGGAGGGGGGGGTGGAGAAGCAAATGGGCGCTTCTCCTATGTGCCCTGGCCGGGAATCGAACCCGGGTCCCCCTCATGCCAGGCCGATGCTCTACCGCTGAGCCAACTGGCCAGGGCCACAAATACTTTTTTTTAATTGTTCTATCAATCATGCTTGATAGTCTGGTGAAGAAAAGCATTTGTTCTCTTAACTGAGTGAGCATGCTCCAAGGCAAAGCACTGACATATCAATACTTTAGGACAAGCAAGACTTTGCATACTAATACAGATGTGTTGATTTATTTTCTTTTACATCACAGAAGTGATTAAGAATCATTCTTAGGATATCTGCTTTTCTCCTGAACCTTAAAGGAAAAAAAAATATTTTTTATTATTACAGAAATCATGTTTTATTTATTATTTTATCTCAATGTTTGTTGTACAAGCAACATGATAATTCGACTTAGTTAAACCAACTATGATTTACTGAGTCTGGATATAGACCACAAGGAAGAGTTGAGCACAAAAGGCTGTGAACAAGCTGTAGGCTCTTCATTTTGTCAGACTTCCTTAAACAGTTAAGCAGTGAAGTGGCTCTAAGAAATAGACTATGTGTGTTTTCCTCCTTGTCTCCTCCTAGGCACCCTAAATGTATCTTTTCCCTTCTGCTGTTGTCTGAATACTCCTTGAGATAATAGTATAGCAGAGTGTAGTTTGGGAGAAGTAAGACAACTTTTCTCTTCTTTTTTTTTAATTCCCTCAACCCCTCATCCCTTTACCCAGCTCCCACCTCCCAACAATTGTCAGCCTGCTTTCTTTGAGTCTGTCTCTATTTTGCTTATTAGTTCATTTTGTTCATTGGATTCCATATATAAGTGAAATCATATGGTATTTGTCTTTCTCTGACTGGCTTATTTCAATTATTTTTTGTTGCTGTTGTTTGTTGTTGTTTTCACATTGCTTTCTGGAGAAGAATACACTGCATCCGTATGATGCACACAAAGATTTAACTGCAATGCAACCCAAGCAAAGCCAGATGATGTCTGCCAAGGAT
Organism: Saccopteryx bilineata; assembly: GCF_036850765.1. Lineage (NCBI taxonomy): Eukaryota > Metazoa > Chordata > Mammalia > Chiroptera > Emballonuridae > Saccopteryx > Saccopteryx bilineata. Next base: position 70,282,515 of record NC_089494.1, read on the forward strand.
CGCTGCTGTTGCAGCATCTGATGCACATAGGAAAGGTCTCATGAATAATATACAGTTATAAACAGGTGGCCATATCAAGATATCGTCACTTAATGCTATTCCCAAACACAATCTGAGGGAAGTAATTGGATACCTTCATTACTGATTGATCTGTACAGGAAGAAAGTGTGATTAAAAGCTTTGAAAGGCATTGATTGCATGTGCATTAGCTTACATTGACCTGCATTATTTTCTACTGAAAAACCATGTACATTGTAGCAATAACCAGAATTGTGAGGCTTAACAGAAATATAAACTATTTTAAAGCCACAAGTATGAGAATCCAGAGCAATCCTTCCTCTGCAGAGTATGTAAAAAGCAAAAGCAGCTTATTGTGAGGCCACCTTATAATTGGGTAAGTGCTTGTAAGGCAGTGCTGACTGCTGATGTACTTACTACCAATGGACCAGCTTGCAAGATGTGAATCCACTCTAGTCCATTTTCTTAAGACTGGTGACAAGAATTGTCAGGAAGCTCCAAGCACCTTCCTGGAACAGTCATCATTAATCTCCGATATGATCACATTACCTTTTTATTATTTTACAAAATATATATAATAGGTACTTTCTCTCCCTTCAAGTACATACTATTTGTTAAACCCACAATATAACAAAAGCCTTTGTGCATTCACCTCAACTAGCTAAAATTATCAACACCATTGACTCAAGTTAATTGCTGTTGTTGGTGGAGGGGACAGGTGAGATGACCCTGATGACCAAGTCATATACTATAAATATAAGCTCGTCACTCTTTTACACAAATTTTCTTTAAGAAGATTGAAATGTGGTATATAATCTCAATTATACCATGAGTTGTTATCATTAGAGCAAGCATTTATAGGTATTTGTAAGACAGCATTACAATGATTTCTGCATGTTTTATTTGTTTTATAGTGTTTCATCTCAGTGACTATTATGCAATCAGTAAGTTGTGATTAACTTTTTTCTCTGAAATTATAAAGTTATTTATATAGGTGCTCTGGAGAGTCAATGTTGCAAGTTTTCTGTAGAAAGTTTTATTTATGTTATTACTTTGTTTTATTATGTTCTCCATACCTTAGTTATTCCTGCTGATCATTGTTGGGTTAATGCATGAAAATTAAATATGATAAGGTGGAAGAGAAAAAACTGTCATTACTGAGAGGGCCACCATTGGGGAAGAGGAATTAACTTGAGATTATCTAAAATTAAAGTCAGGAGCTTTTGCTTCCACTTATGAGAGGTTAACTGCAGTGGAAATTGACATCTCACTGTATACAAGTAGGAACTTGACAAAAATGTATAAAACACATATTTTTAGACATCAGCCAATAGGCAGCAGCACAGAAGTGTGATATCTGACAGAAGGAGTACTGAGACAAGTGAGGTTCAGAATCCCTGCCTAATATTAAAAAGCTGCTGCAGACCTGACTTAAATACACTTCAATACAAGCCTCAAAACAAACTAAACTAATCTGGAAGACATTTAAGTATGTGCCGTATTTAAGAATTACAATAAACTGAATCATTCAGTAGCAAAAAATTCAAAATGTCTAGTAGCCAATCAAAACTGCCAGACAAGGTAAGGAGCAGGAAAATATGACTCTTAAGCAGCCATAAATAAAAACATTCAGTTATGATATTAACTATGAAATAAGTGGACTGCAATATTAAAATGGCTATTCTAAATAGTTTAACTATAAGCAGGATGTAAAAGAACCCATGAGTTAATAAAGATAGAATTAAGAAATATTTTTAAAATCCAAATGCAGATCCCAGAGATTTTTTAAAAAAATCGTCTGAAATGAAAACCTGTATGGGTTTAACTGCAATTTTGAAATTGGAGAAGATGAGATCTGTGAATTTGAAGATATAGGAATAAAAAGTATTCAAAATTAACAGATACAAATAAAGCTGAAAAAAAAGAACAGAGCCTCAGTAACCTGTGGGAAAATATCGGACAATCTTATTTATATGTATTTTTTTCCAAAATGAAAATAAACACTTTTGTAGGCAAACAAAAGTTAAAATTTATCACTTGTAGTATAATACCCAAGAAAGGTCAAAGAAAGTTCTTTAGATGGAAAATAAGTAATATCAGACTGAAATGTAGATTTAAGCAATGGAGGAAAGAACACTAGAAATAGTAAATATGTGAATAAATATAAAGAAGACATTTTCTTGCCCTGGCCAGTTGGCTCAGTGGTAGAATGTTGTTCTGGCATGTGTTTGTCTTGGGTTTGATTCCCAGATAAGGCTCACAAAAGAAGTGATCATCACTTTTTTCATCCCTCCCCTTCTCCCTTTTCTCTCACTTCCCACAGCCATGGCTCTTTGGTTTGAGCTCATCACCCTGGCTCTGAGGATGGCTTCCTGGAGTCTCTGCCTCAGGCACTAAAAATAGCTTGGTTCCAAGCATAGTCCCAGATGGGCAGAGCATAAGCCCCAGATAGGGGTTGCAGTGCAGATCCCAATTGGAAAAATTGCAAGAATTTGTCTCTCTATCTCCCCTACTCTTACTTGGAAAAGAAGGAAAAAAAGACATTTCCTCATTTTAATATCTTTTTTTTAATTGGTTGTATAAAGCAAAGATAACAATGTATGTTTTTCATGTTTGTAATACATGTATAAGAATAATTCATAACAACATAGCATGAAGGACAAGATTGAGAAAATGAAAGTATGTTAAAATAAGATTTTATACATTATATCTGAAGAGGTATAATAATATTTGAAGCCAGACTCTGAAAAGTTAAAGAAGCATATTCCAAATTATAGAATAACCATTAAAAATATAACACAAAGAGGTTAATAAACCAATATAGGGGATTTATTGGAATCTCAAAATGTACTAACATAATCTTTAAAAAAGGAGCAAAATTTGGAAAACAAAAACAACAATAAAAAAAGAGTCAATAGAAAACAAAAGGATTACAAAATTTGAATTTAACAATATGTTCACTCTCTCTTCCTTCTCTCTCTAAAAATTAACAAAATTTTTAAAGAAGGAATGAAAAGATAGACTAAATCTGTCTTTACTGGAGACAAAAACATTGTATACATAGAAAATCCCACAGATGTTTTTATAATTTTTGAAAAAGCTATTTCACTGATAGAATTTAGAAGATGCAAAGTCAATAAACTAAATTAGTGAGTGTTTCTCTATTATATTAATTATTGGGATATTTCTTTTAAATAAATAATACTGTGTACAAGAATATAAAGTATGTAGGGATGCATTTAGTAAAATTATATGCATGATTATACTCTAAATATTGTAAAATATTTCTGAGAAGAGTGAAGAAAGATGTAAACAAATGGAAAGAGATACATTGCTCGTGGATTGGAAAAATTCAATATTGTTAAAGATATCCATTTTTACCCAATTAATCTATAGGTCAACACAATCCCAAGTAATATCACAGTAGAAATCATCAAACCAATTATAAGGTTTATGTGAAAATGCAAAGATCCTACAGAAGCCAAAACAACTTTGACAAAGAATACAATTTTAATGACTTACATTGTCTGATTTGAAAAGCTACACTAACCAAGATAGTATATTATTGGAATAAGAATAGACATACATAAATCTTTGGAACAGAATAAAGACCAGAAATAAATAAAAAATTATATTATATGATCCACTGATTGTCATCAGTGGTACCAGCGTAATAAATTGGACAAAGAAAACTTTTTTAACAAATGATTCTGAAGTAGTAGGGTAACCACATTTTAAAAAATCATTGTGGTGTTGGGATAACTAAAGATTTCTTAAATAAGACACAAAAAGCAAAAATTACTACAAAAATGATTAATGGACTGTATAAAAATTAAAACCATTTGCTCATTGAATACACTGCAAATAAAATAAAGTCCATTATGATCTAGGAAGAACATTTTATTACATGTATCTGACAAGAAATTTTCATCCAATATATTGTATATAAAGAAGACATCAATAATAAAGATAAACAAACAGATAAGAAAAATAGCAAAAATTTGGCTACTTTACAAAAGGAAATGTATAAGTGACAAATATAAGTGATGAAGGTAACAAATAATAAGCTCAAGATAACTAGTCATAAGGCAAATGCAAATCGAAAGCCCAATGATATAACAGTATATAGCCACTAGAATGGATAGATTTTGGGGGGGATTGTATTTTTTCTGAAGTTGGAAATGGGGAGGCAGTCAGACAGACTCCCTCATGCCCACCAGGGGGCGATGCTCTGCCCATCTGGGGCGTTGCTCTGTTGCAACCAGAGCCATTCTAGTGCCTGAGGTAGAGGCCATGGAGCCATCCTCAGCGCCCAGGCTAACTTTGCTCCAATGGAGCCTTGGCTGCCGGAGGGGAAGAGAGAGACAGAGAGAAAGGAGAGGGGGAGGGGTGGAGAAACAGATGGGCGCTTCTCCTGGTTGCCCTGGCAGGGAATCGAACCCGGGACTCCTGCACACCAGGCTGATGCTCTACCACTGAGCCAACTGGCTAGGGCCTAGAATAGATAGTTTGTTAAAATGGTAATGGCAGGTGCTGGTGAGGCTGCAGAGCAGCTAGACCTGCCATGTGTTATTGGTGAGAATGCAAAATGATACAACCACTCTGGGAAATAGTTTGACTACTGCTTTAAAAAATTATTTATTGATTTTAGAGAAAGAATAAAGGGCAGGGGGGGGAAGAAACATTAATTAGTGGTTTCACTTATTTAGGAACTCATTGATTGATTCTTTTTTTTTTTCTTTTCCAAGTGAGAGGAGGGGAGATAGAGTTACAGACTTCAACATAGACCCTTAGCAGGATCCACCCAACAACCCAGAGTCTAGGGGCCCATGCTCTACCCATCTGGGACCATGATTACAGCAATGCTATTTTTAGCACCTGAGGTGGAGGCTCCACAAGCCATCCTTAGTGCCAGGCCAATGCACTTGAACCAATCAAGCTATGACTGCAGAAAAGGAAGAAGTAGAGGGGGTGAGATGGAGAACTAGATCACTTCTCCTGTGTGCTATGACCAGGAATCGAATGGGGACATCCACACATCAGGCTTATGCTCTACAACTGAGCCAACCAGGTAGGGCCCATTGATTGACTCTTGTATGTGCCTTGACAAGTGATCAAACCTGTAGCTTTGACATATCAGGATGACACTCTTAACTAACTGAGCTACCTAGCCAGGGCAGTTTGACTACTTTTATAATTTTAGTTTTATTTTATTGGGGCCACACTAGATAGCATAATTATACAGGTTTTAGGTGTCCAATTCTACAACACATCTCTGTACACCATATTGTGTATTCACATCCCCCCCCAAGTCAAGTTTTCATCCATCACCATTTATCACCTTTATACGCTCTTCCACCTTTGACTATTTCTTAAAGCATGGTCTGGTAACCTAGAAAAACTCATTCATAGGTATTTATCAAAGAGAAATAAATACAAATGACCATATAAAATCTCTATAAGGTGTTTATACAAGTATTTTTATAATAGTCCCAAATTTGTCACTGTCATCAAAAAGGAGGAGAGTCTGAGAAACTATCACTGCCAAGCAGCACCTAAGGAGACATGACAAGTAAATGCAATGTGATATTTTGTTCCAGGATTTTGAAACAGAAATAATAGCAGAACATTAAGTAAAAACTAAGAAAATCTTAATCAGCTATGGACTATATTAATAATTATGTATGAACATTAGTTCTTTAGTTGTAACAAACATACTGCACTGTAATAATTTAAGACAATAATTAGGGTAACTAGGTGTGGGGTATATAGGTACTTCACTAACCTATTTTTTTCTGTAAATCTAAAATTGCTCAGATAATTTTTTATTTTAAATATTAAAATGTGTTATAGATTTATATATATAAATATATATGTATATGTGACAAATTACAGTTGATCTTTAAACAACATGGCCTTAGAAGCACTGACCCCATGCAGTTGAAAACCCACTTTAACTTTCGACTCTACAGTCTGCTCTTTGCATCTACATATTCAACAAACTGCAAATCAAAAACAGTATTTTAGATCTGTGTTTCGCATTCTGAGGTTGGGAAACTGCAGTTGGGAATGCAAAAATACTGTTTTCCATCCAAAGTTGGTTGATTGAGACCATGATGCAAAAACCAGAGATACAAAGGCCAAATATTTTTATTGAAAAAAACAAAACAAGTATAAGTGGACCTGCACAGTTAAAACTATAGTGTTCAAAAGTTCATAGTAATAAGTTATGTATTTAGCTCAAAACACAAAAATAAAAGAAGAGTAAAGACAAGCTTTAAAAAAAGCTAAGAAAATAAAACCAAAAAAATATTCACAGAAGAATAAAAGTAACTCCATAAAATACTTTCTTAAATAATACAGTCTTAAGACTGCATAAATACAATATATATATATTTATATATATATATAAAACCTGGACAGTTGGCTTAGTGGTAGAGTGTCAGCCCAGCATGTGGATGTCTGGGTTTGATTCCCTGTTTAGACACAAAAGGAGAAGTGTCTATCTGCTTCTCAACCCCTCCCTCTCGCCTTTATCTCTCTCTCTTCTCCTTCCACAGCCATGGTTCAATCAAATTGAGCAAGTTGGCTCAGTTGCTGAGCAATGGAACAATGGCCTCAGATGGGCAGAGCATCACTATGTAGAGGGCTTGCACAATAGATACCATCAGGGCTGCATATGGGAGTCTGTCTCTCTGCCTCCCTACCTCTCAATTTAAAACATATATATTCCTCAAAAGATATACATATAAGAGGATATCATGGAGTACAACTGAAAACAGAGAAATAGAAACATAAATGCTAATTAAAAAGAGGTTGAGCAATATTAACATTATATAACATTAAATACATAATAAAATGCATTAAAAGAGACAAAGATAACCACTACCTAATAATTTAAAAAACCATAAATTTAATAAGGTGGCATTAAAATAGGTGGTGCAAAAAGCAACAGCATTATAATGAAAAAGTTATATATTCATATAAAGAAATATTTTAACATACTTCTTTGAATAAAAAATAGTTTTTTTTTTTCATTTGATACATCTTTTATTATCTCATGTCTTCCTTGTGTGGTGAAAAGGGTAAGCATTCTTTTTTTTTTTTTTTTTTCTGAAGCTGGAAATGGGGAGAGACAGACAGACTCCCGCATGTGCCCGACCGGGATCCACCCGGCACGCCCAGCAGGGGGCAACACTCTGCCCACCAGGGGGCGATGCTCTGCCCCTCCAGGGCGTCGCTCTGTTGTGACCAGAGCCACTCCAGCGCCTGGGGCAGAGGCCAAGGAGCCATCCCCAGTGCCTGGGCCATCTTTGCTCCAATGGAGCCTTGGCTGCGGGAGGGGAGGAGAGAGACAGAGAGGAAGGAGAGGGGGAGGGGTGGAGAAGCAGATGGGCGCTTCTCCCGTGTGCCCTGGCTGGGAAACGAACCCGGGACTTCTGTACGCCAGGCCGACGCTCTACCACTGAGCCAACCGGCCAGGGCCGAAGAAGAATAGTTTTTATGAGCTTGACCTAACCCACACACAAATAAATAATATACAATTTTAAAAGAAGATGAACATTTACATTAAAATTTCTAATTTTAAAAATGAACAAGAACATTATGAAGACATTTTAAGAACTATTAAATCGTATTTTAAAAGGAATAGAAGATGTGCAGATTGAAAAAACTTCAATATCAGAAAGATGTAAAATTAATTCCAATTAATGTTTTTTAAAATATTGTTGGTACTAGGCAAGCTAATCCTGAAATTCATATGGAAGAGATATTGTCCAAGCATAGTAATTATAATTATACACAAACACACAAGTAAAAAATAAAACAATCACATTTCCAGACATAAAAAATAGCAACAATTTCTTTCCTCCCTTCCTTCCTTTTTCTCTTCTCCTTTCTTCCTTCACTACCTTTCCTTTCCTTCCTAGCTTCCCTTAAATCCTCTTAGTCTCTGTTTATTCCTCCCTCCCTTCTTTCCCCCTTTTTACTTATTTATGTAGCTAATCCCATAATGGAAAAGAATAACTTCAGCCAAGATATTAGAAAACAGTGTTTGGACTAGTGACTTCTCACACACTCCCTTACCTTACATAATAATTTCAGGAACACTTTATCTGTAGAAGTAGTCAATACTCTTTCACTCTGCCATCAAATCTATTCAAATGGTGAAGTGACTTTGAAGTAGGGCTTTTCAGGTAGCCAGATGGGCCCTAAGTTGCACTCTAGTAGAATTAATGATTTAATAAAATAGTACCAATCAAGGTTATCATGGATTAATAATTAATATATAATTTTAATAAATCACGAGATATTTCACTTTATTGTAGCAAATACCAGGCAAGCCCAGGGTTTTGAACCGATGACCTCACATTTCCAGGTCGACGCTTTATCCACTGCGCCACCACAGGTCAGGCCCTAGTCTTATTCTTAATTCCGACCATGATTTTCTTTTATTCAGTCAGTAGTATAAATAATAGATATACTGGGGGCAGCCTATTTTTAGGGGTATCTTTCACAAACCAAATTATTCACATGAAAATTTAAGAAAAAAAGTTTTTAAAAATCTGTATCAAACACTTTAATAGTTAAAGTAATGGAGGATGTATAAAAGCCATTTTATGCATAATGCTATAAATTCCACTCCTGCCTCAATGGTAATGAATGCCAATAGCTAATAGCAGTGGCTATAATTTACTGAATACTTATTATAAGCTGATACTATGCTAAGAATTTTATTTGATTATCTCCTTACAAAAAAAATCCATTGGATAGGTATTATTATTATCTCCATTTCACAGATGATTCTTAGGCTCATATGATAGGGGTAAGACTCAAGCCTATGCAATTACACTTTATTACATTTCAATACTTCTAAGTAAATCCTATGAAGTGCCTTACTTATTGGTTTTCATAAATTAAGAAAAGCATATTTCTATAAATATTTATTGGTAACCCATCTTGTTTTAGAATGGAGTTAAGAAAATATTCATAAATACTTATATGGTAGATTGCATTTATGGTACAAATTCTTCTCTGCTCCCTGTATCCATGCCCCTTACTGTGTGGTATTACAGTTTATTTCACTAAAGAGTGAAATAAATTCATTTATCCACCCTCAAATCTGAGCTTAGCCATGTACTTGCTTTGGCCACTAAAAATGTGGCAAAAGGCTCCATGTACCAGTTCTGAGCCTAGACTGAAAGAAATCACACCTATCTCCACTTACTGTCTTGTGCTTGAAAACATGCTTACGCTATCCTGATGGATGATGAGCCATCTGTCCATTAGAACGAAGCTGTCCATAGTGCCCCAATGAAGGCCAGTCTTTGAGCCTAGATTAGTTACATCCAGCCAACAACATTCAGAAGTGTGAGTAAGCCCAGCCCAGATCAGCAGAGCCATCTAACCAACCTCCAGTGAATTCCTAACTGTGGCAATAAACAATGAATGTTAGATGCCAGTGAGTTTTTTGACTGTGTGTTATGCATTATTATTTTGGCCATAAATAACTGACAGAATATAGAACAAGTTTTAGTGAGTAGGAATTTGAGTGCTCACTTTATTTCAGACATGATTCTCAGTGCTAAAGCTACAGTGGTAATCGAAAGATGCAAGGTCCCTAATTTTTGCAGAGAACACATTCCACAGAGAGACACAGACAAAACAAAATGTATGTGTACACAGAAAGCAAAGTAATTGATTTTAAAAATGTTTAAGGAAATAAATAATTACATAAATCTATCAAAATGGAGTCATTATATTCTTAATTCTGGAGAAATACAATATCCCTGCCAATCCAGCTTGATGATACAGATAATTTTTAAAATATGTATAATATGGGAGACTTCCAAAAACCTGTAACGCAGATCATTAAAAGCTACAGTTAGCCAGTAGCCATCATTTCAGCCTTCTGTCACTACCCTCTTCCATCTCCAAGTCCCATAAGGCTGATGTTATAACATCCCCTAATGTGGGCTGATGGCCTAAAAGAACAGGAAAAGCAATTGTACCAATTGAGTTTCAGTTTATAGTTCACTGATGGTCTAGTTCAGATATATATTTTTGGGGATGGCCACAAAAAGAAATATATATATGGATGGCTGGATATTCAAACAATATCCTTTTTTCTCCAACAGTGTTATTGAAGCACAGAATGTAAAAAATTCTCTTCTCTGGATCAGAGAAGGGAAAGAGATTGGTGAAATTATATTTATATATATATATATATATATATCACAGAGTTATAGAGAGCAGGACAGCAAATCCTGTAGGGAAGGGGTTAGGGCGTGGGGGGGAGGGGGACAAGGGGGATGTTGAACACGGGGATGGGGGGAATGTACTCGGTGGGACACTTGAATATATGTAAAGACAATAAATTAAAATACGTTTTAAAAAAAGAATGTAAAAAATTATCTGAAAAACACAATAGAGCAAAGATGATATTTTCAACAAATGATGCTGGAACAACTAGGCATCCATATACAAAAAAAAAGTTAATATAGACACAGAGCATTCACCCCTTTCAAAAATTAAATTAAAATGGATCATAGACCTAAATGTAAAATGCAAAATAATAAAACTCCTAGAAGATAACATAGGAGAAACCCTAGATAACCTTGCATATTTTGATGGCATTTTAGGTACAACACCAAAGATACAATCCATGAAAAAAATTAATAAGTAGACTTCATTAAAATAGAAAACTCCTCTGTGAAAAACAATATCAAGAGAATTAGAAGAGGAGACACACATTGGGAAGAAATATTTGCAAAAGACACATCTGCTTAAAGGTCTCTTACCAAAATAAACAAAGAGCCTGACAGGTGGTGGCACAGGGGATAAAGTGTCCACCTGGAACAAAGAGGTCGCTAGTTCCAAACTGCAAGGTTGCTGGCTCTGATCGTGACTTGCCAGCACAGGGTCACTGGCATGAGTGGGGAATAGTCCACATGATCCCAAAAGCTCAACAGCTTGAGTCCAAAGATTGCGGTCATAGAAAGCCAAGATCGCTGGCTTGAGCAAGGGGACAGTAGTATGATTCCAGTCAAGGCACATTAAAGAAGCTAAAAGTTCAACTAAAGTGACAGCAGCTACGAGCCGATGCTTCATACTCTCTCTTCCCTCTCTCAGAAGAAATCAATGCACAACAAGGTAGAAGCAACTACAAATTGATTCTTCTCACCTTTTCTTTCTCTTTTTGTCTCTCTCATTTTCTCTCTCAATAAAATAAAATAAAATAAAATAAAAATATACAAAGAATTCTTAAAACTCAAATATAAGCAACTAACATCCTATTAAAAATGAGACAAAAACCTTAATAGACACCTAAGATGCAAAGAAGATGTACAGATGGCAAATAAGTATATGAAAAGATACCCAATGTCGTATATCATTAAGAAAATGCAAATGTAAACAACAGTGAAATATCACTGCATACCTAATAGAATGGCCACAATCTGGCCAAAATCTGGAACAGGGAGACATGAAATGCTGGTTAGGACATGGAATAACAGAAGCTACCCTACATTGCGGGTGAGAGTGCAAAATGATGCAGCAACTTTGGAAGACAGTTTTGCAATTTATTACCAACTAAACATACTCTTAGCGTATGATCCAGCAACTGTATTCCTTTGGATTTATCCAAAGAAGTTGAAAACTTATGTTCACATGAAACTTGAACTCAAATATTGCTAGAAGTTTTATTCATAATTGCCAAAACTTAGAAGCATCCAAGATGTTCTTCAGTGAATGAATAGGAAATAGAAAAATAAATTGTCATATATCCAGACAATGGAAGATTTTCTAACACTAAAAAAAGAGAAAGATATCAAGTCATGAAAATATAATGAAAGAACATTACTACATGAAAGAAGCTAATCTGAAATGGCTGAGTACTTTATGCTTCCAACAATATAACATCTGGAAAAGGCAAAACTGTGGAGACAATAAAAAAATTCATAGTTTTTAGGGGTGGAGAGGGAGAAGGAAGAGATGAATAGCAGAGCATAGAAAATGTTTAGAGCAGTGAAAGTACTCTGTATGATATTATAATGATGGATATGTGTCATTTATATAATTGCCCAGACCCATAGAATGTACATCACCAAGACTGACTCTCAGGTAAACTATGGACTTTGATGATTATGATGTGTCAGTGTAGGTTCATACTTGGGTAAAAAAAACAGAAACAAAAAAAACACACAAACACACACTAAACAGTACCATTCTGGTGAGTGATGTTAATGGGAGAGGCTATGCATGAGTCGGGGAAGGGAATATATGAGGAATCTTTGTACCTCCCTCTCAATTTTGCTATAGACTTAAAACTCACTTAAAAAAATAAAAATAAAAGCAAAAGGGTTTTAGATGACTTTTTAAGACAGTTGAGTTATTTTGAACACCAGGTGGCAGTAGATGTAGCATATACCAAAAATGAATGAGGGCAGAGGGAACTGACTTTAACTATATTTATACAAATTAATAGTATCTGCAGTGCCCACTGTCTACACTGTGATAGAATTTTTACATGGGTATCTCTGAAGGAGACAGTAATAATTGAGTTGACTAAAGATAATTTCATATTCTAGTCTATAGCTTTTATTTCATAATCTCATTTGATTATTCCTCTTCTGAAAGTGGCCAAAACAGAGAAAATATAAATACATGTTGCTCACAAACAATTCCCTTGTAGAAAATGGGTTTCAATGAAAGAATATTCTATTTAGATTTTACTTAGAAAACTGCACATATTCATATAAAAGACAAATCTAAAAGATTAGAAAAGAAAGGAAAGGACCTTAAAATTAATTTAGTACATACCTGAAATGCTCAGAGATTAGGATACATGCCCACTGAAAGACACAGTAGTAACCTATAGATTAGAAATGGCTTCTGTCCTCTTCCAGCAATACTACGAGATTTAACTTCTCTGACGTGTTTTAGTTGAGTCAACAAGTTTATTTGTGAATAAACTATTGAGAGCTTTGGTTACTTTATGTTGATTTTGTTCTACACTTACCAAATTTTATATTCCATTCATAATTATAATGTAGCCTGGCTGATATTTTCTAAATATATATAAATATATTGTCTTTATTAGACATAAAATAAGCACTTTATTCTAAAATTACTTAATTAAGCACACCGGCTTCAGAGCCTGATTACTTAAAATATAGAGTGAGCTGATTGGCTCTTCCTCATATTAGCTGTGTGGCATCAGACAAGTTGTTTAGTCCTTCATGTTTTAGTTTTCTTATCTGCAATAATGGAATGATGATATTACCTACCTGCAAGGGTTGTTGTATGAATTAAATAAGTTAAACAAGTAAAAAGCCCTGGCCTTGTAGCTTAGTTGGTTAGAGCATCATCCATCCCAACATGCCAAGGTTTGCAAGTTCAATTCCTAGTCAGGGAATATACAAGAATCAATGAATGAATGAATAAATAAGCAGAACAACAAATCAATGTTTCTCTTTCTCTTTCTCTTGCTCTCTCTCTCTCTCTCTCTCTATATATATATATATACAAATTAATTTTTTAAAAATTTAAAATAAACTTTTAAAAATAATACTTGGTATATATTAAAAAGTTCATCAAGTGTTATCATTAATCTGACTGGCAAGAACCAAAATAATTTCAAACATTTAACCTAACTACTTTTCTGAATTTTTAATAAAAACATGCTGATCATTTTTTAAATGTAATATTATTTATCATTCAACATGCCTTTACTACATTTCACTTGATAACGCATTCTCAAGAATATCAACATGCATTTGGGTTAGGTAACTCAGACATCACTAAATCAGGACTCAAATTAGAAAATTATCATCCTAACCATCACTATATAAATATATCTTGTTTTTAAAAAAATTTGATTTCTTTCTTTTGGGGAGGAATCTTTTTCCATTGCTACAAAAATTTTAGTCTATTTACTAAATTGCCTAAAACACAACAAGGTAAAGAAATTCTTAATTTTTGAAAACACTTCACAATGGTGGTAATCTGATCATTTGAAAATCTAGGATTTCATAAATAAACCTTAACTGATATTTTTTGACAGAGACAGAGAGGGACAGATAAGGACAGACAGACAGGAAGGGAGAGAGATGAGAAGCATCAATTCTTCATTGAGGCATCTTAGTTGTTCCTTGATTAGTTGTTCATTGATTGCTTTCTCATATGTGCCTTGACCAGGGGGCTACAGCAGAGTGAGTAACCCCTTGCTGAAGCCAGCGACCTTGGGCCCAAGACAGTGACCTTGGGCTTCAAGCCAGCGACCCTGTGCTAAGGCTGGTGAGCCTGCATTCAAGGGGAAACCTCGGGTTTTGAACCTGGGTCCTCCGCATCCCAGTTTGATATTCTATCTACTGCATCACTGCCTGGTCAGGCAAACCTTAACTGATTCTTGATTACATGAATAAAATTGCAATTCAGGCCCTGGCCGGTTGGCTCAGCGGTAGAGCGTCAGCCTGGCGTGCGGGGGACCCGGGTTCAATTCCTGGTCAGGGCACATAGGAGAAGCGCCCATTTGCTTCTCCACCCCCCCTTCCTCTCTGTCTCTCTCTACCTCTCCCGCAGTCAAGGCTCAATTGGAGCAAAGATGGCCCGGGAAATGGGGATGGCTCCTTGGCCTCTGCCCCAGGCGGTAGAGTGGCTCTGGTCACGGCAGAGCGTTGCCCCTGGTGGGCATGCCCGGTGGATCCTGGTCGGGCGCATGCGGGAGTCTGTCTGACTGTCTCTCCCCGTTTCCAGCTTCGGAAAAAATACAAATAAATAAATAAATAAATAAATAAAAATTAAAAAAAATTAAAAATTGCAGTTTGGTCTTTAAATAATAAATTTAGTACTTAAAATGTGGAAAATCTATAAATAGCAAACAACTTACAAATGCATCCAAGATCCTTTGAACTTCCAGCCTATGCAGATTTCCCCAGTCTTATCACTCTATTAGTTCTCTCTAAATCTTTCAGAACTTTTTGATCCACAAATTGGGAACATTTATTCCATTGTTCTCTTCTTTCTTAAATGTTCCATCCCCATTTTGCTTTAACATCTACTACTCTGACAAAACTCAATTATTACCATATCCTAGACTATACATTGAAATTTGTCAATAGTCTACTTCTGACAGCAATCAAAAGAATCATACACACACACAAAAAGCCTGTATTTCCAAACTACATTTTTATGCCGAGGCCTGACCTGTGGTGGCGCAGTGGATAAAGCGTCAACCTGGAAATGCTGAGGTTGCCGGTTCAAAACCCTGGGCTTACCTGGTCAAAGCACATATGGGAGTTGATGCTTCCTGCTCCTCCCCCCTTCTCTCTCTCTCTCTCTCTCCTCTCTATAATGAATAAATAAAATCTTTAAAAAAAAAAAGAAGTCCTACATTTTTATGCCGAATAATAAAAGTTTCACTGTAGTAAAGATACTGGAGATAATACATTTAAATAGCTATTATCACCTTAAAATAGCAGCTTGAGAAGTTACATCTTGATTTCACTAGTGATATTGCTGAAATGTTTCTATATTTTTCTTTTGGAACTATCTTTAGGACCAGATTTTAATATCTTTAATGAAAAACAATTTCTGATCCTTGAGGGTAAACTTAATCATCATAGTATAAATATAATATCTTAGGTGAATGTAATCTATCAAAATATGTATTATTGATATAATGTTAAAGATAATCACAGCTCCCACTGAATTATTATAATCATAAAACAGTTATTGTTTTAATATTTTATTCTTTCAAATAATGATGATATGCTTATTTAAACAGGTAAAGAAAAGTCTAAAATAATAACAATCTGTTAAAACAGGTGAAAATAAAGTGCGGGATTACAGAGGTCATTAATTTTCTATTTTGCATATACTTATACATTCCTTAAATATTCTTTCAGTTGAGTTTTGCATATTAAGTATATCATAAACTTTCATTTCTTATATTGTGTTTTTCATATCTAGAAGTTATAGTTTGTTTTGTTATATCTTCTATTTCTCCCTTTATCTTGTTCAGGTTTTTCTTTACTGTCTTGAACATACAGAGCATACTGATAATATGGAATATGTCTTAATTTGTTAATTTCATCATCTTTGTCATACCTTTGTCTGTTCCTGTTGATTGACTTTTCTGTTGGCTACAGCTCATATTTTTCTTTTTCTTTTCATGCCTGGTAATTTGTTAAACTAGATGCCAGTCAGTGTTAATTTTATATTATTATTAAGATCTTTAGAAAATATTGAATTTTGTCATAGCTCTAGTATTTAAGCAAGTTAAAACAAGTTGGGTCCTTTTAAGTCTTTCTTTTAAGCTTTGTTGGGGTAAATTTAAGAGCAACTTTAATCTAAAGTTAATTTAGACCCATTACTAGGAAAATCCTTTTCTAAGTACTATACCCCAAATCGCATTGTGATGAGGTATTTCCACTTTGGCTGGGGGAAACACAAATTATTCCCAGCCCTGTGTGAAGTTCAGAGATTTTTTTCTTTTGACCTATTGCTTTACATTAGGTGTTTTTTTTTTCTGGTCTTAGATACTTTTGTTTAATTCACTGTCTTTATATTAGTGTATATTTATCTCTCTCCCAGGAACTTCTATAGTTTTGAAAACAGGACTGGCAATTATGAAAAGACAGAAGTACCACCAAGTAAAATAAAAATTTTTATTCCTACTTTGGTTTTGAAGTGTAATATTAGTTTCAACCTATGAAAGCCTCTACTTTTTTCTACCTAAATAATAGGCAATCATTTGTGAATAGTCTTAGGAATTTATTGATTATTGGCTGGTTCAACCAGGTATCTTATTTGTTTCCTCATAATTCAAGCCTACCATTTGGCTTTCTCATTGGCATTATCTACTTATGTTTACATGTGGCACCATCACTTAGTGTTCGGTAAATTCTCAGAGGTGTTTAGTATAATAATCTAGAGAGACTCAGGACATCTCTTTTCTTGATTTAAACAGAGACAAAAATCTCAGAGCTGCCTAAAGAGCAGAAAAAAGACAACATAGATGTAAGACCAGAGGTCATTGCTGCCATGGCCATGCAGGTTCGCACTGGATTCCGGCAGATAGTAAAGGAACAGTGGAGTCAGAAAATGGTGGGCCATCCCGTCTATTAAAGTCTCTTAGTGGTGGACAAGTAAACAGGCAGAGAAGACTGCTTCCTTCTCACTCAGGGTTCCCCAAAGCCCCAAGTCATTCCCGGGACTCTCCCTGACACTCAGACCCCCACCAGCCACAGCAGGGCTCCCAAGTGCCTCAGCATACTCTTTCTCTGCTCTTTCTAGCAAAACAGGCTCATGTTTTCCTTTTTCTTTACATGCTTGTATTAAATGCTGTCCAGTATTAAGAATTGTTAGCCTGACCAGGCAGTGGCACCGTGGATAGAGCGTCAGACTGGGACACAGAGAACCCAGGTTTGAAACCCTGAGGTTGTCGGCTTGAGCATGGGATCGTAGACATGACCCCATGGTCACTATTTTGAGCCGAAAGGTAGCTGGCTTGAAGCCCAAGGTCACTGGTTTGAGCAAGGGGTCACATGTTTTGCTGTAGCGCCCCCCCCCAGCAAGGCACATATGAGAAAGCAATCAGTGAACAACTAAGGTGCCACAACAAAGAATTGATCCTTCTCATCTCTCTTGTGTCTTGTCTGTCTCTATCTGCTCCTCTCTCTGACTCTGTCTCGGTAAAAATAAATTAATAAATAAATAAAATAAAAATAAATTTAAAAAAAAGTTATACTTCAATAAAACAATGGGCACACCAGCCCAATATTGTATTCCTATCTCAAGTAATATTTTGGGTAGTGCTATATGACATTAACCCTCAAAGGTGGCCCTAAACTTCCTATAATAATTCCATATAGTGCCATTATTTATCAATTCATCCTGGATCTATTTTTGTCTCCACTTTGCATTATTTCTAGAATAACAATTCCAATAAGCTTTCTTTGTATTATAACATAGCAATTTGGTTTATTCTTGATTAACTGAGTATTTTGGAATTTGTTGATTAAATCTGTGTTAATTATACTCATAAATTTTATAATTTTAGAACCATTGATATTTTTTAGCTGTTTTAATCAGCTAATCTTTATGTCCTAATTTGTCCTCTTAAGGAAAATATAACAGACTTGAAATCCTGTAGGTTATAATTATTCTGTGTTACATAGATTTTTCCCTGATAGAAAGGAGATCAGATGTCAGAGTTATAAGACAAAGGGTTGACTGAGTTCATGTTATTTCTCAGTGACAATTTAGTTAAAGGAGAACTTGAAGGTACCAAGAGAAAAAAACTGGCATTGACTGCATATAATCAAAAAGGCTGTCACTACTAGTACAGTTGAACTTTTCTTATGTCTGTAACCAATCAAAGAAGAGAAGGTGGCTTGACATTGAGAATTATTCCCAAGTGACCAAGTTCACCCTTCAGTGGAGAGCCTCAGAAACTGAAATTTCCCTTACTTCAGTAGCACCTTACAAATTGAGAATGTCAGGTTCAAAAGCCCAAAGCAAACCTCAAAAGCTCATTAAGCAGCAAGGAAGGGTAACCTCTGGGGCTTAAAATCCTGTGTGTTTACCACTAAGGATCACGTTCACAATAAAAGGTGTGGAAGCAAATAACACGGAAGCTGCAAATGCCCATCATTGGCGTTTATACCACGAAGTAAGCTATCCTTTTTTAAGGCCTGAATCCAGAAATCCACTCTGCCCCAATGTAATCTTTTTGATTTCTTTTTTCCCGTTGGTGAAAATTTTCTATTTCTCTTTGAGAAAGGTAATTCAGTCCTGTTTTCGTTAATCTTCTCCCAGCAGGCCGCTGTAGAACACACACACACACACACACACACACACACACACACACACACACACACACACGGATTTTAAAATTTTCTTGTACCAGTCACCCCTGTCTAACTCAAACTCAGAACCTTTATGACTGACGGTGTATCCGACGAGCAGATCGCTGCTCGGAGATAGCAGCCTCTTCCCCACATCTCCTCCACCCACGACAACCTCTGACTCTTCACTCCCACCTTAGAAAGAAAATATATTTATTGCCTGCCTGCAATACTCGTTACACGATCGATCGATTAAAAAGAGAAAAGAAAAGAAAAAGAAAGAAAGAAAAGTCGTAGCCTAGACACAGGTCTTGCGCGCCACCACCCGTCTCCGTGGGCAAAGCCCCAGGGATGGAATTGATTCCCACCCCGAATCCTCAGAGCCCAGGGCCTCGGAGGCATTGGACCGACTTTTGCCGTTGGCCCACCTCCCATGCTCAGAGTTCTCCTTCGGCTCTCCACCAAGCCACACTAAGTGACTTCTCGTAAACGTTAGCAGATTCTGCTGAGCAGGAAGGGAGAAAGGGGTGATGGGGGCAGGGGCGAGGTAAGAGAAGAGCTCTTCAGGCTGCTGGACTCATGCTCACGCGCGCGCGCGCATACACACACACCACCACCACCACCACCACCACCACCACCACCACCACGACCCCATGAAGCAGCTTGTAAGGGAGAGGTCGTGACCCCTCCTCCGTCTTCTGTCTGGCTCAGAGTGGACAGGATGCAGCATTGCCACCACCACGCCCAAGCTGGGTACCAGCCCTGCACCAGCGGCGGGAGCGCCGGGCAGGAGGCGGGAGGGTGCGGACTGGGCGGTTCCAGAGGCGTGGACGCAGCAGGAGCGGCGCCGGGCGAGCGATGGGGCGGGGCTGCCGGGCCAGGGCGCGTCCCGGGAGGAGGGGCGCAGTCTCGGCCGGCCCCGCCAGCCTCCCGCGGCGGGTGTCTGGTTGCCAATTCTTGGGCTCGGCTCGCCGGGGCTGGGCTAGCTTGGGTGCCAGAAGCAGGTGGTGGAGGCCGCCCGCTGAGCAACAGGAACCTAAAGAAAGGCAGCAGCAGCAGCAGAGAGAACGCCGGGCGAAAGAGGCTGGGAGCGGGGAAGGGTCCCAGAAGTCCGCGCCCTTCCCGGGGGCCAGATTCTGCGAGCGCACTGTGTGGGCATGACCGGCGGGTAAGGTCTCGAGTGAGTGCCTTTTCTCTTGCGCGTCTGGTGTGGCGGGCAGGGAAGCCATCAGTCTTGCCAGTGCTCTGCTCAACCGCCACACCCACCTGTGTCCACAGCCGCGTCTCTGGGCTTTGGCCACAGGGTGTTAAGGCCACCTGGAAAGTGGAGAGAGGGAAAGCTGGGCGGGTGGGGGCGGGATGTCCTAGCGTCTGGGGCGAGAGGAGCTGGAGAGGCAACTGTTTCCACTGCTGGGCCGATCCTTTGCGAGGTTTGACCCAGTGAGTTTGCTGCCCTGTTCTGAAAACGTGGAAAGGGAGAGGCAGCTGTACCTGATGGTTCACTGTCGGTTATTTCTTCCTGTCGATATTAGCAGAGTTGTTAGATGGGTTTCGGTTCCAGGGACCGGTCATGTTCTTTATGAGCAAAAAACGTGTTGTATTTTCCATCAGCAAAGGTGAGCGTGCAGAACCAGCAGCTGATTGATACTACCCGTGGGGACCCCGAAGAAACGCCGCACCCCTTCTTAGCACACAAACATAAATAATTGACAAGACTGCTTAGCCCCATTTCTCGACGCAGTTTGCTTTTCAAATGTTTAACCCTTTTATGGTAAAATTCAGATAAGATTCAGAATCATTTAAACTTTTTATCGACTTCTCAACTGAAATTGTCAGTTTCTTCTAAAACAAACAAACAAACAAACAAACAAACAAAAAAACCCAGGTACGTACCTCTCATACTTATATTGAAGACAGTTAAAAGATCAAAGCAACATTGCCATACCGGAAAATATGTCAGCTATGATTATAGCAAACATTTAATTCATTATTTTAGTGGTTTTTTTAAAAAAATATTACAGTTGCAGCATTCCAAGTAATTTATATCGCCTCTGAAGCTAAGAGCAACTTTCATGTGAGGGAATCTTAAGGGAGTTTTAAAAAAGCTCATTTCAATGAGATAAAGACCAAATCTACCTGAGTTTTTAAAAGAATGATGGATTTTCAGCTGTTGAGTGTCAGTGTTGGGAGGTTAAGTTCTTTTCAGAAACACAATTAATGTTCTTTTCTATTTCCTTTCTTCCCTGTGGGCAGGAGAAAGATATTGTTGTGTTATTTTTCTTTCTTTTGCTTTTTAAAAAATATTTTTATGACTTTTACTTTAGCATCAATAAAACCTGTAAACCTATAATATGCAAACCAAATCCAATTATTAAGTAGTCTTTGTTTATTGAAAAATCTTCTAATTCTTTTTCACTTAAAAATAAACTAGATTTCAATTTCTTGCATTTTTAAAAATAATGTATTGATTATTTGAAAGCCAGTCTAATCTGATCCTGTGAATGAAATTGTCATGATTGTTAGAATACTGCTATTCACAACAAAATGCTAGAAAAAAATGGCATTTGATGTAATGTGGGATATGTTCTTTATTTAAGCAACTGATAATAACTGCTTAACCTAAGTCTTTGTATTTTGTAGGTGTTTAAAATACCTATTAAAGGTTCCCTTTTGGGAGCGAACGATTGTGCAGTCATGGGACACAGTGACATATTTTTACAGAGCCTGTATACACAATATGCCATGATTCTTATGGTGCAGGGCAGGGCTCAATGAGTACCTGATGCTTTTACAGTGGAAAGATGAGTCAGGTGTGGCTCTCTGCCAAGAGCATTCTGGTGTCTCCTTGTGTCTCCTAGAACCCAGAAATAATCAAAGGAGCCCTGTGGCAGTGCTTGTGTTTTTGCTACCTGTGGCTGAGATGAGTTTTGGCAGCAAAGACAAAGTAAGAAATTTGGAGGTGAAATCTGAGGGTCTTCATTTAATATGACCAACCCACTTCCTCTGTGACAAAAACTGAAAATGGAATCTTACATTTTGCATGAATAATGAAAACTAATATTTATCTATCACCTATTCTTTTTAGACATGTGAGTGTGAAGTGCTGAAAGGATTTATATGATATTTTTCTAACCTTGTTAAGTACCTTAGTGTTTACTAATATGAATGGGTCATTCTAAATGTCATATCATTCTAAATGTTCTAATGGTAATAATTTATGATTTTCCCTAAAATTGTGTTCTCAGATTCTTTTCCCATTGCCATCATTTGAATAAATGGCTCAACCATCATCCAAGTGTGGATTGCTCTCTCCTCATGATAGCATTTCATCCCTAACCAGGCTGTATTTAGATTTATCACTATTTTTGCTTAGACACACTTCTATTCAATTAAACTTCTTCCATCCTGTTATCTGTATCTTTTATACCCTGTTAACTTTAGCTGTATTGCCACCAAATAAATTTAGGTCATCTTCATAATTTACCTGGATTCCTGTTACACCCTTCATAGTTTGCTCCAACTCCACAATTTGTTACTCTGCAAGTCACTCTTCAGAATGAGTAATGATGCCTCTTACATATATTAATTGGATCGTGACTGCATAGAAAATATGAATAAATGCAGAAACAAAGAAACCAATCAACAGCAATTCTTCCTGTTAACATACAGCTCCCTCTCTGTTCTAGCCCTTCTCCACAACCTCACTGAACCCATCACCCCCTTTTACATACTCTAGGCACACTGGTCTTAGTACCTGGAACACACAGAGAAATGTCACTCCCTGAGACATTTTCAAATGCTGTTTCTAGTGCCTGGACTTCCTTCCACACTTTGAATGGCTAACTCCTTCTCAAAATTTAAACCTCAGCTCAAAGGCCTTTTACTCAGGTCACTCTTGATCACCTTGTCAAAAGCAGGATGTCATCTGTTAGTCTCTGTCTTGGTACTGTGTTTGTTTCCTTCATAGTGCTTATTATATAACACGCAGGTATTACATGGATTTGTGTATTGCTTGCTCCATACAGCAAGACTTTACTGTTGATTCAACTTCCAGTACAGTGCCTGGCATGAAGTAATGGGATGGGGAAGGTGTTTCTAGATATTTATGTAAATTATAAAGTACAAAGATATGACATATTTCATCATAGAGCACATCAAGCAAGCCAATAAATATATGCATTTTATAATTTGATTTCTTTTCTGTTGTTCAGCATGTGGTGCATTTATAACCCTGTACTATGATTTTAAAGAGGTAAAATTAAAATATCCTAAGATGTATTTCCACCGTTAGCAGTTATTACACAATAATGTGTTTAAAGGTGAGTAGATCATAATATATTCTGAGAAAAGTAGTGACCACATTGAATTAAAATATATTTTATAGAAAAATTGGAGTATATAAGTCAATTATAATTTTAGTATGAGTGACTCCTAGTATGCAATGATGACTGTATTAGGTTTAAGTGTGTATCTTTTACCAAGTATTTAAGGTCATTCAGTAATCACTAAATTAAAAATATTCTTTCATAATAAATATGAATACTTAGGTAGGCTCATCCAATGTAAATATAGTCAAATGAGGGTGAGGCCTTGGATCCTCTGCTCACATGGTCCAAGTTGGTGTTCCTTCCAGGTTCCAGGAGCAAAGTATCTCACAGATCCAAAGTATTCACTAAGAAAGGTCCAGAGAGGCACTGTGGGCAATCCATGAAGATCCATCACTATTATTGGATGCCAGAGGAGGGGCTTCAAAATACATACTGGTTAATGATGGCATTGTATTTATGCATACATAAACACACATTCACAACTTTCTGTGTCAATAAGTCCCCCATTATAATTTTTGAAACTATACTTAAAGATAAATCAAACACTCTCTCTCTCTCTCTCTCTCTCTCTCTCTATATATATATATATATATATACTTTTTTTTGCACAGGGGAGGTTGTAAAGAATTTGGCAATCTTGTCTCTTCTGAAGGACTTAACTATTTTATTAATTGTCACCAGGGATTTTGTTAAATTTGCTATTGAGTTGGCACATAGCGGTTGTCTTAGAGCTAATCTATGTATTAATTGAAGATGGCCCTGCTTTACATGTCACAAATTAGCTAATTTATTTCTACACAATGGTAGTACCACTTCCTTCTTCAGAACTACGGAAAATCAGATTATCACTTAATATGGCAAGATCATAATAAATGATGTTATAAGATTATATAAAAATCATCTTCATATGATGATTTATAGGAGAACATTGAAAGAATGTGACTAAACTACTTTTGTGAAATATGAAAGGACAGATTTTGTGTCTTGCCATCCTGCAAAATGAAATTTCTTCATTGAAGGTTTAACTTGCTACTTCCTCTCTGTATAACTGGAAGGAAATGGCTTTAGATAACAGGAAAAACCTCAGCTCTCAGCAGCTAAAGGTGGAATGAAGTTTGGAGGATTGAAACTTGGGTGGTGAGGAAAAATGCCAGACCATCATAAGCAGAGGCAGAAGAAGGGGATGCCTTGTACAGTGCCAATAAACAATCTACCACGACAAATTTGAGTTGACATTATATACAGAATTGAATTTGATATCTTTTTATCTCACTGGGAGAACAGTTCTCTCTTTAAAATAAATCTTAATGTATTTTAAGTGAAACATTCTGTTATTGCTTTTATATAGGCAATGGAATGAATACCTTTGGGTTTTTAAAGTGATATAACAGGGAGCCAAATATGCTGTATATTATTATTAAAATATACCATTACTTTAGTTGTAATTTTATTGCTATTCATTTTATTATTTCCTTTTTTTCTCTCAAGTGTTTGAGAGACTGCTATTATTGATCATAAATTTTTTTAAAATGTCTCCTTGGATTTTTGACAAAGCTTTCTGAACCACTTATCAGAGCATAAGTTATTCAGAGCATTTCATATAAATTTTCACTTAGGAAATTAAAGTTACTCTAATAATTCAGTCATCAAGAATATAAATCTGAATTTTTAAATCAGCAAATAAGGAGGGAAATATTTGCCAACATGTCCATTCACTTGCTTTATTTCGTTGGTGACACATTTACAAAGATCAGAATCTTATCAAGCAAATTATCAAATTAAGGTTAATAAATGAATGATTTTTGTTTCTTTATCAATTCACAGTTCTTCCCCAGTTATAAAGAATGATTGACTATGTATTGCAAGAGGTGGGCCAGGGAAATATCATGAGGACAGAAACTGAATATATAAGAGGTACATTGCCATGAGAGAAAATACAGACAGCACAGTTTACATCTTGTTAGTATTACTGAAAAAACATTAACAGCCTCAAACATGGCAGTTTTAGTTTTGCCAAGCAGTACGTTAAGAGATTGGCAAATGCTTCTTTTTAATCCCCACAACCACCCTTTGAGGTAAGAACACTAAGGCTCAGAAGTTACCTTACCTTCCCACAGACTCACAGAGATTACTGAATCTGAGTAACATACACAATCTTTCTAAAGAAGAAAAAACCTTATTTATTCCAAGAATATACTTGCATGTATTCCACACAGGTAATCCCTTCTGGTTATGTTACTAAGGATCTCATAAAAGTCTTTTTACCAATAATGGAGCTGAGATCATCTACATTTGTAATTGAACATAGCAAACTAGGCATGTATCAATAGTTATAATACTAGACAACAAGAAAAAGAAAGATTAAAGATTGTATAAATGTTCATCTTGAATGCTGACTCTTGGGGATTGCATTTGTGTTGAACTGAAATTGAGAATTATGTGGATCTTTGAAGGCATTATGAATGTATCTGTACATTAGTAAGGGTGTTTCAGAGGTTGAGTGACTGCTTTTCTGGGATAGGGTTGTCATTGTACTATGCTGACTTGACTTGGCCATGATTAGAGTCTTTTGTTTTATTATGAGGGAAATCACACAGGAAAAGTGACTTTTCTAAGGTAGACAAGACTTGAAAGAAGAGGAGTATGTCTTACTCCTCTTAAAAGGGATATACAGCCTGGCCAGGCGGTAGTACAGTGGATGGAGTGTTTGACTGGAATGCGGAGGACTCAGGTTCAAAACCCCAAGGTCAACAGCTTGAGCGCAGACTCATCTGGCTTGAGCAAGGCTCACCAGCTGAAGCCCAAGGTCACTGGCTTGAACAAGGGGTCACTTGGTCTGCTATAGCCCTGTGCCCTGGTCAGTGCACATAGTGGAAAGCAATCACTGAACAACTAAGGTGCCACAACGAAGAATTGATGCTTCTCATCTCTCTTCCTTCGTGTCTGTTTGTCCCTATCTGTCTCTATTAGTCTCTGTCACACACAAAAAAGAAAAGATATGCAAATGGAATGACTTGCAAAAGGTTCATGTGTCTTTGAGTGTTGTAATGGAGAAAACAGAATGAAGTTATACATGTGAGAGAGATCCTGGTGTTAGAGGATGGAGAAGTAGAGAAAGCAAAGTAAGCTTTTGTAGGGTAAGGAAAGAAGACAGTATTCCTCTAAAGTTCTTATGTTCTAGAAATTAAGACTGTAGACATTTTATAAATAGGAGATTCTTAGTACCACAAATTGATATGCTCAAATGTAACCTATATCATAGTATTTATTGTCACAAAAAGTTAATGATTTATGTCAATTAAAGTGTTTCTTTAACACCAATGATTCAAGATGTTTACTCTTAAGGGTTTTAAAAAGTTTTGAAATACTAATTTAATATACATAATACTTATAATTTCTAATGCAAATTATTTTCTTTTAGTATATACTACATACATTGTTCGGGATGTTAAAATCATAAGAAATTGGACCCCTAAGTTCTAAGATATATATAAATCTGTTTTAATGTTTGTGGATTGGTAGCTGTTTCCTAGATTTTTAACCAGTGTGCCACAAGAGTTTTTTTATGTGTGTGTGAGAGAGGAGGGAAGGCAGAGACTTCTGCATGTATCTGGACTGGGATCCACCTGGCAGGCCCACTACGGGGCGATGCTCTGCCCATCTGGGGCCCTTACTCTGTTGTAACTGGAGCCTTTTCTTTTTAGCACCTGAGGTGGAGGCCATGGAGCCATCCTCAGTGCCTGGGGCCTACTTGCTCTAACTGAGTCTGAGCTGCAGGAGGGGAGGATATGAGAGAGAGAAGAAGAGAGAAGCAAGAGGTGGAGTTGTGGAGAAGCAGTTGGGTGCTTCTCCTGTGTGTCCTGACCAGGAATCAAACCTGGGACATCACACGCCAGCCAATGCTCTACCATTGAACCAACCGGCCAGGGCCTAAGAATTTTTAAAACATGCAATACCTTCCCTGGCCAGTTGGCTCAGCAATAGAGTGTTGACCCAGTGGTGGAAGGCCCAGGTTTGATTCCTGGTCAGGGAACACAGGAGAGGTGCCCATCTACTTTCTCCTCATCTCTCCTGTTTCTCTCTCTTTTTCACTTCTACTCCTATAGCCATGGCTCGATTGATTTGAGCACATCGGCCCTGGGTGCTAAAGATGGCTTGTGGAGCCTCCACCTCAGGCACTAAAAATAGCTCAGTTCTGAGCATGGCTCCAGATGGGCAGAGCATTGGCCCCAGTTGGGGATTGCCTGGTGGATCCCCATCTGGGTAATTGCGAGAATCTCTCTCTCTCACTTAAAAAAAATGCAATACCTGACTATTTAGTAAGGGGCACTGACATCTTTTTTCTTAGATTATCAAATAAAGAAATGACCGTAGCCATCACAACAATAACTATCCAGTGTGAATGAGTCAAAATTATACCCATTTTTTTTTGTCAGATCAGCAAAAATATATTTTTGGGTATGCTATAGAATTTTAGTAATTAGTCTGTGTGTGCCATGAGATAAAATAGGTTGAAAATCACTATACTAGACTGTTAAGGTTTTAAGAAAAGAGACCATAGTTTGCTCCTATTGGCATCCCTACATGATGTCTTACATGCAGTCATTCTTAATCCATAGTTACTGGATAAATGAATCATTTATTGCACAACAATATATGCTTAACTCTTATTAAAAATAGTTCTCTTTTTTTTTTTACAGAGACAGAGAGAGAGAGAGAGTCAGAAAGAAGGATAGATAGGGACAGACAGGAACAGAGAGAGGGGAGAAGCATCAATCATTAGTTTTTCATTGCGACACCTTAGTTGTTCATTGATTGCTTTCTCATATGTGCCTTGGCCGTGGGCCTTCAACAGACCGAGTAACCCTTTGCTCGAGCCAGCAACCTTGGGTCCAAGCTGGTGAGCTTTTGCTCAAACTAGATGAGCCCGTGCTCAAGCTGGCAACCTCGGGGTCTGGAACCTGGGTCCTCCGCATCCCAGTCTGACGCTCTATCCATTGCATCACCACCTGGTCTGGAAAAAAAATAATTCTTTATCACTGAAACTTTCTAAGAATGTAGGAGGAATAACTTAAGGTTTTAATAATTTATCCTTTCCACACCTAGCTTTCTATCATTCCCACATCCTGATGAAACAGTCATATATCTTACTTTTCACTCAGAAGAAGAATAGCACTCTTGCTTATTTTCTGCCACAGTGTCGGTTCACTAATTCTAGATGACTGTAGTCTTCTTTATTTACATAAAAGAGCCAAAATATTTTAGCATTGACAAAGACTGGAGCCTGAGTCCTTTTCGCAGAGTTATCTATTGGAGGATTTGCTTAAGTTGCTTAAGAGTTGGACTGCAGTCAGATAGTGAAAAAAAAAAAAAGTTAGAACTAAAATTTCAAACTGATTTTTCTTGACCTGATCATCAATCATGAAGCCCTATCTGGTTGGCTTCAAAAAGTATAGGTCAAAAATTGGAATCCAAGTTGGTATCAATGCCATTGAGGTTTGCGGGATGGGAGAACCTGGCAGAGATCCCAAGGATAGGGGAAAAGAGATGCTAAGCTGTTCCAGTTCAGCTCCCAGAACTCTTAGCATCACTATTCTCAACATTCCTATGCTTTCTGAAATTTAACAGTAACTCCTCCTTTCCCCTTATTCACTCCATTTCTTCAGCAAGTATTTACAGAGCAACTACTCAGGCAGTACTGTAGACATTGTAGATATAGCAGTAAACAAAACATGGAAGTTTATGCCAGTTTGGGGACAAATAATGAATAAATATACAGATACTTACCACTGTATGTCCTTGTATTACAATAGTGCTGTCAAGAAACATAGCAGGACAGGGAGAATTGAGAGAAAGATACATTATTTAATAAGGGTGGTTAGAAAAACTTTTTAATATTTTTTATCATTTTTAAAATTTATTTTTCTTATATTTATTGGGGTGATATTGCTTAATAGAATTATATAGGTTCATGTGTAAAATTCTATGAAACATCATCTGTATATTGTATTGTGTGTCTACCTCAAAGTCAAATCTCCTGTCACCATATACTTGGTATCCTCTACACTTTACTACTCCTAACCCCTTCTCTCTGGTAACTACCATGCTGTTGTTTGTATCTGGGTGTTTTTGTTTGTCTTGTTTGTTCCTTTATTACTTTCAGTTTTGGAGGTTCCTCAAAAAATTAAGAATAGAGTTACCTTATGATGCAGCAACCTCTCTTCTGGGTAGCTACCCCCCCCAAATTTGAAAACATTTATTTGCAAAAATATATGCATTCTTATGTTCATAGCAGCATTATTTATGGAAACAACCAAAGTGTCCCTTGGTAGGTGGTTAGATAAAGAAGATATAGTACATATATACAATGGAATACTATTTAGCCATAAGGAAGGATGAAATACTGCCATTCGCAATGACATGATGGATCTTGAGAATACCATGCTAAGTGAGATAAATCAGATGGAAAAAGTCAAGAACCATGTTGTTTCACTGATATATGTGATATAAAACTGAAAGCATTTAAAAAAAATCCTTTTTAGAGGTGATATTTGAGCAGAGACTAGGAGTCAGGAAGTGAAGGAGACACCTATGCAACAGAAAAATTATTCTAGTCACCAAAGCTTCAATTGCAACAGCCCCAAGACATATCTAATGTGTATGGAATAGCTAGGAAATCAGTGTGGCTGACAGGCGGAGAACAAGGGAGACATTAGTAGAAGATGGGGGCCTTTTCTTTTTTTTAAAAAAAAAATTTATTTATTCAATTTTAGAGAAAGAGGAGAGAGAGAGACAGAGAGAGAGAGAGAGAGAGAGAGAGAGAGGGAGGGAGAGAGAGGGAGAGAGAAGGGAGGAGCAAGTAGCATCAACTCCCATATGTGCCTTGACCAGCAAGCCTAGGGCTTCGAACCAGTGACCTCAGTGTTCCAGGTCAACACTTTATCCACTGCGCCACCACAGATCAAGCGGCTTTTTCTTAATTTAGAAAATATTGCTAAGTCTGCCTAGAAGTCTGTATGATAAGCAATTCAACAATGAAAGGCATGGGACAAACTGGAAGGAGATGAATTATGCTTTTTTTTCCTCCTTCTGGATCCCACATGAACAAATAAATGATTGAGAAACTGCTAATTTCCAAGTAAAATCTTTTTGTCATTTTTTGGTGATTTACATGTAATTCTTTTAGAGTCTCTTCCCATCTGCAATGGCTTAGATTCTTCAAAGCTCTTATTACCCTGTGAAGAAAAAACGGCTTATATGACAAGAGGTTACAATTGAGGGTATCTTCAAGTATTTCCATTCTAAAAAGTAAAACATGGTGCTAATACAGTAATATTTTGCATATTACATACCAGGGAAGCACGCGTGTATCCTGTCAAGGTTGACTGCTGATACTGTGACCTTGGTACCCTACTGACTCTCTCTACATTATAGTTTTAGGGAAATCTTGTGAATTAAGAAATATTTACCTGTGGTAAAATATACATAACATATTTACCATTTTAACCATTTTTAAGTGTTATAGTTCAGGACATTAAGTGCATTCACCATGCTGTGCAACCATAATCGCCATCCATCTCTAGAACTTGATCATCATTCCAAACTGAAACTGTGTACCCATTAAAACATAACTCTTTATTCCCTCCACCCCCTCCCCAATCCCTGGTAACACCATCTGCTTTCTTTATTAATTTGACCATTCTAAGTACCTCATATATGTGGAGTCAAATAATACTGGTCCTTTTATGTTGGCTTATTTCAACTAGCATAATATTTTTAAGATTCATTGATGTGAATGTATCAGAATGGTCTCTCTTTTTAAGGCTGTATAATATTCTATTTTATGTATATATCATATTTGGTTTATTTACTCATCCATTGGGTTGATAATTTTGGGTTATTTCTACCTTTAGGCTATTATGAATAATGCTGTATGAACATTGATATATAAATAGCTGGTGGAATCCCTGCTTCTAATTCTTTTAAGTATATACCCATAATTGGAACTGCTGGATCATATACTAAACCATTTTCCATAGTGGCTACACCATTGTATATTCCTACCAGCAATGCACAAGCATTTCAATTTTCAACAATCCTGGCTTACATTTTTTTTTCTCCTTTTTTGTAATAGCCATCCTACTGGGAAGAAAGGGGTAACATATTGCCATTTTGATTTGTATTTTCCCAATCATTGGTGAAGCTGAATATATTTTCATGAGCTTATTGACCATTTGTATATCTTCTTTGCAGAAATGTCTATTCCAATCCTTTGAGCATTTTTAAATAGATTTGTTTGTTTTTTGTTGTTTGTTGCAGGAGTTCTTTATATATTGTGGATAGTAATCCCTTATCATGTATGATTTATAATTATTTTGTAAGTTCTCTGAATTGCCTTTTTATTCTCTAATAGTGTCCCTTGATATACAAAAATTTGTAATTTTGATGAAGTCCAATTTATCTATTCTTTTGTTTTGTTGCCTGTGCTTATAGTGCCATATCTAAGAAATCATTGTTAAATCCAACATTCTACATTTTTCCCTATGTTTTCTTATTATAGTTTTAGTTCTTAAGATTTTTTTCAATAAACATTACAGGGTCTATCACTGTCCAACTTCCCTTCACCCATCAGTCCCAGAGTTCTAGTTTTTAGCTGTAATATTTTGTACTCTAAGCATTTACTCTCCCCAATAATGCCATTTTTTATATATGCCAGGATTAAAATTCTTGAATTGTTGGAAGAGTATACTAATAACTTAAGAGGATTTCTGATGTGGAAAGAGTATTATATATTCCTATTTCGCTACTGTCTGATGAGATTCATTCATCTTTTTGACCAATCATATTATTGAAATGTTTGGATTTGATCTCTCCTCTATGGTCTAGGAATTCTGATTCATTGCTAACTAGTTAATAGATGCAAGATATTCTAATCTTAGGGATTATATGATGATTAAGTGGAGGAAGAATTCTATCTGCTGCAATCATGGTCGCCTGTGACCTCACAGAATATTTTGTATATAGTGGCTACTCCAATAATACTGGTATAAAAAAAATGAGTAAATGAATGAAAAAGAAAGACATTATGTTTCCTTAAATGTTCAGTAGATCTGACTTCTTTTAAATCTTAGATTTATTTTAATAAAATAAGTTCAGAAGTCTCTTTTTTCTTCAGAGAAAATTAGTAAAGTCACTAATTTTCCAATCAATTTTGTTAGAAGTTAGTAAAGTCACTAATTTTCCAATCAATTTTGTTAGAAGTGTTTTTAAAAGAATTTGCTACTGAGTACTGAAGTTTGAATGTTAGAGATAGTACCACAAATATTGTCCCAATAGACAGTCCTTGTAGAGATAAGTCCCATGGGTAGCTACCAGCAAATGAAAATGGTGACTCTTTATGGAAACTGTAGGTCACTGAGTACAGTATATAATGTCATGAAAATAAGACATATGAACATATTTTGTTTATAAACAGTTCAATGCATTAATTAGAATAATAGTTTAAAGAGTTAAAGCCTGTAAATAAAAGTTTGCCATTGGATACTCTTCACCTGAACACTCACCTTATCTTAGAATCCAAATCCTCTGATCAGATTTATACAGGAATATAAATTTCAAAAAAGATAGGAACTATTTTCTTCCTATTTACTTGTTACTCTGCAGCAACTATCTAATCTGGAATTTTCTCCATGATTCTAAGCCTGTTTACATCTGCTTTGAGATTCTGAAAATCTTGTCTCTAAATGGTAGAAAGTAAGAAATACTATAAAATCACTCATTAAAATAAAATCTATGCCCTTCATTCCTAAATACCTTTGAAACAACAACCTCCAAAAAGAATACGTTTTAAACAGTATTATGTGGGTTTCATCTTGTTCCCAGGTTAAGAACAAGGCTACTAAATGGCATGCCACAATTATAACCTGTAGTTCCATGAAAGAGTAGAGAAATAAGAAACACGAAAGTTTCTGTTTATGAACATGTTAGTTCTCAAAAGCCTTGTTTTTAAGTTTATGTGATTTATTCTGTAGAATTTTAGCATTCTTAGATGAATTTCTACTAAATAAGCTGTTTCTTTAGAATCATAAAATGTGATATCTCCTTCCTCTGCCAATATACATTCTAAAGAATAACCCAAAACTCCTATAGGTGGATAACAACTTTTCTTGATAATATCCACAAATATTCCAAGGAATCCTTTGGCGTGCATGTTACTTAACTCTCTTGTTCTGATATTGAATTAAAGAACCTTGACTCTATTAAACCATTCCTGGACTGTGGAATGTTTCATCAGAAGTTGTTACTATGCTTGGATTTTACCTTCTTGAGCAAGTACCTAGCCTTCTCTTGCTTTAGTATTAGAATCTGGATCAGGGGTCCCCAAACTTTTTACCCAGAGGGCCAGTTCACTGTCCCTCAGACTGTTGGAGGGCCGCCACATACAGTGCTCCTCTCACTGACCACCAATGAAAGAGGTGGCCCTTCCGGAAGTGCGGTGGGGGGCCGGATAAATGGCCTCAGGGGGCTGCATGTGGCCCTGCGGGCCGTAGTTTGGGGACGCCTGATCTGGATCATCCTCTACCAGGGAAAATACATTATCTGACCTGTACCTAGAACATTTTCCCTTAGATATTTTCTTTGTGCTTTTTTAGCTTTTTGCCTAAGTTCAGAATTTTTAACCTATTGTATAGCCCTGGTCAGTCCTAAATAATCATTTCTACTGTCAGGTAATAAATCTTTTATGCACTTGCCACATTCCTTTACACTTTATTATTTCTGCTTTAGTTTCCATAACATTCTAATTCCTTTGATTATTAAATCTTTCCACACTCTCATTATGTTTGCATTTAACAAGCTTGATGGACTTAGCCTTCCTCACCACTTAAAAACAACACACACATCCTGCATGTCCTGCATGGACTGGTCAGTCTTACCTTGGCAGGAACTTGACAAATGGCTGTGTGGGAAATATATCGCCATCTCTTGGTAAAAAGCAGTGTGATCTTGACTTTGCAATGATCATAACTTTGTTTTAATCTTTAATGTATCCAAAATTGAAATCTCATTAAGGAGAAATGGTTCTGTACATGCACTATAAAAATCTATCATGAAGTAACCAAATTGATTCACTGCCCTTAAGAACGTTAGGTGTGCAGAGTCCATGTATGGAAAAGTTGACAAAAATCACTAATAATAATGGTTAGATGGTTGTTGTTTTTTTTTTTTTTAATGTATCAGGGAGTGTGCTAAGTGAGTGGTTAGAATGTATTGTGCACTTAAAGTGTACTAGGAAATGTGTTTAATAATTAAAGTGTGATTTTTTTTCCCTTAAAATGACCTTATAGGATACTCATTTTCAGCTGTGTCTTGAGATGCAGACAGCAAGCTTTAGAGAGATTAATGAATTGGCCCAAGCACACAAGCTAGTAGCAGTAGAGATGGAATCTGAACCCAAGTCTCTCACTCTTGAGCCAGAAACCTAACAACTATGTTAGGTTGTCTTTCTATTTTACTGCAGACCTATTTTAGACTAAAGCTATAAACATGTTATAACAATAAAATAAAATATATGTAACAAATATTCTCCACTTAAATTTTAATGAAGTTTTACTTTTAATCACCACCAGCTCATGGTTTATCATTTAAAATTACAGTTGATAAAAGTGCAATATCTATCAGGAGAAAAAAGATAATATTTATTTAGCCTAGGCACTGTGGTAGGTACTTTACAGAAACGGTTTCTATTTTGTCTAATAATCTTTGAAGACAGATACTTTCTCCATTTCATTTATGAGGAATTTGCATAATGCCACAGGGCTAGTTACATGTTTTAATCAGGAATGGAAACCTAGGTCTACCTGACACCCAAACTGTCAGGCCTTTCTCCTACACCAAGTTGATGTTTTGCAGGAAGTCAATGTGTGCATATTCAAAGAGTGGAAATGTACTCTTTATACAGCACTTTATAAAAAGGTGTAGGGTCTCTTTTGTAGATGTATTGTAGTGATCAAGGCTCATCTAACTCTGTGATCATTTTGTGCTTTCAGGTAAGGGTTAATTCTGACAATAGAAAATTAATGTAGGCTAAGAAATATTTTCCCTTTTTCTTTCATATAGCATGTATACATGAGAATACATGAACTTTTCCATTAAAATTTTCAGATATGCTGGGAGTCGTTGACAACAACCTTGAGATTTTAAACTCCATTTTTTTGTAAATTTGAGGAGTTCTTTATTTTGAATATCCTTGCATAGAGATAGCTTCTTTCTTGAAGTATAATATAGGAAATAATTATAGGATATTATGAAAGCTTAGACCACAATGTTTTGGATATATTTTCATCAACTAATCTAGAAATAAATCTCTATTCATCTGCCACTGTAAATCTAAAGTTATCAGTTACAACCTTAAGTTTTTTTGCATACTGATTGTTCAAGTACCATAAAATATTTTAAAACTTTTTGAGCAATTTTAGGACATGAAATATTGAATAACTCCTTTGAAACATTTACTAGTGTTTATTAACCCTCAAGTTATGCATCTCTGAGACATAATGATCATTTAGAGAATTTATTAATATGACTAAGATGGTGCTAAGTATGAAAAAAGCAAAGGTAAGATTTCAGCAATAATGAAAGTAGTTAATTAAAATAATTATTTTATATTTTATTTATAGATGATATATTTAACATCAGAGGTTCCAAAAATCTGAGTTCCAGCCTCTCACTTAATGATAAGAAAAAAAAAAGTCTGTTCTCGGAGGTATTAATTTCTCAGAAGTTTAGGATTATAATCAAATAAAGCGTCCTCAAAAATATCTGGAATGCTCTGGCCAGCTGGCCAGTGGTAGAGCATCGGCCAGGCGTGTGGAAGTCCTGGGTTTTATTCTGAGTCAGGGCACACAGGAGAAGCGCCCATCTGCTTCTCCACCCTTCCCCCTCTCCTTTCTCTCTATATCTCTCTTCTCCTTCTACAGCCAAGGCTCCATAGGAGCAAAGTTGGCCCCATCGCTGAGGATGGCTCCATGGCCTTGGCTTCAGGCTCTAGAATGGCTCCAATTGCCACAGAGCATCGCCCCCTGGTGGGCATGCTGATGGATCCCAATCCAGTGCATGTGGGAGTTTGTCTGTCTGCCTGCCTGCCCCCCCACCCCCACCTTCTTACTTCAAAAAAATACAAAAAAAAAAATCTGGAATGAATTCAATGGTGAATGTGAATGAGTGATGAATGATGCATGTGTTTTGCATACCATAATGTATATAAAAAAATCTATATTATTATTAGACTTATTGACAATAGTCATTTGAACTTTAAAAAAATTGCATTATACAAAAATCCAAATGGAAAAAATAAGGTTGTACAGAAGATCTGAGGAGGTGCATGGCCCAAATATTGAGAAAAGAG
The DNA here is from genome assembly GCF_036850765.1 of Saccopteryx bilineata. Classification (NCBI taxonomy): domain Eukaryota; kingdom Metazoa; phylum Chordata; class Mammalia; order Chiroptera; family Emballonuridae; genus Saccopteryx; species Saccopteryx bilineata. The sequence continues at coordinate 70,319,114 of NC_089494.1, forward strand.
CAAAGGCAAAGGTTCAGTTGGATGGTTCCCTCTGAGGTACAATGGGCAACCTCAGCCTCTGCCAGGACTCCAGGGACCATGAAGATCTCATTCCCAGGTCTGTACATCCCAGAAATGTATTTTGAAATAAAACTCTGCTCTCGTACTAGGAAAAAATATAAACATGCACAAAAGTGTGAATATTTTAATTGTAAAAAGAGACATAGTTCTGTTTTGTATTTCTTTTTATTTTTAAAAACCAGGTTTACCAAAGATAAAAATTGAAAGATGGCAAACTGACAAATAAATAAATAAATGGAAACTTTTGTAAAAAGAGATCCATATCTTTAGCATAAAAAGTCTCCATATCAAGAAAATGTTGAGTACCCCAATAGAAAAGAGACAAAGAGAATCAATAGAATTATCAAATAAGAAACAGAAATGTTCCCTGTATTGCACATCTTAAAGGAAACATTTTTCCTGTCAGTTTGGGAACCATTTTAAAATTTAGTTTTGTAATATTGTTTATTTTGTTAATATTGTTCTGATATAAAAAATATATGCTTATATAATACTGGAGGGACATAAATTATCATAGTCCTTATGGAAAACATGTTGGCTTTATGTATATACATAAAAAGACAAAGTAGCCTAACATGTGGTGGCACTGTGGATAGAGCACTAACCTGGGATGCAGAAGTACCAGGTTCAAAATCTGAGATCGCCAGCTTGAGCAGGGGCTCACCTAGCTTGAACGCGGGATTGCTGACTTGAGCGCAAGGTCACTGGCTTGAGCGTGGGATCATAGACATGACCCCGTGAACGCTGGCTTGAGCCCAGAGGTTGCTGGCTTGAAACCCAAGGTCGCTGGTTTGAGCAAGGTGTCACTGGCTTAGCTGGAGGCCCCCTCCCCAGTCAAGGCATGTATGAGAAGCAATCAATGAACAAGTAAAGTGTCACAATGAAGAAGTGATGCTTCTCATCTCTCTCCCTTCCTTCCTTTCTTTCTCTCACTAAAACAAACAAAGTAAATAGCTAAAAACATCTGTAATTTTCTCTAAAAAGGTTAATTTTATGATTATCAACATTTTCCAATTTTTCTATCAATGAAAATTTGCTATATTTTTTTTATTGATTTTTAGAGAGAAGACAGAGAGAGAGAGTGAGAGGGTAGAGAAGTGGGCAGCATCAACTTGTACTTACTGCTTCCTGTATGTACCTTGACTGGGCAAGCCCAGGGCTTTGAACCAGTGACCTCAGGTCAATGTTTTATTCACTGTGCCACCACAGGCCAGGAAAAATTTTGCTGTACTTATATTCAACTATATTCATAACCTCAAATTAATTATATGCACAGCTTTTTGCAAAGGATTGTATTTTGGATTTAATGAAGTAAAATGTTTCCTCTCTAACTTGATCCTGTTCTTTACCTACAAACTATTAAATAAACTGCATTATTTAAGGGAAAATTAAGTTAGGATTAATCAATAATCTAGTATTGTATATGTGCCTGTGTTTCTAAAACAGTTGTTCTATATCCAGACATTTGGTGATTTGTTTGTAATAAAATATATAAATATACATATATTTCAAATGAAATATTTACGGTTTTGGGGTACATCAGTGTTGGAAGGAAGTGGAAAAATACTCTTCATAGATTTTTAACTTCCGCTGTGTCTAGTGTAATTCAGAATTAGAGAATTTTAAAGTTTAATTAGATAATGTCCACCATATTAGTTTTCCTTCTCATCCATCTGATCAAGCTTTTCACTCTACTCTTTATGGTTGGTAGAAAGTTGCTTTAATTAAACTTAAGCAGATACATAACAGTTTTTATTTTGGTGTCATTAAAATGAGAAACGAGCTATAATAGCAAAATTTGTACATTTCTTGTACACACCAGGCTACCTACAAGTTCTAGGAATTTATCTTTTTTCTGAATATGTTTTAATATTTTAAATGAAGAGAAAAAGAAAACTTGAGAGTGCATTAATTTAAAAAATGTTTTTTTGTAAAGCCAATGATAGTTATTGATTATTACAAGTATTTAAAAGTGCTCTCAAAATATTGCAATATCTAAAATAATTCTGTTAAGCAATAATTAATGTTTGCTTACAAATCAGTGTGACATACATATTATCTTAAGGACAAAATGCTTACTTGTTCAAGTGTTTGGGTTAGAAAAAGTCTATCAAGTGTTTAAAAAGTTTTTGTGAGTCCAGATGTCATGCTATGATGATACAGGGTGCCTGAGAATATGTTCTATCTTAGGAGCTTATCTGAAAAAGGCATGGAGAAGGAGGGAAAGAAATGAGGCATTATTAAACTATGGTAAAAACCTGCGTTGGGGCAGTTGGTATCCCAAAGCAGACATGAGAGGAGAGAAAGAGAAACTGATGAACAGTTTAATTTATATGTGAGGGAAAGATGGTGGGAGATGAGGCCAGATCTCTTAATAGAAAAGGTGTTGAGCTGAATATGAAAAGAGAAGCAATTGAGTGATCAGGATAGTTAAAACTGTTTGGGCAGAGGGAACAGCATGAGAAGGCAAGCACCGTACAAATATTTGGCTGCCCCTGGGAGAAATGACATGTAGACGGACATAGCTGGAATGCAGGCGGAAGCAGGGGAAGAAAAAAGGCTGCTAGCACCAGAGTAAGACATTTTTTTATGCCCGGCCAGAGACATGACATGTTATCCTGTAGGTAGTGGTCAGCTTTAGAGGATTTTTTTTAAGCAAGGGAGGATCTAAAATCAATATGAATTTAACTATTTTAAATTTTCTATTAAGCTGTGAAAAGCAAGGCTATATAAAAGTGATACTCTGTTCAAATTGTGATAGACGTACCAATATTTCAAGTTAGCAGTTTTTCTTTGGTCTTACAGGTATAAAATTTATTTGCTAGCAATTTCAAGTATAGTTTCAACACTGTACATGTTTCTTTTTTTCTTTCTTTCTTTTTTTTTTTTTTGTATTTTTCTGAAGCTGGAAATGGGGAGAGACAGTCAGACAGACTCCCCCATGCGCCCAACCAGGATCCACCCGGCACGCCCACCAGGGGCGAAGCTCTGCCCACCAGGGGGCAATGCTCTGCCCCTCAGGGGCGTCGCTCTGCTACGACCAGAGCCACTCCAGGGCCTGGGGCAGAGGCCAAGGAGCCATCCCCAGCGCCCGGGCCATCTTTGCTCCAATGGAGCCTTGGCTGCGGGAGGGGAAGAGAGAGACAGAGAGGATGGGGGGGGGGGTGGAGAAGCAAATGGGCGCTTCTCCTATGTGCCCTGGCCGGGAATCGAACCCAGGTCCCCCACACGCCAGGCCAACGCTCTACTGCTGAGCCAACCGGCCAGGGTTGTACATGTTTCTTAACAATATGCTGAGAAAGGATAGAGAGAAAGAGTATTTGTGATAGAGTCCAGTCCTCATCTTTACTATGTATTACAATAGTAAAAAACATATCAGACTGTATTGGAATGAAAACATTTTTCAAGATTCACTGTATTATTTGGCATGAAAGCATATTCTTAGGCAGTAGTATGCTCATGTGCTTCATAGTAATTATATAACACTCCAAAATGAGAATTGTTCCCCTTCCAATCAAGAAGAAAAAGGTGTTTTAGAAATAAAATAAAATAAAAGATTTGTTTTCTGGTAATTTAAGTTAATAATATGGAAACCTCATTCAAAAGATTTGGACACCATGAATTCACATGGTATTTTTACCCAACCCCCAAGCCTAATGACTTGGATGGTCATTTGGTATTCACTTGTCCCCAGCAAAGACAGATGGATCAGCCAGGGAATTCTTCACTAACTTTGCTTCTCTGAAACCACAGAGTCAGGAAATGTAATCAGAGTGCTCAGCTGAACCCAGAGCGAGAGCTTTCCTAATGGGTAACTCTGCCTTGAAAAATCACATCCATTAGGTAAAGTGATTAAATATACATCAGTCCTTTGGCAAGGGAGCCATAAAGATATTGCAGTAGAACATTATGATGTGACCAATCTCTCCTGCTTGAAAAAGAAACATGTTTTTACCTTTGACATGCATCATCTCTTAATTCCTTAGCTCAGTCACAGAAAGACATTTTTTCCTGATGGGGTTTATGCAGTTCATGGTTTTTGTATGTGTGTGTGTGAACTATAAAGTAATTGTGTGGTTAATAAAATATTCAAAAGAAAATTTTTTGACTTGCTCAAGCTTGCTCACACACACACACACACACTTTTGTTTGTTTTATATAATTCTTCCACGTGTTTTAGACATTTTATACTTCAAGTTATTTTTTAAATTCTCCCAATAGAAGCCTGGTGTCCCTAAATTAGAGTATTTTTCACTTAGATAAACATATAATAAATATCTAATTAGAAAAAATATATGTGTATGTTCATGAAAATTTCTTTTAGCTTTCCAAATCAGCTTTTTAAAATTAAAATGTTTAAACAAAACTTGGTGATAAATATCACCCAATAGAATTAGCCATGACTATAGTTCTAGAAATTTGTTTCTCACTCTTTACCATCTTGTTATTAATAATATGCTGCCCATCATATGTGAATAGCTAGGAATAACCTTTCACTTTTTCCCTGGTTAGTATCAGTATTAGGCAACCGCAAGATGACTGACAGAGAATGTATTTACAATGATGGAATTATACATAACTAAGTTGAAAGTGCATTCAAAAATTATAATCTCCCTTCTTATTTTACAAATATGTGTCTTAGAGCTCAATTTGATGTGTCCAGGGTAATAGGAAGCACAGTTAAAGAAATTATTGGAAGTAATTGTCACTTAAATAATTTTATTAGTGACTTCCTGAGCACACCTCTTTGCATACTAACCTTATCCCCCAAATCAAAAATTTTCTCTCCATATTCTTTAGTCTCTAAATCCTCAAAGTCAGCAGAGAGGATGGGAAGGAGCTCTGATTCCACTGGGTTTACTGCTGCTGATAGGGATGCCTCATGCCAGGAGACCAAGTGTTGGGGATTTTACATACAAAGAGAGAGGTTTCAGAAACAAGCCTAGACAGGAATGAATAGGAAATGACTGGAGGGGCATCTTCACTAACCTGTTTGATAATCTCTGTGGTTGTATGCAATACTCAAATTACTTGTAAATTATGCAGGCAGGAAAAAATAGAATCATACCATTTTCATACTGAACGGAACCTTATAGATGTCCCAATCTAAGCTACTCTTTATAAATGTTCTTGATGCCCAGAGATAGTTTTCCTATTGCATGAACTAATAGTAGAAAGTTTTTCAATGGAAAATATAGCAGAACAAGCAAGTTGATTTGAAACATTTTTATATAGATGGTTTTTCTAGCCTCTTATGATACACTGCCTCCAATATCTCCTTAGAGTATTTAGTAAAAATTTTCCCTAATTTAAAACATGGTAAATATTTTATAATTTGCAGAATTAGTAATGTTTTAATTTTGTATGACCATTGATAATATTTAATATTCCTAAATTGCTGGATAATAATAATGTATTTAAAAGGTAAGTAAAACATCTGGTTCAATGCAGAAACTGAAATAAAATGAATAGAAAATAATAACTACAAGAAGAAAGTGAAAAACTCATTACATAACTTTGACATTTTTCTTTTTCATTGGGTCCTTAAGTTTTGAGACTTTACTCACCTATCCTGTTCCCTTCTTTGTGAAATAAGGAAGAGAGGGAAAAAATTGTGTAACTGTTGACTTGATGTTTGTTGACTAACGACTGTATGCCCCGTTGGGCTAAACATTGGGAGCAGAAAGATGAATAAGATGTCAAATCACCTTTGGTGAAATAACCTTTGGACTGCCTCTTGAAGGATGAATAGGAATGCTACACTGGACGATAGCCCCCTGTCCAGAGCATTGCAGGGAATCAGAGTGGGACCACTTAGAAAAGGCCGTGGAAGTTTAATCTTATAAACCTTGGGGGAGAGATTGACAATTGACAACATTTAAAGGAAGAAGTGATGTGATTAGTTTTTATTTACCGCTCTGAAGTGATGTGTAGCCTATAGATGGAAGGAGAAGAGACTTGAAACATAGAGATTAGCCTTGTGATAAGGCAGGTAAGAAGTAAAAAGATAAAGAAAAAAGCTGTGGGTTTGTAAAAAGAAATGAATTTGGAGATGATTTAGTAAGAATAATCAATAGGACTTGTTGCCTATATGTTAAGTGTCTATTCTGACTCCCTAGTTAGTGAATGATATTTTTCATTTCTAGCAGTGGCTACTGATTATTAGTATCATTTAAACGAGCAGGGTAATACAGAAGTAAATGAAAAATTAGGTAGGAGTTTGCTGAACCTGAAGGATTTATCTAGACTGGAAAAGAGTTGTTTTTCATATTCTTACCTTGGAGGAAGCCTTTCAATTCTTAGTTTGTAGCAAACAATCTATATGATAATCAACAAACAATTGCACATGTGCAAAGGTGATATATTAGTTAATTTTCTTTGACTCTTGAGTTGATTGCTCCTGGCATCCTCTTTGAGAGTCACAGGTTATCAGCTGCGAAGTGAGTAGAGTCACTCCCACATGTTATCTCCGAATGTACACTTAAGTTCAGTACCCAGCCGTCTTACTATGGGAATAAGTCTTAGTCCTTCTGGAAAATGCTCATAAAAAGTTGTCAATTTCTATGTAGGCCCTGGGTTTATCTGAAATTCAGATACATGTGGGCAACATGTACTTTATCTGCCAATTCTATACCATGTTTTTTTCAAATCCTCTTTTCTGTTTCCTCAAGACTCCATTATATATAAGCTCTAGATCAGAATGTACCAGACCCCTTAAATTCTGGAACATGAATTTCTAATGCATGTGAAGGATGAGGTTAGGGAAAGATAGTCTACCTGTCAATTCCACAAACTTCAGACACTGATTCCCGGATATATTTTCAGTGTTGTCATTTATTGATTACTTCACATAAAGGCTAATGTGTTTATACTTAGGAACAAGGATGGAATAATACTAACAATGCCGCAGCTGTGTTTGGAGCATTATTTAGTTAATTATAAAACATTTCGTTGAGAGGTATTCTAAATAACACAGAACACAGGGCTTTTCACCTGAATTGGGGGTCCACTTAAATAGTACTTTACTAAGCCAGGAAAAACAAACACAACTTTTATGTGAGGAGCGTCACCCACTAGGAATGCATGAAAAAGTATCCCCTGGTGTCAAAGTCTCTCTAAAAGCAGTGATTCAGGAACCTTCTGGATTTAGGATGATATTATGAAATTACTTTCATCTGTATTCTTAGTTGACATGAATATAATGTTTTATGTATTGATCTAGGAGTTATGTGGAAGTGGAAATAACAGAATCCTCCAGAAGTATAAGATCCAAGAGGAAAGCAAGAAGAAGGAGAAGGCAGTGGCTAGGAAGATGGAAAGAGAGAGTGGTGCACCAGTGCCCAAAGGTTTTAGACAAACTCGCAATACTGATACTTCTTGTTTGTGTTCTCTAAATATCATTCTTATGTGGGGTCACCGTAATACATAAAAACATTTTAAAAACAATACTAGGCAGATATCAGCGAACTGATGTGGAGAGATGTGGTGGACATGTAGATGGCTCAGTCTCAGTTCCTCATTTTATTTTTCATTTGAAATATAAAGTATATATCTCCAAGAAGACTGAATTCTGTTCAGTCTGAGGCTCAAATGATTTGTGAGATTGTCTCAACTATTGTGCAGATGTTTATTTTTCTATATTTTTGTTGTCTTTCTGGGTTGTTTTTTTTCCTGGCCTGGCTTTTCTGCCTACTCTTAGACATCATACACTTTATTATTTGCTCTTATATATTATATGTTCTTTTCAGCAAGCTCAATTCCTACCTGAACCCAGGCTTTAGAGAGAACAGTGATGGGTTTGCCTGCACCTGCTCTATGTTTTGTAAGTTTCTAATTCATTTTGGTGTCAAACAATAGCAGGTATCTCTGCAGTCCATTAGGTCGCTATTGTGCTCGGTTTTGTCGTCAAGGTAGCAGCTGAACTGTATCTTTCACAAACAAGTGATACATTATTTTCCAGCTTGGGCAGAGCACCTCCCATTTATTAGGAAAAAATGCCCCTAGAGGCTCATCTCTTTGTCCTCGACATAGCTCAAACGTTGTATACTTTAAAATCTTTACTATGTTTTTTATTGTACAGTATTTAATTGATTTAAAATAGTAGGAATTTTAGTAAATCCTCTTACTTTGTTGAGATGAATCAAAGGCAAGACTGAAACACTGAAACAATACATGAAAAATGCCAAGTCATGTTACATTCATTGGGGGAGAATAAAAGATTCGAGTCAAAAAGTTCATGGTCTTTGGTATTTGAATTTTAGAATTAAGGTTAGAACTAAATAATGAGAAGATTTTCATGGTGATCTGTTCCATTTTTATATCCCTTGACAAAGCCCATGACATTGGAGCAAGGGACTCGGGCAGGAAAGAGGGGGCGAGTGTTAGGGCATCACTGAGGCTTCTTTCCTGGCTTGTTTACAAGTGGCCAGACAAGATACCTCCCACAGCAACACAGAGGCTCAGAGGAGCAGGAGAATGGGACAGTCCTTAGTGATATTTCAGTACAGATTCACCTCTGTTTGGTGGTTTCGAGGTGGATGACAAAACCTGAACCTACGGATCCCGGTTTTCAGACCTAATGACATAGAACATCAATATGTGCTCCACAGTGGCTGTTTTAAGTGTTCTCAAGATTCAGGGAGCATGCTAGGTATTATTGTTTTTCAGTCAGCTTATTGGAAAATGTAATTTATAATGCCTATGTTTAAGCAGTCTTTTTTAAATAACAGGTTATAACTTCTACAGTTACAAAGATGTTCTTATGGAATGAGAATAAAAAGATACAGGCTAGACAGTTTTATTTAGGAAGGAGTTATAAAAGGGTAAACACAACCATGGCTATCCTCCTCACTCCTGATTATGGCAACTGAGTGCTCGGAAGGAAGGGAAGCTCCAAATGCCCTCACCTTCAACAGGCCCTTCAGGCAGAATTACTCTTTATTTTCAATTCCTCATTGATTTGAAATCCCTATTTCTTTTGTGTTTTCTTGTAACTTGCATCTTTATGTCAGTCAATAATCCCCTTCCCTAGGTATTTTTTTTCCTTTTGTCAAGAGCCTGCTGACCTCACTTGGTGAAAGCTTTCAAAACCGGCAGAATTGAATTTAAACCCTGTCTCTGCCCGCTTTATAGCAGCATCAAATGACATGTGAAAGTCTCCATGAATTGAAATAATAATAACACATTCTTAATCTTGCTAAAAAAATTGCATTTCTAACACATTATGTAACACTTTACCTATACCTGCTATATATATATTATTCTTCTACAGCACAGCTGAACTCCACCTACTCTCAGAAATCTTATTCTCTCCTGATGGCTTCACTGCTTTGTAAGAACTCGTTTATCTTTGGACAATTTTCTAAGCTATGCATATCACAGCTCAGGACCAATTTTCTTGTGAAATGTCCTAACGATAGCCTAAGAAGGGAGACTTATGAGCAAACTTTGGGTACTACGAAGTCAGGATCTGTATTATAAAGCAGGGATTTGCTTGCTGTTCTTCCACACAGATGATAGCTGAAATCTGGTTAGGCCATTTTGATGCCCATTGTTCATGACAGCTGTGATATTTTAACTTCTGAAGTAATTGGGGTGTATTTGCAATACAAGCAGCTCAAATCTAATTTATCAATTTTATGAGTTCTGAATCATGGTCAAAGCTCCCTTTTCGGTGCCTTGAGAAAAAGATGTTTGACGAGATAACAAAGGACATGACTCAACTACTTTCTGACGGGCACTCCTGCTTGACATCAGAGGCAGGGAGTTTTATGTTTAGTGACCTTCTCCTTTCACATATTTTGGGTCTGCTCATCTAGAATCACAGCTGTGACATCAGTGATATCAGTGGTGGAAATTTCCATCTTGGTTTGTCGTCGTATTATTTTTCTTCTATTTGCACAAAGGATTTAGGTGGCTTTCCGTAACACATACACATGAATGGTACTACTAAAAGGTATTTCAAAATAAATCAGATAGTATTTGCAGTAGCAAAAAACAAAACAAAACAAAACCCAAACAACAGAGAATTTTCTTTTGTCTTTTACACAAGATCTAACACCTACTGATAAATAGCTAGAATGATGATTACAGCTCAAGTACATCTTAAAAATCACTCTTTGCTTTCTTTTGACAAAGCCCAGTACTCTCAAAAGGTTGAACGATTCTTATGACAGATGACTAGGAGGACCCCTTTCAAAATCAATGTAAGAAATTACAATTCCTTCGTTTCACTACGGGCCTTCTCACCAAAAGGCTTTATTTTGTGGTTTCTCGTGTTTCACATTTGTGTTCACTCCTAGGTGTTGGTTAATGGCATTTTTCAACAGTGCAATGTTGTCAGATTCAAATGAAATGATAGATACAGAAAAGCTTTAGAAAGTTAAAAATATGTCAAAATAGGCCCTGGCCGGTTGGCTCAGTGGTAGAGTGTCGGCCTGGCGTGCAGAAGTCCCGGGTTCGATTCCCGGCCAGGGCACACAGAAGAAGCGCCCGTCTGCTTCTCCACCCTTCCCCCTCTCCTTCCTCTCTGTCTCTCTCTTCCCCTCCTGCAGCCGAGGCTCCATTGGAGCCAAGATGGCTCGGGCGCTGGGGATGGCTCCTTGGCCTCTGCCCCAGGCGCTAGAGTGGCTCTGGTCACGACAGAGCGACGCCCCGGAGGGGCGGAGCATCGCCCCCTGGTGGGCAGAGCGTCGCCCCCTGGTGGGTGCGCTGGGTGGATCCCGGTCGGGCGCATGCGGGAGTCTGTCTGTCTCTCCCTGTTTCCAGCTTCAGAGAAATACAAAAAAAAAAAAAGTCAAAATATGGTTTCAACGATGCTTTATTTATTCTAAGTAATGTGCTGTGGTTAATCATTTTTCATTTAACTATTTGTGCCAGTTTTGTCCGATTGATTGGAAGATCGTGCTGCTGAAGCTAATGCGATGAATGGCATCCCTGTAGGAATGCTTTGCATTTCTCCTCGGAGAACATTTTCTCACACAGTCCTACTTGACCCTAGAGAGTTATCTCATATAATCATGGAACTGACAGCATTTTGTTTTTTTTAACATTTATTGAATTGTTCTTCTGTTCATCACTCCTCCCACACTGTACATATAAAGTATCTGTGTAAAGTAGATAGTTCTGTAAGCATTAGCCATTGTAATGCTGAAACATAACATAGAGAGCATGAGATTTCTTAGATGAGGAAACCGAGGCTTAGAGAAGTAAAGGATACTAGTCTCCGAGGCTTAGAGAAGTAAAGGATACTAGTCTCCGAGGCTTAGAGAAGTAAAGGATACTAGTCTTATCACTCATAGCCAAAAAATGATGGAGTCGGAAATCAAACTCAGGTTTGTTAGACTCTTAATTGGAAATATTATGCTTTCTTTGTTAAACCAAAGGCTCATTCTTGCCTGATTTTGAAGTGTATAGAATAATTCTTGGAAAAAAAACACATTTTTTTTTCTTTCCCCAAAATGGCATCTGCCATATATTTTGCATCAATTGGGAAAACATACATTTCCAGTGACATATATTAAATCTTCTGAAAGCTTGGGGGTTTCACATGTAAAGACTTTTACTTTTGTTTTCTTTCAAAATAAAACATCAGTTAGAATTCTAAATGAGTTATCCCAAATATATAATTTCCTATTGTAAAACTAGCAAGAGATATGACAAACATTTTATGTGCTTTCTTTTTCACCCTAGGGAAATCAGTCCTCTAAAATTATTTCAGCCCTGGCTGTATAGCTTAGTTGTTAGAGCATTATCCAGAAGCACAGAAGTTGCTGGTCAGACCCCAGTCAGGACACATACAGAAACAGATTGATGTTCTTGTCTCTTTCTCTCTGTCCTCTTCCTCCCTCTCTCTCTCAAACCAACCAGTAAAAAAAATTAAATAATACTTAAAATTATTTTATATGTTTAAGACTTTTCACCACCAGCACTAAATTATTTAATTAATTTATAGTACCTAGAAAGATGTTATACAGAAGAGGTTACAATTAATCTATGTGTTGAAAGAATGCTTGTTTTAAAATCAAACGCACTCAGTGTGCTAAAAGTATGTTTGCAGTATGAAGGTAGGTAGGAATAGGTCGGGACATGTTTGCCTGGGTTCTCCAGGAAAGGTTTGGTGTGGGTGTGAAACCGAGCTGAGCCTTGCGAGAGGTTATGATTTGGACACGTAAATGCATAATCTGTAGACTCTGAGAGGAATGTGCACACTGAAGAATGGAAGAGTTTGTTTGTTTTGTTAATCCTTATATTTAAATTTCAAATATTCATATACATTTTTGAATAAAATGTTTTACATTTACACATGTAGATTTTTTTTAAATTTAGCAATATGATAAATTCAAAAAATGGGAGATGCTCAATTTTTTATTACTACTACTATTATTGTTTTGGTAGTAAAATAAATCTGGAATATTTTCTTAATGATTAGAATTGAAAACATTATTTTATAATTATCACCATCTTAAACAAAGTCAGGAAAATTGACTGCAGAAATTGACTGAGTATATTTTAGAGATCATGATTGATGGATTAGAAAGTGTCCAGACACAAACATCTCTATATGACATTGATTGAATAGATTGGTCCTACTACTGATTTAAATCATTTGTGTTTCCTACACAATCTTGAAATAACACAGTAATTCTAAATATTTGAAAGTAAATACCTTGTATTATTAGTATTATATATTCTATAGATAGGTGTTCATATAAATTTATTTGCTTTTCTTTTTTCTATTTGTAAGACATCATAATTTCCCAAATGTCAAAGTCAGTATAGTATCAACATGACAAGAATTTTGGAAAGTATGCACAGTCATTACTCAGTTAATTATTATTTTGATAGGTGCTTATGCCACACACAGAGAAATATAAATCTGAGACATTTTCTATTTATTAACTGCATTATTCTACAAGCATGCTTACAAGAAAAGATAAGCAACCCAGAATCTCCTAGTATTCTTAAAATTATGATCAGAATTTAGCTCATATTTCCTGAGTGAATGATAGGTTAATGTTATTGATGAAATGATTATGGCTAGGCTTCCTTGAAACATAAGCTGATAGTAAAGCAATTAGGAATATAATAAAGAAATGAAATGGCAACTTCTCTTCCATTTTTCGCTTTTCACTGTATTGTGTCTTAAGCAAAAGTAACCTAATAGCCACTAATTATAAGAAACCTTTCAGACTTTGTATTTGGATTTTTCATTTTTCCTACAGCACTGGAAAAATGATAAACATGGTTTATTTTCATGAACTCTTATCAGTGTCTCCTTGTGAGAGTCTTAAAACAAAGAGACCCGTGTTCTTATTTAGGCATATTAGCTGGTGCCTTTTTTATTGTTGTTGTTAGAGCAAGTATCATAAAGTTTACTGTGTATTCTCAATACCATATTTTTGGTACACATTTGTATAAAATGTGTACCAAGAAGTAAACTTTATGATGTGCTTAGAGTACTAAGTCTAAAACATTAGAAACTTGTTAAAATAAAAAATAGAAAACCAGAAAGAGGGAAAGTAAAACTGAGTTAGAAGTAGTGGTAGAATTGATGCAGAAACAATATTTGGTATAATTACACATATATATTTCATTTAAATACTATTTATTAATGTTAAAATTGTATAGCTTGGAAGAAACTCCTTGTCAAATGCAGCTAATATGAATTATAAATTTTTTTAAAGTACATTCTTTCCTGTTTTATTATTTGGGGAGTTTTTCAGGTTTCCCACTTGTTCTCTTTTTTTTCTTTCCTTTCCTTTCATTTTTCCCTCCCTTCTTTCCCTTCCTTCCTTTCCTTCCCTTCTTTATATTCTCCCTCCCTCCCTCCCTCCCTCCCTCCCTCCCTCCCTCCCTTCCTTCCTTCCTTCCTTCCTCTCTCTCTCTCTGTCTTTTTCTTTACTTTTTTTTATTATTATTTTTTTTACAGAGACAGAGCAAGAGTCAGAGAGAGGGTTAGACAGGGACAGACAGACAGAAATGCAGAGAGATGAGAAGCATCAATCATCAGTTTTTCGTTGTGGCACTTTAGTTGTTCATTGATTGCTTTCTCATATGTGCCTTGACCATGGGGCTACAGCAGACCAAGTGGTCCCTTGCTCAAGCCAGTAACCTTGGGTCCAAGCTGGTGAGCTTTAGTCAAACCAGTTGAGCCCGCGCTTAAGCTGGCGACCTCGGGGTCTTGAACCTGGGTCCTCCGCATCCCCGTCCAATGCTCTATCCACTGTGCCACCGCCTAGTCAGTCTCTTTTTCTTTTTTTAGCTGTAATGCTATACAGTAAAACTAATCAGTTTCTTGACATGCCTTATCTCATGCCCTCTTTCCCAACAGATTAGCCAGATGAGTATCTCACCAGTGAAATGGGATGTCTAGTTCCCGAGGAAGAAAATAAATCACATGCTCATCACCGACTATGGTAGAGCCAGCATTCAGACCTATGCATTTATGACTACAGAGATCATGGTTTTCTAACTATAATACGCTGCTTCTGTAGACAGCAGACTTTCATTTCAAAGAGATAGCATAAGAAATGTTGTATGTACTTATATTCTGCACTAAGATTCCCATTTACTTCACTTACCACTTTATTATATAGAGATTATTAAAAGAGCTGATACATCATGATTTTTATACCAACATTAACTTTTTTCTTTGAGATGGTAAATTTGCAATTAATTAGCAAATACCTATTGAGCAGACATTTAGATGCAAGGGAATCAAATTTATTAATGTTAATATATTTTTTATTTAAATGTATAGACTCAGTATCAAATATTGGGATAAAAGATAATAGATTTAAGAAGCTTCTTGGCCCTGGCCGGTTGGCTCAACGGTAGAGCGTCGGCCCCGCATGTGGAAGTTTCAGGTTTGATTCCCAGCCAGGGCACTCAGGAGAAGCACCCATCTGCTTCTCCACCCTTCGCCCTCTCCTTCCTCTCTATCTGTCTTCCCCTCCTGCAGCCAAGGCTCCACTAGAGCAAAATTGGCTCAGGCGCTGAGGATGGCTCTATGGCCTCTGCCACAGGCTCTAGAATGGCTCCGGTTGCAACAGAGCAACGCCTCAGATGGGCAGAGCATCACCCCCTGGTGGGCATGCCAGGTGAATCTCGGTCTGGTGCATGCCAATGTCTGTCTGTTTGTCTGCCTCCCCACTGTTTCTCACTTTGGAAAATACACCTCAAAGAAGAAGCTTCTTCACCACTTTTTTTTTTTTTGTATTTTTCTGAAGCTGGAAACAGGGAGAGACAGTCAGACTCCCGCATGCACCCGACTGGGATCCACCTGGCACGCCCACCAGGGGGCGATGCTCTGCCCATCCGGGGCGTTGCTCTGTTGCGACCAGAGCCACTCTAGCGCCTGGGGCAGAGGCTAAGGAGCCATCCCCAGCGCCCGGGCCATCTTTGCTCCAATGGAGCCTCGCTGCAGGAGGGGAAGAGAGAGACAGAGAGGAAGGAGAGGGGGAGAGGTGGAGAAGCAGATGGGCGCTTCTCCTGTGTGCCCTGGCCGGGAATCGAACCCAGGACTTCTGCACGCCAGGCCGACGCTCTACTACTGAGCCAACCAGCCAGGGCCTCTTCACCACTTTTATAAACTTATTATACTTAGGAGCTGGGGGCTGATAAAAATATAAGGGCCTATAGATTTGTGTTACTTCAACAAAATGCTAAGAAAATGTATTTTCTTCTCAAAGCATTTCTTTAATTTTTCCTTCTCTTCACTTATTTTTGCATACTTATTCATATTTAATTACAATAAACTCTAAATTACAAATTTAAAAATTCTCAATTTATGTTGCTGTTAATGAAAGATTACTACCTGCCAAATGAGCCTTTTCAGTGGCACATTAAATATCTGAGAGTTTGCAATTACTTGTTCATGCCTTTAAGGAACTTAAGAGAAACCTGCCTGTCCTTTTAAATTTGATTTTCAGAGAGCGGTGTGTCAGAATCAGTATAGCTTCTAGGCATTACTGATGGGTAGGCATTCTTCGATTAAGTTTCTAGGGATTGTTCTATTTATTACAGGGGTAATTTAGCAAATAAACTACTCACTGATTGAATTTCTAAAATCAGGCCTGCTAAAAAAAAAGCCAAATGAGTTGTCAATTAAAAACTCTAGTGATTCAGATGCCAAGACCTGATGACAGGTACATATCCTAAGCCATATATTTCTGTTTTGAAGTTTTAAAAACACAGACATCCCTTATCTAATGTTGTTATTTTTTCCTTGTCCTGCCTCTGGTCTACACAGCTCTATTGCCTTCGACAAAGTAACCCTCTAGGTGTTGTTTCAGTTTCCTTGTTTTGTGAGAGGTCTGACGTAGATTTTCTCTAAGCTTTAGTCACTCTGGAATAATATTTTTAAATGGGATTGTTGAGTTGTCAGGGTGTAGGCTTAACACACACACACACACACAAAATGGAATGGGGGTAGACTGGAAGAGGGAACATCAGTGAATATTATACAGTAAGATTAAATATTGTGTGGGAAACTTTGTTTTAGATATAAGTAAATATTAATACTCAGACCCAGTATCATATATAGTTTGTCCTGGGGGTCATGCTCTAAAATTGTGAAGATAACTTCTCTAGAATCTTAACCAACCTTCCCACTTATATTTATAATGTTTGGAAATGAAAAACTTAGCAAATAATATTTGTTCCCAAACAGATTTTTAATTGTTACTGTCTTACAAATATCATGTTTCAAAACAATAAGTCTCAAAATAAAGCCAACAAAAACCAGGATAATTTAATGCCTGGAATGTATATGACATAGGTTTTTTGAGTTTTGTTTGTTTGTTTCTTTTTAATATACCCTACATTTTGTCATGGAAAGGAGAAATGTGTTTAAGGCACTAAATAATATTGTTCCCTCTTAGGATGAGGTGCATCTTAAAGTATTGGCTGTGTTTTAAAATAGTTACTGCATCCTAAAAGTCAATTAATGGTTAAATTTTAATGTAAGCTTTGCTGCACCCTGTTCCTTTCAGAACAATGATTCTGATAATTGCCATCTGAGATTTGCATATTAAATCAAGATGGTTAATAATTGTTGAGCCTTGGTAGATAGTTCTTAATGTAGTCTCCTTAAATATTCAAATTGTCTTTTTATTTCTAGGCTATAAAATAGATTTTAGTATTTTGGTCTGGGAAAACTTCAATTTGGAAGAAATGTTTTAACATAGTAATTTATATACAGACCATTTGGACTAAAGTCTATATATGCTATAATTGCTGGATTCTTATTAAAATATTACCTCTAGATTTATGAGATTCTCTTGTAAGTAAAACTGATATTTTACTGTACTCTGAACTTTTGTTGAGTGCTACCTAAGATATGGTTGCCCTGTGCTTTATTTTTCTCTTTGAAAAAATATTAATTATGGTATTAAAATTGTTCATTGTGAGATTTTTTTATAACCCTTTGCAAATTACAAAGTCTTTGCTTTTTGAGGGAACCAACCTCATGGTAAAATGTCAAACACTGAGAAGGATAATTTTTTAAAATTAGAAATTATTGTGAAAAATGAAATAAAATTTGATAAACATGAAAAAAACAAAAGCATATAAAATGTGTTTTGTTATTGTATTATAATATTGCTAAGAATAACTTTATTCAGAGTTAAGCAGTTTAATTCATTATAAATCAGATTAATGTCACTTATTTTGATAGTTATTTAATCCAGTTTTACTGCTATTTGGAATTCTATCCAGCTGCTAATGATAAGGACCTGAACACAGTAGCTCAACTGCCCAGGCTTTATGCTTTCACTTAATAGAAGCCCCAGGTAGACATCTGAAACTGGTATCAAGTCTCTGAGGACCCAGTTCCTCCTGCCTTCCTGCTCTGGGTACTTCTGTCTTCCAGCCAGAAGGTCACATTGGAAGATTATGGTCCTGTCAGGTTATAAAATGGGCTTGAGTTTATTGCAAGCTTATTATGTTCATGATTCCTTTAAAGGCTGAGAATAATAGTAGGGGAAATAAAATACAGTATATTTAAAGTGAGGGTTAAAGATTGAATTTAGTCCATAATAGAAATTTTGGACTACTTATTTTACAGAAATACTTTTCTATAAAATATTATAGAGATTATAAGCAACATAAATATATCTATTTTATAAACTAAGAAGTCATATGAAATGGATTGTACTTTACAGACTACATTTTTTTTTCTTTTAAATCACTACTTTTGTCCCTACTGATTGGCTCAGTGGTGGAGTGGCAGCCTGGCATGTGGAAATCCCAGGTTTGATTCCTAGTCAGGGCGCACAGAAGTGACCATCTGTTTCTCCACCCCTTCCCTTCCCCCTTTGCTCTCTCTCTTCCCCTCCTGAAGCCATGGCTTGAATGATTCAAGCAAGTTGGCCCAGCACTGAGGATGGCTCCATGGCCTCCCATCACACGATAAAAATAGCTTGGTGGCCAAGCAACAGAGCAGTGACCTCAGATTGGCAGAGCATGGCTGGGTAGGGAGCTTATTGGGAGGATCCCTGTCAGTGCACATGTGGGAGTCTGTCTCTCTCCTTCCCTGCCTCTCACTTAATAAAAGAAAAAGAAAGAAAATCACTATTTTTGAGGTTATTTATTTTTCAGATAATTCTAAAGAAATGCTTTAATCTCTCATCAGAACTTCTCTGTCTGCTTTCCACACCATGAGTCAAAATTAATTTCTCCATATTAAACAATAATCTCACTTGCAAGCAAGAGAAACAAATGCTGGCAGACCCAAGCCAAAGGGAGATTTATTGGAACGTGCTCAGTTCTCAGAGTTACTGGAAAGTTTTGGGTAGCTGGATGAGCTGGAGGGGAAATGAACAATCTAAAAGGAGGAGTGGAGGCTGTTTGGCAGACTTATCTAGGCAGGACTGCTGAATGATTCTGCTTGCCACACCAGACTCCACCAGAACTGCATGAAGGCTCCAGCACAAAGAAGTTCCAGCCAGACCTTCCTTCATCTTGGCTTTACTTATTCTGGGAACAAAATTAAGGGCAAATGAATCCATTTGGATAAGCTTAGGAGTTAGTTTGGCCTCACCATACCAAGAAGGGTGGAAAGGAAAGGATAATTTACCTTAGATTCCCACAATAAGAGGTAGGTCTCAAGTTCCATCACCACTACTCAGAATGGGAAATCTCCATTGATTCTAAATAAAAAATCTTGGATGGTGGGTAAACATAATGATAATATTATATTGTGTGTGTGTGTGTGTGTAGACATATACATATATACATGCATATAATATGCATATGCATATATAATTTGCTTTTGGATTGAAAAATGAAGATCAGTCAGGTATATGTTTTTATTTTTTGTTTTTTTTATTTCAAATGTTATTTATAAAATTAACTTTAACAGGGTGACATTGATCAATAAGAGTACATAGGTTTGAGGTAAACATTTCTATAGCGTTTGAATTGTTAATTGTGTTGTATACCCATCACCTAAGATGAAATCATCTTCTTTCACCATATATTTGTCCCTCTTTATACCCTTACCCCTCATTCCCTCTCCACACCCCCTTCCCCCCGGTAACAACTTCACTTTTATTTATGTCCATGAGTCTCAGTATATATCCCAGCTATGTGTGAAGTCATAGTTTTCAGCTTTTTCTGATTTACTTATTTCACTCAGTATAATGTTCTCAAGGTCCATCCACGTTGTTGTAAATGTCACTATGTCATCAGTTTTTATGGCTGAGTAGTATTCCATTGTATAGATGTACCACTTCTTCTTTATCCAACCGTCTATCTAGGAACACTTTGATTATTTCCATGTCTTGGCCACTGTGTATGTATCTTTACGTGCCAATATTTTTAAGGTTTTTGGGCAGATACCCAGTAGAGAAATTGCTGGTTCACATGGTAAGTCTATTCCTAATTTTTTGAAGAACCACCATACTTTCTTCCATAATGATTGCAATAATTTGCATTCCCACCAGGAGTGAATGAGGGTTCCTTTTTTTCCACAGCCTTTCCAACACTTATTACCTGTCTTGTTGATAATAGCTAATCTAACAGGTGTGATGTGGTATCTCATTGTAGTTTTGATTTGATTTTTTGAATAGCTAGTGAAGATGAGCATCTTTTTATATATCTGTTGGCCATTTGTATGTCCTCTTGGAAGAAGTGCCCATTTAGGTTCTCTTCTGTTCAGGTCCTCTCCCTATTTTTTAATTGGACTATTTGCTTGTTTGTTGCTGAGCTTTGTGAGTTCTTTATATATTTTGGATATTAAACCCTTATCAGAACTATTGTTTGCAAATATCATCTCCCATTTAGTTGGCTGCTTATTTTTGTTGTTGTTGCTGTCAGGTTTTTTTTGTTTGTTTGTTTGTTTTTTCTGTTTAGAAGCTTTTTAGTTTGATATAGTCCCATTCATTTATTTTTCCCTTCACCTCACTAGCCTTTGGAGTCAAATTTATAAATTGTTCTCTATGGCCAAGGTCCATAAGCTTAAGACCTAAGTTTTCTTCTATGTAATTTTTTATTTTGAATCTTACATACAGGTCTTTGATCCATTGTGAATTAATTTTTGTATAGGGAGACAAACTGTAGTCAAGTTTTATTCTTTTGCATGTGGCTTTCCCATTTTCCCGGCACCATTATTGAAGAGGCTTTCTTTTCTCCATTAGTTGTTTTTGGCTCCTTTGTTGAAGATGGTTTGTCCATATATATGTGGCTTTATTTCTGGGCTCTCGATTCTGTTCCATTGGTCTGTATGTCTTTTTCAATCGTATGCTCTCTTGATTATTGTGGCTCTGTAGTATAATTTGAAGTCAGGTAGTGTGTTACCTCTGGCTTCATTCTTTTTCCTCAGGATTGCTTTGGCTTTTCAGAGTTTTTTTATTGTCCCGTACAAACCTAGTAATTTTTCTATTCTATTTCTTTAAAAAAAAAAAGACATTGGAATTTTGATGGGGATGGCATTAAATTTGTATGTTGCTTTGGGTATTATGGCCATTTTAACTCTGTTGATTCTTCAAATCCATGAACATGAACTGGTTTTCCATTTTATTGTGTTTTTTTTCAATTTCTTCAGTAATGTTTTGTAGTTTTCAGTATATAGGTCTTTCATATACTTTGTTAAGCTTATTCCTAGATATTTTAATATTTTTTGTTGTAATTGTAAAAGGAATTGTTGTTTGAATTCATTTTCTGATGTTTCATGCTTGGCATATAGGAAAACAATGAACTTTTATATATTGACTTTGTATCCTGCAACCTTACTGTATTGGTTTATTGTTCCTAATAGTTTTTTTGGTGGAATCTTTGGGGTTTTCTATGTACAAAATCATGTCATTTGCAGAAAATGATGCCTTTACTTTTCTTTCCTAATATGAATGCCTTTTATTTCTTTCTCTTGCCTGATCACTCTGGCTAAAACTTCCAGAACTATGTTTAATAAGAGTAGAGAGAGTGGGCAGTCTTGTCTTCCTGATTTTAGAGGAAAAGCCTTCACTTCACTTTTTCACCATTTAGTATGATATTAGCTAATGGTTTGTCATGTGTGGCCTTTATTATGTTGAGGTACTTTCTATTCAGATTTTATTGAGTGTTTTAAACATAAAGGGATATTGTATCTTATCAATCAGGTATTTGTAATCAGACATGGAGTGACTGAATAATTAAAATATTCACATCCTATATACTTGAAGCAAAGAAAGGCATTTTACCACAGGTAGCATAACATTCAAGAGTGTCATCTTACATTTGAATTTAAGTGCCATCAAATGGCAATGGTTGGCCCCTCCTCATCAAGGTACTAGGTAATTTGTGGTACTTTTATAACTTGTGAAGTTGTAATTCTATAGTTCAGAGAATTCCCAAGTGGTTTAGACCCAACTATGACTATTCTCTAATTTGATAAAGGAACTATGAAGTAGTATATTATGAAGAGATAAATGAATGCAAGAGGTAATGCACTAAAAACATAAAAAAAGAAGCAATTAAAATTGAGGGCAGGCAAATTTGTCTCCTCATTAAATTCCCAGTTCTCATCCATGCCTGGTAGTAAATATTTATTCATCCTTCTTATTGGTGCTCCAAGAAAAAAAATGAAATAAAAGGAGAAAAAATATTTGAGATCATTTTCTCAATTATCAGTAATAAAAACACCACACACACACACACACAATCAGTCATGCTGAAAGAAAGACTAAATTTTCTCTGTTCCCTTCATTTCAAAATTGCTGCCCTTTAAGAAGATAATCAAAAAGCATGAAGGCAAAAATGTGGGGAAAGTATTAAAAAGTGTGCAAGAGAATTTATTAATTAAATTTTGGAATTTGTGGTGATAGGTAGTTTGTTTTTAAATGTGCAATCCATTTAATTTCTGAGGTCACATTTAATAATAATTTTGTATCTAATTTGTATTTTTATTTTATATTTTTGTCTCCCCCAACCCCAAATTGTATAAGCTACAGGCCTATAAAACCTGGATCTGTCTCTGGGTTGTGGGGAGCTAAATGGCACCCAGACATTCCAACAAGAGAGCAAATAGGTAAAATGTCTGATTATACTGGGAAACAAATGTTTTCTCATTTTCTGTTACATGAGGTTTTAGAACTGTTTCTATATAATCTGTATCGCTGATTCCAAATCTGAAATCCGTTTTTTGGTGCCTGCTCTAGTTGTTATGCAATTTTAATTTCTTTTTATTACAGTTAATGGCATGCATTGGTTTTTAAATTGGAGTTAAAGGGCAATGACTCTTGGATTGAACATAACCACAAGACAATTAATGTTTTACAAACATCACTTTTACATAATTTTAGTTGTTTTTAAATGTAAAAAATTATTATCTGATAAAAACACCCTCTTATTTTGTTTTAAGATTGAATCATGGCTTCTTTGAGTAGGCGTAGTCCTGACACCTTCTGTTATATATGTGGCTGTTACACACTCTAATGTCAAAGGCGCAATATTTCATCATTCATGACACGTGCAGCTATTGACTATTTCAAGTTCCCCTTGGCGATCAAGACAAGAATTGGGCTTCTTATATTGTGTGTCGTAATTGTGAGGAAATGCTTCGTGACTTGACAAAAGGAAAAGGCAAAGGAATGCCCTTTGGTATTCCCATGGTTTGGCGTGAACCTAAGGACCACAGCAGTGACTATTATTTCTGTCTGATCCATTCAAAGGGCATTGGCTAGAAAAAATGGCATATGATCGCATATCCTAATATTCCTTCAGCAATACAACCTATCCCACACTCTGAGATACTCCCAGCTCCAGTTTTCAAGGTTTTATTTCTTCTAAGGATGAAGAAAGTGAACATGGTGATCAAGTGTATTTTGGTAAGATGCATGAGGAAATGGTTGTAGAATCTGAAGGGTCTTCTTCTGATGCCAAGCAGTAATTAATAGCAGTTTAGCCAACCTGAATTGAATGACTTAGTAAGAGATTTGGGCCTATCAAAGAAAGCAGCTGTGTTATTAGCCTCCAGGCTTTAAAAAAATAATGTACTTCACCAGTCAGCTAAAGTATCCCATTTCAGGAAGCGTGAAAAAATTTTTGTGGACTTTTTTTCGAAGACAGTTTGTTTACTGTCATGATATCAGCAGTCTTCTCAGCCAGCTAGGTGTTACCATTTACAGTCCAACAGAACGGCGGCTATTTCTTGACAGCTCTAAATGAAGTCTGAAATGTGTTCTCCTATACAACGGTACTGTTTATGCAGCGGTTCCAATTGGTTATTCAACTCATCTGCAAGAAGATTATAATGACATAAAAATTGTCTTTGACTTTCTGAAGTATGAGGAACATAACTGGATCATTTGTGTGGATCTTAAAATGATAAATTTCCTGCTAGGACAATAGAAAGGTTTCACGAAGTATCCTTGCTTTCTGTGTTTGTGGGACAGCTGAGCTCGGGAGAAACACTGGACACAGAAGGAGTGGCCAAAACACGAAGCTCTGGAAGTAGGGATGCAAAATATTTTGAATGAACCTGTAGTTAATCGAGACAAGATCATTTTTCCCCCACTTAACATCAGACTTGGCTTAATGAAGCAGTTTGTTCAAGCTTTGAATAGAGAAAGTGAATGCTTTCAACATATTATTTCTGCTTTTCCTACCTTGTCTTTTGAGAAGATAAAAGCAGATGTATTCAATGGACTTCAAATTTGAACCCTCATATGTGATGAAGAATTTTCAGAAAATGAATAAGGAGGAGAAAGCAGCATGGCAGTCTTTTATGGCAGTTACAAAGAACTTCCTTGGCAACAAAAAAGCAGAAAACTGTGAATTTCTGGTTCAAAGGATGCTGTTGGCTTTCCGCGACGTTGGATGTAACATGAGCATTAATATTTATTTCCTGAACAGTCACCTTGCTAAGTTTCCTGAAAATCTTGGAGTTGTTAGTGATGAGCAGACAACTGCTGGAGCATCAAATGAGATTGTCCTCAACAAGTACACAAACACAAGAGCTACAAATGCAAAGTTTTGCTTGAATAGAATTTAAATAAGTTTTGTGCAAATTTTATGATTAAAATAAGTGTTTTAATATGTTCTATTTTGAAATTGTAGACAAATTCTGATGCAATCATATATTTTAATGTATTTACTGCATTATATAAATTATTATATTTTTACAAAGATGATGCCCAAGAAGACATTCTACTTCATTATATTAAACTAAATGTTGAAAATTTTACAATAAGATGAAAAACTAAAATCTTGAGTTGCAAAAATACTGTAGCTTACAGAGAAAAACTAATGTCTAGATTTGAGATCAGCACACTTGAATTAGGTAAGAACAAGTGTTTTTGTGGATGCAACAAAAAATTTTGTTCCCCGGTGTCATGTATATTGAAGTATTGTGTAGTAGTTAAAAGTATAGTTTAGATGTACTCTTGGTAGTATGGATAGATCTTAAACCCATAGTGCTTAGTAAAGAAAAAAAAAGAGAATGATGTATATAATCCAATTTATATAAATCAAACATATATGCGTAGAAGATTATATTCAATTTTCAAGAAAACATAGTAATACAAAGATGCACAGTGAACACATTTGAATGGTTGCCTAAGGATGGAAATGGGAAGGGAGTGGAGTGGGAGGGAGTGGGATATGGGCTGACACAGAAAAAATAGCAGTAAAGGGAGGTTTGCATGGACAATGACAGCAACGTGCCATCACTGTGGAGTTTTAACTGCCTAAATCCGAGATTCAAAGAAAATCTATAGAATTCAGGAACTTTGGCTTATATTATCCCCAATATAGCTAAATTATTATTCAAGCTTTATGCAAACTTTGTATTTTAAAATAGAATAAGTTTGGATAAATCTAGACATAGAATGTAAAGAGTTTAAGAAGTTATATGTGTCAAATAAGACAAAGCCAAAGATGACTTTTTGTTGTCTAGAAAAGCTGAGAGTGGTGAAGATGATCAGACTGGAGAAAAACCAAAAAAGTGACAGCTCCTGGACCATAGCAAGAACTCAATAAATAATCTTATGAATGAAGAGTGTCAAAGGAGAGGGCTTATTAGGGATACCAGGCCTGGTGAAGAACAGCAAACTTCTACTCAACCTTTTGCCCTGACCAAAACCTCCCTTACTACGTCCTGGGCAGGTGACTTTTCTAGGCAGTGTGATCTCATTGCTTTCTTATGAAAGGTGGTGAATTACAATTTTTTACCCGCCAAATAGTATGTCCCAAAGGAAAAAGATCAAGACTGCTTAGTTTATATTTGTGTATCCAGCACCTGGCATTGTGTCTAACACTTAGTAGGCATTTTTAAAAATATGGTTGAAGAGTAAAAAACATGGGATTAACATATGAAAGGAATATTGGCATCACATGATTTCACATGTAACAGTCAAACGTGTACAATAAGGAATTGAAAACACTTAGGTCTTGCTTTAGTCTTTTGTAACTTAATAAAGAAAAATCCCCAAAGCATACTTTGCTAATTCTTCTAGCAGGTTATTATGATGGTTTTAAAAAAATGAATTTTAATACAAATAATAATATTGCAAATAATGTAACTAATGACTGGTCATTTAAGAATCATACTCTAATTGCTTTTAGGGTAGTAGAGCATTTTTCAAAATAAGGCTACTTTGAAAAATAGTCATTTTTATGTAACAGTAAGGGAATTTTTATGTACTGTAAGGGAATTCTTGGACTGTCTTTTCTCCACAACAGAGAAAATTTCCATCTACTTTTTAAAAAACTGAGAACAATTACCTTAATAATAAACCCCTCAAATGTTATAGACTAAAATAATTAAAAGTCAAACAAGATGAAAGGAAATATAGTTTGTATATATATTATATTAGGATTGAAGGCTTTACCAAAATAACAAATTGGAATTCATTCATACATTTTATTCTACATAGTCTTAAAATCCATAAGACTGATCATTATTGCTTTGGACTATATTTGTTCTCTGCGCATGGTAGAGTCTATTTTTCCTGATATGTACACAGCTATGTACCCATGCTGATGTTTTCAACTCTGCACTTTCATTTTCCTGCTCTAAGGATCTTTTGTTTCTGCCCCAAAATTTATTTTAATGTATACTTTTATTTTAATACAGTGATGAATTCTATTTGTCTTATTTTTAAATCTCACACTTACCTTTTTTAACCTTTCAAGAAGTACAATATTCTTACAGAAAAATACATATATCCTATACAGTCTAAAGAATTCTTCCAAATTATTCAAATAATGCAACGAGCATTAGAATTAAAACACAGAACTCCCTCACTCTGGAGGAATACTTTTACTTCCTCTAATATTCTAGATTGTGAGGGGGTCACAAAAACTATGAAATCAAGCCACAGGTTAACTTTGTTCCAACACATTTACAGGCTAAGGATACACTGCTCTCTAAGAATTCATAATCTAATTCTAACAGTTAAGTGAAGCTATGTATTTATGGACTACAGTTCAAAGGTGACATGGGTAAGTGTACATAGCCCACCTTGTCAGGAAAAGCCCCTTAGTACTGCTGAGGCATGAGGAACCACTTGGCGTTGTCAGGGCTGAGGGAGTAGGGGAAAGTTATCCTGGTTCAAACCAGCTTTCTAGTGAAAGGGGCTAGATAAATCCATAAGGAAGATAGGCAATTAATTGATAATTAACATTTGACTGTTAATATTTGATGCCATTTGAAGAAACTGCATAATGTTAAAAGCAATTTGAGGTATTATACTGAGAAAAAAAGAAGACCATATATAGATTTATAAAAGCTGTCGTAAATCCAGTCTTCTCACTCCCTACTTAAGTGTAAAAGTTTTGGTTAACTTTTAAATTTCAGGTCACAAAACAAATAATATGGTCATTACCTAATATCTAAATATAATGGATTTTAACCATTGCTTTTACTGAATGAGAAAAGGAGAAGATAAAGCATCAGAGGTAGAACAGTTGACAGTTTGAAAATTTGCACAAACATCTTCAAAAATAATAAACATGATCCTCAGGAAGTATAGTAGTGTCTGCCATAATTAAAGCTAAAATATGTATTTTATTTTGATCAAAATAATACAAATTTCTAGATAGCAAATTAAAAGATTGGTCAGGGCATTAATGGGCCTTTTACTGCATATTAAATGCAATGCCAAGCAGTATCTGGATCACTGAAGTTGGGAATCTTGGGTTATCTGAGATCCCAGGTGCTAAGACTCACTAGAATGCCTTTTAAGCAAGGTGCGGGATTTCCAAACAGTAGCAATGTCAGTATGATTAAATCTTAATTTAAGATTTAAGTTCTGCTCATGTTTATTTTCATACTTCTGTGCAGCCATAACATTTGCCTTCCAAAACAGCGCATGGTAACTCAGGCATACCTTGGTAAAGAATAATAATCAAGACAATTAGTCTGATATGCTTCCACAAAAAGTATTTGAAAGTAGTGCCAGGATCTTAGGTCCTGTTTGGTGATTTTTCCAAGGACTTCTCAAAAGTCAGACGAGCATGCGTCTAAGCTTGCCCAGAACAGTCCCAGTTTATGTCTGTTGTCTTGATGTTCAGTGTGATGTAACATTTATTATTGACAGAAAATTCTTGGTTTGTAACATAAGTGCTGTGGTCATTCTGCCAAGGATGGAACCAATTTTGCAAGTAAGTTCCTTACATAGTCAAGGTGGATCTGTCTGTTGCTTTTCTCCAGTAAAGTTCTCAGGCATTCAAATATCAGTAAAACGAAGCACTGTTAAAAGTCTTTTTACTTACAATTCATAGAGCAGATAAGACTGAACTCAAATCTGGCTTAATAATTATTTTTCCCTATATTCTTCCAGATGCAGTCTCTAGCAGCTTTCACTTTCTTATCTAAATAGTGGTGCTACTAGATGATAAAGCGCACTGCTTCTCTTCTTTGAATGCATCAGCCTTATCTGCCTTGTTGACGTAAGATTGGAATGATATTGCTATGCCGCTCACATACCCAGGGTGGCTTTTGGAAGGAGTCTGACACTTACTGTGATGCCAAGTTGTAGAGCACAACTTCCAGACTGGTACAGAAGTCTTGAGTTCTCATGGAAGAAAGCTTATAATAGTTCATACCGGAAGTAAATGTTGCCTCCTTCATCTTTCCTGATGAAGTCTTTCTTTTTTTATGGGATTTTAGATTTTGAATAGGAAAATGATAAAGGGGATGTCACTGACCATGGGAATGGATTTTAAAATGTTAAGGTGGCAAAAGAGATCTTTGTAATTTTAAGTGTATCCCTAACAGCCAGAGTGGAGCTGTCTGTTGCCTTGTTTTGTTGATTATATACGGTGTTCAGATGTCAGCAAAGTGAGAGCTGCTGTCAAATATGTAGGTTTCTTTCATCTCATTGTTACCTCATAGTTCCTAGAGTAACAGGGAAACAAAAAGAGAGCTTTTTGTATCATAATAGCATCATTAAGACATATATAATAAAGCCTTAATTCAACAACTTAAAAAAATAGTATGTTTAACACTACCCAGTGAGTTAAATTACCCTTATTTAAAAAAACACACACACACACACACAGAATCTCTTACAGATGTATTTTTTAGCCTACTTAATCATAATGGCTCTCAGGTATAATTAGGACTCAGACATTGTGACTCCAGTCTAGTTCTATGTTTATAAATAAGTTGTAAGCTCATTTTTTTACTCAAGAGAGCACATTTGTAGAAAATTACATTCCCAAACATGACTAAAAAATTTACCAGCATTTCTAATGGATCTCTTATTGATCAAACTGATACTATTTTGTGCTTTGTAAAGTATTATTTTTATATATTAATTATGACCTATTTTAATTAAAAGTTCAGATTTGTAGGTCTTTTATCATTTCGCTACATTATAGATGATGGCAATATATTTACTTGACAAAGTCAAGTTCACTGAGACATTGTTAATGTTATATAACATTAGTGTCATTCTACATCAGAGATTTCTTTTTTTAAAAAATAAACGTTTTTTTTCTTGCTATAGTTTTAGATTCATGGAAAAAATATGTGCATGAGACAGAGAATTCCCATGTCCTCCATACTAAGTTTCCTCTATTATTAACAATTTACATTAGTATGGTATACTTACCCCAATTAATGAAACCATATTGATAAAATATTGTTATTAACTAGGGTCTTTATTCAGATTTTCTTAGTTTTTCCCTACTGTCCTTGTTCTTTCCCAAGACCCCATCCAAAATACCATATTACATTTTACCGCATGTCCTTACGCATCTTTAGGCTGTAGCAGTGTCTCAGACTTTTCTTTTTTCTGATGATTTTAACCATTTGAAGGGACACTGGTCAGGTTTTTTGGACGATATCCTTGGCTTGGGATTTTTCTGATGTTTTACTCATATTTAGAACTGAGTTATGAGTTTGGGGGAGGAAAATTATATGTACAAGTACCATTCTCATCATATTGACGGAATATATGTGCTATCAACAGGAGTTATCGCTATTGATCTTAGCTAGGAATTTTTTTTTGAAATGCTCATGTATGGACTTCATTGTGGCTTGAGAATGCTTTAAAAAAGAATGGGAGGGCCCTGGCCGGTTGGCTCAGTGGTGGAGTGTCAGCCTGGCGTGCAGGAGTCCTGGGTTCGATTCCCGGCCAGGGCACACAGGAGAAGCGCCCATCTGCTTCTCCACCCCTGCCCCCCTCCTTCCTCTCTGTCTCTCTCTTCCCCTCCCCCAGCTGAGGCTCCATATTGGAGCAAAAAGATGGCCCGGGCACTGGGGATGGCTCCTTGGCCTCTGCCCCAGGCGCTAGAATGGCTCTGGTCGCGACAGAGCGATGCCCCGGATGGGCGGAGCATCACCCCCTGGTGGGCGTGCTGGGTGGATCCCGGTGGGGCGCATGCGGGAGTCTGACTGTCTCCCCGTTTTCAGCTTCAGAAAAAAAAAAAAAAAAAAAGAATGGGAGGCCCTGGCCTGGGAGCTCAGTCAGTTAGTGTCTTAGATCCCTGGTGAGGACACATATAAGAATCAAACAATGAGTGCATAAATAACAAGTGAAACAACAAATCAATGTTATTCTCACTCCCCAAATCAATAAATAATATTTTCAAAAATAAATGGTACTCCAGCCAAAATTTTACCTGTGCAAAAATATCATCATTTGTTTGCAGAGAAATTACTTTCAAAAACAATCTTTTCATTTGCCAGCAGTGAGCATCAATAAAACATTTTATTTTACTTACTTTTACATTTGTCCACTGTCTTAAGTAATTTAGATCTGACCTAATTTGATTCAGATGTTGGCAGACATTCAAAATTGTTTATTGGACCAATTTTAATTTTGTATAAGTAGACTTAAGATACCTGCAGGTAAAAGACTCAATGATGAAATATAAAACAGAGTTTGAGGTTATTATGGAGTTATGAATATGCATGTAATTATTCTCCTGCTTTTTGAAATAATGAAATATATCTTAATTCCTTTCATCATGGTTAAAATAACAAACAAGAAATTCAGATATTACTTTTTACAAGAAATGTTAAAAGTTGTAACATGAAAATTTCCTGCTAAAGGAACTCTATACAAAATATTTTTAATAGAATAACTAATTTTATTTTTAAAATATAGATTTCGTATGTAAGACAAAGTATGCTGATAATCATTTACTGAAGCACAATTCACATTACAAAATTATGTGGACATAATACACACATATCTTACCTGAACCACAACAGAGTGATACTCTGACATTAATAAATTAATTGGAAGTGGCAGTTTGGAAATACAATATTAGGCACTAGTTTTCTCAGTATCCTCTAGTATGAGATTAGATGGGCAAAATAATCATAAGAACACAAAGGTAGTTTTTGTGTCTGTGCAATATCGTGATCTCCAAAGAGGATGTCATCATAATAATATTAAAAACAGAAATATGTTTTTCAAAATTATAAATTAAACATGAAAAGACTAAATATTGATTCTATTAAATATATTAAATTCAGGTTAAATAAGTTTAACTGATTTTTAAATATACTGCTCACAAAAATTAGGGGATATTTCAAAATGAATATGCAGTGATAAAATATCCCTTAATTTTTGTGAGAAGTATACACTTCTTGAATAAAAAGCATGACCATTTCCCTGTAAAATTTGAAAAATAAAGAAAAATAAATTTGAAAATTCACAATCCCTCAGATAGGGATAAGCTTCATTAAATACATTGTCTATCTAGTTTCAGATTTACTTTATACATTTTTTAAATTGAGATGAATATACAATGCATGTTTGTGTGTGTGTAAAATGATTCCTTTGTCCATTATAAGTTGTTTTTACAATTTATTAAATAGTCTGAAAGCAATTTTTAAAGGTTGCTCAGTTGCTCAGTCTTTCATTCTATGCCTATTTTTTGTTTAATGAAACCTGTTTCTTTTGGATTGATTACAATTTCTCAGTAGTATAAAACATTGTAACAAACATCTCATAAATGTTTGAGAACATCTGATATTATTGGTTTTGAATATATTCCTAAAAGGCAATATAAATGAATCAATGTATTTATGACGTTTGATAGATATTTCAAAATTACACTAAAAAAGTTTGTACACATTATTTATTCCCATCATCCAGATAGACATAATGACTTTCCTTATACCCTCCAACCTAGGGGATGTTGATGGAATCTGATCAGGGTCTCTTCAACTTATTTTCTGAAGACCCTAATGTTAAGAAGATGCTGAGAATCTTACTTTAGTTGAGCCTGTCAGGAAAATATCTTCCTTGTGTTGTACCACTGACACTCATCTCCTTTGCCCCTGAGGTTTGTACCTGCTTTAGTGATTCAGAGGCATATCGCCTTTTATATCTGGCTTTTCTCAGGGTTTTGGGGATTCATTCAGGTTGTAAATGCATCCATACTTCCTTTCTTTTTATTGTCAAATTGCATTCCATTGTGAGGATACACCATATTTTGTTTATCCATTTATCAGTTGATGGACATTTGAGTTCTTTCCACTCATTTTGCTATGAATAATGCTTTTATGAACATTCATGTACAAGTTTTTGTGAGGTTATATGTTTGCAGTTTTTCTGAGTTCATACCTAGTAGTAGAATTGCTGAGTCATGATGCATTCTTATCTTTCAGAATTATTCTACCTTTGCATGTATACATGCAAATGTCTCTTATTTATACTACCTTCTTTAAAAAATCATCTCAACTTTAGTTTCAATCAAAATATGTTCTTAATAGTGTTGAATTTGTAGAAATAATGAAGTAAATAATCTTAGTAAAATGCTTTAAATACTGGACAGACCAGCAAACACATAGTCAATTAACTACAGTGGTACCTTGAGATATGAGCAGACTAACATACAAATTTTTTAAGATACCATCTACAACTCAGTTCATATTTTTGTTCGAGACCCGAGCAAAATTCTGAGATATGAGTCATTATTCGGGAAGCTGCCGCTAGTTGGTGCACGGGTCCAGTATCTGCAGCACAACACCAGCATCTCATTCTTTCTCATGTGTTACCTGCAGAATCAAGTCAAATCTCCTGTGCTGTACTCGTTCTTGCATCAGTTTTGAATTTTTTACTAACTTTTTTTGTGTGCTATGATGGGGCTGAAGAAAGTGAGTCTAAAGGACAGTGGTAAGAAGAAGAGAACGATGTCAATAGAAGTAAAGCAAGAAATAATAGAAAAACATGAGTGGTGTCTGAGTGATTGAACAGGCAAGGCTGCACAACCGCAACACATCTACAATTTGTACCATCCTTAAACAAAAAGATGACATCAAGAACGCAAATTTAGTGAAAGGAACTACAATTCTGTCCCAATTAAGGACAAATGTCCATGAAGAAGTGGAGAAACTTCTGCTGGTGTGGGTGAAAGAGAAAGAGCTGTCAGGAGATACAGTGACGGAGACTAATATGTGAAAAGGCACGTATTATTTATGACAATTGAAGAAGGAAGAACCATCAACCTCAAAAGAGGCAGCAGAAGAGAAGATACATTTAAGGTAAGTCACAGCTGGTTTGAAAATTTCAAGAAGAGATCTGGCATCTGCTCAGTGGTGAGGCATGGTGAAGCTGCGAGTGCTGACGTTAAGGCAGCTGAGGAGTACACCGCATGTTTTGCTTCACTTATCACAAAGGAAGGCTACATCCCCCAACAAGTGTTCAACTGTGACAATTGTTTTGGAGGAAAAATGCCCCAGAGGACTTTTGTCATTAGAAGTCCAATGCGCTATCCATTGCGCTACAGAGCCCGCCCCCAGAGGACTTTCATTACTACAGAGGAGAAGAAGCTGCCAGGCCATAAACCCATGAAGGACCGTCTGACACTTGCATTGTGTGCAAATGCTAGTGGTAACTGTAAAGTAAAGCCACTGCTAGTGTATCATTCCGAAAATCCTCGAGCCTTTAAGGCTCACAAGATTCTTAAAGAAAAACTGCAGGTTATATGGTGCACCAATGCTAGGGCATGGATTACATGACAGTTTTTTACTGAATGGGTAAATCTCATCTTTGGTCCTGAGTGAAGAAATATCTTCAAGAAAATAAACTCCCGATGAAAGCATTACTAATCCTTGAAAATGTTCCAGCCCACCCACCTGGTCTTGAAGATGACATTCTCGATGAGTTCAAATTCGTGGAAGTTCTCTACCTCCCACCCAACATGACTTCAACCTTGCAACCTATGGATCAGCAGGTCATTTCCAACTTTAAAAAGCTTTACACAAAGCACTTGTTTTGCCGCTCTTTTGAGATGACTGAGAATACAAATCTAACCCTTCAAGAGTTTTGGAAAGATCACTACAGCATCATGATATGTTTACGCATTTTTGACTTGGCATGGCCTGAGGTTACAAGAAGAACCTTGAACTCGGCATGGAAAAAGTTATGGCCTGATGTTGTTGCAGACAGGGACTTCGAAGGATTTGAACCAGAGACCAAGATTGAGGTAGAAGCGTTGGAGGAGACTGTGTCCCTCGGAAAGTCAATGGGTCTGGAAGTAGATGAGTGTGATGTAAACGAGCTCGTTTGAGAGGAGGAACTCTCAACTGAAGAGTCGAAGGAGCTACAGATGATGCAACATATGGAGCTTCTGCAAGAGATTAGTAATAAGGAGGAGGTAGAGTCGGAGGAAGTGATTTCTACAAGTGAAATTAAAGACATGCTGGCAATGTGGGAGAAGTTTTCAATTTTTATTGAAAAGAAACACCAGAAAAGTTTCAGCTGGTCATGCTTCAGCATTTTTTAATGACACTTGTTTGTCACATTTCCATAACATTTAAAAGGTAGGCAAAAGCAAACCTCTTTGGATGGATTTATAGTCAAAAGTCCTGCAAGTGAAAGTGCCAAAGTGTAGCCAAAAAGGCAAAAACAGGTGATGGTTAAATAAAAAATATGTAATGTTAAGGTTAGGTTAAGTTTAAAGTTAAGAAAGTGTATTTTTTTTACAATTAAGTTTTTGTGGTTTCATTTTAAGTAAAGAAAGTGCAGTTTTAGTTTTGTTTAAAGTAAGGAAAATGCAGTTTTAGTTTACATTTAGTGTTAAGAAAGTGCAGTTTTAGTTTACGTGTCTACAGTGCCTGTATCCCTCCCTCCCTCCCTCCTCCTCTGCCATTCACCTCCGTTAGCCACACTCGTCTGTCTCCAAGGTAAGAATACAGTACTAAATAACACTTTTTTATTTTATTTTATATATTTTGTTATGCATTGGTAAAGTATACATGTGTGTTTCTTAATTAAAATCATGTCTTTTTTCATAATTTAAGATGGTTTGAGGATGTTTCACAGGGCTGGAATGGATTAAATATTTCAGTTATTTTAAATGGGAGAAATTTTTTTTGATATATGAGTTGACTGACATATGAGCTCAGTTACAGAACGAATTAAACTTGTACCTCAAGGTACCACTGTATTGAAATTCTGTTCACAAGCAATACTATTGATTGCTTGTGGAAAGCAGGTTGTTCTTTGTTCATAATAAAAGGACAAAAAGGCCTGGCCTGCTGTGGTCCAGTGGATAGAGCATGGACATGGGATGGTGAGGTCTCAGGTTCAAAGTCCTGAGGTCACAGACTGGAGCACAGGCTCACCAGCTTTAGTGTAGGGTCACTGGCTTGAGAGTGGAATTATTAACATGATCTCATGGTTGCTGGCTTGAACCCAGAGCTCTCTGACTTGAGCAAGGGGTCACTGGCTTGGATGAAGCCCCCCAATTCAAGACATATGTGAGAAGCAATCGATGAACAACTAAAGTGCCATAACTACAAGTTGATGCTTTTCATCTCTCTTCCTTCTTGCCTGTTTCTTTCTCTCTCTCTCTCTCTCTCTTGCTCTATCTAAAAAAAAAAAAGGAAAAAATAATTAAAAAATAATAAAGATGGTTAGAAAGCATGGAAAATAAGCACATAGTAGTCACTTAATCAATGCTAACTTAACATGCTAATAATTGTGTGAACATTACTTTCTGTAGTTGAAAACAGAAAGCTGTTTATTTATAATAATAATGATTGTTATTGGTATTATTATTTTCATATGCCTCCCTTGGTTGGCAAACACTTAAGGCTTTTGTTTCCACTTAGGCCTGTTATGAAGGAGCAGAAGGGGAAATAAAATCTACAGGATGAAAAGATGGCAATGTTGCCTCCCCCGGGACCTCAGAGCTTTGTCTACTTCACAAAAGAGTCTCTTGCCCTCATTGAACAACGTATTGCTGAAGGAAAAACAAAGGAGCCCAAAGAAGAAAAGAAAGATGATGATGAAAGAGGCCCAAAGCCAAGCAGCGACTTGGAAGCTGGCAAACAGCTGCCCTTCATCTATGGAGACATCCCCCCGGGCATGGTGTCGGAGCCTCTGGAGGACCTGGACCCCTACTACGCAGATCAGAAGGCGAGTTTACTGTGACTGCTTGCATGTGGTCTTTGCTTCTGTCTGTACGGAAAGTTATTTTAAATTAGAGTGAAATTTAAGGAAAAAACATGTCATGACAAAAGTACTTAAGTAAATACGTATTCACAATGTATACTTTTTCTAATTTTTTATTGAAACTGGTTCTGTCATACCATTATAATTTCTGTAATCTTTCATAAGTGTTCAGTGTAATGTTCTGCCTTGTTGGACATGCCATAAATGCATACCAGTAGAAACAAAATAATTGTCAATTGACAAGTAAGTCCTGGGGATGTGTCCAGAGTGCATTTATATGGAAGCGACAGCTGATTCCATGGGAATATATAAGATCACTCAACTAATAATGAAGTTTTGAGAGCTGGTTCATTTGTGGTGTTAGAGAGAAAGAGGATCCAGAGATGGTCAGAGAGGTAGGGCATAAAACAGAAAATTTTCTATTGTTCACAGAAGAAGGGAAAAGAATATCTCATTAAACTACCCAGAAAGATGAGGATAGAGAAAGTCTATTGGAATCAACAAGGAGGATGGGTTGGTAACTTCTTGTAAGCAGTTTGTGTTAGATGATGGAAATCAAAGCAAGATAATGGTAGATAGCAAATAAAAAGAGGAAGTTGGTGGCAATAAGTACATGTTAAGAAATTTTCCACCAGAAAAGTGGTCACCTGAGGTACCAAATCAATAAAAACCTTTCATACATAGAGTGTAAAATAGCACATTTGAAAGTAAAAATAATTATTCTCATTCAGGGAGAAAAATGGAGTGTTGGAATAATGTAGCTAGTTGCTGATGAGTTTACAACAAGATACAAGTTACAGATCAGATTGTAGTTGCATTAGAAAGGTGGAGAGAAGCCTTATTGTATGAAGATTGTGTGGCAAACTGAATGGATTTAAGAGTCTAATATGTTGAAGTAAATGTAGGCACATCAGCGAAATCCATGTTAAATGTTGTGTTAATATTTTCCATAGAACAGGAGTAAAAACTGCGGTTGAGTCAATGTTGAAAGTAGCAGTGTGAAGGATTACATTTAATATTTGACACAGTAGCAGACACGCCCAGGTAGAATAGAGGAGACAGTAAAGGATAATATCAGCATGTTTCGTAACTTTCTCCAACAAGGCTTTGTGCACAGCCAAGTGCCCGCAGACTTGGCTTTGAGAGGTCAGCAAAGGGAAGCTAAAGTCGTTATAAAAAATTATTTTGATTTGTAAGAAATAAATAAAGGGAGATTTCTTGATAAGATATCTAGCAAATAAAATAAAGAACATGTGAAATGTCTTGAGTAACAGAAAATGTGACGAATTTAATTTTGATGGTAGAAACACATCTGTCCCAGCAGTAGTTTCTGTGACCAGCAATAGCTAATAGTTAACTTCACATAGAACCAACATCTCAAGAAGCTGATGGTATGGCGATAGAGAATACCTGAGAGGCCTTTGAAATAGTACACAGCATCTACTTATCCAGTCAGTAATCTGACCGAAAGGAAGAATGCTAATATGTATTGAGGGTCATTGTGTCAGTGAACAGACATCTTAGACAAATTTGCATACATGTTTATCACAACCTGATGAGATAGGAAGTAATACCCTATTTTTTTTAGATGAGATAAAGGGCTTGGGGAAATTAACTAACTTGCAAAATATTACACACTAGTAAATTTTGTATTAGATTTTTTAAATTCAAGTTGGTTTGACTCCTTACTGAGATATTCTATTGGGCAACTCCTTTTAGTTTAGTTTCTGTTGTGTAACAACTACAATGCTAACGACCTTTAAAAAAATGAATGAGTAAATAATGAAACAATCAAAACAAAAAGTACTTTCCCATTTTACATAGCACTTGATCCTGAAACATTTCTGGCTCTCTGGAAAGCTACTGTGTTTCCCATTTCCAGAGCAGACTTAGGTATTTCTTAACCAGCTACCTATTAAGGAGAAAAGGCATCTTTCTGGAATAATCCCCAATTCAGAGAAATAAACTAATTAATATTAGCTTAAAGTGACTTGGGAGGTAAGGAGAAAATGTTTGCATTTGAATGGAAGATAATTGATTTATGAACTAGTAGAGTAATTTTAGCTATGTGGTAAACTAATTCAATAGAGAATATCTGGAGTGAGACTTCAAGCCCTCACCTTAACCCCAGCTCCTTGCAAATCACAGAACACTAACCACCTAAAAGCCTAACCCACTTCTTCTCGATATACTTGGGTAGAACTAGGTCAAAAATCTTTTTTTATGGTCCTCTATTCTTAAGATCTGAAAAAATACATATACTAAGGAATGACTAAGTCTTTTTATTTCTTCTTAGTTTGGAGCTTTAAATGATCAACTTTTTATGCCTTCTCCTAGTTCCTCAAACTTTCTTGATAAAGGTAGTCTTGACTTCCGCTTGTAGTTTTATGGTTGACTTCTCTATGACCTGAGTCCTCAATGTTTCACATTATTCACACTAGTTAATGAAACTTTATTTCTGCTACATTATAATCATTGCTTGAATTAAAAACCTTAATGATCCCTAATTTGACCTGGGTTCAGATTTTAATTTACACTTGAGTGTAATTATCAATGCTTTGTTAAAATAAAGAAGACTTAAACTAATGATAGAAGTTAGGGCTTCATTTTAGGTGTGACAAGTATATAAGTGCTTTTAAATAGTGCTATGTGGTACCATTATGATAAGTGAAATTTTATGAAAGAACAAATTACCAATCACCTTCTACTATGGGAATTAAGAAGACAGGTACATTGTCTTATTATCTTCATATCCTTGGTGACTTATATGTTGCCTATAATAGCAGCAGCTGCTCCCACCATTTACTAAGAGTTCAGATGTACCAGAAACTTACAAATGTCACAGATGCTAAGTGCTAGTTCTCAAGCTTCAGAAGAGCGGATACTGGTATTAAGAACCACATCTGTCCAACTCTAAAGCCTGTTCTCCTTAAGCACTCCAATTTCATGTTCAATAATTTTTTAAATAAATAAGAAAAAGAATTCATTTAGACTTAGACATCCATGAATTTGCTGATACAATTTTAGGATTTATTAAAAATTACATGCTAATTTTTTTTAAAATTTCAATTAAAAGGTAACTTGCTCTGGCCAATGCTGTGGTAATATTGTGAATTTCACATTAGCTCAAGTTCCTAAAGTCTCCCTGATAATTCTGACAGACATGTGAACCTCTTCTCTCTTTATTCTCATAATCCTCCCATTTGTTTTTCTATGTATGATACCTGTCACCTCTTGTTCCATATTAGAGTTTTTGTGTTTTTAGTCACTTTTCTAGGAAGTTCTTAGAATGCAAAATTTATGCTTCATTTATGTTCAAACTCCCTTTTTCATTGTCTCTTATGCCATAGTTGCTCACTACACGATTGTAGAAAAATAATGGATGAACTCATTTTAACAAACACAGTCTTCTGAGACTTAAGAAAACAATAGTTGTACTCAAACACTAGGTATTAGTATTAAACTAATTTAGACATAACCAGTATAATGAAAGGGACCAGGACTTTAAAAGGGAATCTGAATATAACAGGTTCAGGTTTATTTTCTTGGGAAGAGTGCCATATACAATTAAAAAGCAAGATACTGAAATTTATGTCCTCAAATTGAAATAATGTTGATTAGTAGAAACCTACGCATAAACTTATATAAAATTCAGATTAAACAACAGCAACAATGTGTTCTAGTTAACACAAGGAATTTGCCTGCCACTCATTACATATTCGTTACATATTTTAAGAATGTTTTGTTCTATGTGTATCATATTAAAAAATTACCACAGGCCCTGGGTGGTTGGCTCTGCAATAGAGCATGAGCTCAGTGTGTGGAAGTCCCAGGTTCAATTTCCGGTCAGGGCACACAGGGGAAGCGACCATCTGTTTCTCTACCTCTCCTCCCTCCCTCCCTCCCTCCCTCCCTCCCTCCCTCCCTCCCTCCCTCCCTTCCCTTCCCTTCCCCTTCCTTCCTTCCTTCCTTCCTTCCTTCCTTCCTTCCTTCCTTCCTTCCTTCCTTCCTTCCTTCCTTCCTTCCTTCCTCTCTCTCTCTCTCTCTCTTTCTCTCTCTCCCTCCTCCTCCTGCAGCCGTGGCTCGAATGAGCAAGTTGGCCCTGGGCACTGAGGATGGCTCCATGGCCTCGCATTATGCACTAAAATATTTTGGATGCTGAGCAACAGAGCAGCAGCCCCAGATGGACAGAACATCAGCCCCAGATGGGGGTTGCCTGGTGGATTCCATTTGGGGTGCATGCAGGAGTCTGTCTCTCTACCTCCCTGCCTCTCACTTGATATATAAATAAATCACCATGGATAATAGCAAGCAAGTCCTTTAATTTGTGTCCTTTTATTTTTGCTTTAATTAGTATTACATCTAGAATAAGAACATTGATCTGGGTATTAAGATTCTTCCAACTCTAATATTCCTTAAATTTGTGAACATATTTTATGAAGGAATTCATATTTTGGAGCATTTGCTACTAATCATGACAGTAGCCAATAAGTAGCAAAAGTCTCAAGGTGTTATAGTAACAATCAGGGATAGATAGTTTCTGTTTGGTTTGTTTGCACTGAAACGTAATAAAAGAAAAAAGTCGTATTTTAAACTAATTCCAATGGCCACACGTTATTGTTACTGATATGGTGTTGAAGTGATATATAAAAAAAAAAGATGTATTTTGGGAGCTTTAAACAACACATGCACATAAATAGTTCACTGCTTAAACTGCTGAGAAGTAACGGACTTAGAGGTCATTGGCCAAGATGATTCATACAGCTGCATCAATGGTGTTGGAACTGCTCCGCTGGAGTCTGAGGGCAGGGTTTCTTTAATAGGACATTGCCACATGGAGACTTAAACTGCTGAGATTCATGTACTAGAGTAAAGTTTTGGATTCTCAATTTTATCCTATTTTCTTTTTGATCTTGTAGACTTTCATAGTATTGAACAGAGGGAAAGCCATCTTCCGTTTCAATGCCACACCTGCTTTGTACATGCTCTCTCCTTTCAATCCTCTAAGAAGAATATCTATTAAGATTTTAGTACATGCATATCCTTTTTAAAATGCTTAGTTGCCATGGTTCTTTAAAAGTGTAGCTTTTCTGTTTTACTTAAATATAGATGTCTAGTCCTTTTGTACCTGAAAAGACTGGTTTTGGTTTCTCATTTCAATATAATTTGGTGTAGGTCTTTGAGAATATTGGGAGAATGGCAGTTTTAACATGTTTGGATAATTACTTTTACTTATTACTTCTATGTTCAATGAAATTAAAAAGAAGGTCTATAAACTTATTTATAATTGTTTTCTAAGGAAAATATTTCAATAAGTGTTATTAATAAATATTCAAGGTTCCCACCATGGTCTTTCATCATATTCCTTAATTCTAAGCTACCTTATTTGGCATGCTTATCATGTGCACTATTCTGACGAACTGCATATTTATGACCTTGAGTAACCCTCCAGACTGGACCAAGAATGTAGAGTAAGTGGGTATAAGTACATCTGAAGACGGCCTTAGTATTATCATTTCCTTATTCTACCAAGAACTTATTCCATTGATAAAAAATCATAGTGTTTATCTTCTCGTGTTATATAGTTGCTTTTCTTGCAATTATTTTTTCCTTCTCTTCCATATAAACCTGGTAGTGGTAGAATAGAATAATTAAGTGATAGTCTTTTCTGGAAGAATGAACTTATGAGATACACTGCCTGTTGTTAGACATGTAACATATTTCTTATCTTTGGGTATATTTTTGATAGAAGCAATGTAAGAATTTTCTAGGCAGAGCTAAACCTATATTCTTATTAATTTTCGGTACCTTTACTTTCTGCAGGAGTTTCTGATATTGACTGTATTTTATTCTAATAGTTAGAGTGGGTCCATAAACCAAGAGCCACACTGCAGTCGATGCCTTTAGTTGATCAGAAAAAAATAAATAAATAAATTATAAAGATTCACATGTGCTGTGTTGTTTTTGTGCTTAATACCCCAATGGATTCTTGTGTGTAGGTACACTTTTACTGGAATATATACCTTTGAATCACTTATAAAAATCCTTGCAAGAGGCTTCTGTATAGGAAAATTCACGTTCCTTCGTGACCCCTGGAACTGGCTTGATTTTATCGTCATTGTTTTTGCGTAAGTACTACATTCAGTTTCTTTAAAATGGCAAACTCATGAAAATCACAGACAGCACAGTATTTCAGTAAGAACAAAGTTTTTGGGGGTCTGACTTTTTCTGCATGTAGTGATTGCATTTGAAGAAAACTATATGAAAGCTAGACATTTGTAGGCAAAATTAACTTTTTCAGAAAAATTATTTCTCAGTCCATAGTGTATAGCCCTGGAGGGCTAGCTCAGTTGTTAGAGCATTGTTCTGATACTGCAAGGTTGCATGTTTGATACCTAATCAGGGCACATACAAGAATCAACCAATGAATGCATAAACAAGAAGAACAACAAATCAATGTTTCTTTCTTTCTCTCTCTCTCTAAAAAAAAGTCAATAAATAATTTTTACAAATATTTTTTAAAGTGCATGACATCATTAAGATTGATCATCTCCCTCTCCACCCCGTACTTGGTTGGACAGTTTATGTGGTGTCAGTTAAGTTCACACATTTTCCAAGTTATTATTTAAAAACTAAAAAAACTTGTAGGAATCACAGAAAACAAAGCAGGTCTTTAATTATAACTATGGTGCCCTTTTTATTAATCTATACTATTCAAATGCTTAAAAATATATTAAAATATACAAGTAAATCTTTCTGTAAGAGCTGTCACTGCATAATAAACATGACATAAATACATTGTATATGTATTTCACATGCATCCACAGTTTACTTTCAAGGGGAAAACATTGCATTAACATGTAATTTTAATTTTTTCCTAGTGCTACTCTCTTCCAAAATATATTTATTTTTGTTTGTTTTTTACACCTGAAACTTACATACTCCATCATTTTGAATTGTAAAAGTAGTTTACGTTCCTTGGAGGAACTTTTACAATACCAAACAGCTTTTAGATTTCTAATCTCCAATTCCCTTACCACTCACCCACCTTCTTGTTCATTAGGCTCCCTCCTTTCATGATCACGTATGGCTGCAGTGGTACCTACCACCTGCTGCTAAGACAACATTGTGTCAAACAAGGCAGCCTCTTCTCAGGGGAGTCTCCTTTTTTATTAAAATAAATATACATATCATAAAATTTACTCTTTTTTTTTTTTTGTATTTTTCTGAAGCTGGAAACGGGGAGAGACAGTCAGACAGACTCCCGCATGCGCCCGACCGGGATCCACCCGGCACGCCCACCAGGGGCGATGCTCTGCCCACCAGGGGGCGATGCTCTGCCCCTCCGGGACGTCGCTCTGCTGTGACCAGAGCCACTCTAGTGCCTAGGGCAGAGGCCAAGGAGCCATCCCCAGCGCCCAGGCCATCTTTGCTCCAATGGAGCCTTGGCTGCAGGAGGGGAAGAGAGAGACAGAGAGGAAGGAGGGGGGGGTGGAGAAGCAAATGGGCGCTTCTCCTATGTGCCCTAGCCGGGAATCGAACCCGGGTCCCCCGCATGCCAGGCCGACGCTCTACGGCTGAGCCAACCGGCCAGGGCCAAATTTACTCTTTTAAAGTATAAAATTCTGTGTTTTTTAGTATGTTCACAACGTTGTGCAGCCATCATCACTGTAACTTCAGAATGTTTCCATCACCCCAAAGATCAGTCCCTTCTATTTCCTCCTTCCTTACCCCCCAGCGCCTGGAAACCACTCATCCATGTTTCATTAGTGTGGATTTGTCTACACTAGACTTTTCACATGAATGGAATCATATAATGTGCGGACTTTTGTGTCTGGCTTCTTTTAATTAACATACAGTTTTCAAGGCTT
This sequence comes from Saccopteryx bilineata, assembly GCF_036850765.1. NCBI lineage: Eukaryota > Metazoa > Chordata > Mammalia > Chiroptera > Emballonuridae > Saccopteryx > Saccopteryx bilineata. Next base: position 70,363,389 of record NC_089494.1, read on the forward strand.
CCCACTGATATTCTATGAAATCATTAAATATCTATATTTACCATAATGTTAAGGTCTAATGAAGTATCTAATTGTTTATTTAGTCATTTGAGTATATGAAACCATTTTAATAATATATTTGTATTTTTCTCTCATCAAATATATCAAATAAAATCTAATTAAATTTAATTAGTTATGCTAGAAAAAGAAAAGGTTTGCCTAACTATACTTTTAAATAAGATGTTCCAGATGTAGGAAATACCCTGACTAAAGGCATGGGTAAGTATCATAGATTCTATCTAAATTCTGAATAACTCTGATTTGATTCTACAGGTATTTAACAGAATTTGTAAACCTAGGCAATGTTTCAGCTCTTCGAACTTTCAGAGTGTTGAGAGCTTTGAAAACTATTTCTGTAATTCCAGGTAAGAAGTGATTGGTGTGAAGCATTTAGGCCACTCATAACTCCAACTATTTGGGAGTTGTTCTTTGTTTTTTTGTCTTTGTGTGTGTTGTCACTGTGTTTGTGTGTGAACTCCCTATTGCAGATATGTGACAGAGTTTGTGAACCTGGGCAATGTCTCAGCGTTGAGAACGTTCAGAGTTCTCCGAGCACTGAAAACAATTTCAGTCATTCCAGGTGAGAGTGGGTTAAACTCTGGGACTGACTTTGATCATTTGGAGGAAAGACATGAAAAACTTTCTCTAATGAAAATTTAATGAATCTAATTTCTTATGTTTTTCAGAATCCTTATTAAAAGTCAGCCTTTGAGTTTAATCAATTGCATGGGTCTTAGAGGATGAAGATGGCCATTTGGCTTACATCTCAACTTGAAATTTTCCCTCCTGTTTAACAGTTTATTTTCCATTTGGCTTATTCAGGAATGAAAATTTCAGTTTGTTTTAATTGCTTTTCAAAGAGTTAAGAGACAAAAGAAAAAATATCAGCATGAAGGTATTGCATGACATATTTCTTAAACATTTCTCAGCAAACCATTTCTTAACTGAAAATTAGTAAGTAGTCACTATACGTTGCAATTCAGCCTCTTCTTTGTTTTAGTGTACAGGGAAATGGTTTGTTTGACAAACATTTACTGAATTGGCACTTTTAAAAATTACTTTTTACAAATGAGTATGGATATGGTTTGAGCAACCAAATTATTTATTTTCACAATTTAGTTATTCTTTGGAAATATTTTACAATTTTTAAATTGTAAATAATATATAATTATAATATATTGTAAATTGCAATAATATATAAAAAACGAACTATGTATAAATCAGCAATCCATCCTTTTGACCTTGTGAACTTTTTTGAATTAGGTTTTATAGGGTTATTGATTTGACATAATGCATGCATTTCTAGGGAAGTTTGTATTTGTGTTTGTTTCTCGTTCAGAGGCTTTATTTCATTATGAATATCTTTTTTTTTTTTACCCCCTCTATTCAGGCCTGAAGACCATCGTGGGGGCCCTGATCCAGTCAGTGAAGAAGCTCTCCGATGTCATGATCCTGACTGTGTTCTGTCTGAGCGTGTTTGCGCTCATCGGACTGCAGCTCTTCATGGGCAACCTCAAGTACAAATGTCTGAATTCGTTTCTAACTAATGACACATTAAATATATCAGATACCGATGTTTCAAACTACCCAGGTAAGACTTTCCCTACAGTTGATAATAGCTTGAAATAAGGCTCTAACAATTGGTCTCTTTTAGCAATGAATTGTTGCTTTTATTTAAATTATTTCAAAATTATTCAAATATGAAGAAAGGTGCTACAATGTGAATTTGGATCATATTATATTTTCCTAAATCTTTCTGGTTCAAAGCTTCCTAGCAATCCTGGCATTGGAAATGTGAGATACCTTCAAAATTCTCAATTTCCATAAGATAAGAAAGAATAAATTTGCTCTAGAGAATTAAATTTAGCAATGAACTAATATTAATTATTATATTTTATCATAAGATATATATTTTATGTACTTTAGTTTTATTGTATAATTTATACTTATATTTATTTTATAGTATAATTTATTATATAAGATAATTATATTTTACATATATATTATACTTATAACTATAATATAACATGATATACTTATATTAATTCTAACAATGATAATATTATTATATACTAAAATGTCTGTCTTGATAGTATTTCTAAAGAGTTGTATAAAGCAGAACAGTTTACTCAGATTTGTTAGCACTATCCTTACATTAAAACCAATGAGGAGCTTAACCAGGCAGTGGCACAGTGGATAGTGTCAACCTGAGACACTGAGGACCCAGGTTTGAAACCTTGAGGTCACTGGCTTGAACGTGGGATCACCAGCTTGAGTGCAGGGTTGTTGGCTTGAGCATGGGGTCATGAATATGACCCCAAGGTTGCTGGCTTGAGCAAAGGGTCACTGGCTCGGCTAGAGCCCCCCAGTCAAGGCACATCTGAGAAAGCAATCAATGAACAACTAAAAGTAACACAACTATGAGTTGATGCTTCTTATCTCTCCCCCTTCCTGTCTTTCTGTCCCTGTCTCTCTCTCTCTCTAAAAAAAATAAAACAAAACAACAACAAAAAATGATGAGTTTTGTACTTCTTTCTAATGGCTTCCTCAATCTAGCTAATACATCACATCAAAGTTTAATTTATCAGAACTAGTTCTGTAAGCACCATATAAGATGATCTGTACACATAGCCTCAGAAGTCTGCTTAATTCACAAGTGTATTTTAGAGTATGCTACAGAAAGTATGAACTACATGTTTTCTAAAGCTTTATGTAAACCATAGTTTCTCTCAGCAAAGCAGTTGATAAGTTTGGGTGAGAATGAGACCAAGCAAAATTGTGCTTTCTGTCTAACACCTGCAATGTGTCTGTATGATGTTGCCCACATGAACCCATCAACCTTACGAGATAAATTAGACATAGTGGTGGGGTATAAATCAAGAAACCTTTCAAATGTCTGTGCCTATGACAGAAGGAGGTCAGGGAGTAAGGTCAGGATTCTCCCCAGATAATAAAGAATTCTAAGCATCATTTCCCTGCTTTACTAAATATGGACTTTTCCACTCACTGAGGAAGATAAAAGCAATTAAAACCTAGGTAATATGCTTAAAGTACTGTAGGTAAAGACAAAAAAGCCTAAAACAAGAACACTGAAGGTTTTCAAGTAAAATATGTAATGTGAATTCTTTACTACAAGCTTTTGATGGGAATTTAACTTATTTTCCCTTCTCTTTATGCTTACTTATTTTTCTAGATTCTGATTTTTATTAATATGATATTTAACTTTATTTCCAATTGCCAAAGAATGTTATTTCTCAATTGATATGCTACAAAAATAATATATCCTGTGGGTAATTATAGGCATTTACTTTCTCTTTTGAGGATCAATGTACAACTTTTACTTAAACTTTTTTTTTCTTTAGGATCACCACTTGTCCTTTTATTCCAATTCTTGGTTTCATTACTTGAGTTTATAACTTGAGTGATTTTTTAAAACCTTCTGGAATTGTCTCAAGCAATTTTTCTTTTAAAAAATGTCCTTGAATTTTTGCATTGTGCCTTTGTATTTTCTTTACACTTGAGAGAGTGACATCTTAGCTAACAATACCATTTTATTCCATAATCCTTTCCCTCAATTCTGTACATTAAACATAAAGAGAAAGGAAAATAAGTCTTGATTTTCTTCTGAAATATAGTTTTAGAAAGGAGATGTTTGTTTCAAGTTTGACTTTGGTTCTGTACCTGATTTTGTGTCATAGAAACCAGGTCTCACTATAGTATTTATTCAGGTATTTTTTTATCAGCATGTGCTTAAGTGTTTCCTTGGAGCTATAGAAATGAAAATGTTAGCCTCAGCCCCTGCTTTCACAGAGACTATATTCCAGTGGGAATGAAAATCTTTTAAATGGAAAGACAAGAAAAAAAATATTTATTTATTTTTTTAGTGAGAGGGACAGAGACAGAGAGAAGGACAGAAAGACAGGAAGGAAGAGAGATGACAAGCATCAATTTGTTGTGGCACTTTAGTTGTTCATTGAATGTTTTCCTATGTGCCCTGACCAAGGGGCTACAGCTGATCCACTGAACCCCTGCTCAAGCCAGTGACCCCTTGCTCAAGCCAACGACTGTGGGCTCAAGCCAGACACCATGGGGTCATGTCTATGACCCCGTGCTTAAGATGTTGACCTCAGGGTCTCAAACCTGGGTCCTCTGCATCCCAGGCTAATCTCTTTCCACTGTGTCACTGCCTGGTCAGGAATAAATTCTTTTTATTAATTTTTAAAATTTATTTATCAATTTGAGAGATTGCTTTGTTGTTCCACTTATTTATGCATTCATTGATCACTTCTTGTATGTGCCCTGGCCAGAGACTAAACCCACAACCTTGGTACATTGAAGCAACACTCTACCAACTTAGCTACTTGGCTAAAGCCAGGAATAGAAGATTAAAAGTAGGGGAACAGACAAATAAAAATTATTACAAGTTTTAATAAATTCTATGCAAATAAAATGAATCTTAGGAGCTGAGATACCAATTAAAAGGCAAGACCTCTCGGCCCTGGCCGGTTGGCTCAGCGGTAGAGCGTCGGCCTGGCGTGCGGGGGACCTGGGTTCGATTTCTGGCCAGGGCACATAGGAGAAACGCCCATTTGCTTCTCCACCCCCCTCTCCTCCTTCCTCTCTGTCTCTCTCTTCCCCTCCCGCAGCCAAGGCTCCATTGGAGCGGGGATGGCCCGGGCGCTGGGGATGGCTCCTTGGCCTCTGCCCCAGGCGCTAGAGTGGCTCTGGTCGCAATGAGCGACGCCCCGGAGGGGCAGAGCATCGCCCCCTGGTGGGCAGAGCGTTGACCCTGGTGGGCGTGCTGGGTGGATCCCGGTCGGGCGCATGCGGGAGTCTGTCTTACTGTCTCTCCCCGTTTCCAGCTTCAGAAAAATAAAAAAAAAAAAAAAAAAAAAAAAAAAATGGCAAGACCTCTCAGAAGGTGGCATTTAGGAGGAAATCCAAGGGGTAGTAAAAAAGATAAAACAGTGTAAATGTGTGGAGGGGTTGCTGATGCTTGAGTTAGAAGGAATAGATTATGGAAAGGCCCTAGAGTATTATATGTTTACAGAATGGAAAAAAAGCAGTATGGGTAGACATTAGCAAGGGAGAGACAGAATAGCAACAGAGAAAGTAAGAAGAAAAACAACACAGGTAATATCATGAAGGATGTTTTGGCCCATGGAAAGGAGTTTGGATTTTATTTTAAATGCAGTGGTTTTAATCACTTTATGGAGACTGCCATATGATTAGGCAAGGATAGATGGTAGACTGGAGTAAGGAAGACCAGTAAGAATGATGTATCTATAATCTAAACAAGAGAAGATAGTTGACTTCATCCAGAGGGGGGGCTGAAAGTAAAAAGAGTAAGTTCAGAATAAATGCTTATTGATTAAAGAAGAGAGGAGGGTTTGTCCTCTAGGTCTCTGGCTACAATGACTGAATGGCTGGTAAAGGGAAGCGAAGGAAGCATGAACAGGTTTGTAGGGGAAAGTCACAATTAACAAGTGAAAACTGAGATGTCATTGTGACAACCAAGAGGAACTATAATGACAACTGGATATTTAATCATAGATATTAGAGGAACTGCCTGATTTAAAAATATATACTTTTGGGCCCTGGCCAGTTGGCTCAGTGGTAGAGCACCCGCCCAGTGTGTAGAAGTCCCGGGTTCGATTCCTGGTTAGGGCACACAGGAGAAGCACTCATCTGCTTCTCTACCCTTCCCTCTCTCCTTCCTCTCTGTCTCTCTCTTCCCCTCCCACAGCCAAGGCCTCCATTGGAGAAAAGTTGACCTGGGCGCAGAGGACAGCCCCATGGCCCTCTGCCTCAGACACTATAATGGCTCCAGCTGCAATGGAGCAACGCCCCAGATCAGCAGAGCATCACCCCCTGGTGGGCATGCCGAGTGGATTCCAGTTGGGTACATGCAGGAGTCTATTTGACTGCCTCTCCGCTTCTAACTTCAGAAAAATACAAAAAAAACCCAAAACACACATATACACATACTTTGACACACTTTGGCCCTGGCTGTTTGGCTCAGTGGTAGTGCATCAGCCCAGCATGTGAAATTCCCAGGTTTGATTCCCGGTCAGGGCACACAGGAGAGGCAACCTCTGCTTCTCCACCCCCAGCCCACCCCCAACTTTTCCTTCTCTCTGTTTCTCTCCCTGCAGGCTGGCTCAGTTTGAATAAGTTGGCCCTGGGCACTGAGGATGGCTCCATGGCCTTGCCTCAGGTGATAAAAATAGCTCGGTTTCTGAGCAACAACACAGCAAAGGCTCTAGATGGGGAAGCATGGCCCAGTGGCCCAGTAGGGGGTGTGCAGGGTGGATCCCAATCAAGGCACCTACGGGAGTTTCTCTCTACTTACCTGCTTCTCACTTAAAAAAGACGATATATATTTTTGAGTTATCAACAAAAAGAAAGGATATTACATGCATATAAACACATCGTTCTGAAATACCCTAGTGTTTATAAGTAAGTAGAGAATTGGCAGCTGGTGTTTAAAGCAGATTTGTTTAGAAGATATTCAACTCCACAATGCTAATATCTGAAAAGCAGGTAGGGAGGAGAACCCAGAAAGGAACCCAGAGAAGGAGCAGCCAGTAAAGCAAGAAGCAAACAAAGATATAAAGCCAAGAGAAGAGAGTATGTTGAGAAGAAGGGAGTACCTGTGGTCAGTGATGCTTCAAGATCAAGGATCGCCCTGGCCGGTTGGCTCAGTGGTAGAGCGTCGGCCTGGCGTGCAGAAGTCCCGGGTTCGATTCCCGGCCAGGGCACACAGGAGAAGCACCCATCTGCTTCTCCACCCCTCCCCCTCTCCTTCCTCTCTGTCTCTCTCTTCCCCTCCCGCAGCGAGGCTCCATTGGAGCAAAGATGGCCCGGGCGCTGGGGATGGCTCCTTGGCCTCTGCCCCAGGTGCTAGAGTGGCTCTGGTCACGACAGAGCGACGCCCCGGAGGGGCAGAGCATCGCCCCCTGGTGGGCAGAGTGTCACCCCCTGGTGGGCGTGCAGGGTGGATCCCGGTCGGGCGCATGCGGGAGTCTGTCCGGCTGTCTCTCCCCATTTCCAGCTTCAGAAAAATACAAAAAAAACAAAAGATCAAGGATCAAGGGTGATGAAAATAGAGAATATAAATTTGCTTACACATCACGGAAGTCGTCAGAGATGTTCAGGAGAAAATGAGAATGAAGAAGTAGGAGCAGAAAGTCAGACTAAGGTCAGATAAAAGTAATCATAGACATTTACATCACCACTTAGGTTTTCCCATTCTGTTCCATTAGACTTCAATTTAATAGAAAATTCCCCAGAATCTGTACTAGATTAAATATCAGTTCCAGATTTTGTTGTGTGAATTTTGTAATTTTCTATTTCTTTTTTTTCTTCCTATGTATTTTACTATGAAGTTGAGACTTATCCATTACTACCTACAACTTTTGCCATTATGCTATATTACATTTACTTAATAACTGTATTGAAAAATAATTCACATATCATAAAATTCTCACCTTTAAGGTGTACAGGTCACTATTTCTTAGTATATTCACAGAGTTAACACAACCATCATCTAATCTTAGAATATTTTCATCTTACTCATAAGAAACCCTGTGCTCAGTGACAAACACTCCCTACTCCTTTCTCCCCCCAGCCCCCAACAATCAGTAATCTACTTTTTGTCTCTACAGATTTACCTATTCTAAATATTTTATGTAAATGAAATCATACAATGTGGCCGTTTGTGTCTGGCTTCTTTCATTTGGCATGTTTTCAAGTTCTATGCAAGTAGCATATAGCAGTAATTCATTCCTTTTTATTGTGACTTGTATTCCATTGTATGTATAGCTACATTTTATTTCTTCATTCATTAGCTGATAGATGGCTGAGTTGCTTCTAGGTTTTAGCTATTGTCAATAATGCTGCTATGGACATTTGGGTCTGAGTTTGTGGACATTAAGTTTTCTTTTCTCTTTGCATTGCATTTTTCATTTACATGTTAATCTTAAATTCTCTTGAGGCTAACTACCCCCAGTAATTTAAGTCTCGTTATTTAGAAATTATTAGAAGTGTTTCCCAAGGCCAGAGTGAACTATTCCCGTTGTTTACCTGTCATCACTGTACTGAATCGAGGGTGTGAGCCCTGCAACAGGCTCGCCCAGGCAGCTCCACCACCCGTTCCTGTTAAGCAGCCCCGCTTGATTGGGTAATGTCAACTGGTATTACTTCAAAGAATAATTCTAAAGTTATCCCTTCATAAAAACAACACATGAAGGTTTATGTATTAAAAAGTACCTCGTTACCTCCTCTCTTCTTATTCTGCCATGCCCACCGTCCCTGATGCACAGATGTTTTTTTTAAAGTTGTTTCTTTTACATTCTCACTTAAATTCTTACCTCAAAGTAAGAAGAGGCTTTGTTGTTTTATCTCTGTTTTCTAAAATTTGTATATTCTAAGTGAGACAAAATGCTGATGTGTAAATCAGTTAGCCTTATCTGAAATTAGTAGCTTCATAAAAATTGCTACTGCTCTTTGAGAAGCTGTTTAGAATGTGTGGATCACTCTATAAAATGTTTTACCTGCAATATGCTATTTATACTATATCACAACCCCGCAAAGTACATATTCTTATTCTGATCCACATTTTACAGATGCAGTAACTAAATCTTCAAATAGCATAACTTACACAGGAAGATGAGAAACAACATTCAATTCCATAGGAAGGGGTAGAAACAACATTCAAATCTAAGTGTGTCTAACTTCAAAACCTTTCTGCTACTTTTACTCTAAAAGCCTCCTAATGATTACATCTGTATTCCTTTGAATTGAGCCAAATAGGAAGTTGGGCTCTTATAAAAAAGAACACATTGTTTTAGTCCTTTATATCTTTACTATGCAGAGTTGGATCAGCCCCCTGATGAGAAACTTAAGAAAACAAAATTTGTTCATTTATATTGTTGTCTTGCTGACTGCACCCCTCCTGGAGTTCCTTGGGGGTCAGTAAGGGACTCAGTTCCCTCTCTTTCTGTCCCTCACCCTTCCTACCTTTCCTAACCATCCCTTCCTTACTCTTGCCTTCCATCGCTACCGTCCTCTCTGGGTTAACCTTCCAGTCCCATCGAGTCTGCCTACCAGGTGATGACTCTCCTCTTTACATCTCCATACTTGACAGCACTACTGACCTGAAGACTTTCATGTCAATCCAACCACCCACTTAACAAATGGAGTTTAATACTGAATAATCATCTCAAACTAAGGACAGCTATAACATAGCTTCTGGTTTTTGTTCAGGCCATTTCTTATTCCAGCCTCTTCATCTCAGTCACGGGCACAATCATTGTACCTATTGATATATCCTCTCCGCCCACCCCCCATACACTCCAGCAGCGAGTCTTGTCTGGTCTATTTATCCCCTTCTCTCCATAACCACAGTTACTGTCGGAACTGTAGCCATGACACCTCTCACTGCAGTCACTTATCTGGGATTCCTGCTTCACACTTTCTCTCTTATAGTCCATGGTCTACAAAGCAACCACAGTGAGTTTAAAAGGCTAAATATTGTTTCATATCTCCACTCCCCACATCTTCTAGTCATATTGAAAATCTGAACTTCTTCCATATATACAAAGCATTCCACAATCTGGCCCTGCCGCTGGCAGCACAATCCTCCCCACTCACTACCCTGTAGCCAGGCCCTCTGGCTTTGCCTTCATACACCAACTTCGTTTGCCTCAGGGCCTTTGCGCTTGGGGGGGGGGAGGGTGTTTGTGTGTGTGTGTGTGTGTGTGTATGTGTGTGTGTTTCCCTGAGGTTGGAAATGGGGAGGCAGTCAGACAGACTCCCGCATGCGCCCGACCAGGATCCACCCGGCACGCCCACCAGGGGGTGATGCTCTACCCATCTTGGGGCGTCGCTCTGCCGCAATCAGAGCCATTCTAGCGCCTGAGGCAGAGGGCACTGAGCCATCCTCGGTGCCCGGGCAAACGCTGCTCCAATGGAGCCTTGGCTGTGGGAGGGGAAGAGAAAGACAGAGAGGAAGGAGAGGGGGAGGGGTGGAGAAGCAGATGGGCGTGTCTCCTGTGTGCCCTGGCCGGGAATCGAACCCAGGACTCCCACACGCTAGGCCGACGCTCTACCACTGAGCCAACCGGCCAGGGCCTGTGCTTGATCTTTACTTTGCCAACATTATCATCACCTGGGTCTTTGAATGGCTGGCTTCTTTGTTGCATTTAGGTCCCTGCTCAGATGTCATCTCTTCCGAGAGGCCTTCCCTGACTGCATTTATCATGTTGTGTTAATTTCTTTTAAGGGCATTTATCACTGTATATTTATTTACGTACTTGTTAAGTGTCTTTCTTCATCTCTGAACTCCACCCTTACATAAATGTAAAGAAAGTTTTGTAAAACTAATTATTTTGTTATCATGTTCATCATTGTATTCACTGCCTGGTCTGTAAAAGGTTATCAATAAATATTTGAGGGAAAATGTATAAGAATATAAAAAGTAAGTAGGTAAGTAAATAAATAAATAAATAAATGTATCTTGCCTAAATGTGTCTATATTAATTAAATTACCTGCTGTATCACTCTTAAAGCTTACACAAACCATAACCTTATATTGTTCAATTTCTTCCTGCACAGACTATTTTTATTTCTTGGAGGGGTCTAAAGATGCTCTCCTATGTGGTACCAGCTCAGACTCAGGGTATGTAATATTTATTTTTAGTGTAAAGACTGCAAAGGTACAAAATGTAATCAGTTTGTTGATAAGAACCTCTGAGTCTGTAGTGTTTTTATATAGATTGTGGCATTATAGTTTGTGGCATTATTTGACTGCTTTTGTCCCACAGTTAGTTCAGACTGTATAATGTTCATAGTTACTGTGTATCTTCGAAAGTAAACCTTGGAGGTAGTGCTTAAATAAAAACAAGATACACATCATATAAATCTTAGGACAGTAGAAAGAAGTTACTTCCAGGAAACCCCATCAAAAGTTGGTTGGTTAGTTTTCAGACTTTCTTCCAGGGTCACAAAATCAAATTTCCTTTCCATCCTCAAGTTCTAATCAATTCTGCAACTGCATGACTTGCAGATGACTGAACGCAGCGCCATTTTGGCCACTCTTAAAAAAAAGTTTCCCAAGGATTTGGATAAAGATGTTTGAAGAATCTCATACTCATGCAGATATCCGTCTTGCTATTTCTCCTATATTCCTGCTTCATTTCTGCCACCAACATGGCGCTTCTCCAGGCTGTATTGCACTGAGAACATAAAAATGAAGACCACAGGTTGCTGCTCCCAAAGACACCTCAGAACACTATGTCTATTTGGCATCATAGATACCAGCCCACCAATTTTAGAAAGAAAAAAACTCTTAAGGCTACAAATCTTATACAGTTCTATGCTTTGACTGAGCTAGATTCTAATTCACTCCAGGAATAATTTAAGGGGGAAGTGGAACATGGTTTTGTTAGAGGCCCATATCAATTTTTATGTATACAAGAACTATTATATGACATCTGGTTTAAGTTTCCAAGTATGTATTGATGATGATGATGATGATGATGATGGTGATACTTATAGCAGCTACTATTTATTAAATACTTTTCTGTGCAGGAACTAGGCTAGGTAATTTACATACATTATCTTCTTTAAACTTAATAACAATTTTAACCTTTTAAGAGAGGTGTTTGCTTATTTTCACAGAAAGAGGGGACTGGGTCTTGAAAATTTTAAGTAATTTGTCAAAGTTACCAGCTAGTAAATAGCAGATTCAAACCCAGTTTTACTAACTCCAAATGATACAGTCTTAATCATTACTCACTATTGTCCCCCAGAAAAAGAACGTTGAGTTTTCCCACTTTTCTGTAAGACTTGCATCCTGGAGACACTCTGACTGTGTTATTCTTTTCCTTGTGCAGTCAGTGTCCAGAAGGATACATATGTGTGAAAAAAGGCAGAAACCCAGACTATGGCTACACCAGCTTTGACAATTTTGGTTGGGCTTTCTTAGCTTTGTTCAGGCTCATGACCCAGGATTACTGGGAAAACCTTTACCAACAGGTAAGTGCCAAGAGAAACATTCATTGCATTCAGTGCATAATCTGATGTATGTTTCTTACCTGCTTTAAATATGAGATGTTTTATTCAATGTAGACTGAAGAAAACTTTTTGCCTTATGACTAAAATTAGACTTTTTTACTTCTAGCACTATTAGAATGAATAGTCCTTGAATCATAAATTATTTATTTTCTTATTTTTTCTGGACTTATTTTATATCTAAATCTCTTTTCTCCTTTGGAAAATACAGCATCCCTTAGTGTCCTGAGTTAATAGGAAGAAATATGCTGTAATGTTCTCCCATACCTCTCTTAAAAACATGCTTTCCACACATGTGTTTCTGCTTGAAGTAGGCTAAAAATCAGGCCTTCCTATGCTCCTATGCTTTATTATTTGAACTCTTATATACAATTGCTATGGACTAAATTGTATGCCCCCAAATTCATATGTTGAAGTCCTAATTCCCAGTGCCTTAGAATGACTATATTTGGAATTAGAGCCTTTAAATAGGTAGCTGAGGTAAAATTAGCCTGTTAGGGAGGGTCCTGATCCAATCTGACTGGTGTTCTTATGAGAAAGGAAGATTAAGACATCAGCAAGAGAGACATCAGATACACACACAGAGAAAATGCCATGTGAGGACTCAGTGAAAAGGTGGCCATCTGCAAACCAAGGAGAGAGACCTCAGGAGAAACTGGAGAAACTGTACATGCCAACACTTTTTTTTTTTTTTTTTTTGTATTTTTCTGAGGTTGGAAATGGGGAAGCAGTCAGACAGACTCCCGCATGTGCCTGACCGGGATCCACCCGGCATGCCCACCAGGGGGCGATGCTCTGCCCATCTAGGGGGTCGCTCTGCCACAATCAGAGCCATTCTAGCATCTGAGGCAGAGGCCACAGAGCCATCCTCAGCACCTGGGCAAACTTTGCTCCAATGGAGCCTTGGCTGCGGGAGGGGAAGAGAGAGACAGAGAGGAAGGAGAGAGGGAGGGGTCGAGAAGCAAATGGAAGCTTCTCCTGTGTGCCCCGGTCGGGAATCGAACCTGGGACTCCCGCACGCCAGGCCAATGCTCTACCACTGAGCCAACCGGCCAGGGCACATGCCAACACTTTAATATTGAACTTCCAGCCTTCATTCAGATTTTGGGAATACATTTCTGTTGTTTAAGCCACCCAACTGTAGCATTTTGTTATAGCAGCTCTGGCAAATTATTACAAGAATTAAAACACAATTCACTTTCTCTAAATTCTCCTCTCCTGATTAATTGCTCCTTGCTCTAGACTTGCATGATCTCTGAACGGTCTAGTTTATAGCATCCATCTCTTGTACTGTAATTGCTAATTCACAGCCATCTCCTCTAACTTGAATGTGATTCTCATGGGCCTGTGAGCTCTATTTTCTCTCCAAGAGCAAGAAGACCAAAAATGATTATTCTTTTTTTTTTTTTTTTTGTATTTTTCCAAAGCTGGAAACCGGGATAGACAGTCAGACAGCATCCCGCATGCGCCCGACCGGGATCCACCTGGCACGCCCACCAGGGGCAATGTTCTGCCCCTCCGGGGCGTCACTCTGTCGCGACCAGAGCTACTCTAGCGCCTGGGGCAGAGGCCAAGGAGCCATCCCCAGTGCCCGGGCCATCCTTGCTCCAATGGAGCCTCGGCTGTGGGAGGGGAAGAGAGAGACAGAGAGGAAGGAGAGGGGGAGGGGTGGAGAAGCAGATGGGCGCTTCTCCTGTGTGCCCTGGCCGGGATTGAACCCGGGACTTCTGCACACCAGGCCGACGCTCTGCCACTGAGCCAACCGACCAGGGCCTGATTATTCTTTATTATAAATAATAACCAATCACTTTTTTCAACTTGCCACAGATTCATTTTTGACCTGTTTTATGTTTATATGATTTTTGAGAATATATACATATAAATGAATGTAGAAATGATATAAAATATACATAAAAAAGAAATACAAATTATTTTTAAATATGCAAAAATATATTTTCTGCAAATAAAATTGACAGTGACATACAATTTTTTTTTACCTGTCAGAATGACAAAGATCAAAGAGTAGCTCAAAAAAGAAATACTGTCTGACTGAAATATGTAGAGGAAGACATTCTCACATATTCCTAGAAACTACTGGAGAGAATAATTCAGGAATTTCTATGAAAATTAAAATGAGTTTATCTGTTTAGCTAACAGTTTTTCTACATACTAAGAATTTATTCAAGACAAGACATCAGTAACTGATAGAAAAAGGATTTCAGTAAATAGGCATCAGAGATAGGAAAGATATTTTTTATTTCTATTTGTATCTTTTGAATTATTTTTACCATTTAAAAAAATTTTTTAGTATTAATTAAAATAAATATAAGATAAATAAATAATTTCACATGATAGGGTCATCTGTCCTGTGTGACCATAATAAATCATCACTAATACTTTCCTATAACTTGAAAATGAACAAAGCAGCCATCTTATGAATTTTGAGTAATTTTTAGATTGAGGAAATTTTTCAGAATTATTTTACTTAAAATAATGATTTTCATTTTTTTATTTTTTTTAGTGAAAGAGAGAGACAGATAGGAAGGAAGTGAGATGAGAATCATCAACTCATAGTTGTGGCACTTTTAGTTGCTCATTGACTGCTTTCTCAGATGTGCCTAGACCAGGGGACTTCAGCTGAGCCAGTGACCCCTTGCTCAAACCAGCGACCTTGGGCTTCAAGCCAGAGACCACGGGGTCATGTCTATGATCCCACACTCAAGCTGGTGACCTCTGGGTTTCAAACCTCTGTCCTCAGCATTCCAGGCCAATGCTCTATGAGCCACCACCTGCTCTGGCAATAATGATTTTCTATTTTCTCCTAGACACTGCGTGCTGCTGGGAAAACCTACATGATCTTCTTTGTTGTGGTGATTTTCCTGGGCTCCTTTTATCTCATAAACTTGATCCTGGCTGTGGTGGCCATGGCCTATGAAGAACAGAACCAGGCAAACATCGAAGAAGCTATGCGGAAAGAATTAGAATTTCAACAGATGTTAGATCGGCTTAAAAAAGAGCAAGAAGAAGCTGAGGTATTGTTATTTGGTTTAATATTTTTCCTGGAAGTAGAAGTGCAAAGGGGAACAACAGAGGTCCTGTGGTCTGTGCTCAGCCTTCCCCAGAGTAATTTTCCTTAATGGATTTCTTTCTATAAACAGAATTTTTGTTCTGGTGTGGTTGAAGGGACCAATTCTGGATTGAGTTACAGTCGACATCTAACCCAGTCCCCTTCCACCCCCCATCCCCATTAACAGCTCACTTTGGCACAAAGAATGTTCTGAGCTGTTCCTCCTAAACCTGTTACTGTGATTCCTCAGTGTCTGTGGCATTATGCAAACTCCTAAAACATTGTGTATTTTCCTAGAAGAATTGTACACAAAAGTGCAAGGGAGCCTGACCAGGCGAAGGCACTGTGGATAGAGCATCAGACTGGGATGTGGAGGACCCAGGTTCGACACCCCGAGGTTGCCAGCTTGAGCGTGGGCTCATCTGGTTTGAGCAAACTTCACCAGCGTGGACCCAAGGTCGCTGGCTTGAGCAAGGGGTTACTTGGTCTGCTGAAGGCCCACAGTCAAGGCACATATGAGAAAGCAATCAATGAACAACTAAGGTGTCGCAACAAAAACTGATGATTGATGCTTCTCATCTCTCTCTGTTCCTGTCTGTCTGTCCCTATCTATCCCTCTCTCTGACTCTCTCTGTCCCTGTAAAAAAAAAAAAAGTGCAGGGGAAAATATTGTAATGTTAATGTTATCAGCTACTCTATGGGGTGGAACAGAAAATGCACATCAATTATTGTTCATGTTTTAAGGATTTTCAATTATTGTTATGTTGTAAGAATTTTTATGATAAAAATGTGAGATGTTAAAAAACTAGACATGGTTGTGGCCACTTTAGACTATCACAAATTTTTTTAAGACTTTATTTATTCTATTTTTAGAGAGGAGAGAGGCAGGGAGAGAGAGAGAAAGAGAGAGGAGGGGGAGGAGCAGGAAGCATCAACTCCCGTATGTGCTTTGACCAGGCAAGCCCAGGGTTTCGAACTAGCGACCTCAGTGTTCCAGGTCAATACTTTATCCACTACGCCACCACACGTCAGTCCTGTCACAAATTTTTGAGGATTTCTCCTTAATACCCTCTCTAATGGGGTACTATAGTGGATAAGTTTGAAAAGATTTATACTAACAGACCCAAAATTGTAAATGTTCTGCAAGAGTTTTAACAGTCATTTAATGGTTTGACCTAGTTAAATCTCTTCAAGGAATCTAACCTATTGAGGAGAGGGTAGTAAACTATAATTCAAAGAAAGTTAGATGCAGAAAGATCTTTAGTGCAGTATTTTAGTAATATTAAAAATCAGAAAGCATTTAAATATTTAAAAATTGGAAAATGGGGTAAGAAGATTATATATTTGTATCATAGAATATTTTTGAACCATAAAATTATGTATTAAATATAGACAGAAAAAGGTGTATTAAGTAATATGATATAAAATTGAGTTTAAGATATAAACAATTTAAAAATTATATAAAAAGACTGGAAGAAATAGTAATATCAATTATTTGGGGGATTTTGGATTATGAGTAATTTTTATTTTGTATTCACAATATTTATATTTTCTAAATTTCTATAAGGATTTCTTTTTTATAAAGGAGTAAGTAGCATTAGGTTATCCTGGGAATTTCTTAGGAGAACCCCTAGAAGTCTCTTTTTTGTTGGATATTATAATTAATTTTAATTTTCAGGCAACTTATTTTTTTGTTTGTTTTTTATTGAATTAATTGGGGTGACATTGGTTAATAAAACTGTATAGTTTTCAGGTCCCTCCTATATCCTCTTTTAGCTTCTCTCAGTCCTGTTTCCCTCTGGTAATCACCATGCTGTTGTCTCTAAGTTTTTGTTTGTTTGTTTGTTTGTTTAATTCCTTCACCTTTTTCGCCCAACCCCACAAGACTCCCCCTACCTCTGACAGCTGTGAGACTGTGCTCTGTCTATGAGCCTGTTTTCATTTTGTTTGTTAGTTTATTTCATTCATTAGATTCCACACATGAATGCCATCATATGGTACTTGTCTTTCTCTGACTGGCTTATTTCACTTAGTGTAATGCTTTCCAGGTCCATCCATGCTGTCTCAAAGGGAAAAATTTCCTTCTTTTTTACAGCTGAGTAATATTCAATTATGTAAATGTGCCACGGCATTTTTTTTTTTTAATTTTCCATTGATTTTGAGAAAGAGAGTAAGGAAAGGAGACAGAGAAGTAGGGAAGAGAGACAGAGAGAGAGAGAGAGAGAGAGAGAGAGAGAGAAGCATCAAAACATTGTATCATTTAGTTACGCATTCATTGATTGCTTCTTGTATGTCTTCTGACCAGGGATCAAACCTGCAACCTTAGAGTGCCAGGATAATGCTCTATCCACTGAGCAACCTGGCCAGGATTTGTAACATGGCATATTTTATCCACTCATATACTATGGGCACTTGGGCTGGTTCCATTTCTTGGCTATTATAAATATAGCTGCAATAAATATAGGGGTGTATATATTCTTTCAAATTAGTGTTTTAAGGTTTTTGGGGATATATTCCCAGAAGTGGGATCATTGGGTCAAAAGGCAGTTACATTTTATTTTACTTATTTTATTTATTTTTCTGAAGTGAGAAGTGGAGAGGCAGAGAGACAGGCTCCCGCATAGGCCCAATGGGGATACACCCAGCAAACCCACTAGCGGTCAATGCTTGTTGCAACTGGAGTCATTCTAGTGCCTGAAGTGGAGGACATGGAGCCATCCTCAGCACATGGACCAAATTTGCTCCAATGGAGCCTTGGCTGCAGGAGTGAAAGAGAGAGATAGAGAGAAAGGAGAGGAGGAAGAGTGGAGAAGCAGATGGGCAGTTCTATTGTGTGCCCTGGCCAGGAATCAAACCCAGGACTTCCACAAACTGGACTGTCACTCTACCGCTGAGCCAACTGGCCAGGACTAAGGCAGTTACATTTTAAATTGTTGAGATAACTCCTTATTGTGTTTCCACAGTGGCTGAAACAATCTGCATTCCCATCAACAGTGCACATAGGTTCCCTTTTCTCCACATCTTCACCAACACTTGATGTTTATTGATTTACTGATGATAGCCATTCCTACAGATGTGAGGTGATATCTCATTGTGGTTTTAATTTGCATTTCTCTGATGATTAGTGACATTGAGCATCTTTTAATATGTCTATTGGCCATCTCTGTGTCCTTTTTGGAGAAATATCTACTCAGGTCCTTTGCCCATTTTTTAATTGGATTGATTATTATTTTGGTGTTGAGTTTTATAAGTTCTTTATAACTTTTGGATATTGAGCCCTTATCAGATATATTAGTGAATATGTTCTCTCATTTAGTGGGATGTCTTTTCACTTGTTAATAGTTTCCTTTGTTGTGCAGAAACTTTAATTTGATACAGTCCCATTTGTTTATTTTTCATTTGTTCCTTTACCCAAGACAATATTTATTAGAAAAAAATATTGCTATGAGAAATGTTTGCTATTTTACTGCCTATGTTTTTTTTCTAGGATTTTTATGGTTTTGAGTCTAACATTGAAGTCTTTAATTAATTTTTAGTTTATTTATTTGTATGGAGAAAGAAGGTGGTGTAGTTTCATTTTTGTGTGTGTGTATCTCTTCAATATTCCCAACATCATATTTTTTAATACACTGTCTTAATCCCATTGTGTGTTTTTGCCTCCTTTGTGAAATATTAATCAACCATAGAGGTATGGGTTAATTCTGGGTTCTCTATCCTGTTCCATTAATTTATAGGTCTGTTTTTATGCTTTTTTGATTAAGTACCATGCTGTTTGATTACTATGGCCTTGTAGTATAGTTTGATATCAAGTAGTGTGAATTCTCACTTTGTTCTTCTTTATCAAGATTGCTGTGGCTATTCAAAGTCGTTTTTGGTTTCATATAAACTTTTGGTATATTTGTTCTAGTTTTATGAAATATATCATTGGTAACTTGATAGACTTTGCATTGAATATATAGATTGCTTTGGGTAATATGAAAATTATAATGATGTTAATTTTTCCCATCCATGAACATGGTATATGCTTCCAATTTTTGTATCTTTTTTTTTTTTTCTTCAGTGTCATAATTTTATGAGTATAGGCCTTTTACATTTTCAGTTAAATTTATTTCTGGGTATTTTATTTTTCTGATGAAATTAAAAATTGAATTGTTGGCTTAGTTTATCTTTTTAATAGTTCATTATTGGTGTATTAAAAAGGCAAATGATTTCTGGAAAGATATATTTTTGTATCCTTCTACTTTATTGAATTCATTTATCAGTTCTAGTAGTTTTTTTAATGGGGTCTTCTGGATCTCATCTATAAGATATCATGTTATCTGAGAATAATGACAGTTTTAATTTCTCCTTTCCAATTTGGATACATTTTATTTCTTCTACTTGAGTAGTACTTCCAGTATTATGTTGAGTAAGAGTGATGAGAGTGGATATCCCTGTCTTGCTTTGGATCTTAAGAGAAATGCTTTTAGCTTTTGCCCATTGAGTATGTTGTTGGCTGTGAGTTTGTCGTATGTGGCCTTTATTACATTGAGGCATGTTCCCTCTATTCACACTTTGCTGGGAGTTTTTATCATAATGGGTGCTGGATTTTATCAAATGCTTTTTCTGCATCTATTAATATGATTGTGTGGTCTTTACCCTTTAATTTGTTCATGTGGTGTATCATATTTATTGATTTGTGGATATTTTATCTACCTTACCTCCCAGAATAAATCCTACTTTATCATGGTGTATGATCTTTTTAATGTATTGCTGGATCCAGTTTGCTAATATTTTGTTAAAGATTTTAACATCTATGTTCATCATGGATAAATAATTTTCTTTCTTTCAAGTGCCTTTATCTGGTTATGGAGTTAGGATAAAACTAGCCTCATAAAATGAGCTTGGGAGTTTTTCCCTCTCTTAAATTTTTGGAATCGTTTGAGAAGGATGGGTGTTAGCTCTTCTTTGAATGTTTGGTAAAATTCAGGTGTGAAGCCATTTGAGCTAAGAATTCTGTTTTTTGGGAGTTGTTTTTTTATTAGTATTACTGCTTCAGTTTCACTAGTTGTAATCTCTCTGTCCAGATTCTCTGATTCTTTATGATTTAGTTTTTAAAGATTGTATGTTTCTAGGAATTAGACATTACTAAACTATAGAGTGCCTAATTCTTTTGATAATATTAAGTTAATTATCTGAATAAGAAATGCATAGTATCTTATCACACAGTTAATGTTGTATATCCCAGAATCACCTAGTAAAATTTTCACATACACCAATTAAAATTGCTTTACTATAAATGTAAAAATTGTAATTAATAGTTTAATTCCAAAGCACAATGGGGCTTTATTAAAGGAGAAGCAATAATACATACTTTGTAAGCTCTCTGGTCATAGTGACAAAGCAACATTTCTCCCTATTTAAGGAACATGATTATGTGGATAATGTAATTAAATGCATGGTAGAGAGGTGCCCCAGCATCAGGTTTCCCAGACTTTGGAAATGACTCACTGTATGTGTAACATCTGGGTCCAACAGGCAATAGCGATTGCAGCAACCGAATATGCAAGTACCAGGAGAAGCCAGATTAGGGGCCTTTCTGAGAGTTCTTCTGAAACATCTAAACTGAGTTCTAAAAGTGCCAAAGAAAGAAGAAACAGAAGAAAGAAAAAGAATCAAAAGAAGCTCTCCAATGAAGAAGAAGAAAAGAGAGATGATAGGAAGTTTTCCAAATCGGAATCAGATGACGGTATCAGGAGAAAAACTTCCCACCTTGGTGTTGAAGGTCACAGGCGAGCACATGAAAAGAGATTGTCTACCCCTAATCAGGTACCACTGACACTAGCAAATGTATATATATCATCAGAGGTAGGATTAGAGAGCAAAATGTTCTATTCTGAATGAAGGGACCTCAGGAGAGGAGATGAGGGACCTCATTTGTATGTTTTTACATAAAAGCCTATTGATTGCAGGGTATTTATGGAAAGAATATGGATGTCTTTAGTTTTCCATTTACATTTTTATTTAGTCTGTGTTTTGTCATGTCTATATTGGTTTAAAAACTAACTTTATACTAGTATTTTCTATTTTCTTCACCACTGTAGGTAATAAACCACTTGAAAATTAATCACATCAGCTGGAAGCTTGTAGACACCGTGACAGCCTCCATGCCCAACTGCATCATACACTAACATCCAGTTCCAAGGCCAGTTATTGTGGCTTGTGTGGAATTTCTTTTTTCCTCTTTTATTTCCCACTGAAATATCAATATTTCAGGGCTCTCTGCTTATAAACTCCCAAGATGAGTCATTGCTTCTATTCTTCTTAATGTTTTTTTTTTCTATTTCACAACCCCTCCAACTAATTTTCTAAATCAAAGTTGTCCTTTTTTTCAAAAAAACTCTGTTGAATACCTTTTGCCTGGAGAACAAGACACACATGTCACTCAGTCTCATTTCCTACCTTGCTGTCCCTTCAGGTGCACTCAGTACATCATGCTTTCCATTCTCACCTTATACAACATGTCCTATACTTTATGCCTTTGTTACTAGCACATATGTTCTTCTTAAATAGGGCAGTTTTCTTCCTTGTTTGCCTTCTGGCGTCATACCACCCAGACCTCTCCCATTAGCTCAGGTGCCACCCATCACCCAAATGTCCCTTTGCACTCTCCATTGCCCTCAGTTAGCTATTCTGTGCCCCATTCACAATTACTCTTCTTCTCACCTGTGTCTTCATTGAAATATCCTAGCTTCTAAGCCTTAAGTGTGCTCGATAGGTGTAGAAATAAAAGATATAGTCCCTGCTTTGAAAGACTTCATAATTTAGTTGAAGAGAAAGATATTTAATACATGCAGTATCAATCAAAAAAATGTGTCAAGAACTGTCCAAGCTATTATCAAGGTAAAGATCGCATTATACATCTTTTCCATTACTCACACTCTTACTTTCACTTTGACTTTACATAGTCAGCATTGCCGTTTATTGAACTAAATGCTTCCAAAGACTATACATTCAATTTGGTTTACCCTGGACATGAATCACATAAATGTGACTTTTTCCTCTCTTCAGTATTGGGCAACTTCTTTTCTAAGTTCTAATACTGTATTTTATAACTGTATAAACTCATTAGTATCAAAAGTTCTTTCTTAAGACACCTTAACTGAGCCCTCACTATATAAAGTAGAGCTCTAACCAATGGAATGCAAAAGAGCATACAGAATGGAAATAAATCAAGAAAGCTTAATATTTATGGAACTTGGGGATTGATATATGAAAATCTAAATAACAGGTATCAATAACAAATAATGTTTTGAAGTGGTATGTTCTCTCTAGCAAAATAAATGGCACAGGAAAAAGTGGAGAGGTCACTTCAGGCCAGAATAGCATAGAGCTGTGCAGCAGCAATACTTTACCTGGTCTTGAAAGGTGGGTGCTTCCAGCTTTTCAATCCCTGAGTTGGAAGAATTTATCTTCTTGCTAAATTGCTGTTTTGAAATATGTTTCATTTGAACCAGTGTAGATCCAGACATTCAGGCCAGTGGTTTCAATGGTAATATTGTGAAATACACTTCTGTTTTCAGGTGCTTCAGCAGGTACATGTCATCTCTTTTTTTGCAGTCACCACTCAGCATCCGTGGCTCCTTGTTTCCTCAAAGACGAAGCAGCAGAACAAGTCTCTTTAGTTTCATAGGTCGAGGAAAAGATATTGGGTCTGAGACTGAATTTGCCGACGATGAGCACAGCATTTTTGGAGATGATGAGAGCAGAAGGGGCTCATTGTTCGTGCCCCACAGACCTTGGGAGCGGCGCAGCAGTAACATCAGTCAAGCCAGTAGGTCCCCACCAGGGCTGACGCTGAACGGAAAGATGCACAGTGCCGTGGACTGCAATGGTGTGGTCTCTCTCGTTGATGGCCCTTCAACTCTCATGCTTCCCAATGGACAGCTTCTGCCAGAGGTGATAATAGATAAGGCAACTTCTGATGACAGCGTAAGGACGTTTTAAATAGCTCAGGCATGGCTCTGCCCTTGTTCTTGCATCAGTCATTCTTTTTTGCTCGAGGGGCCTTCTCTGGTCCTGTGAATGGCTCTGCGTCTTGCAATAATACTGTGTCTGTAGAAACACACTTTTAACCCATTGACTGAATCCTTCTAGTATGTACTATAGGCATATAATTCAAAGATATTTAAAACCCCATTTTTAAAAACTGAGGTATAATTGTTCTATAACATTTGTTTCAGGTGTACAACATAATGATTTAATATAAAATCCCATTTTTGAAATAGATGCTTATCTATTGATATTATACTTGAAGATTATAAGTCATCTTTTTATAAAACAATTTATAAAAGATCATATCAGCATAGAAAATACAATGATGATATTGGTCTTATAGGTTGATATTCCCATTTTTGTAAAGAAATTTGGATTATTTGCCACCTTCTGCTTTATGTTTTCAAGTTACCGCTTAATATTTATTATACTTATTGCAAGGGATCTTATTTGAGTTGTTAATAATAGTAATAAAAATAGCAAGCATGTACTTGGTATTCATAACAGCCCTGTGAGGTGATGTATCATTGCCCCTGTGTGACAAAGGGAAAACTGAGGCACAGAGAAATGAAGCTAATAAATGGCAGTCCTGAAATTTAACAGTCCCTAAATTTAATGAAACAGAAGCCCTCTGTTTCAGCCTAAACCACCATACTTTGCTCTCTGTCCAATGTATGGTAGGTTTTGTAGCATAGAAATAATTTAGAATAGCTATGCTTTTTCCCATACATAAATGAAATTTACTGTTTTTAATTTTAAAAATATATACTTGGTCAAGATTCTATGAATAAAAACATCAGAACACACATTAATACAAATAGACACATAAAAAGGAAAACAAAGCAATAATGTCAATAGTTTAGGAATTATTGAAGGGTCAAAGGATTTGATTAGGTTTCTAGTTTCTGAGGTTTCCAGGCTACCTATTCAAGCCACTAACTGTGTTACACTGCCTTAGTAAATATCAGCAAGGTCATTGACTAACCTCACAACCTTTGAACTCATGCTACATATTCATATATTCCTATGTGCTGACAATGTAGCATTCCAAGTGAGAATAAAGTTCCATCAAAGCCATGGCCACACATATTTCAGCTTGAATAAATGCATGCGCTTTTAGGTAACGTGTGACCTCTGTGCTTGCATGATGATACAGCTTTATACCTTCTGCCAAGGCATTTTTCCTTATCAAATGAGCATGTGTAATTTCTGTAGAATCAGATCTTTGTTGAGTTTGCTTTTCAATGTGTGTTACCTATAAAAGATTACATCATTTATATCAAATTTGGAGATTATTTTATATTTTTAAATGAAATATTTTTATTTCTTTTGAATTGTTGATTAAACAGTTGAAATTGCCCATTTCAATTGCTTATTAAACAAATTTTTATCTTGACTTGGGTAGAAAGAATTCTCTGCTTCTGGAAAAATCAGAAAGTTGAAACTCAGAAAACATGGCTATAGAAAGAGCTCTATAAAAAGCCATATGCAGATATGTATATGTCTGTGAACATGCACATACATACCTATATACATACACACACAGGCATATTTATGCCTGTGTGTCTATGTTTTGATATACATGATATATATCTAAACAACTATACAAATTTACAATTCTAGAACTATACATATATGTCTGTAAATGTGTTATGTGTGTGTGTATATATATATATATACACACACACATAACACATACAAACAGATAGATTGAGAGGTGGATAGAGCAATGATAAATGTAAAGTTGTATAGCTGTTTGCATATATTCATGTATGTGTGTAAGCATGTGTGTTTGTGTGTATACTGTTAATCTGCTCTGAACCAGCATAGTGCTTTAACTTTGAATTAGTTACCAAAATTTAGAATGAAGTATTTCACATTAAAATGAGTGTACTGGTAAAACTGACCTCATATTCCTGCATGGTACAACAATTCTTTGAACTAAAAACAGTGGTCACCTTTTACAGATGGAGCTTACATTCTCTATTTTGCTGCAGCTCCCATCAGTCTAACTGTCCTTTCCAAACTGAGTCATTTACAGTCATTTACCATCATATACTCCAGGCGTCCCCAAACTACGGCCCGTGGGCCGCATGTGGCCCCCTGAGGCCATTTATCTGCCCCCCGCCGCACTCCTGGAAGGGGCATCTCTTTCATTGGTGGTCAGTGAGAGGAGCACTGTATGTGGCAGCCCTCTAACGGTCTGAGGGAGAGTGAACTGGCCCCCTGTGTAAAAAATTTGGGGACCTCTGATCAGATCCGTTCATGAGCTCTACCTGGCAATAAGAAACAATCATTAAAATCACCTCCATTAATGCTGTTCCCTCAACAAAGAACAGTTAAAGAAGTTTATCACAAAATACTGAGGTTCTACCCTTTTACACACACACTCGTTTACTTGTTTTCATGTAAGACTTCTACACAGTAAAATTACATTAGAGACCTAGAAAAGATAAAAGAGATGATGATAGTGATTATAAGAAAAAAAGCAGCTCATTTAATTTTTTATTTCCTAAGTATTTTAATTCCTTTACTCCTCATAGCAAGGATATAATGCAAGTATAGTGATTATACTAATGACGAAACTGAGATAGAGGTCAAGTCACTCTCAATACAGCCAGTGAGTTGCAAAGCCATGATTTGAAGCCAGCTACTTTGTCTCTACTTTTAATTACTTGTTACAGCTACCTAAGCAAGATCTTATATATCATATCTATAATTTATTAGAATTATATTTTTAAACTTTAATTATGTTTTTTAGGGTACAAGCAATCAAATACACAAGAAGCGACGTTCCAGTTCTTTTCTCCTTTCTGAAGATATGTTGAATGATCCTCATCTCAGACAAAGAGCAATGAGCAGAGCAAGCATACTGACAAACACTGTAGAAGGTGTGTGATAATATTCTTCTTACTATACAGATTTTTAAATAAAGTTCCTGGTCAGTACATGACGTTCTTTGGAAGAATTCGAGGAATTTAAAATGGCTTTAAGCAATGCTAAAGATAACTAATGGACACTAATGGAATCATCTTTATGTGCTTAAAATGGAATAAAATTATTTGTGATTAAAGACAGGCATTGGATAGCCTGACCACGCGGTGGCGCAGTGGATGGAGTATTGGACTGGAACAGGGAAGACCCAGGTTCAACACCCCTAGGTCTCCAGCTTGATCATGGACTCATCTGGTTTGAGCAGGGCTCACCAGCTTGAGCCCAAGATTCCTGGCTCGAGCAAGGGATTACTCACTCTGCTGGAGCCCCCCAGTCGGGGCACATATGAGAAAGCAATCAATGAACAACTACGGTGCAGCTACAAAGAGTTGATGCTTCTCATCTCTCTCCCTTCCTGTCTGTCTGTCCCTGTATGTCTCTGACTCTCTCTGTCTCTGTCACAAAAAAGATAGGGGACAGGTATTGGATAATATGAACTTTCAGAGATAAATAGCTTAACAAGAAATTAATGAATAACTGGGCTGTGTGGTTTTCCCACTATGTAATCATAGAAACTTTACCTATTCTTTCTGAATTTATTATCTCTCTAATATATAAAAAAAAATAGTATATTCTTCCAGATAAAATGCTACCTCTGAGCACATTCTATAAAATTGTAAAATGTTAACATGAGACATGACATCTGTTAGAATTATAATGAAAAGACATTAGAGAAAGCAAGGTAATGAATATAATGTCAACAATATTGGTTAGAATATCATATGCTGTGGACAAATCCTGCCGGGGGTGAAGACAACGGAGACGCAAAGACCCGACTCTGGGGACCAGGTTCAGTGACGCAGATCCACTTTATTCAGGAAGTAAGCAAGCTTATATACATGGGTTCAGCCAATAGGATGTTACAGCATGTCCTTCATAGCCAATGGCTGAAAAGATCAGGGAGCTGTGTGGTTGGTGCTAAGTCACTTCCTTATAGCGGGTGAGCTTTCTTCCTGGGTATGTCCAGGAGGCTTCTGGGAGCTGGAGTATTCTCACAGCATTGCATCAGCCACAGCTCCTAGGAATGTGCTCTGTGTTCCACCCACATCTCCCCCTTCTCTTTTATTTTTATTTTTTATTTTATTTTTTTGTATTTTTCTGAAGCTGGAAACGGGGAGAGACAGTCAGACAGACTCCGGCATGTGCCCGACCGGGATCCACCTGGCACGCCCACCAGGGGGGGCGCTCTGCCCACCAGGGGGCGATGCTCTGCCCCTCCGGGGTGTCGTTCTATTGCAACCAGAGCCACTCTAGCGCCTGGGGCAGAGGCCAAGGAGCCATCCCCAGCGCCCGGGCCATCTTTGCTCCAATGGATCCTTGGCTGCGAGAGGGGAAGAGAGAGACAGAGAGGAAGGAGAGGGGGTGGGGGGTGGAGAAGCAGATGGGCACTTCTCCTGTGTGCCCTGGCCGGGAATTGAACCCGGGACCCCCGCACACCAGGCCGACGCTCTACCACTGGGCAAATCGGCCAGGGCCTTCCCCCTTCTCTTTTAATTAAGGCCAATTGGAATGACAGCTTGCTGTTGTTGTAGCTTCTGAATGCTACACATTATGCATCAGAACCCTAGTAGAACTAAAACAACTATAATACCTATTATACTATATGCTAATAGATTAGCTGGATTAAACAATGAGGCAAGCTTCTATAATGTTTGACTAGTTAGGAAATAGAATGGGGGTCTTAAACAGGGGATTCCTCCTAGGGGTCAGGAAGTCATTTCCCTCCCATAGTGTTACAGAGACCTTCCAGGTGCCGTTAAACACAGTTCCATTTTGATTGTAAAAAATGGACGTAGGTCCATGCACGTCCCCTTCCCATAAAGGTCCCAGCATCCCAACACGGGATGGATGGCTTGCTACAGGCTGCGTACTGCATATGGTTGCATTCCATCTCTCAGCTTCCGAAACTGGAGGGTTTCTAGGTGTCGTTGGTGGGGTCATCTTGGGACACCGGGAGTGGCCATACGTTCCTTCCTGGGGTCCAAATTGGATGCAGGCTATTTTCTGGAAAAACACAAGCATAACTTCTCCCTTGTATTAGAAGGGGGTGCAGTCCCTGTCACTGAGCTGTGGCTGGGTCCTTCCAGTGTACTAATGGCAACGGGTTGGTTGGCTATGAAGGCCTCCCCAATGTTTATAAGCGGGAGTTACTCCTTCAGAATGAAAAGTTAAATAATTGAGAGTGAATACAGCTCTGAGGAGCACTTCTCCAGGTGAGGCCCGGGGCATATCCTCCCTTTCTTTTTGAATTTGAAGCTTAATGTCTCTGTGTCGCCATCTACAATGGCTTGTCCTTGGGGATTATAAGGAATGCCAAGGTGCTGTGTGATTTGCCATTGGGAACAAAAGGCTTTAAATTGGCTGCTGGTATAAAGGGCTCATTGTCAGTTTTAATTTCCCAATGTACACCAAGGCAAAACATGGCCTGTCGAAATGCACGAGTTGCATGTGTAGTTTTTTCTCCTGCTTGGGCCATGGCCAAGACAGCTAAGAGAAGGTGTCTACTGCTATGTGTACATAGCGGAGTTTGCCAAATTGGGGGACATGATTGACATCTATTTGCCACACAGCATTAGGCTGTAAGCCTCAAGGGTTGACACCCTGTGGTTGTAAGGGGCCTAAAGGTAGTAAGGGCCCACACTGTTTACATACATGAACAAGGTGTTTGCTGGTTGCGTGAGTGAGATGGGGAAAGAGAGATCTGAGAGAATGGGCAGACATATGAAACCAGGCATGAGGTTGTCTGGCTTGCTCAATAGGGGAGACTGTCAAAACTAGAGGATCAACTTGTGTGTTGCCTGCCGCTAGGGGGCCAGGCAAGCCAGAATGGGAGCGAAGATGCTGAATATACCAAGGGTATTGTCGCTTCTCTAACAGTTCTTTTAGCTGGCTGAGAGCCCTATCTAGTAATGTCTGCTTGGGCCGGAAGGTGGAATGGGCAAGGCCTTTGACTGTTTGTACTGCATAAGCACTATCTGAAAAAATGTTAAGGGGCCATGTTGCCAAAGGTGTAGCACATAGTAAAAGGCTAGTAGTTCACCTACTTTTTCGGATCCCTCATAACTAAATTTGTGGAATTTAGTGCCTTCCATTTATGCTTTGAACACTATTCCACAATAGGACTGGCTGGCATCTGTAAACACAAGCATGCTGTGTGGAAGAGGGGTAGATGCTGGATACGAATGAGGGGTGGGAGAGAGAGTGAGAGATACAGAAAAATAGACAAGATAGACAGACAGAAAGAAAAAAGACACATGGGGGCGTATAGGCTGGCCCATGGGTCTGCAGTGGTAACATGTGTTGAAATTAAAGCTGGGGTAGAAAATGGCATCTGAGAGGCTGGGGTGGGGCATTGAGCCCCAGCAGGGAATGCGGAAGTAGCGACTTCTGCTTTTCCTGGTGGCAGAGCTGATGGCGCAGTTAGCAATTGAGTTGGTTTCGTTTCTGTGCGCTCAGCCACAAACTCAGGCTAAACTTCTTTCCTCCTCAGTGGAGGGGGGGTGGATACGGAGGCAGGGGCTCCTCTGAAAGAGGAGTAGCCTGTAGGACCTTAGGGACCGGCGGAGGGTCCCCAGCAGGAGCACCAGTCAAGCAGGCATGTATTGCCAATAAGGCAGGAGTGAGGCTGAGAGGGAAGGCCCATCCCTCATGTACCTCGGCCCAGCAAATGCATCAGAGAGCTCGGGCCCAAGTATCCAGGTCCCAGAGGGGCGCATCCCTAATCCAGAGATTGAGACCAGAGAGGATCTCCCAGTAAGTACAGGGATCCTTTTCACTAACTTCAACTCGCCTACTCTGCAATAGGGCAGGCAGGGATTGAGTCTGCGGGGCTCGAGAGCGGGGAAGAAGGTTTCCCATTGCAGAGGGTCCTTTGGATGCCGGTTAGGTCCCTGCCCGATGTTGGGCGCCATTGTGGACAAGTCCTGCTGGGGGTGAGGACGACAGACACAAAGACCCGACTCCAGGGACCAGGTTCAGTGATGCAGGTCCACTTTATTCAGGAAGTAAGCTAGCTTATATATATACATGGGTTCAGCCTATAGGGTGTTACAGCATGTCCTTCATAGCCAATGGCTGAAATGACCAGGGAGCTGTGTGGTTGGCGCTAAGTCACTTCTTTATAGTGGGCGAGCTTCCTTCCTGCCTATGCCCAGGAGGGTTCTGGGAGCTGCAGTATTCTCACAGCATTGCATCAGCCACAGCTGCTAGGACTGTGCTCTGCCATCTACCCACAATATACATTGAAAAGAGCATCAAAGGGTGACAACTTTATAATGTTCTGGCTTCCATTCTCTCCCCCAAAATACAGTTTAGTTCCTTCCTTGTCCAAAGGCTGACACTTTGCCAGACAAAGTTTCCACCAACCTCCTAACTTATGGTGAGAAGCAAATGGGCTAATGGTATGAAATATCAATTGTCTGAGCCACTACAAAAATTGTTTCTAGTCTCCTTGTTCTAAAATTGTTTTCACCTGTGAACTAGCAAGAACGTTTCCTGGAGAGAGTAGAATTTTCTTATTGCTGTCATGGGGTTAAGGCTACAGGAGGGAAGTATGTATTTATATATTGGTGGAAAATATACATTTCTCCCTTAAGAAAACAAGAATGTTTATTGTCACATATTAGGTGCATGTTTCTCTGGGGTGCCATATCTGCTGTCCCCTTAGTTATGCTTGATCTAGTAAGTGAACATGTGATAGACAATTTTTGTGTCATAATGCTATTATTTTATGGAAACAGTACTGTTAAACTTACAAAGTCTAAACCAGAAAGTCTTGTTTCAGTGTTAAAAGGTACTGCTGATTTGTAACTGGTTAGGAGTTTAGAACGTAACAGATGATTGACTTCATGTTCTCTTTTCTTGCATCTTTCTTCCCTCCTAGAACTTGAAGAGTCCAGACAAAAATGTCCACCGTGGTGGTACAGATTTGCACACACGTTCCTGATCTGGAATTGCTCTCCATTTTGGATAAAATTTAAAAAGCTTATTTATGTTATTGTAATGGATCCTTTTGTAGATCTTGCTATTACCATTTGCATAGTCTTAAACACATTATTTATGGCCATGGAGCATCACCCAATGACAGAAGAATTCAAACACGTGCTTTCTGTGGGAAATTTGGTGAGTCTTTTAACTTATATTCTCTCTGTAGTTACCATGATTGTCATTTCTTTTCCTTTTCCCTTTTTTTTTTTTTTTTTTAAGATAGAAGGATACACAGCCAGGTGATTATGCATAGTCAGGATTCCCAGAATGAATAATTGTACAGAGTCAAGTTTCTGGTGATAAGTTCTATTTTTAAATAATTTTTCAGTACTGTTGAGGTCTATAAAGAACAATACTTTCATGAAGAATCACCATTTGGGAGTTGTTAGTGTTTTTTTTTTTTCTGTTAGCATGTTTCTTAGAATTAATACTTTGAAAATTTGATACTCTCTTGCCCATTTTATAATAACACTGCAGCTTCCTTGAAAGTACATATCCCACATAATTTCAGAAAAATTATGAATAATTTGTTTTGATACAATAGGTGAAGTATATGGGCCTTTAGAATTCCAAAGTACTGGGTTAAATCCTGATTTTGCCTGTTACTGGTTATATGACTTTGGACAAATATTGATATATTAATCTTTGTAATCTTTAATATATAGAATAATAATATCTTAATTATGAAAGAAGAATAATAAGTATTTTAATATAATGATAATACTTTATCATATTGTTGGGAGATGATTAAATACTTTCTATGTAATTTATTAAACTGACCTGCAGGAAATATTCAACAAATTAAACTCTTTTTTTTTTTTTAGAATAACAAAAAATATTTTACTAAAACATAAGATTTACAGAACTTTCCAGACAAGCCATACAAAATGATCACAAGCTTTTTCTTGAAGGGAGGATATTACATTTGACAGCAAAGTCACAATGTTATTAGTGAGCGCCGTGATGTTTGTTTAGTGTTCCCATTTTGGCTCAAACAATCAAGCTTGTCATCTACAAGGTCTAAATAAAGTTAGACTTGACTAGAGAGCATATACTTAAGAATTGGTTAGCTGCTTTTAACCAATGCAATTAGATCACCATAAAAGGGGGGAAAGGAGCCCATACAATTAAAATAAATCAAATAAAACTACCTCCCCCCTCAAAAGAGAAAAACACCCACACCCCTGCAGCTAACCCTGACAACTACCTTCATTCACAGTACTTAATACTTAAACCATGATGGGAGCAATGAATAAAAGCAGAGAGGGGCCACACCTGCTTTTGAATGTTTCACAACAATCCAGATGATACTTCTAGCCTCCGCTCATGCTTTATTTCAGTGAATCAGAACAAGATACAGATTTACTAATGTACATTTAATCACCAAAGGACTGAAGATGTCTGGGCCTTTATTCTGTAATGTTTCTAAGACTGTGTCCATTAAATGTAAACAAAAATAAAAAAGAAGTCTTGGCAGAACAGGAGAAGTGATGCATACTTGATGATCAGATCGATTTAAATATTATTCATGGCATATAGCCTAGTCCATGCCCTAGCTCAGGGGTCCCCAAACTTTTTACACAGGGGGCCAGTTCACTGTCCCTCAGACCACTGAGGGCCAGACTATAAAAAAACTATGAACAAATCCCTACGCACACTGCACATATTTTATTTTAAAGTAAAAAAACCAAAATGGGTACAAATACAATATTTAAAATAAAGAACAAGTAAATTTAAATCAACAAACTGACCAGTATTTCAATGGGAACTATGCTCCTCTCACTGACCACCAATGAAAGAGGTGCCCCTTCCGGAAGTGTGGTGGGGGCCAGATAAATGGCCTCAGGGGGCCGCATGCAGCCTGCGAGCCGTAGTTTGGGGACCCCTGCTCTAGCTGTTTCTATGGCCTGGACTTTGTTGGTCTTCAACTGCTCAGCTATGCTGTTTGCTAACGGGTCATCTGGATTGGGGCCAGCAATGACCACATGAAAATAACTGGCGTTGCTCTCATCTGGTTCTGCTTTAATGCCGAGAACTGGTTCTGCCAGCAAATGCTGGGTTTCCTTGATAATCCTGCAGGACAGTCCGGCCATCTTGTCAGATCCCAAGTTTGGCCTCTGGTCTAGACTCCGGCTCCGCTCTCCTCACCAAATTAAACTTTTTGATGATGATTGTTGTCATCATCATCATTGTCCTCATCATGCTTTCAATCAATCAGCAAAACAAGCCTTAAAAACAAGAATACTGAGAAACCAAAATGGTTGAACTGAACTCAGGAGACACAAGGGCAGGTGAGAGGGTGTCCTGAAGGCTTCATGAAGATATAAAATCCAGAGAGTAATGGCGGGGTAAGAAGCGAAACCGATAAATCTCCCCCAAAACTCAACAAGATCTTCAACCAGAAACAGAAAAACCTATACTTGGAGCCTCCAGATGCTTCGCAATACACCCGAAGGTATGGTCGAGTGAAAAATTGGCTAAATATATAACCAAACCCCGAAGGAATTAGGGAGTAAGAAATGCTCCGCCCCTCCTCACTAACCTAAACAGGGCGGCTTTCTCTGATAACTCTGAATATAGAAACTGAGGCGGGCAAAGGGGGTGAATAGATCCAGGCCATGGCACAAACGGCCCAACCAGGCTGTGGCACGGGGATCCAAGCCGAGGAAAATCTGATCCTGTGGCAACCCGGGCAATAGAAGCTAACACTCGCGCCAAACCCAGACAAAGAAAGACAAGTGGGGCAGCCATTTTACCCGATCTCCTGGTCGGTGCGCAGTTAGTGGGCGAGAGATTTCTTCCTAAGCCCTGGGAGTGGGTACCCGTGTTACCCCACAGAGAGGCAGAGTCAGAGGCCTTTCTGTGGGCCGAAAGCAGAATCTCTGGGCAGCCCCAGCACCCTGGGAAAGCCGCACACGGGATGGAGCGAGAACTAATTCCAACGGTGGAAATTTTCCGTGCTGGTGGGGGTTTCACTCAGAGGGAAACGCGGCTGGCCTCATATCCTGGTCTGCGCACGCAGATAGTGACTGAGAGATTCCTCTGAGTACCTCGGCAGTGCGCGCCCGTGTTATCGCACAGAGGGGCAGAGTCAGGGGCCTTTGTGTGAGCCAAAGCGGAATCTCGGGCTGCCCCAGCGCCTTGCAAAAGCCACGCATGGGGACAAAGCGAGAGCCAATTCCAACGCTGCAACTTTTCCATGCGGTTGGGGGTTTCACTCAGAGCGTGAGACTGCTGGCCGGATATCCTGGTCTGCGCACGCAGATACTGAGCGAGAGTTTCCTCCAAGCGCCCCGGAAGTGGGCGCCCGCCTGTGTTACCGGACAGAGTGACAGAGCCAGAGGTCTTTGAGTGGGCGGAAAGCCCGCCTGATTAAGCTAGCAGCTCTGACTGACTGAGCCTTACCCAGAGCCCTGTGCTGAGTGGAAATAGAGTGGGGAGTTGCCAGCTCTTTGAGCCTCTTACTATCCAGGCAGAGGCAGCAGCAACCCCATAGCTGGATTCTCAGGCTACTAATTGAGGAAGGAAAGACTAGGAGAAAGGCTCCAGGAACACGGACTCTCTCACTGTCGGAGCCTATAAATGCTAATGAGCCTCGACTGCCAACGAGACTAAAGCACAATACATGACATTGCCATAGAGACTTATCAACTGCAAACCTCTACCTGAGCATGCCAAAGGGGCAGAACCCGGGGTACAGAGTCACCGACCAGGAAGAGGGAGAGAAAAGAAAAAGCAAGAGGATAACCTCTCAAAATCAAGAATAATCTGCAGACTTCATAACCTATCCCATTTTATTATATTTGTTCGTATGTTTCTCTTATCTTCATTCTTGATACTTTTTTTCCTCCTCCAATTTGGCCGATTAACTCTCTGCTGATCTTACTCTCTCCTCTCCTTGAACTACACTACCCATAAGTATTACATCTCCCATTATCTTTTCTCTCCTCTTCCTTTCTCTCTATGAGGGTTGCACTCCAAAACCCTTAACTCTCTCTCTCTCTCTCTCTCTCTCTCTCCTTTCTTTTTTCTTCTTTTAGTGATTCCCTCTTTTTTTCTCTCTCTCTCTTTCTTTTCTCCCTCTATATTAGTTTAGTTTATTCCTTTCTCCTTTACATCTCCTCTCATTCAAACCTCAATTACAAACAAATTATCTTATCTGGGACTCAAACTTATGTTTGTGGCATTTTGGGGTTTTTTTACTTCACCTTTTTAACTCACTAGCGGTGCTCCCATCCCTGGCTCTCCATTTTATCTAGTTCTTGTTCCACTAAATACAATAGTAAATTTTTAATTTGTCCCCCCATTTTTCTGTTTTCCTCTTATTCCTCTCATCATAACGCTTAGATAACCAACACCTAAAAGCAAATCATTTTATTCTTGACACAAATTTTTTCCTTATTTGCTTTTTGTGGGTCCATACCCCCTTTTTTTTCTTTTTTTTTTTTTTCTTTTTTTTTGCCCCTTTATTACTTTTCCTTAATTCAGGCCCTCCATCACAGGCATTGTTTGTTATAATTCACAGTTCACCACAAGATTTTCTCAAGAAAGAGGGGAGAGGAGAGGAGAAGAAAAAAGGAGGGGGGGAATAATTTCTGTTTTTTAAAAAATTTTTATTTTATTTTATTTTTCTTTATTTCATTATTAATTTTTTTTAAAAAAACTCTTCGATTTTTTATTTTTTTAACTTTTTATTCTTTATTAAATCTCATTAATACTATCAACAAAACCACCCTCAGATGCCATTAAGGAAGAGAAAATCGAATATCATGTATACAAAAGAAAGAGAGGTAACACAGCTAGATGAGGAAAAATCTATGGAGAAAAAATTTAATATATTGGAAACCTTGGAGCTAAATGACAGAGAATTCAAGATAGAAATCCTAAAAATCCTCCGAGATATACAAGAAAACACAGAAAGGCAATTTAGGGAGCTCAGAAAACAACTCAATGAACACAAAGAATATATGTCCAAGGAAATTGAAACTATAAAAACAAATCAAACAGAGATGAAAAACTCAATTCACGAGCTGAAAAACGAAGTAACAAGCTTAGCTAATAGAACAGGTCAGATAGAAGAGAGGATTAGTGAAATAGAAGACAAGCAACTTGAGGCACAACAGAGAGAAGAAGAAA
Organism: Saccopteryx bilineata; assembly: GCF_036850765.1. Lineage (NCBI taxonomy): Eukaryota > Metazoa > Chordata > Mammalia > Chiroptera > Emballonuridae > Saccopteryx > Saccopteryx bilineata. Next base: position 70,399,720 of record NC_089494.1, read on the forward strand.
GAGACTCAAAAATTAAAAAAAATGAGATAGCCCTACAAGAATTATCTGACTCCATCAAAAACAATAACATAAGAATAATAGGTATATCAGAGGGAGAAGAGAGAGAAAATGGAATGGAGAACATACTCAAACAAATAATAGATGAGAACTTCCCAAGCCTGTGGAAAGAACTAAAGCCTCAAGTTCAAGAAGCAAACAGAACTCCGAGTTTTCTTAACCCCAACAAACCTACTCCAAGGCCTATCATAATGAAATTGACACAAACCAACAGCAAAGAAAAAATTCTCAAGGCAGCCAGGGAAAAGAAGAATACAACATATAAAGGAAGGCCCATTAGATTATCATCAGATTTCTCAGCAGAAACTCTACAAGCTAGAAGAGAGTGGACCCCAATATTTAACGACCTGAAAGAGAGGAAATTTCAGCCATGAACACTATACCCATCAAAGCTATCCTTCAAATATGAAGGAGAAATAAAAACATTCACAGATACAGAAAAGATGAGGGAATTTATCATCAGAAAACCCCCACTCCAGGAATTACTAAAGGGGGTTCTCCAATCAGATACAAAGAACAAAAAAAAAAAACAGAGCCACAAGTAAAAGCTCCAAGAAGAACACAATAAAACCAAATTTAAACTGTGACAACAACAAAAAGAAGAGGGGGAGAAGATGGAGATTAACAGTTGCAAAGGACGATGGAGTGCAAAAGTACTCACAAAATAGTCCGATACAATGAACAGGGTAGGGACCCTTTTCATTACTCAAAGGTAACCACCATTGAAAAAACCACCACAGAAGCACAGGAGATAAAAAAGATAGCAACAGAGGAAAGATGTATGGAATACAACCAAATAAAAACAAAAGATAGAAAAACGAAAGAGAAGGATCAAACAAGACACAAAACTAACAGAAAGCAAGATATAAAATGGCAATAAGGAACTCACAAGTATCAATAATTACACTAAATGTAAACGGATTAAACTCACCAATAAAAAGGCACAGAGTAGTAGAATGGATTAAAAAAGAAAATCCAACTGTATGCTGCCTCCAGGAAACTCATCTAAGTAACAAGGATAAAAACAAATTCAAAGTGAAAGGCTGGAAAACAATACTCCAAGCAAATAACATCCAAAAAAAAGCAGGTGTAGCAATACTCATATCGGATAATGCTGACCACAAGACAAAAAAAGTACTCAGAGACAAAAATGGCCATTTCATAATGGCTAAGGGGACACTGAATCAAGAAGACATAACAATTCTTAATATATATGCACCAAACCAAGGAGCACCAAAATATATAAGACAGCTACTTATTGATCTTAAAACAAAAATTGACAAAAATACAATCATACTTGGAGACCTCAATACACCGCTGATGGTTCTAGATCGGTCATCCAAACAGAGAATCAACAAAGATATAGTGGCCTTAAACAAAACACTAGAGCACCTGGATATGATAGACATCTACAGGACATTTCATCCCAAAGTGACTGAGTATACATTTTTCTCCAGTGTACATGGATCATTCTCAAGAATTGACTATATGTTGGGCCAGAAAAATAACATCAGCAAATTCAGAAAAATTGAAATTGTACCAAGCATATTTTCTGATCATAAAGCCTTGAAAGTAGAATTCAACTGCAAAAAAGAGGAAAAAAATCCCACAAAAATGTGGAAACAAAACAACATACTTTTAAAAAATGAATGGGTCAAAGAATAAGTGCAGAGATCAAAAGATATATACAGACTAATGAAAATGACAATACGACATATCAGAATCTATGGGATGCAGCAAAAGCAGTGATAAGAGGGAAGTTCATATCACTTCAGGCATATATGAACAAACAAGAGAGAGCCCAAGTGAACCACTTAACTTCCCACCTTAAGGAACTAGAAAAAGAAGAACAAAGACAACCCAAAACCAGCCGAAGAAAGGAGATAATAAAAATCAGAGCAGAAAAAAATGAATTACAGAACAGAAAAACTATAGAAAAAATTAATAGAACAAGGAGCTGGTTCTTTGAAAAGATCAACAAAATTGACAAACCCTTGGCAAGACTTACCAAGGAAAAAAGAGAAAGAACTCATATAAACAAAATCCAAAATGAAAGAGGAGAAATCACCACGGACACCGTAGATATACAAAGAATTACTGTAGAATACTATGAAAACTTTATGCCACTAAATTCAACAACCTAGAAGAAATGGATAAATTCCTAGAACAATACAACCTTCTTAGACTGAGTCAAGAAGAAGCAGAAAGCCTAAACAGACCTATCAGTAGAGAAGAAATAGAAAAAACCATTAAAAACCTCCCCAAAAATAAAAGTCCAGGCCCTGATGGCTATACCAGCGAATTTTATCAAACATTCAAAGAAGACTTGGTTCCTATTCTACTCAAAGTCTTCCAAAAAATTGAAGAAGAAGCAATACTTCCAAACACATTTTATGAGGCCAATATACCCCTCATACCAAAACCAGGCAAGGATGGCACAAAAAAAGAAAACTACAGACCAATATCTCTAATGAATACAGATGCTAAAATACTAAACAAAATACTAGCAAATCAAATAGAACAACATTTTAAAAAAATAATACATCATGATCAAGTGGGATTCATCCCAGAATCTCAAGGATGGTTCAACATACATAAAACAGTTAACGTAATACACCATATCAACAAAACAAAGAACAAAAACCACATGATCTTATCAATAGACACAGAAAAGGCTTTCGATAAAATACAACACAATTTTATGTTTAAGACTCTCAACAAAATGGGTATAGAAGGAAAATATCTCAACATGATAAAGGCCATATATGATAAACCATCAGCTAACATCATATTAAATGGCACAAAACTGAAGGCTTTTCCCCTTAAATCAGGAACAAGACAGGGTTGTCCACTCTCTCCACTCTTATTTAATGTGGTACTAGAGGTTCTAGCCAGAGCAATCAGACAAGACAAAGAAATAAAAGGCATCCATATCGGAAAAGAAGAAGTAAAGGTATCACTTTTTGCAGATGATATGATCCTATACATTGAAAACCCCAAAGAATCCACAAAAAGACTACTAGAAACAATAAGCCAATACAGTAAGGTCGCAGGATACAAAATTAACATACAGAAGTCAATAGCCTTTCTATATGCCAACAATGAAACAATTGAGAACGAACTCAAAAGAATAATCCCCTTCACGATTGCAACAAAAAAATTAAAATACTTAGGAATAAACATAACAAAGAATGTAAAGGACTTATATAATGAAAACTATAAACCATTGTTAAGGGAAATCGAAAAAGATATAATGAGATGGAAGAATATACCTTGTTCTTGGCTGGGAAGAATAAATATAATCAAGATGGCTATATTACCCAAAGCAATATACAAATTTAATGCAATTCCCATCAAACTTCCAATGATGTTTTTTAAAGAAATAGAGCAAAAAATCATCAGATTTATATGGAACTATAAAAAACCCCGAATAGCCAAAGCAATCCTAAAGAAAAAGAATGAAGCTGGGGGCATTACAATACCTGACTTCAAACTATATTATAGGGTCACGACAATCAAAACAGCATGGTATTGGCAGAAAAATAGACAATCAGACCAATGGAACAGAATAGAAAGTCTAGGAATAAAACTACATATATATAGTCAAATAATTTTTGATAAAGGGGCCAACAACACACAATGGAGAAAAGAAAGCCTCTTCAATAAATGGTGCTGGGAAAACTGGAAAGCCACATGCAAAAGAATGAAACTGGACTACAGTTTGTCCCCCTGTACAAAAATTAACTCAAAATGGATCAAAGATCTAAACATAAGACCTGAAACAATTAAGTACATAGAAGAAGACATAGGTACTCAACTCATGGACCTGGGTTTTAAAGAGCATTTTATGAATATGACTCCACAGGCAAGAGAAGTGAGGGCAAAAATTAATGAATGGGACTACATCAGACTAAAAAGTTTTTGCTCAGCAAGAGAAACTGATAAAATAAACAGAAAGCCAACTAAATGGGAAATGATATTTTCAAACAACAGCTCAGATAAGGGCCTAATATCCAAAATATACAAAGAACTCATAAAACTCAATAACAAACAAACAACCAATCCAATAAAAATATGGGAAGAGGATATGAACAGACACTTCTCCCAGGAAGAAATCCAAATGGCCAACAGATATATGAAAAGATGCTCATCTTCTTTAGCTATTAGAGAAATGCAAATCAAAACGGCAATGAGATACCACCTCACACCTGTTCGATTAGCCATTATTAGCAAGACAGGTAATAGCAAATGTTGGAGAGGCTGTGGAGAAAAAGGAACCCTCATACACTGTTGGTGGGAATGTAAAATAGTACAACCATTATGGAAGAAAGTATGGTGGTTCCTAAAAAAACTGAAAATGGAACTACCTTATGACCCAGCAATCCCTCTACTGGGTATATACCCCAAAAACTCAGAAACATTGATACGTAAAGACACATGCAGCCCCATGTTTATTGCAGCATTGTTCACAGTGGCCAGGACATGGAAACAACCAAAAATCCCGTCAATAGATGACTGGATAAAGAAGATGTGGCACACATACACTATGGAATACTACTCAGCCATAAGAAATGATGACATCGGAACATTTACAGCAAAATGGTGGGATCTTGATAACATGATACGAAGCGAAATAAGTAAATCAGAAAAAACTAGGAACTGCATTATTCCATAAGTAGGTGGGACATAAAAGTGAAACTAAGAGACATTGATAAGAGTGTGGTGGTTACGGGGGCGGGAGGGGGGAATGGGAGAGGGAAAGGGGGAGGGGGAGGGGCACAAAGAAAACTAGATAGAAGGTGACAGAGGACAATCTGACTTTGGGTGATGGGTATGCAACATAATTGAACGACAAGATAACCTGGACTTGTTATCTTTGAATATATGTATCCTGATTTATTGATGTCACCCCATTAAAAAATAAAATTATTAAAAAAAAAAAGATATAAGATCCAATTAAGGAAATCAAGGCCCTGGCCGGTTGGCTTAGTGGTAGAGCATTGCCTGGCGTGCAGGAGTCCTGGGTTTGATTCCTGCCCAGGGCACACAGGAGAAGTGCCCATCTGCTTCTCCCCCTCCCCTTCCTCTCTGTCTCTCTCTTCCCCTCCCGCAGCCGAGGCTCCATTGGAGCAAAGATGGCCCCGGGTTCTGAGGATGGCTCTGTGGCCTCTTCCTCAGGCGCTAGAATGGCTCTGGTTGCAACAGAGCGAAGCCCTGGATGGGCAGAGCATTGCCCACTGGTGGGCATGCCGGGTGGATCCCAGTCGGGCGCATGCGGAAGTCAGTCTGACTGCCTCCCCATTTCCAGCTTCAGAAAAATGCAAAAAAGAAAATACCAAAATGATTTTTTAAAGGTACCCATATTAGTCATACTCCAGCTCAAATAATGCCTTATGGCAAACAAAAAAAAATTGCTAGTTTATGACAGTCTGCATGAAGCAAGCAGAGATTCCGTTTCATGGCCAAAGGGTCCCAGCTTATGACTGTTCATAAATATGAATCATTCTGGATACATCTGTGAATATATGTATCAGATAATTTCACTTTTGCCTTGGTTCTAAACCAGTTGATCTTTAAAGCCAGGGTGTTTTTGGGTCAGTCTTCTCTCCCAAATTGCTTTATATTTTTCCTCATCAGAATATTATATTCCATTTGCTCTCTGATTTAACATTCTTCTTCCCTTATTAGTCCTCTTTAGAAAAGGGCAGGATTATCTAGTTTCTAAATGTTGGTGAAAATTCACATCATGAAAATCAAAACTGTCTCACTAATTTGACAGCACCACTGTGAACACGAAGAATTCACCAGGTGTTTTTTTTTTATCTATTACCACAATCCCAAGTCTGAGTGCCAAGTCTTCTTGATGCTGCATTATTTTAGGATTGACTCATATAGACCTAACCATTTCCCTTGAATATTTCTTTGGTCAGTTTCTTTGAGTTAAATTATACCTGAACGATTCATAAACAAGTCTTTCACTATTGCCTTTAAGGGAGTCCTTTAATACCAGAATCATGATTAAATATTGTTTTTGATGCAATTTTATGTCAAAGCTTTGGAAGTCTTGCTTTAGCTGCCACTATGTCAGTTAAATACTTTTCTTCTTCTATTGATAAATCTTTAAAGAATGAGTCAACATGTTCTTTATTACTTACTCTAAGAGTAGTCAGACCAGAAAAAAAGACTGGTTCAAAATCTTAGTATCTATATTTTCTTTTTATTTTCTTCCAGAATAACATGTTGACCATATAATTTTTTTAAAGAGTACTTGTGTTAATTGTCAAAGGTTTTATTTATGAGAAATTGTTATATGCTCTTCCAAAGTGCTAAGGATAATAAGAGCTTATAGGAGAGTTAGAGCCTTTTTAAACCTTCAGTGCTTGTATTAAAGCTGTAGGAATAATGATACCTAGTTTATAGGATTAAACTAGATAATAACATACATTGGTAAAGTATTGAGCACACTGTCTGAGGCACAGAAAAATGTGAAACAAATAGTCTTTATCATCATTATGTTGATTCCATATCTTCTAATAAGACCATAAAAACAAAAACATTCTATTTCTTATTTAGGTCTTTACTGGCATTTTTGCAGCTGAAATGGTTTTAAAATTAATTGCCATGGATCCATATGAGTATTTCCAAGTGGGATGGAATATTTTTGACAGCCTTATTGTGACTTTAAGTTTAGTGGAGCTTTTTCTATCCAATGTAGATGGACTGTCAGTTCTCCGATCATTCAGACTGGTAAATATATAGACCAACCTTACATTATATTCTATATATACAGGTATTTCTTTCTTTTTTGATTATTATTATTTAAAACTTTTGAAGGTTTGAATCAAAAGAAAAGATTAGGTCTTAATAGCTAGTCAGATAAAGTTCATTCAGTAACAAATCCACTTAAAAATTTCAAAGCCACATGAATATTTAATTTTATGATTTTGAAGACATATTCATTTGTATATACTAGTACCATAGAAAATATTTCTTTACACAGTATAACAATAATTTATTTTCCAGTAAGAAGCTATGGTTTACAGAATGTCAATGATTATAATAAATTCATTACTTTGTGGATTTGATAATTAAAGCTCAAGTCATTGTTCCCAAAATAATTGTTGTCTAATAACAAAAATACAAAAGAACTAAAGACTTTATAAAGCATTTTTATCTAACATGTTGGCCTTAATCCCTATATCCACATTTAAAAGTTTATATAAGTATTAGAAAAGAGAATTAAGGATAAATTATTCATTTTATATTGGAAACTATATTAAGAAGTTTCTGTAGCAGTTCTGAACTAAAATTACACACTTCCGTAAAACCATGTGTGGTAATTATATTATGGCAAGTATAATAAAATAACAGAAATATTGTAAATATATTGTAAATAGATGAAAATGAAAAATATAAATTATTTTTTTTCCAGATAATGACAGTACTTTAGAACTTAAAAATTTGGAATAAAATTCAAGATTGGAAACATGAAACTTATAATAATTAATAATATGCTTTGTGTTTACTTTTAGCTTCGGGTTTTCAAATTGGCAAAATCTTGGCCAACACTGAACATGCTGATAAAAATTATTGGTAACTCTGTGGGGGCCCTGGGAAACCTCACCTTGGTGTTGGCCATCATCGTCTTCATTTTTGCTGTGGTCGGCATGCAGCTCTTTGGTAAGAGCTACAAAGAATGTGTCTGCAAGATCTCCAGTGACTGTCAGCTTCCCCGCTGGCACATGAATGACTTCTTCCACTCCTTCCTGATTGTGTTCCGCATATTGTGTGGAGAGTGGATAGAGACCATGTGGGACTGCATGGAGGTCGCTGGTCAACCCATGTGCCTTATTGTCTTCATGTTGGTCATGGTCATTGGAAACCTTGTGGTATGTAATTAGATATTTACACATTTAAAATTCCCATAAAATAGTCATATGAGGATATGTCTACTTATTTTATGATTTTAGGATTAATTAGTTCCAAAGCTATTAATTATAATAGAACATTGATAATTTTAGCAGAGGGAATAACAGAAAAGATAATGAAATTTGTCTTAATTAGTCTGCCAGATAACTCACTTATATTTTTTTACAAGATTTTGCCAACGAAAGGTACTTCACAATGTGAGTCAATGATGTAGAATTGAATCTTAAAATAAAGAAACTGTATATTATAGTTATATGCTAAACAGACCTCTCTTTCTTTTTGTTTTTCTCATTTATTTTTAGGTAATTTTACTACCAATTAACTAAAATGATTAAAAATTATAAGTTTTAGAGGGTAGTTTAGCAAAATAAGATTTTAGTAAACTTGAGTTTACATTAAGACTCTGGTAAAAAACATTAATTAGAATGACACTGAGTAAAATATGTATTTTATTAATATTCATTTTCTTGTTTCTTGCCTAATATGAAAATGGATACATGATACAGAATGGACTTTATTTTCATTTGTGATATCTGGTAGACTGATAAAATAGTAATATCTTATTATAACTTGATGAAATTAGAATAATTGTTAGTATCTATTCTCTTTTTTATTTATTTTTTTGTGTGACAGAGACAGAGAGAGGGACAGATAGGGACAGACAGGCAGGAAGAGAAAGAGATAAGGAGCATCAACTTTTTATTGCAGCACCTTAGTTGTTCATTGATTGCTTTCTCATATATGCCTTGGCCAGGGATGGGGGGCTACAGCAGAGTGAGGGACCCCTTGCTCAAGCCAGCAACTTTAGGCTTCAAGCCAGTGACCTTTGGACTGAAGCCAGCAACTATGGAGCCATGTCTATGATCCCACATTCAAGCCAGTGAACCCGCATTCAAGCTGGTGAGCTGGCACTCAATCCAGAAACTTAGGGTTTTGAACCTGGGTCCTCTGCATCCCAGTCTGATGCTCTGTCCATTGTGTCACCACCTGGTCAGACTCTATTCTCAATCAAGATGTGACAAAACAGAAGCATATTTTTGAAATATGTGAAATATTAAAGGGTTCAGGGGTGGTGGAAATAGGAGATATTGGTAAAAGTACAAAGTTCTAGTTATAAGGTGAATCATCAGTTTTGGGAATCTAATTTATGTCAAGATAGCATACTTGAAAGCTGCTAAGAGAATAGAAGTTAAATGTTCTCCACAAAAAAATAATGGCATAATGGCGATAGGTAGTTGTTTTCTAATAATTTTGATTATATTAAGATGAGGTATATGTTTTTGACCATGAATAGATTTACATGAGTGGGTAATTCTGTCACATTTTTGCATTCTATATAAAACAATGTTTTAAAATAAATTACAAAGGAAGGAAATAAATATTAATAAAATGTATATTTTATTCAAAGTGTCATTCTGATTAATACTCTTCACCAGTTTCCTAATATAAACTCAAGCTTACTAAAATCATTTTATCTAAACTACCTCTAAAACTTATGATTTTTAATCATTTCAGTTAATTTACAAATTTTTGTGCGACTTCTTATTTTTTCAAATGATAAGTTTACCTGGACTCTATTTTAGAGAGGAACACAGAAATGGTTTTGCACACAAACAAGATTTTGCTTCAAGGATAATTATCCTGACCTCTTTAAAATCTCTAGTAGGTGATTGGCACTGACTAGCACTGAAGCCACCCAGATCATAATGCAGTATCTCATTTGACTTGGGTTCAATGGGCAAGCCCTTTTCTCTGGTTTAAAAGCCTCATTAAGTTGCAAGTGGGCACAATTCTTGGACAGAATATTTTATTACAGGACGTCTGCAAGTATTACATGTTGCAGTTATTGCAACAAGTGACATTTACCTTCTGGGAAAACTGACTTGGCCTAAGTTAATTCAGCACAATAGACAGTAGTCACATTTTTCTTGTTCTACTTATTTCTCATTAGTAACATATATTAAGTATAAGTAAACATTAGCAGGGATTAGCAGGATTTATTAAATCAATAAGAAGCAATTTAACCAAGGGCTTCTTCTGCTGCAGGAATGAACTTTAGAATGCTAGAATGATAATGGTAAATGGAGTGTTCTCTTTGCGCCTTATGCTAGTCCTTCATGGGTATGGCCAAACTTCAGAGTTCCCAGGAGCTAGTTTAGAAAGACTGGGGAGGCCCTGGCCGGTTGGCTCAGCGGTAGAGTGTCGGCCTAGCATGCGGAGGACCCGGGTTCGATTCCTGGCCAGGGCACACAGGAGAAGCGCCCATTTGCTTCTCCACCCCTCTGCCGCGCCTTCCTCTCTGTCTCTCTCTTCCCCTCCCGCAGCCAAGGCTCCATTGGAGCAAAGATGGCCCGGGCGCTGGGGATGGCTCTGTGGCCTCTGCCTCAGGCGCTAAAGTGGCTCTGGTCGCAACATGGCGACACCCAGGATGGGCAGAGCATCGCCCCCTGGTGGGCAGAGCGTCGCCCCCTGGTGGGCGTGCCGGGTGGATCCCGGTCGGGCGCATGCGGGAGTCTGTCTCTCCCTGTTTCCAGCTTCAGAAAAATGCAAAAAAAAAAAAAAAAAAAATTAAAAAAAAAAAAAAAAAAAAGAAAGACTGGGGAGGAGTCTCGCCTCTCATCTACCTTCCTTTAACCCACGTTCTTATCTGTGAGTGGAGAAGTACAGGGATCTTCATTGCTGGTGTGGATTTTTATCTTTATTTCAGAAAAATGTACTTATTCTCTTTTTTATTTCCTATCTCCCTATTTTTCCACACCCATTCCCACCCTGATATAGGTCCTCAACCTATTTCTGGCTTTATTACTGAGCTCATTTAGTTCAGACAATCTTACAGTAGTTGACGACTCTGATACAAACAACCTCCAGGTTGCAGTGGCCAGAATTAAGAAGGGAATAAATTATGTGAAGCAGACCTTACGTGAATTTATTCTGAAAGCATTTTCCAAAAAGCCAAAGATTTCCAAAGAGATAAGACAAGCAGAAGATCAAAACAGTAAGAAGGAAAACTATATCTCTAACTGTACACTTGCTGGAATGAACAAAGATTATCATTTCCACAAGGAAAAAGGCAAAACCAGCAATCTTGGAAGAAACATGAGCAAATACATGATTGAAGAAAGTGATTGTCAGTCATTTATTCATAACTCCAGCCTCACAGTGACTGTGCCAATTGCACTTGGGGAATCTGATTTGGAAAATATGAACACAGAGGAACTTAGCAGTGATTCAGATAGTGAATACAGTAAAGGGGTAAGATTGTTTTATATGCATTGTGTTTCATGTTATAAATGAGTATGAAATGAATCAAAATTTGAGATTTTTGTATTATAAGTTCTGTCTCATATTACATACTGATGGATATATTTCTTTTTTGTATGTGAGTTTATACAACAGCTTCCTGAAGATTCATCTGGTAAGGTTTTACTTAGTGCTTCTTAATAGCTGATTTCATCTTACTTAGTTTTATTTGAAAGCACCAGTTATCTTTAAGTCTTTATGTCCCTTATCCCCAGTTTGTTATATGTTATAAAGTTATAAACAGTTTTCTTCCATAGTGTCTGTTGAGTCCACTGCTCCTCTTTATCATCTTTGCATTTAAATTTACTATTTCTCACCTAAACCATTCCAAGTGGTGTTGTAAAGTAGCATACCTTAATTCCACGGGTTATGTAGAGACACCAAGGCTGGATATAGAAGAATTTTTAAGAGGAGATTTATTAATAAGCTGGCTGCGTATGACTTACACGGGGCATAGTTAACCCAAATCATGTAGTCTCGAATATAGCTCTGAGGCTAGTTATATACCCTTGATCACATACAGGTTGGGGGGAAAAGGAAGGGGAAACATGACACAGTAATCAGTCATTAACAAGCTTATAACATTTGTCTATAGGATCTATAAAAACGTGCCTACATATTAAAACTTACAAGGTAACACAATAGTGATGTCATTTTACATATCAAAGTCATTCACAAATCTTTTACTGTCTACCTCCCATTCTTTGTCTAGCAGGCGTCCCCAACTATGGCCCATGGGTGGTATGCTGCCCCCTGAGGCCATTTATTCGGCCCCCCGCCACACTTCTGGAAGGGGCATCTCTTTCATTGGTGGTCAGTGAGAGGAGCACTGTATGTGGCGGCCCTCCAACGGTCTGAGGGACAGTGAACTGGCTCCCTGTGTAAAAAGTTTGGGGACCCCTGGAGAGGTATATGTTACTCTCAGGATTGCAGGAAGGGAAGAAAAGTTAAAATCAGTGTAGGTTATGTAAATATTGTCTCTTATTGAAAGGGAAAGGAAATTCTTCAGATAACCTTTATTCTTTCAATGCCTGACTTTTCCTCTTTAAAATGGCATTGCCAATACTAAGTTTTACAGTTCTTTGGTACCTTACCACAGTGAAGTCCCAACTGGTATCTCTGCCTTCATTTTACATTTTCTCTAGTCTATTTATCTGATTAATTTTACTCAGGTTCAGTCCTAATCATGTCACTCCTTTAAAGTATCCTTACTCCCCAAAGTCTCCTGAATTATAGACTGCAGATAAAGCCTTCACATCATGGCCTACACCAGCTTTAACCAACCACGTCTCTTTGTGTTTGCCTGGAGTTCTTAACACCTGTACAAGCAGCCAGTTTCCTTCTGAGCAACATACACTCACTACCTTGTAGTACTCCAGCCCCCTGGGAACTACCAGTGGCATGTGGAAGAACCTACTCAAGACACAAATTTATGTCAAGAGGAAGAGAGGGGGAGGCCTGCCAAGGGTGGCAAAGAAGACCTCCTCAATTTCCTTCTCTCTTAGTTTTTGTTGATCAGAAACAAAACAGAGGTAACAGAATTACAAGGAAGGGAGATCAGGTGACAGGAGAAACAATGACTAATGGCTGTTTTGCTGACATGGAGAAAAGGGTAATTTGGGTCAGTACATTCTTTTCTTTTGCTAATTAACAAGCACAAAGGAAGGGGCAATCTAGAACCTCTAGGCTAATTTTCTAAAGTGCTTTCACATGCATTCCTTTGTGTCTGCACAAAGGTCACTCACTCACAAAGCTCCTTGGTGTTTGCATCCAAGAGACATTCAGGCAGGGCTTTTAACTAAAGTTCCCCAATCCAAGTCCTAGAGGATTCAAGTTAGATGGGTGATTCCTTACACTACCTGAATGCCTTTGCTTGGGATTTTCTTCTTCATTCAAAATCCTATAAACATCTTTAAAGACAAGCCTTCAGCTTCCTCATTTGCAAACTTAGTCCTTGCATCATAGGGTTGGGTGAGGGTTCAATGAATTAACACATGTGAAATGCTTAGAAAGTTCTCAGAATGCTCAGAAGTGGTAGTAGCTATTACATCCATTCTGATTTCTCCCCTAGCAGATGTGATCTCTCCCCATTTTGAACGTGTTGGGCAGATAAAATATATTATGCTCACTTTGTTAAAGATGGCGCTGCCCACGTGGAGGCCGTCACCCAGGTGATATTAATGTGTGTTGGGGGCAGGCTGTGGGCAGGCAGGATTCTTGTTGCCTGGGACTTGGTTTTGGGATTAAGCCTTTCCCACCCCTTCTGATGTGGGGTGGTGCAATCCCATCATGCCTCAGAAAGTGACTTTGTATTAGAGACTTCCCTATTTTGTATATTGGATTAAAGGTTTTGATTTCTACACTATAAAATGGGGGCAGAACAGGAGCTTACTCTCTCGGTTCCTGAGATTATCATTAGAGGAGAGAGCAGAGAGGAGAGGGGAGAGAGGCCACTTGGAGGAGGTCAGGAGAAGCAGCCAAGATGGCGGAGTGCTGAGTGAGAAGCCAGTTTGTGCAGTTTGTGCAGGGGGAAGGAAAGAGATGGGGAACGGAGGTGAATAAGTCTGGTGAGTTAGAAACCTTTGATTCTAGGAAACTTGGATAAATCAGTATCTTTGTGAGCACTGAATGTGAGTGGGTTTTGGAGCCCAGTGTGTGTTTTTACTTGCCCGCTGGGTGCAAGCTACAATTAAAGATGATGGCCCATCAGTTTTTGGCTCCATTGTTTCTTTACCGACTGTCCGAATACAATGCAAACCTGCATGGGCCAGGCTGCTGTGATGGCAGCCCTGGCTACTGGCTTTACAGAACGCTACACACTATTATGCTTATTCCTGGATTTTTTAGTCTTGTATTTTAACTTTTTTGAGAAATGGTTGTATGCATCAAAGAGTACTGTAAATTCATTAAGAACAGGAACCATTTATTAAAACTTGTATGTATCCTCCTTCCACACACTTGGTTACATATATTCAAAGATTTATTGAGCTATATTTTTATTACTATGGAATATAATCATAAGTGTTTTTTTATGACAGAGCATTTAATGGCATCTGTTTAAACTTTTAAGGTATCACTTTAAAGTATATTTCCTTTCTTTTGATCACATTTCTAAGTATTTGACAGATATTTACCAAATACTTTCTATCTGCTAAACTCTATATTAAACCTGGCTTCCATGAATTCATAGTGGATTTTAGAATAAAAATACACAGGTGTGTGTGTGTGTGTGTGTGTGTGTGTGTAAACTGGCTGTATAACCAGTACTAGGCACATAGTAAATGCTCAATATTATCGAGTGAATAAATTAGGAATATATATTTCTAAGTAGCCAAAGAAATTCTTCTAAGGTGACAAAGTAAGAAATTAAATATGATATTATTTTTAAACCTATCATGGAAGAAGAAATATCTCCAGAATTCAAAAGGTGTGTTTTTTTGGCTTGAAGGTAGGAAATCAGATTCCACAGGTCCTTATTCAGAAGTGTAGTCTACCTGGTGTAGTCTCAGGTAGAAAGGAAAAACTAATGCAATTGCCCATTTTTCTGCTAATGAAGGTTAGAGTTGTAAAACCCCATTTGCCTGATAGACTTTATGAATACACTGGGGTTCCAGTTGTTAAAGCACTTGGGTAGCTTGGCAGAGTTTTCTGAGTACTTCTGACATCTTAATATTTGGGAGGAATCATTTCTTACCTGGTCAGTTTTCCTTTGCTCAAAGCCTGTGGCTAACCTTATAAAAATCTACATAGTTGCTGGTAAAAATCTCACTCTTAGTATTTTTTTTGACAGAGACAGAGAGAGTCAGAGAGGGACAGATAGGGACAGACAGACAGGAAGGGAGAGAGATGAGAAGCATCAATTCTTTGTTGCGGCACCTTAGTTGTTCATTGATTGCTTTCTTATACATACCTTGACTAGGGGCTACAGCAGTCCAAGTGACCCCTTGCTCAAGCCAGCAACCTTGGGCTCAAGCCAGCAACCTTGGGCTTCAAGCCAGCAACTTTTGGGCTCAAGCCAACAACCTTTGGTCTCAAGTCAGCAAGCATGGGGTCATGTCTATAATCCCACACTCAAGCCAGCGACCTTGGGTTTTGAACTTGGGTCTTCTGCATTCTAGTCTGACACTCCATCCACTCCGCCACCACCTGGTCAGGCCTTAGTATTTTGAATGAAAACATTTTAAATGGAATCTTAAAGATCTGCCTGTTTAGCACCTGTTTTTGTAACCGAGAAAGCCAGCTCAGTAAAAGGAAGTGACTTTACCCAGTTATAACGCTAATTAAAGGCAGAACCATGAAAGGAGTCCCAGTCTTTTGATTCATGTCAATCCTATTTCTACCTCCTTTTCCCTTTCTTTGTCCATTTCAGGTATAAAACACATATTCCTATTGGGGTTAATACCCAAATTTTCTCCTATGGGGTACTGATCCATGCTTCTGAAGAATTTATATACTCTGTGGCATCCAGAGGAGGCTTGTGATGTCATTTAGTCTGAAGACTATTGGTTGCTTATCTAGACTATTTTAACCATCCCTAAAGTTACTCTGCCACCTATCCCATAAACCCTTCCTAAAAAGCATGGACTTTAGTGTCCTTAAATTGCCATCCAACCACCGTTTTATGGTAATGCTCTAATATTCTTATCACTTTATGACATTATAGTCATATCTACTATGAGAAAAAATGCACACTTTTTCTATTTCATATCTGTGATTTACATGTTATATACAGGAACATGAGGGTACTTCATAGGTTATAATAAACATATACTAATCTCTTTAAGTCATTTAGCACAGTGTTTGAGTTGGTAAACCCCAAAAAGTTATAGTTCTTGTGTTTATTATTGAATTCATCTTTATTATCTAAAAAAAGTTCACATTTAAAATTATGGACTTTGAGAGTTTGCCTCTCTTTAAGAGAAATTTTTCATGACATTTCTCAAAGTGTGTCATCTTGAATACATTCATATCTACTTTACTATATGGTTGACTTGAGAAATAATAAAACTTCAGGATTTATAGGAAATTTTTTAGGTAGCTTAGAGATAATATTAAGCTGTCATCAATTGTGAAACCCTGTATCTAGAGTCTCTTTTTAGTTGTTTGAGATTTAAATGTTCCTAATTACCACTTGGTTTTGGTTTTCAATTTGAACCACTAAAAAATGCTGATTTTCTTTATCTAAAGTGTCCTATTACCCTTCATTGCTAACTTCCCAGCTCTAAATCTCCTAATCTTAGCTTCCACTAGAGTTCCCAGATTTTTGTAACTGCTTATTCCGTCCTTTGTAACTTTATTTTTTTCATGCTTGAAATATCTTTGAAATAGTTATTGCCATGTTCTTGATGAACCTTGCCCAAAAGGTTAATCTTGATTACCCAACAGAAAGCAATGCCTTATTCAATAGATTTAGGTTATTTAAATTTTAAGCACTACCTTGAGGTGTAGTTAAGAACACAACTACTGCATTGTTTACAATAGCCAAGATCTGGAAACAGCCCAAGTTTCCATCAGTGGACAAGTGGGTTAAAAAGCTGTGGTACGTATACACAATGGAATACTATGTGGCTGTGAAAAAGAAGGAAATCTTACCTTTGTGATGGCATGGATGAACCAGGAATTTATTATGCTAAGTGAAATGAACCAGGCAGAGAAAGACAAATACCATATGATCTCACTTATATGTGGAATCTAATGAACACAATAAACTGAGGAACAAAATACAAACAGAGTCAGGGTCACAGTCAACAGATGGACAGCTGTCAGAGGGAAGGGGGAAGAGGAGACAGGATCAAAGAAGGTGAAAGTATTAGCCATATTATATATACATAACACAGAGATACAGATAATGGGACAGCAATTCCCAGAAGGAAAGGGGGAATGGAAGTAGGAAGAGGGGGGCCAAAGGGGATAAAACAATGTTGGGAAGAGACTTTTCATGGGGTGTGGGGGACATGACACAGTGCATAGTGGGTGTTAGAATGAGTGGGGCACTTGAAACCATGTCAACACAATAAATTAAACATAAATTAGAAAAAAAAAAAGAATGCAGCTACTGGAGATAGAGTACTTGCCCTGAATCTTAGCTTTGATATTTACTATGATCTTGAACAATTTAGAAAAATCCATTTTTTTAGTTTCCTTATATGCAAATTAAAATTGTAATGAATATTAAAGAATTTATGTTAATAATTAGACAAGTGCCTCTCAGAGAGTAAGTGTCCATTTAATTATTATGGGTGTGAAATTGAGGAGTCACATACACTCTGTAAGGAGCTGTTTGCTACTGGTTAAATTTAAGGGAGGCAGCAGCTGCAGAACAGTAGTTCACAGTTTTAGTGGCTAAAGACACACAGGAAGGAAGCTTGTTGCACATGCCTGTTCTAGGACATGTTAACCAAAGAGATTTACAAAAAGCATTAATTTGAGCAAAAAGGATTGCAATCCTGTAGGCAAGATTCAGGTAGCGATCTAAATTGCACTCTGAACAAAGCAAAGAAAGGCAGAGTTTATAAAGGCAAGAAGCACAAGAGTAGCTCCCATTTAGACCCTTCTTGCAAATGAAGGATTGTTGGCTAGGTTAACCAGGATTGGTTATTTCAAATACGCAAACAGGTGGGCAGATAAAGTCCAGGCAGTAGCTGCTGTTCCAGGACATTCATGGCTTGGCCTTGATCTGAAATTAGCAACAGGTTAGCAATTTAACAGCAGTTCTGAGAACTGACGAATGAGATATGCAAAGGCCCCACTTACTCAGTGGCCTCCGAACTTTATTTTAAGTGGCTTTCCTAGAAATGCTTAATTCCATTATTTTCTCCATTATCAGACAGACCCTTTGAACTCTCCCTGCCTAAATCAAGATGCAACCCAAATATTTTTTATTGCTCTTTTGACAAATGTATCCACTTCTCAAGGCTGGTTTAAGTGAATTTGCTCATCTGGTATACTCAGCAGAGAAGAAAACATCCTGTGTAAAAATTTCCTCAGGGAAAGATCCCCATTTATTCCTTCTCAAGACAGGCAGACTTTATTAATAGTCCTTTACTGTTTGAAATATTTTATCAATGTTGTGGTGGAGCCAGCTGAGGTCCTTGGAGAAGGAAAATCAATGAAAGCCTCAAATGTTCTATCAAACTTTCTACCCTCAAGTGGGATGCTACAAACTCTCCAAGCACATTAATGCAAAACTTTATTTTTCAAAAAAGAAGCAAAGTCTGTATAAGCCCTTCATGAGCTTGATCACTGGGAGAAAAAATGGCAAAGGAATACACCTGAGTCCATATTCTACAGATCATCACTAGTGATGTTTCAGTTTACATTTACTGAGCTGCTCCATACTGTCGCCTGCTGGAGACTAGGAAGACGCCATCCTCAGTGCTCATTGCTTCAGTAAATGTAGCGAGAAGGTATTTATCTCTGGCACTGTCTTAGGTGCTATAGAGTAAAGCAAGATTAAACCATATAAAAAAGAATAAAAACAGTGTTCTAGACAAAATATTGAGGCAGGATAGAAGTTGGGGCAAATAATCTTGAAAATAAATAGAAATATTTCAAAGAAGAGATGGCACTTGAAGTGTGTTTTATAGTAAAAAGAGACTCTATCAGGCATATCAGAAGAGAGAGAGAGAGAGAGAGAGAGAATGAGACTGGTAAAGAGGAAATGAGAGAGACAGAAACCTTTCCAGTAGAGGTAAAGGGACCACAAGTGTTGAAACATCCAGATGCAAAAAGGCTCATTAAACGCAGGTTAGGATGGCCGGTGGGAAGTATGATGTGACAGAGGTAGGTTGGAGCCATATAGTGGATGGCTTGAAGCACATGACAAGCAATTGAAATATGTTTTTCTTTCCTCTTTAACAGAAAGAGGAGGCTTTATGTTCTTATTTTATAATACTTTGTTGTTAGCAAACTTATACTTTTAAAGAAAACTGCATTGGGGGTGTAATAAGCCCAGCAGGAGAGAAAGGTGAGAGCCTGGGAAAGGTATTTGCCATTCTCCCAAGGACAGCTGATGAAGACTCAAGCTAAGAAAGGGTGCCAGTGGCAGGTGGGGATAAACTCTATGACACTTGCAAGTTAAAATATAGGGGCTTACTTAAGGTCTGGATCTATGAATTGCGAGCTGTTTCTAAGGGTATATTAGTGTCCTATGGCTAACATACAAAGTATCACAAACTTGGTGGCTTTATACAACAGAAATTCATTCTCTTACAGTTCCAGAGGTTAGAAGTCTGAAATGGAGCTGTAATCAGGGCCAGTGCTCTCCTTAAAGTATCTAGGGAGGATCCTCTCTTGGATTTTTCTAGCTCCTAGAGGTGGGCTTTCATGGTTGGCCTTCCATGTCTTGCAGCTGCATTACTCTGATCTCTGCTTCTGTTGTCATATGCCATTCTCCCTGTGTGTCTCTGTCTTCTCTTCTTATAAAGGCATTAATTATATTGGAGTAGGGCCCACCCTAATGATCTCAACTTAACTATATCTGCAAAACCCCTATTTTCAAATAAGGTCACATTCAAGGGTACCAGAAGTTAAGAGTTTGATGTATCTTTTGGAGTGATACAAATTGACATAATGAAAGCCTGTGGCTTAGAAAACTGGGTAGCTTTTGATGTTATTAAAAATATACAGGGGTGGAGAAAAACTAGAGAGTATGGGACAAACATTTCTATTTGTGGACATCTTAATTGTGAGCAACTTGCAGGATAGCTAGATGATGCTGAACAGTATGTATTTGGAAAAATAGGTCTTAAAAAGAGAAGTCAGAGTTATAGACAGGTTGGAATTTTGTATGTTAAATTATGTTAATCATGGAAATATACAGTCTGAGGTTAGAATCCCTGGGAAACCAACTGTTGGAGAAATCTTTGTGTAAGAAATTGTGTAACCCTGGCTGGAGGCTCACTGGATTAAGTATTGGCCCAGCATATGTATATCCTGGGTTCAATTCCCAGTCAGGGCACAGGAGAATTGACCATCTGCTTCTCCACCTCCCCTTCTCTTTCTTCTCTCTCTTTTCCCCTCTTATAGCCAGTGGCTTGAGTGTCAGTCCCAGGTGCTGAGAATAGCTCAATTGGTCTCAGCATCAGTCTCAGGCACTAAAAATAGCTCAGTATTTGAGCATCAGCCCTAGAGGGGGTTGCTGGGTGGATCCTGGTCAGGACACATGCAGGAATCTGCCTCACTATCTCCCCTCCTCACACCTAAAAGGAAAAAAAAATTGCTGGGTAGTGTTCCCAAGAATAAATTTTTACACCCGTAAAAAGTGAAGGAAACAAGATGATTGGGCAAAAGGAGAAGTTGAAATGCTCTGCTATTACAGCATTGGCTGATCCTACAGGCATCTGTGGCTTTGGGATGACTTTGTGGAGTAGTCCCAAACTGAAGAAAGGGCATTAGGCCTTTGTTCCCAGAACCAGTTTGTCTCTGGGTCCTGGCTTTCCCTCTTCTCTTCTAGGAGAAAGTGTGTAAACTTGGCTAAGGCAGCCCCCTTCTGCATGACCATTCCCAGAGAGGAACTCAGCTGTGAGCCCTCAGCTGCCAACACTACTGGCAGCAGGAGGAATGAGTGGCTTGTGTGGAAGGAGTATCTAGGCAGTGCATCACTAGATACCACTACACTCCAGGGACTGTAGAAAGTAAGAGATCAAGTGGTCAACTCAGCACTTGATAGGCTGACAGAAAAGAAGAAAGCACCAAGGAAAAAAATGTATATATCAATCACTTTCATCTACACTCTATAACTTGTCTCCTTATAACAACCCTGGAAAGTAGATATTAATCTGTATTTTCAGATGACTAACACACTAAAAGATGATGCTGGTTAGTCAATTATGTTTCTGGGGTCTTTTTGACTTTGAACGCCAACTTTTAACCATCATAGAAAAGCAAGAGAGTGAGTGGGGATTTAATTACTTTCTATTATATGCCTGTAATGTTGCAGTTCAGGATCACATTTTCTGTTATAATGGTATTGTGCATTTGCTGATTCATGTTCAGCTTCTAATCCTCCTTAAGTGACTTAATAGGTTATAGTCTACTTCAATAATATAACATAGAACAGACCAAGGCACATTCCATATCAGAATAATAAACCAGTTCATTGAGGATGCATTGAGTCAGAGATGTGTCAGGTTGAAGGTCCATGAAAGGAGGTGGCACTTGAACCAGACTCTGAAGGGTGGAGATAAACTTATTGAGGGAATATGGTGGAAAAGGAAATCTCAAGCAGAGGAACAAACATTCATATTGTTCACCAGATTCACTCATTCATTTATCTACCCACCCATTCTATATTTTGTATTTCTTTCAAAAGACATCATCTTTGGAAAAACTTAAATGCGCTTACTTGGTATTAAATGCATTCCTTTTATTGGTTTTATAAATATTCATAGTCATTACATTTAAATATAATATGTTATTTTATTATATAATGATTTTAATTACATTGTTATAAGGTCTATATTTTTAGATATTTTTATAAAGGTTTTTCCTTAAAGAGGAAGTTAAAGCAGTTTTGAATTATTCTCATTATTTCATTTTAGAAAACAAAATAATTCTTTCAGAAATGCATTTGACTTAGCAGATTTAGGGATTAGTTACAATTATACCTTTCAGAGAAGCTGACATTTGACCCTATCCTTTATGTATGGTTCTTATAAAAAAAAACCCACTCTAATATAGAGTTTTACTTAGACCATTTCATTTTTGAAATTGGTTCCAAACTGTTTTAAAATCTTTTATCCTTATTGAATTTGTTCATTTGTCTAAAACAATGAAATTTTGGGTTGACATAGTTAAATTAATTTTTCTTATCTTTTGATTTTGGTTAGTTTGAAACATATTTTCTGTAATGTTGTTTGAATGCTAATTAAAAGTAAATAAAAAGTCTACTTTTACAATGTGCTTTTAAAAACTACACTCTTACCTTCATCCCACTCCAGTATTGAGACTCATTTATTTTATAATGTTTTTATGAAGAACAAACAAAATACAAAAGATTGCCTCAACACATTACAATATTTAAATTCTTCTTCTAAATAACAGAATTATATAGCTATTTAGTCCGTTATCTTTAAATCTGTGTTGAAAGATATTGAATCTTATTACTGTGTTTCAAATATATTGCTTTGTATTGAGCATATGGCATGTATTATGAAACATAACTAATTTCTATTTACAGGTATGTGACCTTAAACATTTTAAATCAGTAGACTAAAGTGTCCCTCATGCTGCATTTCTAAACTTCAGTACCTAACCTTCTTACTTCTCACAGGGGTAATAACAAACTGGATCTATCAAGGATGCAGCTCTGTGCTTTAACCAGGCAGAGGCATATGTGACCACTTTTGCACAGGTTACCTAAAAATAAATCCTATGTATATAATATTTTTTTCAGCATCATGCATGCTCTTCAGCTACAAAATTGTTCTGCCTGACCCATTGCAAGAAAGTAGGAACATATATGTACAGTTCCATGGATGAACTGACATCCCAGCATGTCACTGGGCCAATTCCATCATTTTTTGTTATGCTCTTGATGGCTTTCTTGATCTGTCTTATGTCCTTAGGTGATTTCAAGTGCATGATCTATAAATTTGTATTGAATATATTATAAAAGTAGTAAGTAAGATATAGACTGTAACAGAGGCAACTGAAGCAACTTTTAACCTGAAAGCCTCATCAACTTCCTCTGCTGCTAAATGTATAGATATACATCACATTCAATTGTCACATCATTGCTGTGAGAGTAAAGCTGTAATGTTCTCACCATGACAACAACAGCAAAAACCTTAATTATGTGAAGTGAAGGATGTGTTAACTTATTGTGGTAAACATTTCACAGTATATACATGTATCAAATCAGTACATTGTACACCTTAAACTTACACAATGTTGTATGTCAATTATAACTCCGTAAAATTGGAAAAATTGTCACATTTAAATTCAGTAAATTAAAACTCTATGAAGAAACAGTCTTTGTGGGAGAAATATTTTAGCCATAAACATAAAATCTCAGAACAGGAAATGACCATTCTAATGCAAGACCTGTATTGACAGTTAAGGAACTGTCTCATCATACAAATGAGCTGCTTTCTATATATACATCTAGAAAGTTGGGGACAGAGCCAAG
Organism: Saccopteryx bilineata; assembly: GCF_036850765.1. NCBI lineage: Eukaryota > Metazoa > Chordata > Mammalia > Chiroptera > Emballonuridae > Saccopteryx > Saccopteryx bilineata. The sequence continues at coordinate 70,423,136 of NC_089494.1, forward strand.
GTACCCTGATTCTGGTCCAAACCTTGAGTACACTTGAAATGATTTTAAGCACAGTGATAGCTAGAGTTCTATTTTTTAAAATCAAGTCAGTAATTAACATTTGGTTATTTTTTGATTATATATAAAATGCATCAATTAATAATTTAATAGGCCCTGCCTATGAATGAATTAATTATAAGTGCTTGAAATACTTAATTTGATTCCAGAAGTAATACTACTCATGGATGAGAATAAGTTTCTGATACAGAGATATGCAGAGTAGCCTCAAGAAGATAAGAGGTTTAAATAAAATATATTATGAAATGAATGAAGTGAACACTAAATCTGTCAATAAGATATAAAACACTTAAAATTAGAAACAGATTAATATGAATTGCCTTATCTGATACTTTTCACAAATAAAATACACCATAAAGATATAATATGTCTCTTTAATTTTAGTATAGCTTGTTAGATGACAGAACTCTTAATAGTTTCTTGGGTGGGGAGGAATCTATGTTAATAAGAATCTTGTTGCCTGGGCCTGACCTGTGGTGGCGCAGTGGATAAAGCGTCGACCTGGAAATGCTGAGGTCACCGGTTCGAAACCCTGGGCTTGTCTGGTCAGGCACATATGGGAGTTGATGCTTCCAGCTCCTCCCCCCTGTCTCTCTCTCCTCTCTCTCTCCTCTCTAAAATGAATAAATAAAATAAAAAAAAGAAAGAATCTTGCTGCCTGACCAGACAGTGGCACAGTGGATAGAGCATCTGCCTGGGTTGCAGAGGACTCAGGTTCAAAACCCCCAGTTTGCAGGCTTGAGCATGGGTTCATCAGCTTAAGCACGGGGGTCGTTAACTTGAGCATGGGATCATAGACATGAGCTTGAGACTATTCATGTTCTCTTTTGGTTCCATACAAATTTTGGAATATTTGTTCTATATCTTTGAAGTATGTCATTGGTATTTTAATAGGAATTGCATTGAATATATAGATTACTTTAGGTAAAATAGACATTTTAATGATGTTTATTCTTCCTATCCATAAACACAGTATATGCTTCTACTTGTTTGTGTCTTCCTTGATTTCTTTTATCAATGTTTTATAATTTTCCAAGTACAGGTCTTTAACATCCTTGGTTAAATTTACTCCTAGGTACTTTATTTTTTTTGTTGCAATAGTGAAGGGGATTGTTTCCTTAATTTCTCTTTCAGACTCTTTATTGTTGGTGTAAAAAATGCCTCTGATTTCTGAATATTAATTTTATATCCTACCACCTTGCTGAATTTATTTGTCAGGTCCAGTAGTTTTTTGTCTGAGACAAGAGTTTTCTATGTACAATATCATATCATCAGCAAATAATGATCGTTTTACTTCTTCTTTTCCAATTTGGATGCCTTTCATCTCTTCTTTCTGTCTGATTGCTGTGGCTAGGACTTCCAGAACTATGTTGAAGAAGAATGGTGAAAGGAGGCACCCCTGCCTTGTTCCTAAACTTAAGGGGATTGCTTTTAATTTTGCCCATTTAGTATGATAGTAGCTGTGGGTTTGGCATAGATGGCTTTTATCATGTTGATGTGTGTTCCCTGTATTCCCACTTTGCTGAGAGTTTTGATCATAAATGGTTGCTGGGTTTTATCAAAGGCTTTTTATTCATCTGTTGATATTATCATGTGATTTTTATCCTTCCTTTTGTTTATGTGATGAATCACATGATTGATTTGCATATATTACATGAGCCTTGCCTCCCCAGAATAAATCCCACTTGATCATGATGTATGATTTTTTTTCATGTATTGCTGGATTTGGTTTCCTAATATTTTGTTGAGAATTTTAGCATCTAAATTCATCAGAGATATTGGCCTATAGTTTTCTTTGTTTTGTTTTTATCTGGTTTTGGAATCAGAATTATGCTTGCCTCATAAAAGGAGCTTGGAAGTCATCTCTCCTCTTGAATTTTTTGAAATATCTTGAAAAGGATAGGAGTTAATTCTTCTTTGAATATTTGATAGAATTTGCCTGTGAAGCCTTCTGGCCCAAGGCTTTTGTTTGTTGGGAATTTTTTGATAACTGTTTCAATCTAATTTGTTGTAATTGGTCTGTTCAGGTTTTCTGATTCTTCCAAATTGATTTTTGAAAGATGATGTTTCAAGGAATTTGTCCGTTTCACCTAAGCTGTCTAATTTTTTGGCATACAGTTCTTTATAGTATTTTCTTACAATCCTTTGTGTTTCTGCTGTGTCAGTTGTTACTTCTCCACTCTCATTTCTAATTTTATTTATTTGAGTCCTCTCTCTTTTTTTCTTGGTGAGTATGGTTAAAGGTTCATCAATCTTGTTTACCTTTTCAAAGAATCAAGCTCTTGGTTTTATTGATCCTCTGTATTGTTTCTTTAGCCTCTATGTCATTTATTTCTGCTCTAATCTTTATTATTTTCTTCCTTCTACTTTCTTTGGGCTTTACTTGCTGTTCTTTTTCTAGTTCTTTAGATGCAGGATTAAATTGTTTATTTTACCTTTTTCTTGCTTCATAAGGTATGCCTGTAATGCTATAAACTTCCCTCTCAGGGCGGCTTTTGCTGTGTCCTATAAATTTTGAATTCTTTTATGTTCATTTTCATTTGTTTCAAGGAAATTTTTTATTTCTTCCTTGATCTCATTGTTAACCCATTTGTTATTTAATAACATGCTATTTAGTTTTCAAGTGTTTGAGTGTTTTTCAGTTTTTCTATTGTAGTTGATTTCTAGTTTCATGCCATTGTGACAAAAAAAAAGGTGCTGGATATGATTTCAATCCTCTTAAATTTATTGAGACTTGTTTTGTGTCATAACATGTGGTCTATCCTAGAGGATGTACCAAAAGCACTTGAAAAGAATGTAAATTCTGTTGCTTTAGGGTGAAAGGTTCTGAAAATATCTATTAAATTCAGGTGATCTAGTGTGTCCTTTACATCTGCTGGTTCTTTGTTAATTTTCTTACTTGAGGATCTATCTAGTGATGTTAGTGGAGTATTGAAATCCCCTACTATTATAGTATTGCTGTTGATCTTGCCTTTCATGTCCATCAAAATCTGCTTTTTATGTGCTTTTCTATTAGGTGCATAGATATTTATAATGGTTATATCTTCTTGTTGGCTTGCTTCCTTTTATCATTATGTATTGACCTTCTTTATCCCTTACTATAGCTTTTGTTTTAAAATCTATTTTGTCATATAAGTATTGCTACCCCAACTTTTTTTTCATTTCATTTCCATTTGCATGAAATATTTTTTTCCATCCCTTTACTTTCATTTTATGTGTATCTTTTGTTTTGAGGTGGGTCTCTTGTATACAGCATATGTAGAGGTCCTGTTTTCTTATCCTTTCAGCTACCCTATGTCTTTTCATTAGAGCATTTAATCCATTTACATTTAAGGTTATTATTGATATGTACTTGTTTATTGTCATTTTAATCTTTAAATGTACATTTCTCTTTTTCTAGATTTTTTTCTCCTTTGTTCTGTTTATAACAGGCCCATTAACATTTCTTGCAGAATTGGTTTGGTTGTAATGAATTCCTTGAGTTTTTTTGTTTGTTTGTCTGTTTTTGTCTGGGAAGCTTTTTATTTCTCCTTCAATTTTAAACAATAGCTTTGCTGGATAAAGAAGTCTTGGTTGTAGACTCTTGTTCTGCATTTCTTTGAATATTTTTTGCCATTCCCTTCTGGCCTCAAGTGTTTCTGTTGAGAAGTTGGATATCATCCTATGGGGGCTCCTTTGTAGGTGATTGACTGCTTTTCTCTTGCAGCTTTTAGCATTCTTTCTTTATCACTTAGCTTTGGTCTTTTAATTATGATGTGTCTTGGTGTAGGTCTTTGGGTTCCTCTTTACTGGGATTCTCTGTGCTTTCTGAACTTGTGTGACTTTTTCTTGTATCAATTCAGGGAAATTTTCAGCTATGATTTCTTCAATCAGGTTCTCTATCCCTTGTTCTTTCTCTTCTCCTTCAGGAACCCCTATGATGCAGATGTTGATTCTCGTCATGTTGTCACAGAGCTCTATTAGAGTTTCCTCACACTTTTTGATCATCTTTTTCTTTTTGCTGTTTTGCTTCCATGCTTTTGCTTATCTTGTCCTCTAAATCACTGATTTGATCCTCTGCTTTTTCCAGGCTGTTTTTAATTCCTTCTAGTGTAGCCTTCATTTCTGATATTTTGTTTGTCATTTCTGTCTGATTCTTTTTTATGATTTCAAAGTCCTTTTTGATGCCTGCTATCTCTTTGTTAAGGTACTCATTTTGTCCATCTATTGGTGTTCTAAAATCCTTGAGCATGCTAACAATCATTATTCTAAACTCTGCATCTGGTATTTTGGTTTGTTCTACCTCATTCAGTTCTTTTTCTGGGGATTTCTCTTGTTGACTCATTTGAATTCCATTTCTCTGCCTTTCCCTTTTGTCTCTGTATAGACTACTCCTTTGGATGTGTTGTCTGTGTAGTTAACTGAGTTTAGGGTTGGTGTTGTCTGCCTCCAACTTTCAGTTGTGTTGTTTCTAGATCTTCTTGGTTTGGTCAGCTATTTGTATTCTGCTGTGGGCTATCTGTTGCTACTACTCTATTTGCTATTTGTGATAGCGTTTTCTATGCCTTAGCTGGGTCAGGTATGAGGAGCCTTTCCTTAAGATACCACTCTAAGTAGGGTTGTTAGGTCCTGAGCTGATGCTCTCCATATCTGGTCACTGGATATATCAGCCCTGGACCTCCCTGGCCAGAATCTGGCACAGACCAGTGGGGGTCACTGCTTTTGACGGGCTCTTAGCAACCTTCTTGGAGCTTCAGGCAATCCAGAATTTGTGGCTGCCTCTCCTCAGCCATGATGCAGTTGTAAATATCAGCTGCACTCCTAGGCTGGCTTATATTTAGTCTTTGCCAGTGTGTGTGGCCTCTCTATTCATGAATTGTGGTCTTTCCACCAGCCGCCTGCTTCCTCCACTGCCTCAGACACTCAGGCACTGATGTGGGCTCGTGAACCACAGCTCAGGCTGCCCCACAGGGTGGAGGACCTCTCAACTCACTGAGCTTTACCCCTTGTAGTCATGTGGGCTGCCTGCTCCACCCCCCGCCTCCGGTGAGTTTGACGTCTCTCTTGGCTCTGCCCCCCCCCCACTGCTGCACAAGCTGCCTGGCTGGGCTCTGCCCCCATCACTGTGAGGGCCAAGCTTCGTGGTCACCTCCACAGCATGACTCTCTCACCCTTCGGAGGGTACTCAGCAGGTTGTGGGGCTGTGTAGCACAGACCTCAGCACTCAAAACCTGTATCCCTGATGTACCCCCTACTTCTAAGTGTCTCTCTGAACTGACTGGAGCAGGAGAGCCTCTGGTTAGTGAAGTAATTGCTTACCTTTGCTGGCTTGGTTCTCCCAGGAAGAATACCCACTTTAGGTTTGGGAAGTGACCCAGTACAGGGGTCAGAGTGGCTGTCACCCACAGTTTCTCCCTGTGCCCCTAAGACTTCACTCTCCTCTAACAACTTCAGTCCTTTCAGCGCCCCCACTCCCGGATCCCTGGGTAAGTGGCTAATCGAGACTGTCTGAGCAGTCCCTTTAAGTTGGAGCCTGGGTCTGAGAGTTCTGTCTCCCTCTTGCAAAGAGTAACCCAGCTCTTCTTTCAGCTAAATGCTGTCTGTATGCCTCCTCTAGTCTCTAGGGTTCCAGGATGGGATTCCAGTCCTGTGGCTGAGGACCCACAACTCTCCTGGCAACTAACCCCACCTTGAGAGACCCCTGGGCTTTCTCTCACTCCTGGGGACAGGGCAGCCCTTTCTGCATCTCTGCCTTTTCTACCAGCTCAGTGTGGTTCCTTCCATTATGCTTGGTTATAGATTCCTCTTAGTTTAGTCCAAAGTTGGTTTTCTAAGATGATTGTTCCTAAGTTAAGTTGTAATTCACTTTGGTTCTGGGAGGTGAGAGTTGTAATATATGCCTACTACATCGCCATCCCCCCGCCCCGGGGAAACATAATTTTTGAGAAAACTGTTTTCAGTAATATATGGGTGTGTTTAATTTTTAAATTATTATTCTATTTTATTTTTACCAAACTACTATTAGAAAACATTAGGTACATGTTAACAAATGGTCATTCTCTGCACATTTTAGTTGTAAAGAATGACTTTAAATACTTTTCTTTGGCAGAAACTGCATATATAAAGGTAGGAAAGATATTTTATGGGTGCTGATTTTCATTTTATATTGTATTTTCAGTATTAGAAATTCACATTTCAAAAACTGGTAATTGTTTCACTCACTGGGATTTATCTTTCCTTGTCCTTCCTCATTTTGAGTAGGTATAGGGGATAGCATTAATCATTCAATGTATAGATTGGTTTTTGACATTCTGGTGTTTTAAAAATTATAAATAACAGTTAATGAGCTCAAGTCTTAGAGTCTGCACTTTTACCTCATGTTTTGCCATCATGTTTGCCTCTGTTCCATCCTTATTCACCCATTTGATGCAATTCTCTGGCATGTCTCAGGAGAACTGTTTAAATATTTGATTCTAAAGTTTTTAAGACATTCTTTCTATTTGATTCACTATATTCTAGCTTCTTAAATATCTATTTTCTGCAAAGAACATTTCTGGTTTAGTGCACAGGACCCCTGAATACTGTTTTTAGTTGCTTTAAATTTCAAGACCTCATTAGTGAATGCTGCTTCCCTTTCAGTTGGAGAGAAATTTCGAGATAAAACTGTAGGATCTGGCTAAGAAATCTACAACCAGTTCAACCTTATTATGCAAGCAAACTTTGTTTGTTTGTTTGTTTAATATTTAAGATCTTATCTTTTAATTACCTAAGTTGTCATGTTGTTGAATAGAAAGTGCCCTGGGTAGAATATTCTGAGAACACTAAGAACTCCTGGTGAAATCATTGGCTTTATTTTTACTTTCCCTGGTAGTGGCTGAGATTTGACCTCATTACTGCTCCAACAACTAACACTGTATACCATGTTGACCTTGTGATGGATCTGTTAAGTAGATTTCCTGCTGAATGAGCAGCTGTTTCCAAAATGCCTACATAGTTTCTCTGGTAGAAAGAATACCAGGAAAGGAAAAACTCCATATTCTTGCCCTTTATTTGAAAAAGTGCTGGACTTATAGTTGCACATAAATCTAATGTGAGCTAAGAGTTTATTATAATTAGTAAATAAAACGATGACTTTCTGCTAAATTAGTGTAATAAAAATGAAAATCTAGAATAACAGAGAGGAAAATAGTATTAAATTTTCACTGATGAAGGATATCTGAAGCACTTTTAAACTGGGGACATCTTTTTACATATTGCTTTCAATTGGGGCATTATGTTTTAAAATTTTTAAAGAAATGAGAAATTTCAGAGAGACCAGAAAAAGATTGAAGGACCCTTGAGTGGCTCAGAAAAGTAAAACATGTATAGAAACAAAATACTTTACTCAAGATGAAAAACACAAATAGAAATATATTAGGTAATTTACAATTTTTATTTATTTTTATTTGTCAGTTGCAGTTGACATTCAATAGTCTTTTATATTATTTACAGAATGATCCTCCTATAAGTCTAGTACCCACTTGGCACCATACATAGTTATTACAATATTATTAACTATATTCCCTATGCTCTACTTTGGTAATCTCCAACTTTTAAAATGCTAAAAAGATAAAAGAAGACTTTTCAAGTCACAAGACTTATTACTTACAAATTCCAGAAATGAGGTGGGTGCTACAACAAAATGAGCTTGGGGGAGGGCAGCCCTCCATCCCAGGTCAAGAGCAAAAAGGGGCTAGAAAGCAAGGTAGCAAGCACCTATTATTAGGTAGTTAGGGCAGAGGTCACTCACTTTCTCGGGCCCAACTCTATGCAGTTATTTTCAAAGGTGCCCTTGGAAAATCAGAGCAAAAACTTGGAGCAGGAATTCTAAATTCAAGTCCTTATTTAAATATCCAGACTCTGGGTGTGAGCAGGCTTGCTATACTGTAAAATGCCTAAAAAGCAACTCCAAATAGCTGTTTTCTCATCACAGGAGCTACAGTCTTTCTCTTTCTAATACACAGATGACAGGATCTATGCATTTCTACAGAAGGCAAAAAAGAAAAAAAAAAAGTCCTCACAACTGCAAGGGAAAGAAAAGCATATTTAAAATTTTAAGTTATCCCGTATTAGAATAGTAAAGTTAGAAAACACTGGACTCCTACAAAGCATAGTAACTGTCTCTGTGGAATTCTGCTCTAAATGCATTTTGACCCTTTATTCTGAACTTTAATATTTTACTCCTTAATGATTCAGGATCCTCATTATAGTTTTTCAATTGTGAAATGAGGCTATAAAGTGAAAAGATGGGTAATATTAATTTTAATGAAAAATGTCTTTCTTGCTTATTGACATATGATTGAGTTCAGAATCATCCTTGCTGTCCTCTGTGTATCTTGTTTTGAGGGTTAGGTGAAATAACTATTCTAGGTGCTCTCTTCAAAGAATAGCTTTTGTCATGTGAAGAAAACAAATTTTATAGTATGTACATTATGTGTCAGTTCTTTGGAATGTTTCAACACAAGTCATCCTCTTTGAATAAGGTGTTTGTTAAGTTTTGTTTCTTTTAGTGCTGCTATATGTTTGATGATTATCTGCTTCTGAGGGTCAGAGTATCAGATTATTAGACAATCCTACTTATAATACCTGTCAAAACAAGGAATGACCCACTAGCATTAACCACTATCCATACTACCATGAAATAGCTTTCCAATGTGATTACGTATTTCAGGAAATGTGAATAATAAATTTCTAAGTGACCAGGTTAGGGAAATTTCTTATATGACACCTATATTTATAACCTCTATTCATATGCAGTGTGAGGTGCATTATAGAAAATACACCTGCTAGGCAATCAAATGAAGAATCATAAAAATTATAAAGATTTTAATTTGATATTTTCACTAATTGAAAGGGGATGCTTGGATACATACTTAAGTTTATAATGAAGATTAGGAACATTTCCAAACTATCGTATTTCCCCATGTATAAGATGCACCTATTTTGAAAATTTGGGGCTCTAAAAACTGGGTGGTCTTATACAGTGGTTGTAGATTTTTTTACTTGCATTTACCACTTTTTCACATTTTTTTTTGTGCTCATTGTTGATGACAGTGATTCATCATCAGACACAGATGAGGACAAGTTAATGAAGGGGAGTATTGACAGTGATGAGGAGTTGTATCAATTTTATGATAAATAAAACTTGAGTTCAATAACTTTATGTAATACATTTTTTTTTCAAAATTTGGGCCCCCAAATTAAGGTGTGTCTTATACATGGGAAAATATGGTACTTCAGTGTTTTATGGATACATATTGAAAAATATGGAAAGATGTGCCCCAGTTGGGGCAAAAGTAAGTTTACAGTTCATTTGGAAAATAATAATACAAGTATAAATTCTGTGTTTCATGTACTCACAACTGTGAACCTACTTTTGCCCCACCCTATATACACCTATGTGTGTAGATATATACCGTATAGTAGTTACCGCAAGGGAATAGAATCAAGCAATGTGCAGGGGAAGGGTATTTTATACTATATACTGTTCGATATTGAAAAATTTTTATTCCATTATATGGGTTTTATGTAAAGAATGACAATATTTTTTAAAATACCCACAGTCATATATTATTCAATAAAAATGCAGAGATACTAACGATGGCATATTTCCCATTTCTTACACTAGTGAGTCTGCCTCTATGGTCCTGTGTCTCCACTTACTTTTGTTTTTATGGTGACTGAGAAAGATAAAAAAATTATTTTTATTTACATTCAAAGAAGTAATAGGCAAAAAATACATTTCACTGTTTTATTTAAAAATAATATCTGAGAAAGTAATCAATGAGCTAAGGTACACAATGAAGAATTGATGCTTCTCATCTCCGTTTCTGTCTGTCCCAATCTGCTATCCCTCCCCTTGTCTCTCTCACTAAAAAAAGAAAATCAACTATACTAAATGGCTTATTTATAATATCAAAATGGAAAATTTTCATACTAAACTATTTATTTCACTGCCTTTAGTACAGTATAATCATTCTTCCATGTCCAAAATTGTAAGAAAGGTAGCTAAATAACCAATGCTTGAGTCTATAGAAATAAAAATAATCAGATAATTAATTATATAAAATGACAAATTTTGACATGATCTTGTTAGCCTTCTATTTAAAGGCATGCTTTGGATCTACTTAAACAAACTTATGTTTTAATAAGTATTGAACTTAAAGGCTGAATAGATCAGAACCAAACTGTCTGTATTACTGGGACATGCACATAAATATTGAATAGATACACAGAACTGAAATAGTTCTACTTAATGACTACTGTACTTAGTGCATTTGCAGAAAAACTTTGAATTTCTAAAAATATTCTAAACTTTAATTTTCAAAGAGCCACAAATAATTTGCCTTGTGATACAAATTATTTGTAATTCGCCTGACCGGGCAGTGGCGCAGTGGATAGAGTGTCGGATAGGGATGCGGAGGACCCAGGTTCGAGACCCCGAGGTCGCCAGCTTGAGTGCAGGCTCATCTGGTTTGAGAAAAGCTCACCAGTGTGGACCCAAGGTCACTGGTTTGAGCAAGGGGTTATTCTGTCAGCTGTAGCCCCACGGTCAAGGCACATATGAGAAAGCAATCAATGAACAACTAAGGTGTCACAATGAAAAACTAATAATTGATGCTTCTCATCTCTCTCCGTTCCTGTCTGTCTGTCCCTATCTATCCCTTTCTCTGACTCTCTCTCTCTGTCCCTGAAAAAAATTATTTGTAATTCATGTTAAAAATTTTGATAATTTCTGTTCCAGTGAGGAATAACATTGAATAACTGTCATTTATTATATAAAAATCTGAGCCAAACCCTAAATTTAATTGACAAAAAATTGCCATAAAAGCTATTGGGGGTAAAAGTTTCAATGACAAGATACACTCTATAAAATCATAACTTTTACTTACTTATAAATTAACTTGACATGACTCTTCTTTGTTAATGCTCTTTCAAACAGTGAAAAAAACAAATATTGAAGTTGAAGATGTTTTCATTGATTTAGGTTAAGTCATAATTTTTTTAATTTTTTATTTTAATGAAAGGAGGGAAGGCAGAGAGATAGACTCTCACATGTGCCCCTACGGGATTCTTACAGCAAGCCCACTAGGGGGCCAGTGCTCAGCCCATGCAGGGCCTTTGCTCCGTTGCTCAGCAACTGAGCCTTTTTTTTTTTTTTTTTTTTAGCACCTGAGGCGGAGGTCACAGAGCCATCCTTAGCACCTAAGGCCAATTTGCTTGAATCAATCGAGCCAGGGCTGCAAGAGGAGAAGGAGGGAGGGGTGGAGAAGCAGATGATCGGCTCTCCTGTCTGCCATGACTGGGAATCAAACCCAGGACTTCCACATGCCACCAACGCTTTACCACTGAGCCAACCAAATAGGCTGGGGCCAGTCAGAATTCTAAAAATTGGAATAATTTTATTTAAAAGGTGTTACCAGCTAAGAAGAAATATTTTTTTTAAAAAATAAAAGTTGTTACTAGCTGAGAAAAAAACCATTATAACTATGTCCTAGTTATCGACATTTTGGCTAATATCAGGGAAGTGCTTTGTATTCTTCCCATTAGCAATCCCTTCCACAGCTTTGCCTCAAAATCCAGACTGATAATTCCTTTTCCAGATTGAAGGACTTTGTCTCATCTCCATAGAATCAGAGTGTCGTGTCTCTCCCTGGTGACCACAGCTGAGTGGTCAAGAACTGAGGACACCAAATAATTGTAGTTTTAGATATAGTACTTAAAAGTGTATTTTTCTGTGTGTGATAATTGGCACAATAGGACATAATAATTGTAAGTTTTCCCATTGTTTCTGGAAAGATGTATATTTTATAACCTTGAGTCTTACAGAGTATTCAGTCCTAATTAATCTCTAGTTCCTTTATTTTAAAGTAATTTTAGATTAATTCAATCAGTTTTAAATAACCTGCTTTTGCCCTAGCTGGTTGGTTCAGTGGATAAATAACCTACTTTTTAAGTGAAATTTCATATTGTTAGTGTTCATAACTGATATTATTATAATTCTTTAGTCTGGTAGAAATAATGCCTCTACGCTAAAATAGATTAGCAGTATTAATTTAATAGAATATTCATAATTCTTTGCTCCTGTTATAAAAAGAACATTGCTTACATCATTCATTACTTAACAATATTTTATTAATTCCCTTCTCACTGATGGTGAATACTGTGCAATAATAATAGCACTGAGAATTGAACGCAGTACCCATAAAGAATACTGTTAGCTTCAAAGTCAGTCTCTAAAAAATTAATATTTTAGATTAGGCCTAAAATATTAATACAAATTAATAGATTGGAGAATTAAACTGAAATGAGTATTTCCTCATTTTTAGCACTTGAATTTTTTAACAATTTTAAACAAAAATAAAGTTGTAATCTTAATATAAGATGTGACGTAATAACTAGCAGTTTTCAATATTCACATGTTATTTAGCAAATGAGAATGAAAAATGAACTCTTCCACTAATGTGCAGCTCTACCCTTTATAAAACAATATTCGGAAAAATTGACAGAGTTTTGCAATAATTGTACGTATTTTTTTTCTAAAAGTTTTTGTGTATGTGTTTGTGTATAAACATCATGTTTGATCAAAAAGTTCTGGATGGAAAGAACTTACTTGCTTGTGTTATGATCAGTTATATGATCATAATGACAATGACTTCATTCTTCTTGTGTACTAGTCTGCCATGTTAATGTCATTAAATCTGTTTTAGAGTTTGCATGTGGTGTTCACTTTAGTAGCCACTATCTCTTGACATGATAAGTAATACTTTATGATCTTTTTTATTATATTATACTATAAAATTTCAGTACTGTACTCTGAAATTTTATAATAAAATGTGTGTTGTTGGCTGAGTTAATTATGATGATCTTTAGTGTTTTCATTATAATATAATATTTTCCTGTTTTGGTCTCAATGAGAGGCTTCTATCTATCTCATCCTGATACATATTCTGAAATGAGGTAATGAGTAAATGTGTTTGGATTTCATTTTATACTAATTTGTGGGGTTTTTTTTAATTTTAAGTTTCAACAAGTATTTTCTGCCAAATGCCAGATCTGACCTTCCAGTTATGAGGCAATGACAATTTGGCACATGCATGTTATTGCTATTAGGGTCTTGGCTGTCCTAAAATAATAATTATTGTTACAAAATTTTTCATTAAACATAAAACATAATAAAAATGCAGCCAATACTTTACAAATGCTGTAGTTTACCTCAAAATATCACCTTATGCTAATTATATGTAAATATTTGTTGGCCTAATAAAAATAACAAAATTTATTTTTCACAGGATGTATAGATAGAGCAAGCATATATGCGTTGTAAGGTTACTTGACCTCTGTGTGTTTGTTTTTTATGACCATCAGACTGTTAATATTTTTTTAAACAGTTTGCATGACTCTGATTATAAAATATGGCTTAAATGCAAGATTTGAATGAACTCTAAATGAACTATCTGGTGGGTGGTGAATATCTCTTTAGAGACTGAACCGATCAAGTTCCTCTGAGTGCAGCACCATTGATAACCCTGTCCCAGGAGAAGGAGTAGAAGCGGAGGCTGCATCTATGAATTCTGATGAGCCAGAGGCCTGTTTTACAGATGGTAAGAGAAAAATCAAGACCTTGGTTCATAAGCACTTATTAGTGTTTTGGGTTTTGTCTTAAAGCTAACATTTACTAGGGATTGTTTAGTAAAAAGTTGACTACTCCTTTCCTTTCTGAGTCAGACATGGCTCTATGACCAAGGGCAAGTCATTAGAGCTTTCTTTTTATTTATTTTTTTTATTGTATTTATTTTTAATGGGGTGACATCAGTAAATCAAGATACATATATTCAAAGATAATATGTCCAGGTTATCTTAAAGTTCAATTATGTTGCATACCCATCACCCAAAGTCAGATTGTCCTGTCACCCTCTATCTAGTTCTCTTTGTGCCCCTCCCCCTCCCCCTTCCCTCTCCCTCGCATCCTTCTGATACCCTACTAACAATAATTTACAATAGCAGTGTGCTATACTACTAAACCACTCTACTAACTGTAGGATGTTCATACATTTCATTTTAAGTCCTTAATTCATGTTCCTAGCTCCACAGGAACACTAGAGTACAATTTAATGGGCTAAGTGTCACTATTGTTCTTTTCATCAAAAGTTTAAGTTATGTGCTATCAGTAAAGCATTTGATGCTGTTAACCACGGTCCATATCAACATTCTTCCACCATTTGTTTCAGAGGCCACGCTGTACCTGTGTTCTTCTTTCACAGCTCTGAGAGTTCTGAGTTTCTTCCCTCATTTTTTTAGTGACTGGTTTTATATACATTCCTTAAATAATGATGACCCCCACATTTTGATGCTTTGTTATCTTCTTAACCTCTATTCCTAAGGGTTTCATCCATGTCTAGAGCTTGAACAGCCATTTCTGTGTTGTTGACTTTTATATCATTACCTTTACTCCTATCCTCACTCTTGAATTCTGATCTGCCTACAATTCCCCATTATCTGCAGCCTTTAAACATCAGAAGTTTAATAAGTTTAAAACAAACTTTACTGGATTCTCACACATAACATTCTAGTTCCTTTGATCTTCATCTCATTTAGTGACATCATGATTGATTCTGCTTCTCAAGCTACGGACTTTGAGTCAGTCCTGATCTCTTTCTAACCAGAAGTTGATCACAAAAACCACAAGTTGAACAGAAACTCCGAGGATAATGTCCAAGTCCTACAGCATAATCTGATGCACACTAAAATTTAAGAGCCATTGGTTCATAAGATAAAACCTGAAGTCCTTAATTTGGCATGTAAAGCCCTCTACCTTTGGCCTCCATATATTCTTTTCTAACACTATCTTCTTTCATTCCTTTTCCTTTTCTGCCTTTTTCTTACTACTCCTGGATTTTTTTAGAGACTTTATTCTCTAAAAAAGTAGTAAATTTGAACTAGACCTAGAAAAGTATGCAGTATTTTCTAAGCAATGCTTGTGTCATCTAAGTAAAAACACAAACCTAGAGTAGGGTTGCAGTATAATTCAGTAATATCAAACACAGGATGTGAAGCCTGATAAACCGAGTTCTATGTAAAATACAGCTAACTCCCTGTGAAAACAAGAACACAATTTAAAATTTTATACTTCAGATACCTTATCTGTAAATTGGGTAAAACAACCACATCCATATCATAGGGTTGTTAAAGAGATTATGTGAGATAACACAATTTAATTTTTTTTTTTGTTATTGTATTTTTTGTATTTTTCTGAAGCTGGAAACAGACAGACTCCCGCATGCGCCCCACCGGGATCCACCCGGGACGCCCACCAGGGGCGATGCTCTGCCCACCAGGGGCGATGCTCTGCCCCTCTGGGGCGTCGCTCTGCACGACCAGAGCCACTCTAGTGCCTGGGGCAGAGGCCAAGGAGCCATCCCCAGTGCCCGGGCCATCTTTGCTCCAATGAAGCCTTGGCTGCGGGAGGGGAAGAGAGAGACAGAGAGGAAGGAGGGGGGGTGGAGAAGCAAATGGGCACTTCTCCTATGTGCCCTGGCCGGAAATCGAACCTGGGTCCCCCGCACGCCAGGCCGACGCTCTACCGCTGAGCCAACCAGCCAGGGCCGAGATAACACAATTTAATTAGCACAGTACCTGTCCTTTCCTTTTTGTTTTTACACTATTTTTTTTTTGTATTTTTCTGAAGTTGGAAACAGGGAGGCAATCAGACAGACTCCTGCATGCACCCCACTGGGATCCACCTGGCACGCCCACCAGGGGGCGATGCTCTGCCCATCTGCGGTGTAGCTCTGTTGTGACCAGAGGCATTCTAGTACCTGAGGCAGAAGCCATGGAGCCATCCTCAGTGCCTGGGCCAACTTTGCTTCAATGGAGCCTTGCCTGCAGGAGGGGAAGAGAGAGACAGAGAGAAAGGAGAGGGGGAGGGGTGGAGAAGCAGATGGGTGCTTCTCCTGTGTGCCCTGGCCAGGAATCAAACCCAGGACTCTTGCATACCAGGCCGACGCCCTACCACTGAGCCAACCGGCCAGGGCCTACAGTATTTTTTAAACAATTCTACATGGAAGCTATGACGGCATTGATGCTACACCTTAGCTGTTTTTGTTTTGTGTGTGTGTGTGTGTGTGTGTGTGTGAGAGAGAGAGAGAGAGAGAGAGAGAGAGAGAGAGAGGGAGGGAGAGAGAGACAAACAGATTGGAAGGGAGAGAGATGGGAATCATCAACTCATAGTTGCGGTCCCTTAGTTGTTCATTGATTGCTTTCTCAAAAGTGCCTTGATTGGGTGCTCCAGCTGAGCCGGGGAGCCATTGCTCAACCAGCAACCTTGGCCTCAAGCCAGTGACTATGGAATCATGTCTATAAGGCCACACTCAAGCCGGTGACTTTGGGGTTTTGAACCTGGGTCCTCAGCATCCCAAGCTGATGCTCTGTCCACTGCACTACTGCCTGGTCAGTCGATTTTGTCCTTAAAATAATGTATTTCTGTTAATTAGGTAGGAGACAACTCAATTTCTCCAAAATGTTCTGTATTCATCAACTTCCTTTGAAATGACAATAACTAATCTAACTTGAATAACACAGAAACCAACTCCTTTGTGCCTTTTATTGGAAATAAAATGTGGAAAGAACACTTGTTTTAGAGGATTTATAAATTTTAAAGAAATTTTTAAGAGGTGGTGAAACAATGATTAATTTCCCTAGTGAATTGTTTACATTAATTATACTGATCATGCTACTATATTTTATTAATGGGTAATCCGTCCTGGAAGAGGTCATTGGTTTCCTTATTATTTGAAATCATTGGTTTAACATGATGAAACCCAGTATAAACTTTATGTAATGGATCATGAGAGCAAATTAATGAAACCACCCAAAATATATATGATTTACCCTCAGGGGCCTATTAAAATGTTTGCGGTGTCTTTGTTATGTTTACATTTAATTAATAGTTCTTTTGAAAGAGAATGTGTGACAATGGTGCTAACCAGCTCAATTGGAAATCTAGGCCTTTGCATGAAAGCCAGACAAGCAGTCAAGTGCTCCCACCTCAAAACAGGAGAAGCTCTCTGAGGGGCGGCACATCCTGAAGGCGATATGTATGAAGCTTCAATGAAGCTTCTTCTCAGATCAAATGTTTACTAACTTTTCTAATTCGAATGCATAGCTCCTTTTCTTTATTATTTTTAATTTAAATGTTAAATTTTTCAATCACTTTCTCTCTGAGCCTCTTTGGGTCATAACTCTGTTCAATGTTTCTTCGTGAAGCTTTTTGTTCCCTGACTTCTCTTTCACCGCAGCCTTCACTGCATCTCTGCACCCCACGTCTCTGACTTCTCCTTCCAGCCTTGCTCTCCTTTCACCTGTCCCGGGGGGATGCAAGTAAATTTTTAACCACCAGCTTTCCAAGAAAAGAAAATAGTATGCATATGTACACCTGTTTATTATAAATTTTACTGATATAAAGGCTATGTATTGCTCAGTTTATAATAATAATGTGAACAATATTCTTTGTTACACATTCTATACAGCTCATTGATTCTCACAGAATGATTTTGTTGAATTTTGCCAAAATTTTGTATTGATTGAGAATCAATGACTGCAGTTGATGAACAAGCATAGTTTTAACCTGGAAGTTGGCTGGTGTTTTCAGTGATGTTAACCAGCATGGTGAAAGTGAAACAAAGAAGCTATATGACGCATTCACCAATGGTGGAGCAAATCTTTGCTGAATCAGATAATAGAATTTGAATAATGAAAAAATATTTTCTCAATTTTTTGTCTTATTCAATGTAATGGTTACAAACATGACATACTTTTACTGTTTTATCTGATTTATTAGCATTTCCTTCATCACTTTAAATCTCTTCTAGAAAATTAATAAGCGCTGATCTATAGCATTTGATGACTTTTGTAGTGTGAACGTTCCCACCATGGATGATCCCAAACTACTACAACTTCAGTACACGTGGGGTTGGGATGAGATGCACAATAACCCAAGAGTATAATGAATTTCCGCCATTGAGATAAAATACAAAAGTATTCTCAGAAACATAGATAATAGTAAAATTATTGTAAACTAATATGTTTTTAATATTTATTACCTTTTTTAAAACAAGTTATCATTTTAAATTTATACAATAGAATTTTTGATAATGGCTGTATTTAACAAATGTGCTAGCAAAATATCCTGCCACTTTAATAATGTGTTATTAAGAGCTGGTGTGAGCTGGCTCCCTGATACCACTGAATTCTGCCCCTTAATATTGCTGTTCTAGAATGTTCCAGACTTGATTCTTTTCTCTCCTTACCCTAAGTAATATTTCTGTCTGACCTCAGAAACTGTCCAGATCTTAGATGATACAAACATGCTACTGTTCTTACATATTCTTTTCTAGCTCAGACTTTTTCTCTGAGATTCAAATTCACACCTCCAAATATCTACAGAATATCCATACTTAGAGGTTTCATTAGCATCTTAGACTCATTACCTGCCAAGTGGCTCCTGCTCCCGTCATCATCCTGGGCTCTTCCTTTTCTCTCACATCCATATCCAATTAGTCACCAAATCCTACTGATTATACCTGCTAAACGTGTCTTGAATCTGTTATTATTCTTAGTGCCCTGAACCAGAATTCTAAATGGTTTTCTGGGTCTTTCCTTACCTTTACCCCTCTTTTTTCTCCTCTTTCAACTTACCCTCCACACAACTGTTGGCGACATCCACTTAAATTGTAATCTGCCTAATTACTCTGCTTACAACCCTGCACTGACTCTTTAATGTTTACAGGATATAGACCCAACTCCTTAAGGCAGGGGAAATGCTTTCTGTAACCTGATCAATTCCTCTAACCTCCCCTGTGCCTCCGTGTATACTTTGCTTTCATCACAATTCTGAACTGCTTATACTTTCTATACACAACACATTTTGCTGCCCCTTGGCCTGGAGTTCCATGAAAACCACTTTTGGCTAGTACTTTGATTCAATTCAGGCTCTGCCTCTTCTAGGAAGCCTCTTTAGACATCTTCTCAACAAGCCATGGTAGGTGGACTTCTTCCATGCTACCAAAATACCCCTGTGTATCTGTCATTGTAGTTGCTTAATAAATTACAGTCATTTACTTCTATATCTGTTTGCCTAACCAAAACCAAAAATAAATTCCCCAAGGAAAGGAAACTATGATATATACAGAGCTAAATATATAGAAGATATTCATTAAATGTTTATTGGAGAAATGAATGAATAAAACTAAATCATTTTAAGTTAAGATTTTAGTGTCAGATTTGTTTTCTTTTTTTTTCCATTTTTTAAATTAAATTTAATGCAGTGACATTGATAAATCAGGGTACATAGGTTGAGAGAAAACATCTCCAGATTATTTTGACATTTGATTATGCTGTATACCCCTCACCCAAAGTCAAATTGTCTTCTGTCACCTTCTATCTGGTTTTCTTTGTGCCCCTCCCTTCCCCCACCCCCTCTCTCCTTCCTCACCCCATCCCCCCCACTCCCATTTCCATCACATTCTTGTCCATGTCTCTGAGTTTCATTTTTATGTCCCATCTATGTATGAATTCATATAGTTCTTAGTTTTTTCTGATTTACTTATTTCACTCCGTATAATGTTATCAAGGTCCATCCATATTATTGTAAATGATCTGATGTCATCATTTCTTATGGCTGAGTAGTATTCCATAGTATATATGTACCAAAGCTTTTTAATCCACTCATCCTCTGATGGAAACTCGGGCTGTTTCCAGATCTTCACTATTGTGAACAATGCTGCCACAAACATGGGGGTGCATTTCTCCTTTTGGAGCCGTTCTATGGTGTTCTTGGGGTATATTCCTAAAAGTGGGATAGCTGGGTCAAAAGGCAGTTCGATTTTTGATTTTTTGAGGAATCTCCATACTGTTTTCCACAGTGGCTGCACCAGTCTGCATTCCCACCAGCAGTGCAGGAGGGTTCCCTTTTCTCCACATCCTTGCCAGCACTTACTCTGTGTTGTTTTGTTGATGAGCACCATTCTGACTGGTGTGAGGTGAAATCTCATTGTGGTTCAGATTTGTTTTCAACTTAGAGTACTTGAAACAATTCATCAGCATCTTCTAATCAAGATCTATTTTTTAAACATAATTTTAGGACTTTCTCAAAGATTGGTTTTGTTCATTTGTTTGTTTGTTTGTTTTATGGAGGAGTTGAAGCTGCACCAGATTGCAGACAAGATCTACATTAAGGAAACTGTATCTTTCATCAAATTTAGTGTTCATTGTTTATCTAGATTGTAAATCAGAAAAAACTAAGAACTATATGATTCCATACATAGGTGGGACATAAAAATGAGACTCAGAGACATGGGCAAGAGTGTGGGGGTTTTGGGGTGGGGGGGAGGAGAGGGAGGGGGTTGGGGGAGGGGAGGGGCACAAAGAAAACCAGCTAGAAGGTGACAGAAGACAGTTGGACTTTGGGTGATGGAAATGCAGCATAATCAAATGTCAAAATAAACTAGAGATGTTTTCTCTAAACATATGTACCCTGATTTATCAATGTCACCCCATTAAAATTAATAAAAGTAAAAAAAAAAGATTGTGAATTAGGGTTGTATTAGGATTGCTATAACAACAACAACAACAAAAGCTGTTTAAACACTGTAGAAGAGATTGGTGAGAAATAGGGTAGTAAAGAAGACAAGAATATACTTTAAGTTAGAAATAACTGACACATACTAAGAAAATAGCAGAGAGAGCTAGGAGATGAAAGACGGAAGCACTCAAGTTGATTCTATTTGAAGCTGCAGGTCTGTTAGAAAGTATTTAGATGAGGGACCAGCATAGGGAAATCTTTGCATTAAATAATGTATTTTAAACATTTTATTAATTCCGAATATCAAGATTTTACATGCATGTCTTTCTTGCCAGGTTGCGTCCGGAGATTCCCATGCTGCCAAGTTAACACAGACTCAGGGAAAGGAAAAATCTGGTGGAACATCAGGAAAACATGCTACAGTATAGTTGAACACAGTTGGTTTGAAAGCTTTATTGTTCTCATGATCCTGCTCAGCAGTGGTGCTCTGGTAAGTGATCTGACACTTAAAGCAATATGTTGATTGTCAGGACTTTTAATAAATGAATTGGAAGATAAACATATCTTGTCAAGTTGTTTTACTTAACAGTTAATCCCTATGATTAATACCAAGGATAAAATTTTGGTTCAGCTTAATAAATATTTACTGAGCACTACTGCATGCCAGATATTATTCTTACTGCTCTGAATGCAAAGGTGGATAAGATCCAGGTAAGATAGGGAACTCAGAGAGCCATTAGGGAAGGGAGAAACACAAGTCATTAACGAACCAGGGTGTGTTTAGAAGTGAAGAACATACTTGATAAAACCAGTAGCAAGAACCATTGTCTGCTTGGGATTTTAGAAAAGTATGATGTTTTTGCAAGATCTAGAACGATCAATGGTAATTTTTCAGCAGAGCAAGGTGGTCTGAGGGGAGCATCGTACAACTGGAAGGAAGCATAAAATAGCATCAGATATGCCGGAATTTAAAAGTTGCCAAACTGAAGGAAGTGTTTTGGAAGGAAGAGCAAATACAGAGAGGAAAGTAGTGGCCAGAGATGCTATACCAAAGAGGTCGTGTCAGCTTATAAAGCATTTTGGATGTTATTATAAGGGAAAATAAAGTTTTAGAGTGAAAACGGGACAAGTTTCTCACCAACCACCTTCTGTGAGAGTTGAAAGGAATCTGGGAGTTACAAGCTCCCTGATAATTTTCTTAATTTGTTTTTCTTTCCTGCTGACACTAACAGAGGTGAGCCATTAGAAGCCCAGTTCCAGCTAGAGATGCCACTGGAAATTCCACTATACTAAAACAGAATTTGCAAGAACTTTATAAATTGCCTCATAAGACAGTCTTGATGGATCTGGAATTTGATTTTATTCTCTTTACAATAAGTTATATCCTGTTACTCTTTCATGGATGCTGATGAAAGATATGAGATTTTTGAGTCAGAGACAAAAGACTATTACTCATGGCATAGAAAGCAGATCCTACTTCAATGTGTTTGTGTAGTTTCCCTTTGTCCCCAGATCCCATGGGCCCAAAGCATGGAACTAAATGTGCATGGTTCACACAGTGGGTTACCATCGCTGCTGAAGAGCACTAAGTTTAGGGAACCCAACTTCTTATACCAAGCAGTAAGCAACCTTGCTCTTTGTCCCAGAGGGTGACACTGTCTCATCTCTCAACGTTGCTTGCTGCAAAAACAACCCTGAGAAATGGCCTGGATATAGAGTAGTCAGGGCTTTGCATTCTTGGCATACCCAACAAGAACATGTGGGGACATTCAGGGTATACCGTAGATTGCCTATCCTAACAATTCTCCTCTCTCAAAAACAGATAAATAAGAAGATGCTACTTCACTTTTCTGGTGGAGTGCAAGTAGAAATAGTATTGACATTATCTTGAATTCCTAATAACTAAGGAAGTTTATCTCATTCTGAATTGTATATGACTGAGACTCAGAAAAAGAGATTACAAAAAATTAAAGAAAAGCTGAGACTAATGCCTTGCTCAAAATGTCTAAAAAGGAAGATAAACATTTTTAAGAAGAGGCACTCAAAACTGAAATTCAAATGAATCAGAGAAGGAAAAGAAGGGAAAACTATTTCAGGAAGCTGCTGTTTGTACTTAGGGAATTTGCCAATGGAGATGGATTTTTTAAAACACCTGTTTATAAAATAAATAAAAAGAAATAGCTCTAATTCAGTACATATTTATTATATTTCAAGATCTTTATATAGCTCTTCTCCTTTAATTGTCAAAGAATGATATTACGATATTTTGCTTATTTTACCCATGAGGAAACCAGCTATAGAGTTTTAAAAGTTGCTTAATGTCTCCAAGCTAGTAAATGACAGAGCCATAACTTAAGTAATATCTAAAATCAAAGCCACTATATATTTTTGCTATGTTGTGGCTCCTAGTCAGGGAGTACATGCCTGATAGATGAATAAGTGGTAACTGAAATGAGTAATAGTAAAGCCTATGCCCCAAATCAGATAGAACTCATGTCATGACCTCTTTGTCTCCTTGCTCCCACATCCACAAAATTAGTCTTAGAAGGGAGGAGCCTGAAGGCTGAACTCTGTTTCCGGCTCTGGGTCTTATCAGAGCAGGGTGCACTCGGGCAGTGTATTTGGCTATTGGCATCTACTGGTCCTGCTCTGCACTCCTCTTCCTTGTGATCAAGTCCTCCCTTATCTCCTGCCACAGTTTCTGTCTGGGTAGCTGGCCTGATTCTTCTACAACTTGGAGAACGGAGGGAGGAAAAAACCTGAAGACTGAAAGACTCCCCTTGTACTTTAATTCCATGACTTTCAGATCTCCTGCCAGCTGCTGGAACCTTTTTTTAACCTCTTAGTAAATCTGCCCATTCTTTCTGTCCCAACCTCTTTGTTTTCTTCAATATTCATACCAACAGTTTGCAAAAGTGCAAAGGATCATTTTTAAGGTATTGATAGAAGAATTTGGAATAAGAAGAATAAGAATGGCACAGGCCATGGCTGTGGACAAATAGTATAAATGTTAACCACTAAGGATCACTGGCCCTTTTGCTTTTAATTTCTCCAACATGATGAATATTGTTCAGGTAAGACCTGAAGGAAAGTCTTCAAATCCTGGTGTCACGGAGAACACAGGGTGAGAAAGGTGTATTAGAGTGGCCCACCCTGGAATCATGTCTTAAATTATGATATCTTATCCAATTTGAAGAGGAATAAAGGGGAAGTTAGATGAAGTGGAAATCCCTACAAGTGCCAGATAGCTCTTTTAGAGGGTTTTAAACACTTTCATATTTTTGTGCCCTCTTTCTCATGACCTCTGTGACTAGAGGCTGGTAGGAAGTCTAGAACTGGGTGTTATACAATAGCTATAAACCAGAAGTGAGTTGGCCCACAAAAGTTCAGTGGGTTTTTTTAATCAAAATTTCATTTCCTGCATTTGTTATGAATCATAAGCTTTCAGTTGTAAATGAATCAAAATTTGAATATTATTTCCACAGGCTTTTGAAGATATATATATTGAAAAGAGAAAGACCATTAGGATTATCCTGGATTATGCAGACAAGATATTCACTTACATCTTCATTCTTGAAATGCTTCTAAAATGGGTAGCATATGGTTATAAAACGTATTTCACCAATGCCTGGTGTTGGCTGGATTTCTTAATTGTTGATGTATGTACCTTGAGTGAAACTTAAAAGAGGAATGCTTCTTATAATTAAGTGTTCTACATAGCCTTCACTAATGTATATTTTGTTTGGTTAGCTTTTTGTACTTCCAGGCTATAAGTTTATGTTTTTAGAAATATTAATACAGACAGTAGAAAACTATCTCTGAGGAATATTAAAAGAGAAACCTTTCAACAAATGTAAACTCTTTAAAGTACCTTTATAACATGTATAATTTATTCTGGGGTGTGTTTTCTGAAATCAAAGAAGACATGATTTTTAAGTATACATACATGATGTGGATATTGTTTTTGGGAATATAAACAAATAGAAAAACTGGAAGGTGGGAGGTGGGAATGGAAAAGGGCAGAAACACAGATTAAACATAATATATTGATTTGTTCACAATATAAAGTTAGAAAATAAGGTGATGGATGCATCAAATTGTCTGATATGTAAGCTGAAAGTTAAGTGAAAATGGTGGTATTAAAGCAAATATGTAGCTCTGTGTTAGGGAGAAGAGAAGGTCTGGAATTTCAAAATATTTATCTCAGTCATATGACAAAGAAAACAAAAATTACTCACAGTTCTTATGCCATTTAAACATCCACTTTACCATATGTCTCTAGAGTGGCAGTGGAGCAGAGACATTGGCAATAACAATTTCAATTAATAAATTCAGAGAAACTGATTATTTGGATGATAGGAAGTACATAAGAATGCTTCAGTTTTTGTATTATTTTTAACAAAGCAAAATATTTTTTAATCATCTTCTTGAAATAGCCAGGAAACAGATCCTGAAACAGCCTGTAAGTTGAAACTTCAAATAAAAATTAATGATACAACACCCAGTATTGTCAATTCATTCTTATTTTGTGTACTCTATTTCATTTTATATTTTAATGCTATAACTTGATTATATATAATATAAAATACAAATAATATATAATATAATATCATTAAATTGTATCATGTAATTATTATATATGATATTAATATATTTTTTAAAGTTTTCTTAAATTAATTTATGAGCTCAATCTCCTAATCTTATTTTTCTCAGAAGGAACTATGTTCTTCAATCTTTTATTAATTATCCTACAGTTTCCAAAATTTAATCTTTGTGGTTAGGGAAGGAGCATCCTATAACTAGTCATAGTTTTTTGGAGATTTTTTTTTCCATCCAAAGTCTGGAATTAGAGGACAACATAAATATTTATATAGCACCAACAAGTGCTCTAAGATTTTACTAAGAGTTTGCATTACCAAACTTTGCAGAAAAGGTAAATTAATAGAGTATTATTCATAGATATCAAAATTACAAGTAAACATGACTATAAACAGCAAAAATTTGACTGCAAAGTTAAGCCAAACTAATCATATTGACTCAAAAATTCTGTTTCTCAACTTTCTGTAAAGCTCAGTAAACTCTTTCCTTTTCAACAGCTTAATATGTAAAATATTAACAGCAATAACATTTTTTATTTTTATAAGTGATGTACAAAAAATTTTTTCCCAAGGAATACATTATACCTCATATGTTCTCTTGGGCTTCTTGTATGAAAAAAGAAATCTGTTTTTTGATACCTTATATTAATGATTTCATATTGTTTGTTTTTAGATTCATCTTTTGTGTATATGTTACCTAGTTACTGCCTATAAAATAAATGATAAAGTGGATGCTTTTGTAATATAATAGTTTTAAAAAACAGCTAACCAAAATAAAAAAGAAAGTTTTTTTTTCTTAACCTATAAATATGGTGGGTCTTCAAAATATTATTATAATCAGAGTTATTTTCATCACGCAGCTTAGGAAATAAAAGTTTACAACTAGAATTGAGTTTATTTTAAATTAAGTAAGAGATATGACTATTTAATATTTGAAAATATTGTGACTCTTAATATTTAAGGCTAGGTAATATGCAGAACTTAGGGAAGTATTTAGCTTTAGTTTAAAATATTATTTATTTTGAAAAAGTATATAAATGTATATGGAAATAGGTATATTTAGGCAATAACTAGAGAACTTGATATATAAAATCATATTGTTCTTGTTGAGCTGCTCTTAGTGAATTTGAAATCAACTTTTCCTTTTCATGCTTTATTATTTTATTCAAGTAATTAATGAAAATTTTATTTTTTGTAGGTTTCTCTGATTACTTTGGTTGCAAACACTCTTGGCTACTCAGACATGGGCCCCATTAAATCCCTTCGGACACTTAGAGCTCTAAGACCTCTAAGAGCTTTATCTAGATTTGAAGGAATGAGGGTAAGAAAATACTAACCTTCCTAACATAATGTATTTTTTATAATATTCTTATTGTTTAAATGGAGTACAAAATATTTAAAAATGGATATGTAGAAATTATGAACTGTTTATATTTATGCAAACACATATACATATATGTTAACTGTTTATGTATATAAAGGTGTATTCATGTACATATACACATAGTGTTTCATTGCATATTGTTTAACAAATATTAATCAAACATTGTTAGGTGATGATACAAGTAAGTAATTTTTTCGTCTTAAATGAAAATCCTCCCTATGCTAGGAAATTCATAGGGGACACTGTTAGTCCTGAAAACATATCTCATATATATGCCATCAAGGACTTGCCTATACAGGTTCTCAAGTTTTATATATATAAAAATACATATATATGTATTTTTTTGAGAGAGAGAGAAAGATTCAAATAAGCATCAACTTGTTAATTGTTCCACTTAGTTGTGGTTGTATTGATTAGATTGCTTCTTATAAGTTTCCTCACCTGGCCCAAATTTATGTCCTCAAAATCCAGTCTATGACTCTACTGCTGAGGGCTCAAAAAATATTTTTCAAGGAACTACCCTTGGCGTGGGGCATAAGGAAAAAAAGGAAGGGAAGTAGCATCAGTTATTGCTTTTAATTTCATCCTTACAATAAATGTTTCAATAAAAGTGGTATTATCTCCAAACTATATCTGAGAAAACTGAAGCTCTGAGAGTTTCCATAGTTTTCACTTGGCAGCATAGTTCCAGAAAAGAGGTTCATTTGGTAAAGATAAATGAGATAAATGATGACTACCAGAAATGCAGTTTTCAGGGCTGTATTAAACCAAGTTCTTCCTAAACTGCATGGAGGACAAAGACTTTGTTTTCTGTAATTAATCTATGTCGCTATCTATTGCTGCTCTCCTCAGGATTCTTCTTTTCCAGATTTATACCCGTTTTCTTATGCCTCTGTTCCCCTCGCCAGGAATGCTTCTCCCTGTCCCATCTCACCCCTCACTTATCAGTGTAGCAGATAAACACCTACCATTCTTTAAGCTTCAATTAAAATCTCCTTGTCTCTCCACCAGTAAGCATAATTAAGCAACCTTTCTCTATGTTCAGGTACACATAATCCTTATGGTATTGTGTTTTACTTATTTATCTGGCTTCCTCTCTACCCATCACCTCAACAATTTAACAAGCAGATTAGTCTAGCTCACTGCTTCCCTAAGTGTTCTCTAGTGAGCAGCTATCAGCACAATCTGAGAACTGATTAGAAACACAAATTCTGAGGCCCCTCCCCAGACTTACTGAATCATAAACTCTTGGATAGGGCTCAGAAATCTGAAGCCTCAGATGTATATTAGATCTTTTAGTAGAGGATCTTCAGTATTATTCCTGCTAACTCAGTTATGACTGTCCCCTCTACTGCTTAATGAACGCAGTGTATGATGGATCCATGTATATGATACGTCTTGATTATATAAGAAAAATTTCATAAATAAAATCCAAGTACTTTTTATCATATAAGAATTTTTAAATTACAAGTTACATTTTATATAGAAAGATGCCAGTGGAATTCATTGACATAACCTCCTTTTTTTTTTTAGCATTAGTAGAATATTACAGTCTATCCACATTTAAGACTAATCTCTGGCCTGACCAGGCAGTGGCACAGTGGATAGAGCGTCAGCTGGGGAGGCTGCGGACCCAGGTCCAAAACCCCACAGTCACCAGCTTGAGCACGGGATCACAGAAATGACCCCATGGTCACTGGTTTGAGCTCAAAGGTGACTGGCTTGAAGCCCAAGGTCGCTGGCTTGAGCAAAGGGTCACTCGCTCTGCTGGAGCCCCCTGGTCAAGGCACATATGAGAAAGCAATCAATAAACAACTAAGGTGCCACAACTATGAGTTGATGCTTCTCATCTCTCTCCCTGTCTGTTTCTCTCCCCCCCCCCCCCCCCGTCTCTCTCTCTGGAAAAAAAAAAAAAGCCTGATCTCTGAACTCAGGCTGATATTATACTCCATTTTATGAACAAAAAATATACTTTCTCCTACAAAATTATTTTCCTCAGCGGTTAAGCCAGCCCATTATTTTACCATTTGCTTTGTTCTTTATCTATATAATACAGGTGAATAGCTTAATATAGTTGGAAGGGAAAACATGTCTAGTTACATTTATTAACCATGCAAGTAGATGTTCTTCACACTGTGTTATTTTGAAAAATCAATAATGATTTGAGGCATTTTGTAGTTAGCTTTCTTTGACTCTTGAGACCCTTGAGCTTAGTGACTGTCACAAGTCAATGGTCTTTCACCAGAGTAATATGTACCTGTCTCCCCAAGAGACCTATCATTGCTCACATTCTTTCAGCAAACATATAACACAAATTATGGGTCAACTGTTGTGCTATAAAAGAGTACAATGGTGAATAGACCCCAGTCTCCCAAGACTCAGCAGGGACAATGGTCATGGAGAAGCAGACGGGAACAGTAGTTATTGTGCCATTTTCTATATGACAGTAAGCATACAGTGCCATGGGAACATAGAGGTGGGTGTAGCTGCCTGAGGGCATCTGGGAAGGGCTCACAAGGGGGTGACACTGAAGCCACGACTGAGAGCATGGGCCACAAAGCACTGGAAGGTTGGCATTTTAGGCAGAGATGTTACATAGTAGAGAAGTACAGAGTTGAGTGTGTAAAGCATATTTAAGCAACATTGAAAAGGATCAGTGTGCCTAGCTGATAAGCTCTGTGGAGAGGGTAGCAAGAAATGAGGATAAAATAATAGGCTTATTAAGAAGGGTTGGCCCCTTTAACCTTTATTCTCTAATCCTCTTCTTCCTAACTCTTTTAGTATCATGTACACTGCAAAAATCTCATAAAAGTATGAATTATCTCTCCATAGAGTAAGCATACCTGGCCCTGGCCAGTTGGCTCAGTGGTGGAACATCAGCCTGGCATGTGGATGTCCCGGGTCTGATTCCTGGTCAGGGCACACAGGAGAAGTACCCATCTGGTTCTCCACCCCTCCCCTTCTCGTTTCTCCCCCCATCCCCCGCAGCCATGGCTCGATTGGAGTAACTTGGCCCTGTGCGCTGAGATAGCTCCATGGCCTCTGCCTAAGGAGCTAAGAAGAGCTCAGTTGCTGAGCAATGGAGCAATGCCCCAGATATGCAGAGCATCGCCCCTTAGTGGGCTTTCCTGGTGGATCCCAGTCAGGGCACATGCAGAAGTCTATCTCTCTGCCTTCCCTCCTCTCATTGAATAAAAAGAGAGAGAGAGAGAGAGAGAAAGAAAAGAAAGCATACCTATAATGTGTTTAATAATATTTCATGCCTACATGGAACCTCCACAGGTCCACTGACCCCAGAGTAATAACTATTGTTCTGAATCAGGGGTCAGCATGCCAAAACCCATGCTTGTAAAGGAATTTTTATTGGATTTCAGCCATGCCCATTTATGTGTACTTTTGCTACAATGGCAGAATTGAATAATTACAACAGAGATCATATAACCCTCAAAGCCTAAAAATAATTAAAAAAATGTTTGCCAACTCCTACTCCAGACAATCTCAAAGATAATCAGAGACCCTTAATGTTTCCAGCATTTGAAAATCTTATAAGCTTCCTTGATGTATTGCCAAAAATATAAACAATACAAAATAAAAGTGGGAGCACAATGATTAACAAATTAGTTTGTTAGCAAATTAATTTTTTACACATTTATACCCAATTTGGACTAGAACAAGTGTCAGAAAACAAGTAGGTTTTGAAGGATGTGGTAACTAAGAAAATCTGGAGAGTGATAAATGCTACAATAGTTACCGTGCAGGAAAATTGGAGTGGCAAGAGGCGCTGGTAATCAATAGTAATGGAATGCTTAAAAATAGAAATAACGTTTTCAAGATAAACTATACTTCATTTTTGTTTTAACTGAGTGCAGCACTATCTATACTTAGCCATGGATCTATATAAAATATTTTTTTACTTAGAATAATACATTTTAAAAGATTGCTGCTCTCTTTTGCAGATGAGGAAATAGAGCTTCCAAGGTCTTAACTGAATTTACATATCACACAACTAGCAGAATCAGTTAAATCTAAGGGGTATATACCATTAAATATTTTTAGTCTTAATTTAAATTTATATATACTAGTAGTTTATAATTTAAGTTTATATATACTAGCACTGTTAATGCTAGGACTATGAACCTTTAATGTACATTTTATTTATTTTTTTATGATTTATATTTATAAATTTCTTTTTTTCTAGAGTATGCAGATTTTACTTCATCTTACATGTATCAAGTTTTGGTTGATTATTTTCATTTATTTAAGCTTTCATAGCATCCTAGTTATTTTGTTTTATATTGTTGCTTATAGTTTCATTGTGTGTCCATCATGTATTTTTGCACATAAGCTGATCGCAAGGCTCCTGTCTTGTTTTGTCTTGCTTGGCATACTGCTGAGCATATAGTAGTCATTCGGTTACCGTATGTTGATTGGTTGATTGCTTGATTTATCATATTAGACATTTAAGGGTGGCTTTTCTAACTTATTTAATTCTGCATTATGTTTCATTAATGTTGCCTATGTAACATGTTTACAAATCCTAATCATTCTTTTCTTTCTTTGAACACTAGGTGGTCGTGAATGCACTCATAGGTGCGATTCCTTCCATCATGAATGTGCTACTTGTGTGTCTTATATTCTGGCTAATATTTAGCATTATGGGAGTAAATTTGTTTGCGGGCAAGTTCTATGAGTGTATTAACACCACAAATGAGTCACGGTTTCCTTTTGAGCAAGTTCATAATCGTTCTGAGTGTGCTGCACTGAGGAATGATAGTGCGCGATGGAAAAACCTGAAGGTCAACTTTGATAATGTTGGATTTGGTTACCTGTCTTTGCTTCAAGTCGTAAGTGACCCCTTTAATAAATGTTTTAACATTTGAGAGGATGCTGACCAAAGTCATTATTTTAAATATTCTATTAACTAGAAATAAAGTACTTTGTGACTTTAAAGAGAGCCTTGGTGTTGATTAGAACATTTGCCTATCAAAATGACTAAGAAATCATAAGTTCTGTTGGACTCAAGAGTTATTTCTCTGTAGTTGACTTGTTGCTGTCATTTGACCCTTCAATACTGTTCCATCTAATTATTGCTCCAAAAGTCAATAGTAATTTTTTTTTTGGACTGCCACTTTTACCGTACATGGAAATCTTTGAGTTTTACATTAGCGCAGCTAATCATTAAAGAATGGAGATTGTTTCCAGCCTTTTTCATAAAATTCTCCTCTACCTTAGTAAAAAATAAATGTTCACGTGCAAAATTTTCAGGAATTGTAACCACCTGGAAATAACTAACTAGGACTAAGATTTAGAATGTGATTTTAGAATGTGACCTTTTTTCCTTGACATAGCACCTTTATAGTAAATCGGTATTTTGAAATACAGTAAAACTTAATGAGTTGATATTACTTAATAAATGTAACACTATATGGCTTGAATTCATGTGGCTGCATTAGAGTATGAGTTTCCCATTCAGATTCTATACATGTTATATTTACAGGCAACATTTAAGGGATGGATGGATATTATGTATGCAGCTGTTGATTCTGTTGATGTAAGTATTGGTCAACATAAAACTGAAATCTACAATTTTAAAAAGCTCTTTAGTTTAGTTTGGCTATTTTCAAACAGTAGCTTCATGAGTCCTTTGTGTATACACACACACTGAAACACATCTAATAGTAGCCTAGAGATTAGGTGTGTAGCATTTGGAGACAGACCTTGACTCAAATTCTGGCTCTATCATATCGTACAAGCTATCCAACTGAACTTGAGCAGATTACTTTACATCTCTGAGCCTGTTTCTTGACTGTATACAGAAAAATAGTGTTCAATGCCGACCTCACGGGATTGTTCTGAGGGTCCAACAGGAAAATGCAAGTAGAGCACTTAGGACAGCCTGGAAGTAGTAAGTTCTCAGTAAATATAAGTTTATCAAATGAAGTAACATTTTACTCATAGTTTTTATTTTTATATGTTAAAGTGCCATGAAAATGTTTATGTAAGATAAGTTCCACACTAAGAAAGTTAAATTCAGTGAAGACATTTCTGTAATCAAGTGAAAAAAAATTATATAAAATGGTATCATCTCTTCTATAGTTTTTTCTGGAAGTAAAAAATATATTTAGGCTATTTTATTTCTAAATTCTCCTACCAATCTGAGAACAATTACTATATATGGATATGTTCTTGTATATAGCAAGCATATAATAAATATTTATTGATTAATTGAAAAAATTTATATGGAAAAAATTTTAAGAATGATTATGTTGAGCCTCAATAATATTATGGCTTCTGACAAGCCAAGTTCACCTAGAATAGCACTGTTTGGATGACTGTGAAACCATGTGAAAAAGAAAATGATGAATGTTATTGTCAACATATTGCTAACTTTTATTAATTTTATAGGTAGACGAGCAACCCATATATGAACACAGCCTCTACATGTATATTTATTTTGTCATCTTTATCATCTTTGGATCATTCTTCACTTTGAACTTGTTCATTGGTGTCATCATAGATAACTTCAACCAACAGAAAAAAAAGATAAGTGTTTTAAGTTTCTTTGGTTGCACTGAAAAATAGAAACAATTATATTCCCAGAAATATGTGAAATTTAATTTTATATCAATTAGTAATTAACTTCATTAGAACTTCATTTATTTTTTAAATAATTGGCCAGCATTTCATTACAGATGTGTTTAATCTCATTTATCTCTGCATAGAAAACAATCTAAGTCATAACTATTTTTAAGCAATATGGCAACTATTCAGATTTTTTCAGTATTCCCTGTAGAAGATTGAATAATTAAGATAAATTAATGTACTAATTATTTACTCAAAAACACATTTCACTAATAGTTATTTCATTCTTTTCTGAGCCACTATTTCATATGGTATGTCTTAGAGAAGAACAAAATAAGATATGGTTCCTGAGCTCAAGGAGTTTATATTATAGCAAAAGAAATGACACATGTAATAGAAATTAATATTTGTTTAATATTGCTAATGAGGCACTCCCCTGAGATTCCTCTTTTGACTCTTGGAGCATTATCTAATCTCCCTTGGTTTTATGCCACCCTTCATTATACTGACAACCAGGATATATATCATCAAGGGAAGATAAACTCTGTACTTTGACTTTTACCTCTAATTCAGAATTCTCTCTTCATTGTTTTCCTAGCTTCTTTTGTTAAGTTATTGACATGCCAGCCCCCATCAGTAAGCAATAAACAATCTGGGCTTCTCCTGACATTGGCGCGAAGACTCTCTCTCATGCCTACCATCAGTAGATCAGACCAAAATTACATAAAGACCTCTTATCAATTAGAGGAAAGGTGAATTTAAAAAACTCTATGACAGAAAGGGGTGTCTGGTCATCTTTAGGCATTTGATAAATTTTTAGAAATACAATATAACTAGAAGCTGAATATTATCTAATCCAGGAAAACTAAAGAGAAACCAAACCAGATCATCTTTAACTCCAGGACCCTACCGGTAAAGATGTCAGAACAGAATCCCCCAAACAAATTCTAATGATACGGATTATATATACTAATCTATGCCATAACCAAAAAGCTGATATCACAGATCAATGTAGAACATGCATGAAACTGTAATAATTTGAGGTACTTTTAAGAAATTAGATGACCTTAATGAATAGGTAAGTCTTCTGGGCCCTCTTTGTGGAATTTAGGCTTTTGCAGTGCGAAAGGATCAAAAACTGTATATAGATGTTAATATTTCTTTTTTTCTGTTAAATCTTAAAGATTGTATATTCAATTAGAAAGTACTTCAGTATGTGTTGCATCCTTTTATTATATGTTTTTTCTCTATTAATAGAATGTAGTATTGTTTTCATACAACCTTTTATATTGTGGTAACATACACATAACAAAATTTACTATTTTAATCATTTTAAAACATTTAATTTAGTGGCATTTAGTACATTCACAAGGTTTCATAACCATTGCCACAATCTAATTGTAGAAAATTTTTATCCCCCCCAAATGAAAACCCATATTCATTAAGCAGTTACTCCTCACTCCTCTTTCTCTACAGCTTCTTATTAGCTTTCTGTCTCTACGATCTGCCTATTCTGGGCAATCAGCATAAGTGAAATACAAAGCCTTTGTATTCTGGCTCCTTTTCTTGTGTTGAATTTATTTGGTGATACAGTTTAACAAAGTTATACAGGTTTCAGGTACACATCTGTACATTGCATTTTGTGTTCACCACCCTAAGTCAATACTCTGTCCATCACCATTTATCCCCCCATCCCCTCCTATACCTCCCCCCATCCCCTGCCGCTGGTAACCAGCACACTGTTACATTTTTAAATGAATACAAATGAATATAAATCTAATGCTATTTTTACTACTCTTTTTGTCCCCTACACTTCATAAGAGTCCAAACTATTAGCTAAATCATCAAAAAACATAGTCACCACTTTAATTTCTTATAACCCTTCCTAATATGTTCATTATTTAGCAATAAAATGCCTGGTAATGCAAGTAGCAGAAGAAATGAAATACCAACACTAAGCTTAACATAACCCAAGTTGCCTCACCAAAATAAAGTTGAGTCAATAATTTTTATATGTAATACACATACTTTATATTAAGCACTTCACATTAAGTATGGACAGTCATGTGCCTACACAAAAGTAATAACTTAAGACTGGTTTTATTTATAGCTACATTGCACATAATAAAATGCATTTAATTTCTATATCAATATATTTTTAAACTTGGTTAATAATCTGAAGTAAAATCTAGGAAATTATTCTGGTTTTAACTAGATTTCTTTCTTTCTTTTTTACCTAGGAGGTCAAGACATCTTTATGACAGAAGAACAGAAGAAATACTATAATGCAATGAAAAAACTGGGGTCTAAGAAACCACAAAAGCCAATACCTCGGCCAGGGGTAAATATGTATATATGTATATATATAATACATATATATATACTTTTAGCATGTAAATTTTCAAATTATTTTAATGATCATTAATATACAAATATTTCTTAAACATTAATATTTTAATTAATTTTGAAAAATTAAAACAAATTGCTAATAGTTTGAATATGTCCTTATAAAACTTAATATTTTGAATACTGTACCAGATCTTAATATTATTCTTTATTTTTCTTTAAAAATGAAAAATAATTATATGTGCATTTACTTTCACATTAGCCACACAACTTATTACTACAATGGCCTGTACAATATCAAAATAAATGTATATTTGAATACAACATACTAGGGTGGATAAACTTAAAAGTCAGTGTTGGTATAGAAGGCTAATTGAATACTGGTCTGATATATTGAAAGACAACAAAAAGTTTTATTGTTTCTGACTTTGATTTCACCCATTAATAATATTTGTTGTAGAAATTAGCACAAACCGATGACCAGGAATAATTTATGCAAGTTTTGAAGACAGATACTTAATTTTTTTTTTTACTAATGTAATGATCAGTGGACACTACCTGCAAAATTTACCATCTATGCCCTACTCTTCTTGTGTATTTGCAGAACAAAATCCAAGGATTTGTATTTGACCTAGTAACAAACCAAGTTTTTGATATCTCCATAATGGTTCTTATCTGCCTCAACATGGTAACCATGATGGTAGAAAAAGAGGAACAAAGTACAAAGATGACTGACGTCTTATATTGGATAAATGTGGTTTTTATTGTCCTGTTCACTGGAGAATGCGTGCTGAAACTGTTCTCCCTCAGACACTACTACTTCACTGTGGGCTGGAACGTTTTTGATTTCGTGATTGTGATTATCTCCATTGTAGGTAAGACCATTTAGTAATCAGATTTTAATTTTGAATAAAACTAAATTTCACACATGGTCAGAGAAGTTTCTGAATTTTTTAATATAAATTTACTTTTGAGTAAGTTATAAAAATGAAAGAATGAAGGAACCTTAAAAAAATTATATAAAACAAAAACGTTATGTCAGAATTCCTGAGTTCACATTACAGCCCTCAAAGCTTCAAGTTGTGTATTTGTTGGAAGGACATAATACCTCTAGATCCAGTATTTGATCTCCAGGATTATCCTTCACAATGGTAACAACTGTGTCTATATGTAAGTATGTCCTAGGAGACCAACAGAGAATCTCAAGTCACTTCCAGTTTTAGCCCCTGTGAGAACTGACCTTGGATTAATGATAATATTAATAGCCATAATATTGGTAACTCTTTATAAAAATTCTTCCTGAATTCAAAGTAAAGTTAAGGTCTCAAGAAATGTCATCTTTATGTCTTATGGCTTTAGACTTGGTAAATCTATAAAATACAATCATTTCTCAACTAACTCCAGTCATGTCAATGAATCAAAGTACATTGTTTTATACTTTTTTCCCTCTTCATTACCATAGCAGTTCTTATATTCTTTTGTTTTTTTCATTATTTGTAAATGCCTTGTTAGGTATTTTAGGATTACATTTATTTTAGAATTATAAATTTTAGACAGGAAGAGATTGTGGAGATCATAATTTGGAAACAACATAAAATTCTTCACTATGTGGTTATTTTTACAGAACATTTTACAACTATAGAAATTACGTAGTTGTCATTTGTATGGAAATATTTTTATGACATGGTGACTAAAATAGATTACAGAACAATGTTTATGTAACATGATTACATTCATATGTGTACGTAGGTAAACATGTACTTGCATGGAAAACTGCCTGGAGTGACACTTAACAAAATATAAACAAAGTTATGGTTGGTGATATTTCAGCTGATGCAAATATATATATATATATATATATATATATATATATATATTTGCATTTTACCCTATTGCTTGAATTTTCTACATGAGTAGGTATTATTTTTATAATTAAAATAAATTATTGTGGAGGAAAAATAACCAATGTCCACAGACTTAGTGAAGGAGGAAAAATGTCATAGAGGTAAGTCTAATCATTTTCCTTTGGGATTGTTCAATCCTTTATGAAATATCTTTCAATAAAATGCCAGTCCTGAAATCATAAGAGATAAGCTGGCAAATAAAACTATAGTATTTAGAGCCAAAATTTTTGTTACATGGAAATTTAAATATTTCTTTTTTATTTCTTTCTTCCTCACCAGGTATGTTTCTGGCTGAGCTGATAGAAAAATATTTTGTATCACCTACCCTGTTCCGAGTGATCCGTCTTGCCAGGATTGGCCGAATCCTACGTCTGATCAAAGGGGCCAAGGGGATCCGCACGCTGCTCTTTGCTCTGATGATGTCCCTTCCTGCGCTGTTTAACATCGGCCTCCTGCTCTTCCTGGTCATGTTCATCTACGCCATCTTTGGAATGTCCAACTTTGCCTATGTTAAAAAGGAAGCTGGAATTAATGACATGTTCAACTTTGAAACCTTTGGCAACAGCATGATCTGCCTGTTCCAGATTACCACCTCTGCCGGCTGGGACGGATTGTTAGCACCTATTCTTAATAGTGGACCTCCAGACTGCGACCCTGAGAAAGATCACCCCGGAAGCTCAGTTAAGGGAGACTGTGGAATCCCATCTGTTGGAATATTCTATTTTGTCAGTTACATCATCATCTCATTTCTGGTTGTGGTTAACATGTACATTGCTGTCATCCTGGAGAACTTCAGTGTTGCGACTGAAGAAAGTACCGAACCCCTGACTGAGGATGACTTTGAGATGTTCTACGAGGTTTGGGAGAAGTTTGATCCCGATGCCACCCAGTTTATAGAATACAGAAAACTCTCTGATTTTGCAGCTGCCCTGGATCCTCCTCTTCTCATAGCAAAACCAAACAAAGTCCAGCTCATTGCCATGGATCTGCCCATGGTCAATGGCGACCGGATTCATTGTCTTGATATTTTATTTGCTTTTACAAAGCGTGTTTTGGGTGAAGGTGGAGAGATGGACTCTCTTCGTTCACAGATGGAAGAAAGGTTCATGGCAGCAAATCCTTCTAAAGTGTCCTATGAACCCATCACAACTACACTAAAACGAAAGCAAGAAGATGTGTCTGCTACCGTCATTCAGCGTGCCTACAGACATCACCGCTTAAGGCAAAATGTCAAAAATATATCAAGTATATACCTAAAAGATGGAGACAGAGTTGATTATTTGCGCCATAAAGAAGATATGGTTTATGGTAACATTAATGAGAACTCAAGTATAGAAAAGGCAGATGCAACCCCGTCTACCATCCCTCCGCCTTCGTATGATAGTGTAACAAAACCAGACAAAGACAAATATGAAAAAGACGAAACAGAAAAGGAAGACAAAGGAAAAGATGGAAGGGAAAGCACATAATAGAGCTTCATATTTAATAAACTGTTTACAGCCTAGGAAGGTGATATACTTGTATCAATAAGACTCCTTTAAGGTGGTTTATGCCAAAACTATTTATTGAAATATTCTCAGTCAGTGCAGTCACTAGCCGTGATTCCCTAAGGTAGGTGGGCAGCATTAGCAATCGGCTATTTTTGCACTGGTAAATGATTCTGTAAGAATGATAAGAGTACCTCTATAGGGATTATTGGTTACAGCAAACAAAAGCAATTTAATTTTATTTGCTTTTAATAAATCACAAGACCATGTAGAAAATGTTCACACCTGTCTGCCTTGTCATCTTTTCACAGAATTGTAAACATTCATGTTTCCCATGCAAATACAAACACACACCTACATATCTATCATTTGGGTATCTACAAAAGTATTTTGCCTTGGTTTTGCCATAAAATGCCCTGAAAGAAATAGTGGAGATAAGTAGTGAATACTTAGTTAAAACATTTTTGGAGTTAGGGAACAAAACTCTCATATCCATGTACAGAAGTCATTCTATATTTTGAGGTGCTTAAAATTACTGTATTCCATCAGAACCAATTTACATGTGCTATAAATTTAAAAACATATGTAGGCTATTCATTTCCAAAATTACTTTTCATTTATCTTTACTCATGTAGCAACCAAAATTAAGATTTACTTTTAGAGTAGTGTGCTTTATAGCCTGTCTTTTTTATATCCTTCTTAGTTCATACAATCATAGAACATGAAAAGTTATTCTAAGTATATATCATATTCCTCAAAAGAAACAAAAAGAAGATAATTGAAAAAAGGAATGTACTGAAGACTTTACTATCATTTATATAATCTAATACTAGACTCTGTTGCCCTAAAATACCAATAACAACCCAAGTTTTAATCTCTTTTGTCACATTTTTCTGCTTTCTCATGCAGTATTGTTTAGTCATCCTTTAGCACTAAACAGAGTTGATATTTCCCTTCAATGAAATACTTCCTGATATGAGCTGTTTTATACCATTGTACATGTCTGAGCAGATCATGACTTGGGCACAGAATTCACTATATCACCTGTATACCATCCTAAATGTGTATGGCAAGCTTTCAACTCATAGAAGACACTCAGATTTGCATTTAGTATGAATGAAAAAGCATTCAACTGAGATTCTTGAAAACTTGCTCTCTTGTCACTAATTCATTTTCCTAATTTGTACAATTCTTTTAGACCACTATTCTTTCATTTAAGAATAAGGAGGATGTCACTTTCTCCTTAAAGTTACACAACTATGAGAAATATTATGCATCAATCAGTAAAGTACCCGGTGCTTATAATTCACCAAACATGTAATCATTTTGCTTTAGCTGTTGTTCTTCTACCAAAGATTACAAATCTACTTTTTAAAAAATTCTTAATAGTGGCTTGAAAAGAATGGCCATGGCAGTTTTGCATCAGTTTCTTTCAGGTCTTTTCTTTAGTTTATTTCAGTTTATATGAGGTCTCTCTCCTATTAAGTTATACATGCACAGGCAACAATTAAGTTATAGAGGGAGAAAGTTTTATTTAGATTTTGTGGGAGTTTTTAAAGAAAACATTTAGTAGATATTTCATTAATTTGCTTTTTTAAGTTAAAAAGAACATGAATTATATTTCTAAAATAAGTCCTTAATTGCATTTGTGTTGTTCTGGCTAGTTACAAATAAAAGAGAGCCTGGCCTGTGGTGGCGCAGTGGATAAAGCATCGACGCGGAATGCTGCGGTCACAGGTTTGAAACCCTGGTCAAGGTACATATGGGAGTTGATGTTTTCCTCTCTTCCCCCTTCTCTCTCTCTCTTTCTTCTCTCTCTCAAAATGAATAAGTAAAATCTTTAAAAAATAAATAAATAAAGGAGATTTAAACATACCTATAGAGTTGAAAAGGTATGCAGAGAG
This sequence comes from Saccopteryx bilineata, assembly GCF_036850765.1. Classification (NCBI taxonomy): domain Eukaryota; kingdom Metazoa; phylum Chordata; class Mammalia; order Chiroptera; family Emballonuridae; genus Saccopteryx; species Saccopteryx bilineata. The sequence continues at coordinate 70,463,997 of NC_089494.1, forward strand.
AATGAGAGACAGAAAGGAGAGACTAGGAAACAGATATGAGAAAGTCAGACAGAAGCAAAGACATTAACACAGAACTTCCCAGCTAGAAAATATTTTCATTGTGATATATTTCACAACATCTATGAGAGATCCATGAGAGTGATCATCCCTTGTAGACATTTGTCTTTAGGTACATATAAAATTAAATCTAGGGCCAAAGATTCTTTATACCTGTGTTCAACCATTTATCTTTGATTATTTGAGCCATTTTTCAATTTAATATGAAAGATACCATGCAGTGTTTTCCTAAACTCTGTAGAGCATTTCATCACATAACTGCTAAGCATGTTGAAAATACATTTTGAAAATTTAATTAGGAAACTATACAAAATATATTACATTTATAAGATTTTTAATACATTAAATAAAGAAATTAATATCACCTTAAATTTGAATTAAATCTATCCTGGTTATTTTAAAAACATATAAATATACCTGCATTTTGCATATTTATAGATTATATTATGAAAAGATGTATGATGGGCAGGTTTATGTGTGATTTACTATTAATGTTTTTACATTTTCTGATTTTTATGTAAAACAAAATATATTAGTAACTGATTCCTCCACATGGTTTCTTATTAGCATTTCAAAAAAGATATAAAGTATATAAAGTTGCTTTTCCTCCTATTACATGCAACTATAATTTTTAAAAAAATATAACATACTTAGGATTTGTCCATATATATGTATTCCCAGGAATGTCTAGTTTTTACTTTTTATCAATTAGGCAAAATATTTGGAACTAAAGTAAGCTTGAAGAAAAATTAGACCTCTTTTCATGTAGGTTACTGCTTGTGAGATGCTACCCTCCAGAAGTCATTGATATACTAATATTTAAATTACGTGATCACAGAACTCATTTCACCTCAGGATGCAGAATGGCAGTTACACTGGAAATTTAAATTAGAATAAAATGGAAGCAAACAGATTTGAACACTAATCTATACATATAATTTGGATATTTTGAATGTTACATTGTTTGCAAAAGATCTAAGTGACTTGTGGGCTGATTCTAAAATGCTGATTGTTAAACCTCAATCCAAGATGTTCGGCATGATTTTATAGAATTTTGATAGCTTTATTAAAAAGAGTTAAGAAAACTGCATATGTAAATAAAGTAGTTCTAAATAGAAATTTTGGGGAAATGTTAATGAAAATAGTGAAATAAGGGCCAGCTAAGTTAGAATGGCCATGTAATGGGTTTAGAACCTATGTATAGAGGCCACCAATTTTTTAAAATATCTGTGGTTTGTTATGTTATGTTCTTGAAGAAAACAAGAATTGCTTCACAAAAATAAATGAATAGCCATAAATATAATAATGCTGTTTACATAGAAGTCTTTACAAATTTTATACATCTATGAATGCTCAGATTTGAGTTTGAGCCTGTCATCAGTTATATTGTAGTTATATTTGAGACTTACACACTGTAATAGAATCTATAAATAAAAGTCATCAGAAAAATAAAATCATGTTTACATGTATTTTCTGTTTCTGTGAATAACCTTTAAGGAGATAAATTCAGTGCATCCTGAAACAAGTTGCAGCTACTGATTGCTTTTTTTAAAAAATTGAAAGAAGGCCTATTTTAAATGCCCCCATAAGAAGGCTTCCAAAATAAAAGAAACGTGGGACAAAAAAAAAAACAAAAAAAAAACAGAGTTCCAAAACAATTCATAGAAATCCATGACAGAGTTTGTGCCAAAGGAAAAAGAAATTGAGACAGGAAGTGAAAATACATAAACATTTAGTCGTGCACTGACAGTATGCATTTGTGTGAGTGTAGTAACATACAGAGATGGTCATAAGTACAGAATGAGAAAATCCACATGAAACCATTGGAACACTATCCAACAACACAGAATAAAGTGTTTATATTAGTAATAGATTTAAGTGTGACAGTCAATTTGCCACAAAAAATATGAACCCAAGCTACCTCTCAGTCATAAAGGAGCACAATGCATTCTCCATAAATGTTAAACAATAACAGTATTTTCCCTAAGTTATATGGCTTTGTGTAAATATGTTACCCCAAAGAGTCTCATGCCTCCTTTTGATACATACTGAACATTTTGTGATATGACAATATTGATAAATCAAAATATTTCAAAATTGAGCTATTTTTGATATTTGTGATCTCAAGCAACATACTAAAATTGAGTAACATGCTTATTTACAAAGGATTAGCTTATTCTATGAAAAAATTTGAAGTTATAATTCCTTTATTTAGCTAAATAAACAATCCAAATCTCTTATTTGAGGAGAAGACTAAAGTAACAATGCACAAATGATTCTAAATAACAGAGAGTAATATTATATTGTTTTTATCATTCATTATGAGTCATGTATATGTTATAATTTTTGGTCGTAACTTAAGACTTGAGTTTATGCATATTCTTCTACTGCAAATTTTTATAATTCCAGAAGTATCCTAGTAATCCAATTCAATAGTTTATTAGCTGTTTTGCCAAAAAATAAATTACTCAGGAACTAATATTTGGTTCCTAGTAGCTATTTTATTTCTCATTCCTATAAATGAGTGATTTTTTAAAAAAAAGATCTAGAATAATCATTTCACTTTTGACGGTTCAGGTCAAAGACTTAAAGAGAAAACAATATGTAATTCAAATAAAAATATATGATTCTCTTTGAAGCTAGGACATTATCATTAACCTTGATGTTCTCAATATTGAAAATTAAGAACTAATTTTGTAATAAAATTTTATGGATGAGAAATAGATACCAGAACTCTAAAGAAAATATTATTTTTCCTAAAGAATCCCATGAAGCTCACAACAACCAAAGTTCTATATATCAAAACCTCATTTTGACAACCTTTAAGAAACAAGTAAAGACAGAATTCTCTTGTAATCTCTCTAAACAATTCAGCACATCTTGATATATTGGTTCTATTTGGTGCTGTCAATAGAATCAGTTTTGATAAGAGTGGGAGAAAACCAGTGGGGAAAGAATTCCTCTTTGCTTCATTTTTTCTGTAATTTAATTACAATTATATACTTACCTTACCCTAATCATCTCATTTTGACCCTAAATTCTGAACAAAGATTGATAAAAGACTTAGAGTCATCTAATTTTGCCCTAACTCTTGCAATAAAAAGAAATGTTTATTTCTAAAGCAGTATACATCATTCATTTACTTTAAATACAAATGGGTCTGTCTCCTGGACACTGCAGCCAGAATACCACTTAGAGCTAGCTTATGATCAGAAAGGGATCTGGGAGGGAGCCAGGGAGAACAAGAGAAGCCATTTCTTTGAGCTTTGTGACTCAGTCACAGCCTATAGCAGAAATCGGAAGAATGATTGCAGGAAGAAGTGCATATTTTCAGGCAAGAGTATTTTAATAGTTTTCCTTAGGAATAAAGTTTAAATTCACCAATTCTCATGCTTAGAGCTAGAAGGGGCATAATTAATGTGGTCTAAAGAAGCCAATGCTTATATAGAAAAACAAAACACTTTGATCTACACAAAGCTGAGGAATCAGTTGGCAGCTTAAAATGGCAGCCTTTGGCATTTTTTCCATATTAGCATTTCTTCTTGTCCAGTTATTTCTTCTTAGAGTAAGAGAATAATATTTCCTACCCTGTTTTTGCTATCTTGGGAACTAAAATCTTCAAAACTAATCTCTTTCTTTTTATAAAATCAATAAAGCAAATTAGATGTGGCATTGGAAGCACTTAAAGAAACCTAAGTTCTGTTTTTCAAAGTGCAATACCTAATCATATGCCTTTAAGGATCATCAGATGTAAATATAAAAACATATACACAGTAATATTATATTATGTAATATCATGAGTTTACATTTTTCTGTAACTAACAATGTGACTGTGAACTTAAAGGATGCACACTATATTGGCTGAGTCTCAGTTTCTTAATCTATTAGAGACAGCCCTGACTAGTTCCAAATTACATAAATAGTAACTATTTATTTTTTATTTTTTATTTTTTGTATTTTTCTGAAGCTGAAAATGGGGAGAGACAGTCAGACAGACTCCCGCATGCGCCCAACTGGGATCCACCCGGCATGCCCACCAGGGGCGACGCTCTGCCCACCAGGGGGCGATGCTCTGCCCCTCCGGGGCGTCGCTCTGCTGCGACCAGAGCCACTCTAGCGCCTGGGGCAGAGGCCAAGGAGCCATCCCCAGCGCCCGGGCCATCTTTGCTCCAATGGAGCCTTGGCTGCGGGAGGCGAAGAGAGAGACAGAGAGGAAGGAGGGGGGGTGAAGAAGCAAATGGGCGCTTCTCCTATGTGCCCTGGCCGGGAATCGAACCCGGGTCCCCCGTACGCCAGGCCGATGCTCTACCACTGAGCCAACTGGCCAGGGCCCATAAATAGTAACTTTAAAGGGCAACAATCTATTATGCATTTTCTGAAGTATCTCTCAATCTAGGATTCATTTATAAATTCAATAAAATTCTATTGAGCATCTACTGTGTCCTGAAAGAATCAGCCAATGATAATAGTACTATGCTATATTTTTATATGGTATCATGAAAACATGAGGAAGAAGAGCTTATCTAGAGGTAAGTATAAACAGTGAGGAAGGTTAGTTTTAAATGTGTTGAGTATGAAGTACTATGGACCAAAGTAAAGAAGTCTTAAAACCAATTTAATAAAAGGGACTGAAGTTCAGTGAAGACATCAGGGTTGGAGGACCTGAAGATGGCAGCAGAGTAGGCAGACACAGAGACTTCCAGCTCACACGACTGAACTGGATTACAAACTAATTTAGGAACAATCAGAGTGAAAAACCAACTCTGGACTACAAGAAGAGCTCTCAAAAACCAAGGAGCAAAGAAGAAGCCACAACAAACCTGGTAGAGAGTGCCTGAATCTCCCCTGCTTACAGGAACGGGGGGGGTGAGGCTGAGAGTCCAGAAGAGCTCTCACTCCAAGGGAAAAAGCAGAAAATACTGCTCATAGCCACTTGCCTGGTGAACAGAGAATGAGGTGTGTTGAAAAGGCCAGCTTGTCTTCCAAAAAGAAAGAGGGGAGAGAGAGAGAGATGGTGAGGGGCAGAGGAATGCAGGGGACAACCTGAGAAGCTGACTCATCCAGTGTGGAGGTGGCTGTAGCTGGGGGAGGGGCTGATCCTTCCACAAAACAAAAGACTAAAGTGCTTCCGGGTCACAGATCTCCATACATCTCTCCAGCTCCAATCAGCGCAACAAGACACAGCTGAAAACAAGAAGTGGGGAGGAGGGTCAGTAACTGAGGTCTCCATGGAAATATGAAATTCACCTCCCCCTGCTAAAGCTGAGAAAACACCCTGCCCCCAGAGAGATTAGTTGGTGGAAGAGGCCTTCAGATTCTCAGGTTACACCCACTGCATTCCTGGATACAGTTTCAAATAAGCCCCCTGCTGATATCAGTAAACAAGACTATCACCTGTTAAGAAAACAAACAAATCAAGACTTCCAAGCAGCCCAAATTTGAAAGTGGATTACAAATAATAGCTGATGCCAACCCAAGAAGACCTAGAAATAACACAATTGAAAACTGGAGGCAGACAACACCAAGCCTAGACTCAACCAGCTTTACAAACAAAACACCCAAACACACAGACATAATGAGAAGACAGAGAAGTGCAATCGAAATGAAACCACAAGAAAAACCTCCAGGAAATGAACTGAGTGATATGGAAATAGCCAAATTTCCTGATGCTGAGTTCAAAATAATGATTGTAAGGATGCTTAGGGATCTTAGAACAACAATGGATGGTAATTACAAACACCTAAATAAAGAAATAGCAAGTATAAAATATGATATTGAAATATTAAAGAAGAATCAGTCAGAGATGACAAATGCAATATCAGAAATGAAGACCACAATGGAAGGAATTAAAAACAAGATGGATAAAGCTGAAGATTGAATCAACGAGTTAGAGGACAAGTTGAATGAAGGCATGAAAGCAGAGAAGGAAAAAAAGAGACTCAAAAAATCTGAGGAAACTCTTAGAGAGCTCTGTGACAACATAAAGAGAAATAACATCTGCATCATAGGGGTTCCTGAAGAAGAAGAGAAAGAACAAGGGAAAGAGACTTTGTTCAATCATATCATAACTGAAAACTTCCCTAAATTAATGCAGAAGAAACTCTCACAAGCTCAAGAAGCACAGAGAACTCCATTAAGGAGAAACCCAAAGAAACCTACATCAAGACACATTATAATTAAAATACCAAAAGTAAGTGATAAAGAAAAAATATTAAAAGCTGCTAGAGAAAAAAAAAGGCTATCACCTACAAAGGAGCCCCCATAAGGATGACATCAGACTTCTTAACAGAAACACTTGAGGCCAGAAGGAAATGGCAAGAAATATTCAAAGTAATGCAGAACAAGAGCCTACAACCAAGACAACTTTATCCAGCAAGGCTATCATTTAAAATTGAAAGAGAAATAAAAAGCTTCCTAGACAAAAAAATTCTCAAGGAATTCATTACAACCAAACCAATTCTTCAGGGGCCTGTTGTAAACAGATCAAAATGGGAAAAGAATATAGAAAAGGAGGAATACAGCTTTAAAGAATAAAATGGCAATAAACAATGACATATCAATAATAACATTAAATGTAAATGGATGAAATAATCCAATCAAAAGACATAGGGTAGCTGCATGGATAAGAAAACAGGACCCATACATATGCTGTCTACAAGAGACACACCTTAAAACAAAAGATGCACATAGACTGAAAGTAAAAGATTAGGAAAAAACATTTCATGCAAATGGAATGAAAAAAAAAAAGCTGGGGTAGCAATACTTATATCAGACAAAATGGACTTTAAAACAAAGGATATAGTTAAGAGATAAAGAAGGCCACTATATAGCGATAAAGGGAGCAATCCAATAGGAAGATATAACTATTATAAATATGGACCTAATAGGAATACCTAAATATATAAAGTAGACTTTGAGGGATATAAAGGGCAAGATCAATAGCAATACTATATAAGTAGGGGATTTCAATACCCCACTAACATCACTAGATTGATGCTCAAGAAAAAATTAACAAAGAAACAGCAGACTTAAAGGACATACTAGATCAACTGGATTTAATAGATATCTTCAGAACTTTCACCCTAAAGCAGCAGAATATACATTCTTTTCAAGTGCTTATGGTACATTCTCTAGGATAGACCACATGTTAGGGCACAAAAGTGGTCTCAACAAATTTAAGAAGATTGAAATCATATCAAGTACTTTCTCTGATCATAATGGCATGAAACTGGAATTCAACCACAACAGAAAACCCAAAAATCCTCAAACACATGGAAACTAAATAGCATGTTGTTAAATAACAAATGGATTAAGAATGAGATCAAAGAAGAAATTTAAAAAAATCCAGAAATGAATGATAATGAGCATACAACAACTCAAAATTTATGGGACACAGCAAAAGCAGTACTGAGAGGGAAGCTCATGCCACTACAGGCACATTTTAGGAAACTAGAAAAAGCCAAATAAACAACTTAACCTTGCATCTAAAAGAATTAGAAAAAGAACAGCAAGTAAAGCCCAAATGTAGTAGAAGGAAGGAAATAATAAAGATCAGAGCAGAAATAAATGACATAGAGGCTAAAGAAACAATACAGAGGATCAATGAAACTAGGAGCTGGTTCTTTGAAAAGGTAAACAAGATCAATGAACCTTTAACTAGACTCATCAAGAAAAAAAGAGAGAGGACTCAAATAAATAAAATTAGAAATGAGAGTGGAGAAATAACAACTGACACAACAGAAATACAAAATATTGTAAGAAAATATTATGAACAACTGTATACCAAAAAACTAGACAACCTAGATTGAATGGACAAATTTCTTGAACCATACAATCTCCCAAAAATCAATCTGGAAGAATCAGAAAACCTAAACAGACTGATTACACCAAATGAGATCGAAACTGTTATCAAAAAACTCCCAACAAAGAAAAGTCCGGGGCCTGATGGCTTCACAAGTGAATTCTACCAAATATTAAAAGAAAAACTAACTTTTATCCTTCCCAAGCTATTTCAAAAAATTCAAGAGGAAGGAAGACTTCCAAGCTCCTTTTATGAGGCGAGCATAATTCTGATTCCAAAACGAGGCAGAGACAACACAAAGAAAGAAAATTATAGGCCAATATTCCTGATGAATATAGATGCTAAAATCCTCAACAAAATATTAGCAAACCGGATCCAACAATATATGGAAAAAGTCATACACCATGATCAAGTGCAATTTATTCTGGGGAGGCAAGGCTGGTACAATATTTGTAAATCAATCAATGTGATTCATCATATAAACAAAGGAAGGAGAAAAACCACATGATAATTTCAATAGATGTGGAAATAGCATTTGATAAAATCCAGCACCCATTCAAGATCAAAGCTCTCAACAAAGTGGGAATACAGGGAACATACCTCAACATTATAAAAGCCATCTATGACACACCCACAGCCAACATCATACTCAATGGGCAAAAATGAAAAGCAATCCCCTTAAGATCAGTAACAAGGCAGGGGTGCCCCCTTTCACCATTCTTATTCAACCTAGTCCTGGAAGTCCTAGCCATAACAATCAGACAAGAAGAAGAAATAAAAGGCATTCAATTTGGAAAAGAAAAAGTAAAACTATCATTATTTGCAGATGATATGATATTGTATATAGAAAACCCTAAAGTCTCAGTCAAAAAATGACTGGACCTGATAAATGAATTCAGCAAAGTGGCAGGATATAAAATTAATCAGAGGCATTTTTATACACCAACAATGAACAGTCAGAAAGAGAAATTAAGGAAACAATCCTCTTCACTCTTACAACCCAAAAAATAAAGTACCTAGGAGTATAAATTTAACCAAGGAGACTAAAGACTTGTACTCAAAAAATCATAAAACATTGATAAAAGAAATCAAGGAAGATAAAAACAAGTGGAAGCATATACCATGCTTATGGTTAGAAAGAATAAACATCATTAAAATGTCTATATTATCCAAAGCAATTTATAAATTCAATGCAATACCTATTAAAATACCAATGACATACTTTAAAGATATAGATCACATATTCCAAAAATTTATATGGAACCAAAAAAGAACCCGAATAGCCTCAGCAATCTTAAAAAAAGAAGAATAAAGTGGGAGGTATCACACTTCCAGATATCAAGTTATACTACAAGGCCATTGTACTCAAAACAGACTAGTACTGGCATAAGAACAGTCATATAGATCAATGGAACAGAACAGAGAACCCAGAAATAAACCCACAGCTCTATGGACAACTGATATTTAACAAAGGAGGTAAGGGGATACAATGGAATAAAGACAGCCTCTTCAACAAATGGTGTTGGGAAAATTGGACAGCTACCTGCAAAAAAATGAAACTAGACCACCAACTTACACCATTCACCAAAATAAACTCAAAATACATAATAGACTTAAATGTAAGCTGTGAAACCATAAGCATCTTAGAAGAAAACATAGGCAGTAAGCTCTCCGACATCTCTCGCAGCAATATATTTGCTGATTTATCACCATGGGCAAGTGAAATAAAAGACAGGATAAACAAATGGGACTATATCAAACTAAAAAGCTTTTGCACAGCTAAAGACAATAAGAACAGAATAAAAGGGCAAACTACACAATGGGAGAACACATTTAACAATACATCTGATAAGGGTTAACAACCAAAATTTATAAAGAATTTGTAAATCTCAACACCAGAAAGACAAACAATCCAATCAAAAAAATGGGCAAAAGAAATAAATAGACACTTCTCCGAAGAGGACATACAGATGGCCAATAGGCATATGAAAATATGCTCAACATCACTAATCATTAGAGAAATGCAAATTAAAACCACAATCAGATATCACCTCACACCAGTCAGAATGGCGTTCATCAACAAAACAACACAGAATAAGTGCTGGTGAGGATGTGGAGAAAAGGGAACCCCTCCTGCACTGCTGGTGGGAATGCAGACTTGTGCAGCCTCTGTGGGAAACAGTATGGAGATTCCTTAAAAAATTATAAATTGAACTGCCTTTTGACCCAGGTATCCCACTTATAGGAATATACCCTAAGAACATCATAGAACTGTTCAAAAAGGAGAAATGCACTCCCATGTTTATGGCAGCATTGTTCAGAATAGCGAAGATCTGGAAACAGCCCAACTGTCCGTCAGTGGACGAGTGGATTAAAAAGCTTTGGTACATATATACTATGGAATACTACTCAGCCATAAGAAATGATGACATCAGATCATTTACAATAACATGGATGGACCTTGATAACATTATATGGAGTGAAATAAGGAAATCAGAAAAAACTAAGAACTATATGAATCCATACATAGATGGGACATAAAAATGAGACTCAGAGACATGGACAAGAATGTGATAGTAATGGGGGGGAGGATTGGGGGGTTGGGAAGGGGTGAGGAAGGAGAGAGGAGGGTGGGAGAGGGGAGGGGCACAAAGAAAACCAGATAGAAGGTGATGAAAGACAATTTGACTTTGGGTGAGGGGTATGCAACATAATCAAATGTCAAAATAATCTGGAGATGTTTTCTCTGAACATGTGTACCCTGATTTATCAATGTCACTGCATTAAAATTAATAATAAAAAATATTTATATAAAGAAAAGAAAAGAAAAGACATCAGGGTTAGAGACACATAGCCAGAAACACAGCCAGAAGTCACTGTGTCCTAGGAGTGGTTGAATACAGAGCAGATTAAGTCAATCACAGGGTATACATGTGACTAGAGGCATGCACATGGTGGACTGAGAATTAACAAAGAGAGAGTGATCAGTATTACAAACTGCCACAAAGTTGTTATACAACTCAACACTAAAGTGTCAACTTTTTAATACAAGCCACATTGCATGAGTCAATGACAAGGATGTTAAGGCTTAATATGACCATAAATCATCTATCAGAAAATGAATCCTTCCAATACATAGCACTGAAAACTTTAAAAATTCAAGCTGAATATCCTGTTCTGGGACATGTGTTTGCTTTTTCCATCTATTTTTTAAATTAGGCTTTCAGAAAATTAGTGGAAATGTCAGAGTAAGAACTTCTCATAATTCACTTCACAAAAAAAACTTACAAGAACACTGGAAAATTTTTCAAAATCAACTTTTCAGGGCTCTGGAAATCAAAGTTTGAATCTCAGTAAGAACAGTAAGCTTCAGAGTAGTTTTGAAAATCAATAGTTTCACAATCATGGTGAAAACTTGCAGCACAAAGGCCTTTAGAGAAAACAGATTGTGTTTGGAGCTTCCCAAAAGTCCAGTTTTCAAAAAATTGTCAATTCCCTAGACAATTCCCTTGCAAAACTGTCTTTATTTGGCCTGGCACAGAGCTCAGCCAGTGCAAACAGCTTTTTTCCTGAGGGTGATTGCAATTATTTAACATTGCAGCTGCCTGAGACAATAATAATAATTGAAGTTAACAAGATTATACAAAAATGTAAATGTAAAACTAGGGCCTGAGATGTTCATAATGGATTTTGTAAAGACAAAACATATTTTTGGGAATCTCCACAAATGACATGCATTTAAAAGACTAGTTAAAATGTTGATTTTATTCTCTTAGGACAGTGGTTCTCAAACTTTTTGAAGTTGGGGTGCATTTAAAATCCTACAAATAGCCTGGCCTGTGGTGGCGCAGTGGATAAAGCGTCGACCTGGAAATGCTGAGGTTGCCGGTTCGAAACCCTGGGCTTGCCTGGTCAAGGCACATATGGGAGTTGATGCTTCCAGCTCCTCCCCCCTGTCTCTCTCTCTCCCTCTCTAAAATGAATAAATAAATAAATAAAAATTAAAAAAAAAAAAATAATAAAATAAAATAAAATAAAATCCTACAAATAATTGTAGGCACACTATATACAAATTTCTGAGAAATATGTTATAATAATTAAGTCAAATATTAAAGAAAAAATATAAAGTCCAAGTGTGCTTTTATGGTAATTAAATGAAATAAATATGACAAAACTAAATTTATTATGACATTAAAAAATACTTTTATGTTACATTTTTTGAGTTATGCTTTTTAGAATTCATAAAAATAGAGGGGTTAAAAAATTTTAAAAACCAACAAAAACATTATCGTTATATATATAGATACATTCTTAGTAAGATTTAGTAAATTCGGCAGGTCCCAGCACAAATGTGTTCAGTTTTTTCATTCTTGTGTTTATGAGAAACATGAGCCTGATGTGTCCTAGCAATTTTTTCAATGTTTGGGCATATATTTGAAAGGCAAACTCTCATTTCCTCGTCAATACATTGAAGAATTCCTCTCTTTTTACTCTTAATTGTGTTGAGTGCAGAAAACCCCCACTATACATATCATCTTAACTTTACACCAAACAAAGGATAGAAGAAACTTGCCTCCAGTCTTTCTGGGGAACATGGGGGATAGTGTAAACAATCCAGCACCACAGCTTAGCAGCCTTTTGCCACCTAATCAGGCGAGTGAGGTGGGGGGGGTTGGGCAGACTGTCAGCTTAAAGTCAATTCCCCACACCTCTGTCCCTCCAAAATCTAAATTCCAAGAACCCTGTTGGTTTTTTGGTCCCCAACAGGCACATATTTCTCTGTGTGGCAGGGATCCGCAACCCCCGGACCGTGGACCAGTACCGGTCTGTGGGCCATTTGGTACCAGTCCGCAGAGAAAGAATAAATAACTTACATTATTTCCATTTTATCTATATTTAAGTCTGAACTATGTTTTATTTTTAAAAAATGACCAGATTTCCTCTGTTACATCCATCTAAGACTCACTCTTGTTGCTTGTCTCATAAGTTCGACAATTTTTTATTTAAAAATACCACAGTTTTTATGCCAGTTGCATAATTTTATTTTGTGCATTTATCTGTCCCACCCTAAAGGCCGGTCCATGAAAATATTTTCTGACATTAAACCAGTCTGTGGCCCAAAAAATGTTGGGAACCACTGCCATAGGGCACACCTGGAAATCTTCTAGGGCGGACCAGTGCGCCCTGGCACATACTTTAAGAACCACTGCCCTAGGACAACCACTAAAATAAAACTCAAAAGTATAACACAAGGGAATTAAAATACAACACTAGAAAATAACACAGAAGAAGGCAGTAAGGGAGGAATAGGAGGAGAAAAAAGACAAGGCATGTAGAAAATAAATAACAAAATGGCAAGCCAATGCTACCTTATTAATGTATTGGAATGTTTGTTTTTTCTTTTTTTATTGTTATGAATCACAGTAGAAATTAAAATAGTAATGAATTATCATTGACCACTATCAGAATTGCTACATTTAAGGAAAATTGACAATAACAAGTGCTGTTAAAGATATAGAGCAAAAAATTTTTTTTCATACATTGCTAGTAAGAATATAAATTTGTACAAGTACTTCACAAATATGTTAGTTTCTATTAATGCTAAATATATATATGTATACACATACATATATATACACATATATATATTCTATATTATAAATTCTATACTAGGATTATATTCACAAAAAGTGAGTGTTTCTGGCTGTCAAAAGACATGTAGAGAAAGGTTCAGAGATTCAGTATTCATACTAGCCTCAAACAGAAAACAATGTAAAAATCCATCAAAATTAGAAAGGATGAATATTGTGGTATAGGTATACCACAAAATACTATGCACAGCAAGACAGGAAAACTTACTGGTACACACAACATAAGAAAGAATCTCAACAACATAATGATGAGCTGAAGAAGGTAGACACCACAAATTATATAATGTATGAATTAATTTATGAAGCTTAATAATGGCCAGACTTTTTCTGATACTAGATGTTAGAAGAGTGACTTAGAGGGGAATAAAAGAGAATTTTAAGATACCAGATACGTTTTATACCTTAATCTAGGTTGTATTTACATGGAAGTACACATATGCATATTTGAGCTGTATAATTTTCTCTCTGTACTGTACATGTATTTTACCTCTATAAACTATATTGTTATAAATTCAAATGTTTATTATGATACCCAGGGAAACCACTAAGAAAATAACTTAAGAAATAGAATTAAAGAAATAGCAAGGAAATTCAAAAATAATAGTAGAAAATATCTACTTTACATTCACACACACACACACACAGGCATTAAAGGAGGAATTGAGGGAGAAAAAAGGACATAAGATAAATAGAGAATTAAAAAATGTCAAACTGAAATCAATGCATTGGAATGTTAGTCTTTTACCTTTTTGGCTTTTTTTTTTTTTTTTTTTTCGATTTTCTGAAGCTGGAAACGGGGAGAGACAGTCAGACAGACTCCCGCATGCGCCCCACCGGGATCCACTCGGCACGCCCACCAGGGGGCGACGCTCTGCCCACCAGGGGGCGATGCTCTGCTCCTCCGGGGCGTCGCTCTGCCGCGACCAGAGCCACTCTAGTGCCTGGGGCAGAGGCCACAGAGCCATCACCAGCGCCCGGGCCATCTTTGCTCCAATGGAGCCTTGGCTGCGGGAGGGGAAGAGAGAGACAGAGAGGAGGGGGGGGGGGGGGTGGAGAAGCAAATGGGCGCTTCTCCTATGTGCCCTGGCTGGGAATCGAACCCGGGTCTCCCGCACGCCAGGCCGACGCTCTACCGCTGAGCCAACTGGCCAGGGCCCTTTTTGGCTTTTTTTGAGTTATTAATCAGAGAACTGAAAATTAAGACAGCAGTGAAATATCTATCATTTGCTCACAATGGGAATGGCTACAGTTAAGGAGGGTTCAGGTGGCTCAACTACAGTGCCATCTTATTTCTCTGTCCTGCTGCTCTCTGTTTTGGGTCTTGGGAATTTCCTTTAGTTTCTTGTAAGCTTTGCCTTGCACTCTAAAAAATATTTATTAAATTTTATCCAACAGATATTTTATGTTAGGATTAATATTTTCAGGATATCTAGTCATCTAATTGCTAAGAACTAAACTGACACCAAATGATTTAGTGTCTAGGAATCTCCTGCAACTTTAATAAAAACTAAGTTTATTCTAATAAAACTTGGGTTTCCGAAATAATGTTTATCTCTATTTCTAAAGCCTCTTAAAGCAATTATCGAAATAGCTAAAAAAAAAACAACAACAACAATGTAGGGAAATGGGAAAAAAAATAACATTCAAGGAGACTATTAGCTGGAGACTTAAGTTTGTAAATTTAGATAATGTTTTAATTCTTCTATAGAGGAGTGATTATTTAATCTGATTGAAGCATCATTCTTATACTGCATTGAATTGCATTTCACTTAAATACACAAAGATCTCTGAGAACCTGGATGTACCATAAACACATTAATCATTTCTCTTTGGAGGAAAGGCTTGAAATAAAGGATGTAATATGAAAGCTCTCTTCAATGTTCAGTAAGTCTAAAGATTTTTCTTTTTCTCATTATTTAGACAACTCATTCTCTTTATAATTTATCTCAGACTGGAAATTAGCTGATAAACATGATATCTACCCTATTTTTCAAGTTAAAAAAAAAATTCTCAGAGTATTCTTGTTTCCTTCCCTTACATAGACATCCAACTCATCAACACATAATGCTGCTTTTACCTGTAAAATCCATCCCATTCTCTCCATCTTGACCACCTTCACCCTAGTCCTAACCACCGTTATCATTTACCTAGCCTATTGGAGTAACCACTGACCTGGTGTTTTAGCTCCACTTTTGATTCCTTACACTCTATTCTCCACAGAATGAAGTGATTCTTTGAAACTCTAATTTAGATCAAGCCATCCTCCCGATTGTCCCAATTCCTCTTCAGTTTCTTCAGAACTTCTATTGCACTTAGCATGAAAGACAGACTTGTCAGCATTCCAGAGGGTCTGCATGATCTGGCCCCTGCTCCACTGCACTGCCCCATGTCACACCACCTTCTAAAACTCAGCTCTGCAGCTCCCTTGACTTTGTCTCTGTTCTTCAGTCCAGTAAATTCACTCCTGTTCCGGGGCCTCTGCTCTCGCTCTTCTCCAGGTGACTCAGAGCACAGCTGTTTCATTTTAAATTTCACTCGAATGTTTTCGCATTAGAGAGGCCATCCCCAATCAGCCTACTTAGAGCAACCCCACTGCTCTAGTCACTCTCTCCCATGTTAAACTTTTCATCTCACCATATACTCTATTGTCATGCCGGTGGCTGAGGCCAAATTCTCATTGGATTCAGGTAGAGAAACTGCAGAGCCAGAAAGTGTTGGGCCAGTCCCACTTAACAAAGTCTCACAATGGCAGACAAGCACACAGGCAGGGGAAACCGCCTCTCAGGTAAACAAACAGCAAAATTGCCCCTCACAGTGGCAGGCAGGCAGGCAATCCGCCCTCTGCAATCCCCCTGAGCACAAGCACCCCAGCCTTACATAGACTATACACACATGGCACCGCCACGTGCTCACACACTAATCAAAGAAAGTACAAATGAGCAAGCCTAACACAGCTGTTTTCCCAACAGTTATATAATATTATTATTACATCTGTTTGTTTACTTATTTCCTCTCAGTTAATAAAGGTAACTCCAGAGAGGTACAACCTCATTCACTTCAGCTACCTCCATACCCAGACGACCTGACATCCAACAGATGCTCAGTATTAGTTAAATACAGTGTGTCTGTAAAGTCATGGTGCACTTTTGACCGGTCACAGGAAAGCAACAAAAGACAATAGAAATGTGAAATCTGCACCAAATAAAAGGAAAACCCTCCCAGTTTCTGTAGGATGATGTGGCAACATGTGCACATGCGCAGATGATGACGTAACACCATGTATACAGCGGAGCAGCCCATGGCCATGCTAGTCGAGATGTGGACGGTACAGAGGAAAGTTCAGTGTGTTCTGTGGCTCACTAAATTCGAATCCGTGACCAAAGTGCAACGTGAATATCAGCGCGTTTATAATGAAGCGCCATCACATAGGAATAACATTACTCGGTGGGAAAAGCAGTTGAAGGAAATCGGCAGTTTGGTGAAAAAACCCTGTTCTGGTAGGCCATCAGTCAGTGACGAGTCTGTAGAGGCTATACGGGATAGCTACCTAAGGAGCCCTAAAAAATCTGTGCATGAGTCCACATCAAACTGCACTGAATAGGTATGAAACTGGGAGAGTTTCCCTTTTATTTGGTGCAGATTTCACACTTCTATCGTCTTTTGTTGCTTTCCTGTGACCGGTCAAAAGTGCACCATGACTTTACGGACACACTGTAGATTACTTTAGAGAACTGAACTTCACCAGTTTGACTAGAAAAGGAAAAACTCAGATGGACTAATATCATGTTAAGGTCAGTGTTGGCTAATAGGTTAGTGTTTTACTTTTCCACTGGTTGATGAATTTAGCCAAGAAATTGTGGGATTGCCTGACCAGGCAGTGACGCAGTGGATAGAGCATTGGCCTGGGATGCTGAGGACCCAGGTTCAATAGCCTGAGTTTGATGGCTTCAGCACAGGGTTGCTGGCTTGAGTGTAGAATCATAAATATGACCCCATGGTTGCTGACTTGACTCAAAGGTCACTGGCTTGAGTTGAAGGTCACTGGCTTGAGCAAGAGGCACTGGCTTAGCTGGAGCCCCCAGTTAAGACACATATGAGAAAGTAATGAACAACTAAGGTGTCACAATGATGAGCTGATGCTACTCATCTCACACCCTATCTGTCTGTCTATCCCTATATGTTCCTCTCTCTCTCTCTAAAAAAAAAAGAAAATAAAATTAAAAAAGAAATGGTGGGAGTAGGTAGTGGGAGAGGACAAAGAGGGAAGGGAATCTTCATACACATCCCATTTTGTGATATGTTTAGCAATTGTTGTTTGCTTCATAAGAGAAATGCAAATTACCTTTTATATGAACCCATCAAGATAAAAATAACCACAAAGGAACAACCCATAGTGTGCTGAAAAATATTTAATAGCTGGTGTTCTCTTAGAAAAAGGCTCTTATGTGTGTGTAACTTTTGTCAGTTTCTGTCATATAAATACTCCCACCACAGCCACTTTTAAGCAAACAACCGGAAGTGAACAAAGGTGGGGAAGACAGGAGATGAGCACCAGCAGAGGCAAAATTAACGGTGGGCCTCGACTTCTGAAGGGCCTTGCAAAACCCCAAATTTACACTTTCTTTCTAGTGACACCAAGTTTGGTTTCATATGTGCAATTTTAACATTAATAGTACATAATATCTTTTATTTATTTAAAAATATAATTAACATGTACTTTTATTTTTCCTGTCTCTC
Organism: Saccopteryx bilineata; assembly: GCF_036850765.1. Classification (NCBI taxonomy): domain Eukaryota; kingdom Metazoa; phylum Chordata; class Mammalia; order Chiroptera; family Emballonuridae; genus Saccopteryx; species Saccopteryx bilineata. The sequence goes on from NC_089494.1 coordinate 70,482,243, forward strand.
TCTCTTTTTTTTAAGGGGCTCAATATTTTCTTCTGTGCCTGGGGCCTCAACCAAACTTATTCCACCTCTGTGCACCAGCAGCCCTCTCCAGCTGACCCAAGCTCGTTTCAGCACCCCCCTGATGTCTACCACGTGCCAAGAACAGGATGAATGAAACATTTTATATTCAGTCTCTCCTATCTTAGAGCAGCCCTTAAAACTGATTTATTAGACATATGTCAGAGATAAGGTAATAATAAACTTAGGTAATTTGCCCAAGGACACACATTATGAAATGAATGAAACAAGAATTCAAATCCAGATCTCTTTGACTCCAGGCACCACATTTTCCCTTGACTTTAGGTCTCCCCCTCTGCTTGTTAAATTTTCATGCGCCATCTCCGGGCTCCAAAGCTACCCTTGGAGGTGAGTGGCTTTCTCCACAGAGTCATTGCCTTCATTGCCTCAGGAGTCAGTCAAGTCGTGGAGGATTCCAAACCCCTTCCTACCCACCCCCCAGCCCACAGGGGTCACGAATAAGGGAAGACAGAGCCCTCAGAGGAGCAGGAGGGTCAGAGAGGCATGCGCAGAGCTCGGCAGCCTTGCCTTGTTCAGACAGAGCCTCAGCTGGACTCTCCTGTTTGGCTGCAGTGACTGCATGACCCTCGGGGCTCTCCAGTCAGTACCAGTCCCTTGGGGAGACCCACCTCTTCCAAAAGGGGAAGGAAAGGTGTTTTCAAAGCATCACCACGTGTCAGGCACTTACTTTGTCATTATCTCAAAATTAAAAAGTAAAATCATCTTGGCCCTGGCCAGTTGGCTCAGTGGTAGAATGTCGGCCTGGCGTGCAGAAGTCCCAGGTTCGATTCCCAGCCAGGGCACACAGGAGAAGCACCCATCTGCTTCTCCACCCCTCCCCCTCTCCTTCCTCTCTGTCTCTCTCTTCCCCTCCCGCAGCGAGGCTCCATTGGAGCAAGGATGGCCCGGGCACTGGGGATGGCTCCTTGGCCTCTGCCCCAGGCGCTGGAGTGGCTCTGGTTGCAACAGAGCGATGCCCCGGAGGGGCAGAGCATTGCCCCCTGGTGGGCAGAGTGTCGCCCCTTGGTGGGCGTGCCAGGTGGATCCCGGTCGGGCGCATGCGGGAGTCTGTCTGACTGTCTCTCCCCGTTTCCAGCTTCAGAAAAATACAAAAAAAAAAAAAAAAGTAAAATTGTCTTAATAAATAAATAAATAAATAAATAAATAAATAAATAAATAAAAAGCCACTCAAAAACTCAGGAACAGGCAAAATAACAAGACCTTGGTTAAATGTCAAGCTGCTTCTTAAGATCATGGCTACTTTCTGCCTATCCTGGACTTCTGGCAGATGATGTGAATTTTATTGCTAGCATCAATCTTTATGGAGCATATAATTAGATGGAGTGAGAATTGTAAAAGTAGAATATTATTCAGGGTACAGAGCACCAACAATCTTGGAACCCCTTTCTCTACTCTTCTTTCTTTGCTAGCTCTTTTTATTTTTGATCCCTTCCTTCTAAACATTAACGTCCTAAACATTAAGAAGCACAGGTATTGAAAATAAGTGAGTCACTGTCAAACAGGATTTGTCTATTTGTTTTGTAATTGAAGTGAAAAGCAAAAAACAGATCAGTTATCAGGATGAAACTGTCTATAAGTCAGTGAAGAAGTTTTACCCCTTTAAAAGATAGAATCACCACCTGCCAGGAATAAAAGGAGTAGAAGACTGGTCCCGAACTAGACCAGTGCTTCATAGAAATTAGTACACAGCAGAATCATCACCACACCCAGTTTCTGGTTAGTAGATGTAAGGTGGGGCCCCAAATCTGTAGTTCTAGCAAGTTCCTAGGTGATGCTGAGGCTTTTCATTCAGTAACCAGAGTTGAAATAGGACTGCTCCAGGTGCTGGGCAATTTGCATATACATTACAGCTGGAAAGGTATTGGTCAAGATCTCTGTGTCTCAAACTTGATTGTACATTGCAATCATCTGGGGACCCGAGTATCAGTATCTGGGTCTCAACCTAAGCTGAGGTTAGGAAGCTCGCCTGTGTATCCATTCAGTCTCTGCTACTTAGTCTGTGTATGACCTGACCTAGTTGAATATGACATTTAACTTCTCTGTCTCCTGTTCTGGGTAAGTATGGGTTATTGTGAGCAGTATATAAAAAAATTTGGAAAATTATTGGAAAAGTTTAGAGTTATAGAGAAGAATTATTATTACTGGATACAATGACAGTGGTACTCATAGATGGTATAGAATAAATTGAAAATTTAGTCCAGATCCTAGTTTAAAAAATTATCCTGCCCTGGCCAGTTTGCTCATTGGATAGAGTATTGGCCAAGCATGTGGATGTCCCAGGTTTGATTCCCGGTCAGGGCACACAAGAGGAGTGACCATCTGTTTCCCTTCTCCACCCTTTCCCCCTTCTCTCTCTCTTCCCCTCCTGCAGCCAGTGGCTTGATTGGTTCAAGCATCAGCCCTGGGTGTTAAGCATAGCTCAGTTGGTCTGAGTACATCAGCCTCAGGCACTAAATAGCTCAGTTGATTCTAACATCGGCCCCAGATAGGGAGTTGCTGGGTGGATCCCAGTATGGGTGCATGTGGGAGTCTATCTCACTATCTCCCCCCCCTCACTTAAATAAATAATAAAAATAAAACAATAAAAAATCTCCCCCCTAAATCTGATATATGAGAGTCCCAAATAGGCGTGTCAAAGATTAGCAACTCATATATTACCTGCTTATTGAAACTTACCTTGGTCCAATGGCTTATAATTCTATGGTATAAATATATAACATTTCTTTCCACCTTACAGATGTATCTTCTTATAGAATTCACAGGTTGAGGACGGACGCTATGTATTTTTTATGTGTGTCCTTATTTAACTAAGTGCTAATTGCCTAATGTATTATTTCTGTGCATATGTGAGGTTAAAACACATTACTGCCTTTCTGTTGCTAAAAACATAATACTCAGACTGCTCATTCCATAAAATGTTTTTAAATGATAGCATAGTAAAGAGTGAAATCCTAGTTCCATTTTGGCCTGGAAGTTTTAAAAATTCTTTATATAATGGCTCCACCTCCTGGTCAATGAAATGAAGAGTTTTCAGGCTCAAAACTGCAGTCCTAACTCATGGTCCACAAATAAACGTGTCTTCGTATGAGTCATAAAAGAATAAGGTGACTTTTTTAAGAAAATTGCCACAAACTTAAATAAATGTTTTCTCTGGGAATATTACTTTGTTTATTATTTAAATTGATCCCTATCTCTCTAATGCTGCCATATAAAAGCAAATGTGGCTGTGTTTGTCCGGTTCTAACTTCCTCCATCATTGCTCCCCATTCTTCTCTCTGGGCAATTCTTCCCAGGCACTCAAGTCCTGCTGTTACTCCTGAGACTTCATGCACATTTGATATGTCACCCCCTCTACCAAACTTTTAATTCTAATTTGGGATAAATTTTATAAAGTTTCTGCCAAAAGTGGATAGGGCTGCCCCACTCCCAGGAGTGAGCTGAGTGAAGGATCCAGGGGGCTTTCACGACAAGGAAAGTTGCCCTGAGAGGGGAGGGTCCTCAGCCCCAGGCCAGAAGCCCCAGCCTAGAGCCCCAGAGCCTAGAAGAGGTGACCACACAGCATTTGCAGTGAAAAGAATTGGAGTTTCTGTCTGTGAGAGAGATGGAGCTCTCAGAGACATAGGCTTCGTCTTAAAGGGCCAGTGCAGAAAATCTCATTCATAGCCACTTACCTGGGGCCCCAGTGTCAGGAAGCCTGAGAGGATTAGAGTTGTGTAAGGAGAGTATGAAGTTGGTGGCCCAGGGAAAGACACTGTTGGGGATGGTCACTGGAACCCCTGTGCTAAATCATTCTCCAATACTGCAGTCACCATCTTTCTTGGGTGGAGCAGTACCCTCTGAGTGGCATCAACCTGGGGGGAAGCAACTGCTCTGACCTCAGGAATCTCTCCTGCCCCACCTGTGGAGACTGGGCCATTCTGAGAAATCAGCCAGGAAGCAGGGGGTGCATCAGTGACTCAGCTTTCTGGCATTAAGGCCAGAGCTTTCCCCTGGTGCTTCCACCTCACAGAAGATTCAGTAGAAACTGTCCGGACTGTGGCAGACCAAATTCCTGGGTCTCAGAAGCCATACCAACTCAGCTCCTGGTGGCCATACCCTATTGAGGTCTGTGAAAAAAGTTTGGACAGACTGACACCTGGAGCTGAGGGGTGGGAGCCACAACTTCCACCCTTTCTAATCCCTGAATTGCTCCAGGCTCCAGATTCTATCTACCAAAGGTCTTAGTTCACTGGCTAAGTCCAACAAGCAGCCAGCAAACAGAGGTTGTAGGAGTCAGATCTCAGGGAACCTTGGCCTTTTGCAGACCTTCCCCCAGGACCAGTGTGTGTAAAAGCCAGCCTAGGTGTGTGGCTTGGTATTTCCACAGGAACCTGCACCCAGCAGAGGCAGCCACAAACTCTGGTTTGCTTATAGCTCCAAGAAGGTTGCTGAGGGCCAGTCACAGGAAGTATCCCTCACTGGTCTGCACTGGGTTTCCTCCAGTAAGTCCCAGGGCCAGCAAACCCAGAGGCCCAGCTGCAGAGAGCATTGGTTTAGGACCTAACAACCCTTGCTGGAAGTGTGTCCTAGGGAGAGTTCATTGGACACTAGGCCAAGCTGAGGTGAATTCTTCTTTCTGTGATCAACACCAACACAGTGGCTTGTCCACATTGAACAGGGAGGAGCTTCACAGTCAGCTGACCCAGGTCCTAGATGTCCTGCTCCTCTGGGCTCAGTTGCACAAGGGGAAGGGAAAGAAGCTTGGAGCATGAACATTCAAGGTATAGGTCTCCTGGGGCATATTGTTTGGTCTAGTCAAAGGGCTTAGCCACTTTCTGGGGAGGGGGGCACAGTCAGCCCCAGATGAGGACTCCCTCAGTTTTTCTCTCTGAGACTAGGGGCTTCCCAGCTGGAAGAACTATGCTCAACAAGACAGACACTGAACAGTGTCTAATATACATGATCAAGGTTAACTTTTATTGCCTGCCAGCCTGCAAGGGTAAGCATACGCACAAAAGGGCCAACTACATTCAATACTCACATACAACAGGGGGGTAAGCATTACCCTCAAATAACATTCCTAAATTAAGAAACTCAGGTGGCCTGGAAGTCACTACCACTAAGTTCATCTTTCTCATAAAGACATAACAAATTTCAAAGTCAAATACACAAACAAAATGGGCAGACAAGAAAATATGACCAAAATGAATCAACAAGAGAAATCTTCAGCAAAAGAACTAAATAAAATTGAAGTAACCAATCTACCAGATGCAGAGTTCAAAATAATGGTTATTAGGATGCTCAAGAATCTTAGAGCAACAATGGATGATCAAAATGAGAACTTAAACAAAGAGATAGCAAGGATCAAAAAGGACATTGAAATCATAAAAAAGAAACAGTTAAAAATGACAAATGCAATATCAGAAATGAAGACTGCACTAGAAGGAATCAATAGCAGGCTAACTGAAGCAAAGGATCAAATCAGCAAATTAGAGGACAAGACAAATGTATGCACAGAAGTAGAGCAACAAAATGAGAAGAGGCTCAAAAAGACTGACAAAGCTCTGAGACCTCTGCAACAACAAGAAGAGAAACAACATCCACATCATAGGGGTTCCTGAAGGAGAAGAAAGCAAACAAGGGATAGAGAACTTGTTTGAAAAAAATCACAGCTGAAAAATTTCCTAAATTGATGAAAAAAAAATCACACAAGTTCAAGAGGCACAGAGAGTTCATTAAAGATGAACCCAAGGAAGCCTACACCAAGATACATTATAGTTAAAATGCCAAAGAAACAAAGAAAGAATACTAAAAACTTCAAGAGAAAAGCAGTTAATTACCTAGATAGTAGACCCCATAAGGATGACATCTGACTTCTCAACAGAACAATTTGAGTCCAGAAGTGATTGGTAAGAAATATTCAAGGTAATGCAAAACAAGAACCTACAACCAAGACTATCCAGCAAAGCTACCATTTAAAATTGAAGGAGAGGCCCTGGCTGGTATGCTCAGTGGTAGAGTGTTGACTGGCATATGGATGTTCTGGGTTCAATTCCCAGTCAGGACACACAGAAGTACCCATCTGCTCCTCCAGCTCTCTCCCTCTCCTTTTCTCTATCTCTCTCTTCCCCTCCCACAGTCATGGCTCAGTTGGAGCAAAATGGCCCCTGGTGCTAAGGATAGCTCCATAGTTTCACCTCAGACACTAAAATAACTTGGTTGCCGAGCTATAGAGCAATGGCACTAGATGAGCAGAGCATTGTCCAGTAGGGGGCTTACCAGGTTGATCCCAGGCAGGGTGAATGTAGGAGTCTATCACTCTGCCTCCCTGCTTCTCACTTAAGAAAAATAAGTAAATAAGTGAATAAAATAAAATTGAAGGAGAAATAAAAAGCTTCCCAGACAAAAAAATTTCACCTGACCTGTGGTGGCACACTGGATAAAGCATCAACCTGGAGCACTGAAGTCACCAGTTTGAAACCCTGGGCTTGCCTGGTCAAGGCACATATGGGAATTGATGCTTCCTGCTTCTTTCTTCCTTCTCTCTCTCTCTCTCTCTCTCTCTCTCTCTCTCTCTCTCTTTATCCCTACTTTCTAAAATGAATAAATAAAATCTTTTTAAAAAGGCTCAAGGAATTCATTACAATGAAACCGGTACTGCTAGAAATGTTAAAGGGCCTGCAATAAAAAGAGCAAAGAAAAATCGAAAGAAAGAGGATTGTAGGTTTAAAGTATAAAATGGCAACAAATAAATACATATCAATAATAACCTTAAATGTAAAAGGATTAAATGCTCCAATCAAAAAACATAAGGTAGATGCATGAATAAGAAAACAAGACTCATATAGATGCTGTCTACAAGAGACCCACCTCAGAATAATAAATACACATAGACCGAAAGTGAAGGGATTATATATATATAATATTTATTATATACATATATATATATATATATAAATTTTTTTTCTCATTTTTCCGAAGCTGGAAATGAGGAGGCAGTCAGACAGACTCCTACATGTGCCCGACCGGGATCCACCCAGCATGCCCACCAGGGGGCGATGCTTTGCCCCTCTGGGGCATCGCTCTGTTGCATCCAGAGCCATTCTAGTGCCTGAGGCAGAGGCCACACAGCCATCCCCAGTGCCTGGGCCATCTTTGCTCCAATGGAGCCTCGCTGTGGGAGGGGAAGAGAGAGACAGAGAGGAAGGAGAGGGGGAGGGGTGGAGAAGCAAATGGGCGCCTCTCCTGTGTGCCCTGGCCAGGAATTGAACCCGGGACTCCTGCACGCCAGGCCGATGCTCTACCGCGGAGCCAACCAGCCAGGGCCAAAAAAATATATTTTATGCAAACAGAAAAAATAAGCTGAGGTAGCAATAGTTACATCTGACAAAATAGCCTTTAAAACAAAGACTACAGTAAATGACAAAGAAGATCATTACATAATGTTAAAGGGAGCAATCCAACAGGAGGATATAATCATTATAAATATGTATGCACTCAATATAGGAGCACCTAAATACATAAAGCAGATTTTGATGAACACAAAGGGCAAGATTGACAATACTATAATTGTTGTGGACCATTAATGGCAAAAAGCCATTATAGATTCGAGGCTTGGCAGGGGGCTAAGTTCTCCCCCCTCCATCTCCTTATTTGGCTTTGATGCTGAGTGTTTGCACCCACTCCACTTCCTTCCTTGGGTTGCAGGAAGCAATATACATGCCCTTCCTCTGACTCTTTGTTTGTTTCAGATGTTTGTAAATTTCACTAATGTATCCTGTTTTTGCCTTGGGAGAGTTCCTGTCTTAGCCTTTGATGTGCAACTTTGTATCAGGGTCCTTGATTTGCATAGGTTCATATAATAAAGCGAACTGGGGCTATGAGGCACTCAGATGCTGCCAGGCAGTTTGAGGAGTCCTCCCAGTCCCATCGGTTTTGTTCTGACAAAGTGTGTTTCCTTAATTCCGCACCGTTATTTGGAGCCGCGCTGGTCCGCGGCAAGTGGTGCCTGAACAGACGACTTGAGTACGAGGAAACTAAAACTGAAGGAAGGTGACGGAACTCCCCAAAGTGAAGTGCACACAGTGAGTAAAGAAAGTTTTTGGGGAAAGTGTAGTTTGGAGTAAAAGAATATGGGACAGATAGGGTCAAAATTAAGGGACCTTTTTGTAAAAATGTTTCCATATGAAGACAAATCATTGTCTGAAGAGTATCAGAGTAAGCTGAAAACAGAGGGATGTGAATACAAGGATTACTTGGAGTCTGAGGATGACAGGGGGGATGAAAAATTCGTGACTATGGTGCCTTAGCCACGGGGCCTCTGCTGCCCTCAGCTCCTTCCTACATTCAACCCTCTGCTCCTCTGTTCCCTTATCAGGCTGATTACCAGGCTCAAAATGTAGGGGAAACAATAAATGATGGCTTTACCCATTTTCCTGTTGTAGAAAGACAGGATGATACAGGGAGACTAGTGCAAGAACATGAACCTGTACGTTTTAGAACTCTGAAAGAGCTTAAACTTGCTTGTGTTCAGTATGCACTTACTGCCCCTTTTTCACTTGGTTTATTAGATACTGTTAGGGCAAAGGCTCTTCCCCCAAATGACTGGAAGGTGATTGCTTGTGCTTGGCTCTCTGGGGGTAATTATTTGCTGTGGAAGTTGGACTTTCATGAAGGGTCTGTTGAGGTAAGAGAAAAATCTCAGCATAGTCAACCTGAGCTGCCAGTTATAGCGAATATAAAATTTGAGAATGGATAGGAGACTCAGGTATTAGGAAAATTACAGCTTTTTCTGTCATGGGCTGATTTTCTTTGTTTTGACTGCGGTCTTCTGAACTATCATTTCATTTCTTTCTTGTTCTTTGCCTGGAGGTTGAGGCGGGGGACCTGTGTTGGATCTGACTATAGGAAATATCCCAGCAGCTGCAGAGAGCAAATTTTCTCGGGGAGATTTTGTTTAGTCACATCCTTCAGTCTCTCTGTCAGAAAATGCCCTAACTAATATCAGGCAGGCATCTTTCTAATCTGGATGTGCTCTGAAATCCCGGGTTTCTCTATGGTTTGTCTGGTTTGTCAAATTCTTGTTTCTGTTTAGTCTTTGTTATTGTTGTCAAAATGTGTCTGTTTTTAAGGCCTGAATTAAGTTTGTTTTGCATGCAAAAATTGGAAATGCTGACTCTAATATTTAGAAAAAATAAAATGTTTTTAGAACTTGTAAGGAGCACTCATTTAAATTTAAATAGAATAGAATGTAGATCCTTAAGACTTACTGATTTGGATAGTGCATTGTGAGGTGTGTTCAGAGTTAGGAGCCAAATAGCAACTTAAGTATTAGGAAACTCCTGCAAATCTTCTTTGTCATGCTCTTTTTACTTTAAATTTTTTGAATACTGATGTACAGGGTCATTCAGCAGCAGAGACTCTGGAACCCTGCAAGGAAAGCCTTCCCTAAAGTGCAATGGAGGGACCCACTTACAGGAATCTGGCAAGGGCCAGACCCTCTTCTCTTATGGGGCCGAGGATATGTGTGTGTTTTTCCTAGGTCTGCTGAAGCTCCTCGGTGGATTCCTGAACAACTGGTGAGACACCATGATTCTAGATGAGAGACTCACTTCACAAGAGCAATTGCATAAGACTTACTATGCTCTCTTCCCTTTCTCAATTATTATTATCTAATTTTTTAATGTTTTATTTTATTTCTTTCCTGCTCCACTGCTTGAAAAGAGGGCGAAAGGGGGGCCTGATATGGGTATTGCTGAATAGAAATCTCATACAGCCATCTTGAGATTTTTTGAGAGAGATCTCTGTTTAGTCTATATCCTTATTACATTCCTATTAAGGTAGCCCTACTTAAGATCAAGCAGGCCATAATTTAATCTCTAAAACCCCGGGTTTCACTCTTGATTTGTGTGATTGTATGTGAAGTCTTTGTTTAATGTCTAAGTGTTTTTGTTTATAAGGCCTGAATTAAGTTCTTACATGAAAAGTAATAATGACAATAGTTTTGGAAGTGCCGGCTCTAGTATTGAAAACAAAATGGGGATAATTTTATTTCCCTACATAAATATAATTTTGCTTGGAATAAGTAAAGCATGCTCATTTTGGATCCAAAAGACTTGCTGGTTTGGCCAGGCTGCTCCAGGCTGCAAGTGAAAGGCTTGAAGCAGCATAGATTTACATAATAAAAGTGTAAAGATTTTTTTACTATAGGAGAATAATAAAGATCACACTGGGATTTTTCAGTTTTGATATATACTCCTTAAGGTGCCTGTTAATTAATATTAAGGGGGTGTTTTGAAAAGTGTGGGAATGTTGCTTGAAGTTGCATTTGCTCTGTTTTTGTTGAAAGTTAACAAAGTCAAGAATTTCTTGCAATCTTTGAAGTCAAAATATTGTAAAGTGTGCTTAACATTTGCTTGAAGATTCAATTGTAAATAATATAAAAAGAAAGAGGGGAGGGGAGTCATGTCCTGGAGCTCCTGCAGGTCCAGTTTCTTTTGAATGCTGATGTACAAGAGATGCCAAATTTTTTTGTCCTGCAAACTACTACCCCCCTTTTTTTAAATTTGATTTCAGCTAATAACACTGTTTTGTCTTTTCCCGAATAGCTCCAGATATATAGGCAGATAGGACTCTCAAGCCCCTCAGCGAGATCTTCTGAGTATGGCTTTTAAGGTACCAAGAGGCAGAAAAAGCCCAAAGGAGATCAGGTAAAATACTAGCTCTTGGCATATGCCCTCAGAGGCTCCAACGCTCCAACTGGAACTTCATCAGGGCCCTGCTTCAATTGTGGAAAGGATGGTCATTTAAGCCAAAGCCTGCCAGGCTTACATGCTTTTGCTGTGAGGAAGAAGGGACACTGGAAAGTAGGCTTTCCCCTCGCTCCTCTAAGGGAGGGTTCAGTCTCTTCCAGTCCTGCTTCAGCCATCTGTGACCTAACCTTCCCCAGAATACTGGGATTTGCCACTGAAGGCTAAAAGATGCCCAGGGCCGTCGGCCCCATCTATGACACTGTGGATGAGCCTGGGGTATTTCTTCCAAGTAGCTGGTAGACTGGTCTCATTTACACAAGGGCCATTTAACTATGTCTTGCCTGAATATTCAGGTTTTTTATTCTTCCCTCGAAGATCTCTGTTGTGGGTTTTGATAGTCCTGTTTTCTGCTGCTTTGATTAATATATAGTCTTTCCTTTATTCCTCCTGCCTCAATGCCCCACTCATATTTTAGGCAAGGACCTACTCCTAATTCAGAGCTCCTTTTTTCCTTTTTTGCCAACTTACAAAATTACCTCTGCCACCCAGCTTAGTGTATCCCAAGGTTCTCCTCACCAACCCATGACTATAAAGCTCCAGTATAGGACCCCTGGGTTCATCTTTCCAGTTTAAAGAAAATGAAAGCTCCATCTTAATGCATGCTGCAGATGGCTTTTCCAGTCTACCTGGGTAATCACCAGCTAGAATCAGCGGTCATTGGGACTTTGATGCTAGCTGCAGAGTGTGGAAGTGAGACGGCAATTCCACTGCCATGTGGACTTCTCCTGAATGTGGACTTTTCCTGGACTCCTGCTCCTGTGACAGTTTTTGATGGACTGAACTGGGGTTGGGTTGCATTTGCAGAGATTTGGAATGGTGTTGGTGCCAACTTGGACTTGGTGAAGACTTTAAGGACATTACTCTTTTATAGATTCTTGTTGTATTAGCTTAAAGAGTTTGCTTAAAAGCTTTAATCACTGTGATGTATTAGTATACTTGTTTTGGGTATCTGTTAGCATTAGCTATACTAATTTTGTGTTTGTTTTGTATTTTTTCCATCTGCCTCCAAATTAGAAAATCAGATGAGTGCAAATCTCAGCACACAAATTATAAAGAAAAGGGGGATATGTTGTGGACCATTAATGGCAAAAAGCCATTATAGATTCGAGGCTTGGCAGGGGGCTAAGTTCTCCCCCCTCCATCTCCTTATTTGGCTTTGATGCTGAGTGTTTGCACCCACTCCACTTCCTTCCTTGGGTTGCAGGAAGCAATATACATGCCCTTCCTCTGACTCTTTGTTTGTTTCAGATGTTTGTAAATTTCACTAATGTATCCTGTTTTTGCCTTGGGAGAGTTCCTGTCTTAGCCTTTGATGTGCAACTTTGTATCAGGGTCCTTGATTTGCATAGGTCTATATAATAAAGCGAACTGGGGCTATGAGGCACTCAGATGCTGCCAGGCAGTTTGAGGAGTCCTCCCGGTCCCATCGGTTTTGTTCTGACAAAGTGTGTTTCCTTAATTCCGCACCATTATTTGGAGCTGCGCTGGTCCGCGGCATATAATAGTAGGATATTTTAATACCCCACTAACATCAATGGATAGATCCTCCAGACAGAAAATTAACAAGAAAACAGCAGCCTTAAATGACACACAAGATCCACTGAATTTAATTGTTAACTTCAGAACCTTGCACCCCAAAGCAGCAGAATATACATTCTTTTCAAGTGCTTATGATATATTTTCTAGGATAGACCACATGTTAGGACACAAAACAAGTCTCAATAAATTTAAGAAGCTTGAAATCATATCCAACATCTTCTCTGATCACAATAGCATGAAACTAGAAATCAATTACAATAAAAAAACTGAAAAACATTCAAACACTTGGAGGCTAAATGGCATGTTATTAAGTAACAAATGTGTTAACAATGAGATCAAGGAAGAAATAAAAAATTTCCTTGAAACAAATGAAAATGAACATACAACAATCCTAAATCTATGGGACACAGCAAAAGCAGTCCTGAGAGAGAACTTCATAGCCTTACAGGCATACCTTAAGAAGCAAGAAAAAGCTCAAATAAACAATCCAATCCTGCACCTAAAAGAACTAGAAAACAAGAACAACAAATAAAGCCTAAAGTAGAAAGAAAGAAATAATAAAGATCAAAGCTGAAATAAATGACATAGAGGCTAAAAAATTACAAAAATCAGTGAAACCAAGAGCTGGTTCTTTGGTAAGTAAGGTAAATAAGATTGACAAATGTTTAAAGAGATCCATCAAGAAAAAAAGAGAGAGGACCCAATTAAATAAAATTAGAAATGAAAGTGGAAAAGTAAAAACTGATATCACAGAAATAAAAAGGATTATAAGAAAGTACTATGGTCTACATGCCAAAAAATTAGACAACCTAAGCAAAATAAATCAATTCCTAGAAATATATGATTTTTCAAAACTGAATCTGGAAGAATCAGAAAACATAGGCAAACTGATTACAACAAATAAAATGGAAACAGTTATAAAAAAATTCCCAGCAATCCCTGGCCAGTTGGCTCACTGGTAGAGAGTTGACCTGGTGCATGGATATCCCGAGTTTGATTTCCTATCAAGGCACACAAGAGAAGCGAGGGAGTATCTGCTTCTTCACCTCTCTCCCTTCTCTCTCTCTCTCCCTCTCTCTCTCTCTCTCTCTCTCTCTCTCTGTCTTTCACTCTCTCTCTCATTGTCCCCCTCCTGCAGCCATGGCTTGATTGGAGCAAGTTGGCCCTGGGTGCTGAGGATGGCTCAATGGCCTCCTCCGTCTCAGGCACTAAATAAAAAATGGCTCTAATTGCAATGGAGCAATGGCCCCAGATGGGCCCAGCATAGTCCCCTAGTGAGTTTGCCAGGTGGATCCCAGTTATGGCACACATGGGAGTATGTCCCCTCACCAAACAAAAACAAAAACAAAAAGAAACAAACAAACAAACAAAAAACACAAAAAACTCCCAGCAAACAAAAGTCCTGAATCATATGGCTTCACAGGTGAATTTTACCATTCAAAAAAGAACTAACACCTATTCTTCTTAAGATATTCCAAAAAATTCAAGAGGAGAAAAGAATTCCAAGCTTATTTTACGAGGCAAGCATTATCCTCATTTCAAAACCAGGTAAAGACACTATAAAGAAAGAAAAGTATAGGTCAATATCTCTGATGAACATAGATGCTAAAATTCTCAACAAAATATTAGCAAACCAGATCCAGCAATACATTAAAAAGATTAGACATCATGATCAAATGGGATTTACTCGGGGAGGCAAGTCTGGTACAATATTGGCAAATCAATAAATGTGATTTATCACACAAACAAAATGAAGATTAAAAACCACATGATCATATCAATAGATGCAGAAAAAGCATTTGATAAAATCTAGCACCCATTTATGATCAAAACTCAAAGAAACATGTGAATAGTGGAAACATACTTCAACATAATAAAGGCCATATATGACAAACTGACAGCCAACATCATACTCAATGGGCAAAAATTAAAAGCTATCCCCTTAATATCAGGAATAAGAGAGGCATGCCCCTTTCATCACTCTTATTCAACATAGTTCTGGAAGTCCTAGCCACAGCAATTAGACAAGAAGAAGAAATAAAAGGCATCCAAACTGGAAAAGAAGAAGTAAAACTCTCATTATTTACTGATGATATGATATTGTACAGAGAAACCCTAAAGTGTCGGTCAAAAAACTACTAGACCTGATAAATGAATTTGGCAAGGTAACAGGTATGAAATTAATATTTAGAAATCAGTGACATTTTTATACAGCAATAATAAACTGTCAGGAAAAGAAATTAAGAGAACAATCCCCTTCACTATTGAAAAAACAACAAAAAAATAAAGTATCTAGGAATAAATTTAACCAAAGAGGTAAAAGGCTTGTACTCAAAAAATTATAAGACATTGAAAAAAGAAATTGAGGAAGATACAAACAAGTGGAAGCATATATCACATTCATGGATAGAAATAATTAATATCATTAAAATGTCATACTACCCAAAGCAATTTATAGATTTAATGCAATTCCTATTAAAATACCAGTGGTATATTTTACAGATCTGGAACAAATATTCCAAAAGTTTAAATGAAACCAAAAAAGAACCCAAACAGCCTCAGCAATCTTGAAAATGAAGAACAAAGTGGAAGGTATCACACTTCTTAACATCAAATTATACTACAAGGCCATTGTAATCAAAACCGCTTGTTATTAGCAGAAGAACAGGCATAAAGATCAATAGAACAGAACAAAGAACCCAGAAATAAACCAGTGCCTTTATAGTCAATTGATATTTGAAAAAGGAGGCAAGAGTATACAATGGAATAAAGACAGTTTCTTTAATAAATGGTGTTGGGAAAATTGCAAAGGTACATGAAAAAAAAATAAAAGTAGACTACCAATGTACACCATTCACAAAAACAAACTCAAAATGGATAAAAGACTTAACTGTAGGTCACAAAACCATAAACATCTTGGAAGAAAACATAGACAGTAAACTCTCTGATATCTCTCATAGCAATATTTTTGCTGATATATCTCCACAAATAAGTGAAATAAAGAACAAAATAAACAAATGGGACTATATCAAACTAAAAAACTTTTGCACAGCAAAAGATACCATTTAGAACATAAAAAGACAACCCACTCAATTGGAGAACATACTGGCTGATACATTTAATAAGAGGTTAATAACCAAAACTTATATAAAATTTCTAAAATTCAAGACCAGGAAGGTAAACAATCCAATTAAAAAATGGGCAAATAGAACATACAGATGGCCAATAGGCATATGAAAAAATGTTCATCACTAATCATCAGAGAAATGGAAATTAAAACCACAATGAGATACCACCTCACACCTGTCAGAATGGCGCTCATTAACAAATGAATACACAATAAGTGCTGGTGAGGGTGTGGAAAAAAGGGAACCCTCCTGCACTGCTGGTGGGAATGCAGACTGGTGCAGCCACTATGGAAAACAGTATGGTATTTCCTCAAAAAATTAAAAATGAAACTGCCTTTTGACTCAGCTATCCCACTATTAGAAATATATTCTAAGAATTCCAAAACACTAATTCAAAAGAAGATATGTACCCCCAGGTTGACTGCAGCATTGTTTACAATATCAAGATCTGGAAACAGTCCAAGTGTCCATCAGTGGAGGAGTGCATAAAAAAGTTGTGGTATAGCCTGACCAGGTGGTGGCGCAGTGGATAGAGTGTAGGACTGGGACAAGGAGGACTCAGGTTTGAAATCCCCAGGTCACCAGCGTGAGCACCAGCTTATCTGGTTTGAGCAAGGCTCACCAGCTTGAGCCCATGGTTGCTGGCTTGAGCAAGGGGTCACTTGGTCTGCTGTAGCCCCCTAGTCAAGGCACATATGAGAAATCAATCAATGGACAACTAAGGTGGCGCAACGAAGAATTGATGTTTCTCATCTTTCTCCCTTCCTGTCTGTCTGTCCCTATCTGTCCCTCTCTCTGTCTGTTTCTGTCATACACACAAAAAAAGTTGTGGTTATATATACACAATGGAATACTACACAGATGTGGAAAAGAAGAAAATCTTACCTTTTGTGATGGTATAAATAAACCTGGAGATTAGTATGCTAAGTGAAATAAGCCAGGCAAAGAAAGACAATATCATATTATCTCACTTATATGTCGAAAATAATGAACAAGGTGAACTGATAAATGGAAAAGAGGCAGAGGCGGAGTCATGGGGAGCAGCTGTCAGATGGAAGGGGAATGAAGGGCGGGATCAGAGAAAGTGAAAGAATTAGCAAAATAATATATACATGACACATAGATACAGATAACAGGACAGCAAACCCCAGAGGGAAAGGGAGGAGGGAGTCAGGAGGATGGGGGTAAAGGCAGTGCAATGAGGAGCATGTTGTTTTTGGTTGAGGGTGTTATATTGAGTGGGACACCTGAATTTATGTTAACACAATAAATTTAAAATTTTAATAAAAATAATAAAATCAGTTTAAAAAAAAGACTCTCAAGAGCAGATGTAAACCTAATAAATAGAGGTCTTTGGAGGTTTTCAGCCTACCCTATAAGGACAAAGACCAGCTGGAAATCATTAAATTAATTAATTAATTTATTTATTTACTTTTATTTTTTGTGACAGAGAGAGGGACAGATAGGGACAGGGAGGCAGAAAGGGACATAGATGAGAAGCACCAATTCTTCCTTGTGGTTCCTTCATTATTCATTGATTATTTTCTCATATATGTCTTGACCGTGGGGCTACAGCAGAGCAGAGTGACACCTTGCTCAAGCCAGACCTTGGACTCAAGTTAGCAACCTCGGGCTTCAAGCCAGCAACCTTTGGGCTGAAGCCAGCGACCATGGGGTCATGTCTATGATTCCACTCTCAAGCCAGTGACCTCAGGATTTTGAATCTGGGTCCTCTGCGTCCCAGTTCGATGCTCTAACCCAGGGGTCGGGAACCTATCGCTCGTGAGCCAGATGTGTTTCTTTTGATGGCTGCATCTGGCTCAGACAAATCTTTAATAAAAAAAAATAATAACGTTAAAAATATAAAACATTCTGATGTATTACAATCCATTCATTTCCTACCGCTCATGTTCATGGTTGCGAGTGGCTGGAGCCAATCACAGCTGTCCTCTGGGACAACACCAAATTTTTATTGGATAATGCGTAAGGTACACAAGTTGTTGTATGGCTCTTATGGAATTACATTTTAAAATATGTGGTGTTCGTGGCTCTCTCAGCCAAAAAGGTTCCCGAGCCCTGCTCTATCCACTGCACCACCACCTGGTCAGGCAGGAAAGCATTATGTTTAAATAAATAGAAACAATGTGTACTTAATTTAAAAAATTCTGTGAACCCACTTATTATTTGGAAAGCAATCTCATGGAAACATGTTATTTCCAGTCTATGTAATTGTTCCTCTGATAAACATAACACAATTTACCCACATTCTTTAGTTCATCGAGTACAGTGAAATAGTAGACAAAATAAATGGACAAGCAGAACAGAAATATTCTCATAGATACAGAGACCATTTGACTGTCGGCAGATAGAAGAGGAGTTTTGGGGATGTGTGAGAAAGGCAAAGAGATTAAGAAATACAATTTAGCCCTGGCTGGATAGCTCAGCTGGTTAGAGCATCGTCTCAAAGTTCAGAGGTTGCTAGTTCTGTTCTCAGTCAGGCACATGCAGGAGCAGACTGATGTTCCTGACTCTGCCTCTCTCCCTTTCTCTTTCTCTAAGATCAATAATAAACATTTTAAAAAATAAAATAAAGGTATTTAAAAAGGAAGTACAATTTAGTTGTTACAAAACAGTCATGGGGATGTAAAGTACAGTATAGGGAATACAGTCAATAATATTCTAATAACTATGTATAGTATCAAGTTATGTAATGTCTAATCACTGGGGTGTGCACCTGAAACTAATATAATAATGTGTGTCAAATATGATTGAAAAATAAATTATTATTTTTTAAAAAATAAAATAAAAATAACAGACTGCTTTCTTCAAAGAACAAGGCTTAAGATAAAATGATTAAAACTATGTTGAAACTGGAAAAAATATTTCTAGAAGAAACCTTTAGCAAAAAGACTTTGGAATATGAATTATTTTAGTATTACAGCTCTGATAATTCTTTATTTCCCCCTGTACACTATGATGACTTAATACATGTATATATTGCAAATGTTTAGCACATAAGGTTAATAAACACATTCTTTATTACTATTTTGTTGTTATGGTGAGAATGTTAAAACTCTACTTTCATATCAACTTTTTTTTTTAATTATTTTATTTTATTTATTCATTTTAGAGAGGAGAGAGAGAGAGAGAGAGAGAGAGAGAGAGAGAGAGAGAGAGACAGGGAGGAGGAGCTGGAAGCATCAACTCCCATATGTGCCTTGACCAGGCAAGCCCAGGGTTTCGAACCGGCGACCTCAGCATTTCCAGGTCGACGCTTTACCCACTGCGCCACCACAGGTCAGGCTCATATCAACTTTCAAATATAGAATATGGTATCATTAACTGTAGTCACTTTTGGTAAGCAAATTTTTTTAGGTTTGCTGGCTTGTATTGGGGCAGCACCATGTGTGTATAGTCTGTGGAAGGCTGCGAGTGCTTGCCCTCAAGGTGGCAGATTGTTTGCTATTGTTTGCTGGAGTAGGGGTTTTTCCCCCAGCCTGTTTTGCTAGGGAGTGCAGAGAGAGAGAGAGACAAAGAGAGCGCTGAGGGGCTTGGGAGCCCCGAGTTTTTTACCCAGCTGTTTGGCTGGGGAGTGCTGAGGTTGGTGAGTCCCTAGAGAAAGGGAAGCAGTCTTCCCTGCCTGCTTGCTTGTCTGCCATTACAAGACTCTAATAAACGGAAAGGCCCACCATTTTCAGGCTCCACAGTTCCTTTACAGTCTGCTCAAATCCAATATGAATTTGCATGGCCACAAGCTTGGCCACTGGCCTTAACAGTCACCATGCCATACTTTAGATCTCCAGAACTTACCCATCTTCCCACCTAAAGTTTGTACCCTTTGGCCACTCTCTCCCCATTTACCCCTCCCCTCAGCTCCTGGTAACCACCATTCTAATCTCTATTTTTATAAGTATGACGTTTCCAGATTTCACTATAAATAAGATTATATAATATTTATCTTTCTTAGTCTGACATATTTCACTTAAATAATGTTCTCAAGGTTTATCCATGTTGCCACAAATGGCAGAATTTTCTTCATTTTTATGGTTGAGTAACATATGCCACATTTTCTTTATTCATCCATCAATGGGCTTTTCGGTAGTTTCCATGTCTTGATTATTGTAAATAGTGATGTAATAAATATGAGAGTGCAGATATCTATTTGAGATAGTGCTTTCATTCCCTTTGGATATATTATATAGCCAGATATGGGATTTTTGAATCATTTGGTAGTCCTAGTCTTACTTTTTGAGGAAGCTCCACACTGTTTTCCATTTGTTCCCATTGACATTCCCTCCAACAGTGCACCACGGTTCCTTATCTCCACATCTTCCTCATAATTTTTTCTCTCTCTCTGCTGTCATTCTGACCAGCAGGAGGTATGGCTCCCACTATGTGGCTGACAGTGGTAGTAGCTCCCACTCTCCTTCCTTGTTTCTAGCATCTCTATATGTTGCAGCTTCGCAGGTCTCCTCATTGAAACCAAACCAGGTCCTTCCCGTGGTGGCCCAAGAGGCTGGGGAAGCTCCACTCATCCATGTCCTCTACTCTTCTAGCTGTAGAGCTGCTAGACACATGGCTGTGACAACCTGAGGCTGGGGACAGTGAGGACAAAATGAGCTGTACTGCCTTCCCTTTTGTTTTCTCACAGGCTTTTGTTAGTTTGTTTTTTTGTTCCACTGTGTTGCTGAAGTTTCTTACGTGGAATCCTGAGCTCTACCAGAGCTGTGTGTGTTTGAGAATAGCTGTCAAATGATTTATCTTTGTGGGAGGATGAAAAACGGGGTCTCCTAATCCACCATTTTGCTGACTAATTATTCTGTCTGTACATCACAAGTAGAAAAATTTTGAGGAATCAGACTATTTTTGACAACCCTAATTTGAATAAAACAGTAGGAATAATTTTTTTTCTTATTATACTTTGCTTTATAATCTATAGAAAATATTGTCGGTAATTTAGTCTGCATAAGCCCAGAACAATAAAAACCATTTGGGGTCATAGGAACATATTATGCTCCTTGCATCAGTCACTTATTTTCATATCTGCTGTCACCATCTAGTCAAGGACATCATCTTTTCATATCTAGGTTGTTGCAAGAGTTTTCTGTTTTCAATCCATCGGTCATAACCTCCCAAATTAATCTTTTCAAGATCTTGTCAATGTTCACACAGACGGTGCTGCTTGAAAACAGTCTATGTGCTCCATTTCCTACAGGATAAAATCAGTGCTGATTATTCTGGTGCCACCACTCTTATCAGCTCCAACTTGCTGTGTCAGTCTAATCTTTCACTATTCTCCCATTCAAGCCTATCACCCTAGCGGATCAGGGCTGCACCCTTGAATAGTTCAGACACTCTTCCGCATCTGCCCTTGGCCTCATGCTATTTTGTCTGCACTTTATCATTCTAGAATATTTTTTCCTCAGTCTATTCAAGTCCTCCCCATTGTTTGAGTACTACCTTTGGGACTGCAAAGGAAAGAAGCTTGGCATGTACCCAGGAGGTGCTGCTCAAAAGGACAGTTTGCTCCAGGAGAGGAGCCAGGGGGAAGAAGGGTGTTACCAAGAGGTACTCCAGAATCAATACTGGAAGAAGAAGGCAATTTTCAACCTGAGGGTAAAGTAGAAGAATCAAGAGCTCTGATATTTGATCAAACAAGGTTCCAAGTCAAACATTCTGAGCAAATGAAAAATCAGAAAGTTAATGTGAGAGTTGACTTGAAAGATGTAAAAGGGGTAGGTATTGGTGTGGCAGAGGCAATTCGGGAATATTGTTATCATGTATCCTATATAGCTGTCCTTTCTTGTGGTTTGGCATGCTTTGCAGAGTTGGGGCGATCCTTAAATTAACTACACTGTTCTACTGGAAACATCCTTTCTGACCCAGTTCAATCAAATCAACTCTGGGACTCTGACACTTTCTTAGATCACTTCAACATTAGGAATCTCACCTTCCTCTCACATCACAGCACTGTTATCTCTGCCCCACATTTGGCAATGACTCCTGTGATTGCCTTAAAACGTCTTCTGTATTGTGGTTTTATTTTTACTTAAGACTTACATTTGTTTGAATTTCTGTGGTTGTATCTACTATAAACTTATTAGGATATGAAGCTAAACTTTTTTCATATGAAGATGTGGAGCTTTTATTATTTTATAGCCCCCTTGTAATCAAACATAGATAGAAACATACTGGTTATAAGCACCCAAATAAATACTTATCGAATGACTAATAATATAATTTTAATTTGCTCTTTTCTTTACATAGGCATAAAATGAAAGCTGGTATTATGTCCTTCTCTGAAACCATGTCTAAAACTGTCAAAATTTACCCAGAAGTACACATTAAGCAAAAATGTTTTTAAATTCACAAGGGACATAGATACAATTCAGACTTAACGCTCAAGAAGGCCACACATTTCAACTAGAATTCTTTGGTTACAAGTAACAAAATCAACTCTGGCTAACTTAAGGATAAAATAATGTAGCATAAGGATATTTCGTAGTTCAAAATTTATGAGAAGGCTAAAGTAGAAGACTCAGGGGGGGAAGAAAGCTGTGAACAAGACTCTAAAGATCTAAAACAGGAAACCCATCAGTGTCACTACCCAAAGAATAGGCTGTGACCACTTTTTCAATTCTTGTGTTCGCTCTTGGCTCAAGTCTTGTGTGTGTGGGGGGGAGAATTGAGTTGGCTTAACCTTAGTTATTTGTTCTTCCTCTTAACGAGCAGAGAGCAAGACACCTTGACTTTGCAAAAATGAGGTCCATAAAATTTTCCAAAGTGAATCCTGGCATTTTTACTAAAAGGAAAATAATGGAAAGTAGACTTTCAAATAAAGAGCAACTCAAAAAACTAGTATACATTATAGTCTAATAAATATAATTGTGAGCTTTCATAGATCGATGTTCATTCTGGTGAATAAATTTTGTAATCAGTTTAGCAGGTAGAATAATCATAGGGCAGAGAGATTATTTTTAATTGGAATACCACCGGACCAGGCAATGGCACAGTGAAAAGAGTGTTGGACTGGGATGCAGAGGACCCAGGTTCGAAACTCCGAGGTTACCGACTTGAGCATGGGGTCACTGGCTTGAGCATAGGATCATAGACATAACCCCATGGTCGCTGGCTTGAGCCTAAAGGTTGCTAGCTTGAAGCCCAAGGTTGCTGGCTTGAGCAAGAGATCACTGATCCTGCTATAAGCCTCCAGTCAAGGCACATATAAGAAAGTAATCAGTGAACAACTAAGTAGATGCAATGAAGAATTGTAGCTTCACATGTTTCTTCTTTCCTGTCTGTCTGTCCCTATCTGTCCTTTCTCTGTCTCTGTCACCAATAAACAAATAAATAAACAAACTAACTAACAAATAAATAAAATAAAATTGGAATACTACACTGAGGCTTTAACTTTGGGGCCGACTTTGCCCTGGAGTAGTAGTCTGAGCTTTAGGACAGGAAGCACAACCAGGTCAATGATGAATGCAGAGAATGGGCTGATTACCAGTTGAGGATATGCAGGATTCAGACCTTACTATTTGAATATCCCTTAAAATCATGTTGATAAAGATTTTAGCTGATTAACATTGACTTGAATCTTTGTGTATGAAAGGTTTCATGGTGAAAGGAAAAAGGGACAAATTATGAAAATATAGCAATGCTATACCTGACATGGATCCCTAGTGCCCAAACAGCATCTAGGTTGCATAGAATTATATTCAAGATCACAGGCAGTAGATGAGATAAGCTTCCCACTTATTTATCAGGAATCTCCAAACAAGCACAAAGGTCTTAGAAATTATTATTTATTCATTCAATATCTGGATATACTCAAAAATCAACAATACATTTATTAAATAATTTACTTTGAAAAAAGAATACCTTGAGCCTGCAAATAAACAATTGACTATATGAAGTTTAAATAAAAAATAATTTACCTTGTGTTACATTTAACTGTTCATATGATATTAAAGAAAAGTAAAGACAAAGTTTACTTGTAAGAAGATTCTAATTATTCTTACAGTGCACTCCAAAATGTTGTCTTTTTAAAAACAAAACAAAAAACAAGGTTATTAATAAAATATGATTTTTTAGAGTGAAGAGAGCTAATCTCAGTATGAACACTTTACAGAATGATTCTGGTTGCACATGCTGTTCAGAAGTGAACGAAATATTTTATTTTACTAGTGAAGTTAATGAACCTAGACAGAAAAAGAGGATGACTAGAACATAAAAAGTGAAGACAAAAAAAATCAGCATTTTATTTTCTTAGTATTGAAATGTAGAAACACCACATTCCTGACCATAGAATGAGTTTTGCAAGATTTACAGATGAGTAAATGAAGAGTTCCGTAAAGGCCATAAATGTTCACTAATGTCTAGATTCCAGAAAGCCCTCCGGAGGCTGCCTTAACAACCTCTGTAAAAGGCCAAGACAACTGAGCGCATTCTTTTGCTTTTTGTACAATGCTTTGCTGAGTGCTCTCTCCCTAGATTGTTCCAACGATAACCAAAAGCTTGTTTTACTTCTGTAAAACTGCTTTGGCTAGGCGCTCACCCCCTTCACTCGCTTCTTTTTGCCTTTAAAAGCAAACCCCTGAGTTTGTTCAGGGCTGCGAGTTCTTTAGCATGTGAATCCACTCGTGGTCACCAGCATTAAAATAAAGACTCCTTAATTTGGCTAATTAATTGTGTGGCAAAATGTTTGTTTCCTCGCTGTCCAGATATAACATTTAGGGCCCTGTCCAGGATTGTGTTCTCCGGACACATTTGGTTTCTGCCACACACGGGCAACTGGCCTCCTCGGCCTGACTGCCAGGAACGGAAACCCGGCAGGGGAGGTGCCACCTGAGATGTTCCAGGGCCTCGCTGGTCTTTTCTGTCTGGCTGACAGTCAGCTGTGGACAATCAGCATGTCCATCCACCCATTTGGAGGTGTTTCCTCCAAATGGAAAGACCAATTGGAAGGTGTTTTCAATTACCCGGCCTAAATAGGACCCTAATACATCACAGCGGGATGGGAAGCTTTGAGTATTTTTTACCAGTTTCTGTTAGCTGGGATCAGGGGAGCTACTAAGAAACCCATGAATTTGTCTAAGGTGTCAAACCTTACTCGAGATCCTCAGGAGACTTCCGCAGCTTTCTTAGAAAGACTGCAGGAAGCCTGCAGGGTCTATATACCTCTAGAAAGCCTCCAAAGGTGAGTAAAGCAAGTTTGCAATTTGCTCAAATTCATAATGTGTTTGTGGCTAGCCGTCTTGCAACTGTTGCGATTGAAGATTGGATGAAATCGCACTACCACAATGGGCTCTCCAGGGCCAAGATGTTGGCGGAGAGTAAGTGTGCTCTCAGGGAAGACATTTCAGGGACTAAGGTAAGTCTCACCTTGGGCTTCCCAGGACACGTCTGTTTGTGCTGTCTGTTCTTGCTGAGATCTTGTTCTTTGCTTTTTCTTTGTTATTCTGTCTCTACACTGAAAACCCCTGATTAGTGTGTGAATGAGGATCTCTGATGCCTGTACCTGAGTTTCCAGTTTCTGGCTCCACTAATGCTATGAGATGCCCAAGCTCCCGCAAGGGACACTGCCAGGTGGGCACCTAAGTAGCCCCTCATGGGGCAACCCCTTTTCTTGTTCGTTAAACTGTGTTGAAAAGTCAAGTGTAAATGTAAATAGTCAACTGTCTATTTTGTAGGTTCTCTTTGTTTGTCAGAAAAATCTCTGGTGCAATTAAAATTGGAAATTTCTTGCTTAAAACCAGAGGGCAAAAGTGAAGGAAATTCATAAACTCCATATGGTTTAGTGGCTGTCCACTGGAAGCTAAGGAAAACCTCTTCCATCTCCGGGTCCGACCTAGTCAGGGGTGCATACTGACCGGCCTATGCTAAGGAGAGCTAATATCTCAAGGTGAACTCAGCAGATGGTTGTCACTTTTGAAGGTCAACTCTGAGAAAACCTTTCTAAAGCATACAAATTATAAAAAAAATAATAGCAAAGCAAAATTTATAGAAATATTATATTGCTTAAAGCTAAAATTAACTAAAGACCTAAGAGAGTTTTAGAGGAATCCAGGGTTGCAACCCCCTTGCTATAGCCCCCCCCCCGCTTTGGCTCTGGGAAATCACTGCCTCATTCCTAGAGCCAGACCTGAGGAGAAGACTTAGGAAATACTGCCCGTTCTAAACCATTTTGTCCCTGAGGGAAGCCACCTTTCATAGTTTATGTCCTTTTCTCTTCTAGTGACTTGTATAATTAGTAGGCTCAGAATCCCCTTTCTCAGAGAAAGCTCAGGCTCTAACAAGACTGTTATAATCTGTATTGTACACACTTTGCCCCACTTGGGACAATTGTCAGCAGCTTCTAGTTATTTTGTCCACTGCCAAAGAAACGAAAATAATGAAATCAGAGGCAAGAAAAGCTACTATGATAGGAATGAATGGGTCTGAGGAGGATAACCGAGACCACCTCGAGAAGGTGTTTCCAATTACCTGGCCTAAATGTGACCCTAACATCACAGCGGGATGGGAAGTTTTGAGTACTTTTTACCAGTTTCTGTTAGCCGAGATCAGGGGAGCTACTAAGAAACCCATGAATTTATCTAAGGTGTTAAAATTTACTTGAGATCCTCAGGAGACTCCTGCGGCTTTCTTAGAAAGACTGCAGGAAGCCTACAGGGTCTATACACCTCTAGCTCCAGAGGCATCAAAAAATGCTAGGGAAGTTAACTTAGCTTTCATGTCCCATTCAGCTACAAATATTAGGAAGAAGCAACAAAAATTAGAAGGCTTCCCAGAGATGGTAATTTCCTAACTGTTAGAGATAGCTTAGAAAGTTTACAATAATAGAGACACCTTAGAGAAGAAACAAACTGAGAAAATAACTAAGGTAGTTGTAGCTGTTTTAGAACACCAGAATAAAAAGAAAGGGGAGCTAAAACGGGAATAACTTCCCATATTAAAAGACTGTTAGAAGCTAGTATTCTGCCTGGCCAGGCGGTGGCACAGTGGATAGAGTGTAGGACTGGGATGCGGAGGACCCAGGTTTGAGACCCTGAGGCTGCCAGCTTGAGCGCGGGCTCATCTGGTTTGAGCAAAGCTCTCCAGCTTGGACCCAAGGTCGCTGGTTTGAGCAAGGGGTTACTCGGTCTGCTGAAGGCCCACAGTCAGGGCACATATGAGAAAGCAACCAATGAGCAACTAAGGTGTCGCAACGAAAAACTGATGATTGATGCTTCTCATCTCTCTCTGTTTCTGTCCCTTTCTATCCCTCCTCTGACTCTCTTTCTGTTTCTGTAAATAAGTAAATAAATAAATAAATAAAATAAAAAAGAAGCTAGTATTCTGTTCCTTGTCAATCCCCTTTAAGTGCTTGTTCAGAAGCCAGGCACCAGAGACTATCTGTCCAGTCCAGGGCTTACAGGAGATAAATAAGCGGGTTGAAAAAATACACAGTACACCCCACTGTGCCTAACCCCTACATTCTCTTGAGCCTGTTGTCACTGGACTTGAAATTTTACACAGTCTTAGATTTAAAAGATACTTTCTTCAGTATTCTTCTATCCCCTATAAATCAGTCCATCTTTGCCTTTGAGTAAAAGTGACCTGGAAGCAGGCATCTCAGAACAGCTAACCTGGACCAAATTACTGCAGGGTTTCAAGACTTCACCAACCCTCTTTGACAAGGCACTGCATCAGGACCTGCTTGACTTCCACCAGGAACATCCAGATTGGGCGCTGCTACAGTACGTAGATGATTTGCTCCTAGCTGCAGAAACTGAGGTAAGCTACCTGACAGCCACTAAGGGTCTTTTACAAACACTGCAGACTCCAGGATAACAAGTCAACTAAAAAGGCACAACTCTGCACTTCCAAGGTAACCTATTTAGGCTACCACATTGAGTCAGGGAAGTGCACTCCCTACTCCAGCCATATAGAAGCTATCCTTTGGATCCAAACTCCCACCACCAAGAGACAATTGTGAGAATTTCTCAGAGCAGTTGGATACTGCAGGTTGTGGATCCCTAGGTTTGCAGAGATAGCCAAGCCTTTATCTTTCTGCACGGCAAGAACCCAAGAATTAATTTGGACAGATAAGGAACATGAAGGTTTCAAAATCCTCAAAAGGGCCCTCACTAAGGCTCCTGCCCTGGCTCTGCCCAATATTACAAAGCCTTTCCAGCCCTTTGTTCATGAAAACAAAGGAATCTCAAAAGGGGTCTTGACCCAGATGCTAGGGCCATGGTGCAGGCCTATTGCTTAACTCTCCAAATGACTAGACCCAGTATCAGGCTCTGCTCATTGATCAGCCTCGCGTCAAGTTTGTCCAGACGCAGGCTATCAACTCAGCAAGCCTGATAAAGATCCTAGCATCCCTTTGCATGACTGCTCTACAGTACTAGATTGTTCAAACTGCAAGGCAGGCAGGACCTCACTGATAAACCCCTAGCTGGGGTAAAAGAAGAGTTATTCACAGATAGTAACAGTTTTGACTTGGACGGGATTCAGATATGGGAGTAGCTATAGTGACTCTTGATAAGGTCATCTGGGCCCAAGCCTTGCCCCATGGGACCTTGGTTCAGCAGGCAGAACTTATCGCTCTCACCTAGGTATTAAGGTGGGCCAAAGAAAGAAGGTCAACATTTACACTGACAGTAGGTATGCTTTTGCTACTGCTCATGTTCATGCAGCAATTTACAAAGAGAGAGGATTTCTGACTTATAAGGATGTCTACTTATAAGGACATTAAATACAAAGAAGAAATTTTAGCATTATTAGAAGCCATTTACTTACCTGAGACTGTAGCTCTCATTCATTGCCTAGGGCACCAGAAAGGAAACTCATTGGAGGCAAGAGGAAATCAAGCAGCTGATAAGAAGTACCCGTAAAACCAGTAGGGAATGAAATGTAGAAACACCATATCCCTGACCATAGAATGAATTTTGCAAGATTTACAAATGAGTAAATGAAAAGAGTTCTGTAAAGGCCATAAATGTTCACTAATATCTAGATTCCAGAAAGCCCTCAGGAGGGCTTTAACAACCTCTGTAAAAGGCCTTAACAACCTCTGTAAAAGGCCAAGATAACTGAGCACACTCTTTTGCTTTTTATAAAATGCTTTGCTGAGCACTCTCTCCCTAGATTGTCCCAACAATAACCAAAAGCCTGTTTTGTTTTTGTAAAACTGCATTAGCTAGGCTCTCACCCCCTTCACTCGCTTCTTTTTGCCTTTAAAAGCAAACCCCTGAGTTCGTTCAGGGCTGCGAATTCTTTAGGATGTGAATCCACTCATGGTCCCTGGCCTTAGAATAAAGACTCCTTAATTTGGCTACTTAATTGTATGGCAAAACGTTTCCTTCCTTGCTGTCCAGATATAATAGTATATGGAACAGAGTTGAGAACCAGTGAGTAGCTGCTCGATTATTTTTGATAAACATGAGAAATGATAAGACAATGAATCAGCCCTATTTTCATAGACAAATATGGTATTTCAGTTAGAGAACAGGTATCACTAAATTGATAAGAACTCTTTAATCCTTGATTAAATATTTGGAGACTGCTTCCTAAAAATTATATTTATAACTGTTAATCTCTTGCTAAGGAGTGTTCTAATATGTGTGAGTTTATTTTACTTCTTGGATTAAAGAGACAACAAATAAAACAAAGAAATTTCCATTCTTATGGCTTTCCAAGGATTAGATAGGAAAATGGATTCACATCAGCCCTTTCCTTTCTACCAACTAGCCATGAAAAAAAGGAAATTTAAAAGATGTGTTCTGCAAAGTGAAGCTCACTTCATATTTAGGGTACAACTAAAAGAGAAATAAAAGTACAGAGCAGACATATGAATGTTATATCTTCTCAACAACTACATTTAAATATTTTTTCCAATGCATACAGAAAATATCCAGGATGTTGTACTTAGTTCCCCTATATAAAGACAGAATTGGCCTGACCAGGCGATGTTGCAGTGGATAGAGCATCGGACTGAGATGGGGAGGACCCAGGTTTGAGACCCCGAGGTCACCAGCTTGAGTGCGGGCCCATCTGGCTTGAGCAAAAAAAAAAAAAAAAAAAAGCTCACCAGCTTGGACCCAAGGTCACTGGATCGAGCAAGGGGTTACTCAGTCTGCTGAAGGCCCTTGGTCAAGACACATAGGAAAAAGCAACCAATGACAACTAAGGTGTCACAACATAAAACTAATGATTGATGCTTCTCATCTCTCTCTGTTCCTGTCTGTCTGTCCCTACCTATCCCTCTATCCCTCTCTCTGACTCTCTCTCTGTCCCTGTTAAAAAAAAAAAAGACAGCATCCGAGATTCCAGGCAAAAATACTGATGAAACATATATGCCCCACAATCACTGTTTAACATGGACTTGGCTATTGGTACACACTGAAGCACTTGAACCCAATTTAACTATCTAGGAAGTGGTAATATTGGACTGAAGAATAGATTAAAGTGTTTTTAACTCCATCTGCAGACCCTAAATCAAGGTGCAGACTAGCAATATTACTGACTACTGTGTACTTTCTAATACAGGAAAATAAAGGGAGCATGCTTGAAAAGTAAAGAAGTTTGGAGGAGATATCTTTTACAAAATAAAGGTTTTCTTTTAAGAAAAATGTTATTATATCATCATATCCCCAGGACAATGAACTAGGATGTGTGTGTGCTTGTTTGTGCAATATTAATATTACTACTTAATATTAGTTTTTGGGGTGCATAAAAATGTGTTTGAAGTGGAGGTGAGCAAATAAGTGTAGAAGAAACTAAAATCTCAATGCAGTTTTCAAAGCTCTTGGAGGGTTTTCTGACCTGAGGTTCCAGCTCCAGGAAGTGCTTTCTCAAGGCAGCAACCTCTCTTACTTCCTCGTCAGCTGGTAATTGGAACCTGTTTATTGCAAAAGTGCTGAGGCCATCATTCTGTCTCAGTTGCCCATCCTTCTTGCTGCACTATCTGATGATGTCTAGTTTCTGATAACAGCAGTGGGAATGAAAGATCTTTTAGATCATGGTGGAGCAATTAACTAGATGAAATTGCTTTTAGGAATCTAGGTCTTAAATTTTGCAGAGAAATACTTCAAGTATTTGCCTCCAAAAAAAGCAAAAGTAGCATCATCTCAACTTGAAGACTTAGACACTTCTATTAGACCCAGAAAGCATCATCTACAAAAACATGGAAACCCTAATGTATTTTAATATGCCAGAAAGATTATAACAGGCTTTTTAAAAAGGAGAGTGAGTGGTAACACAGTATGTGAGTTTCAGTTGGTGAACAATTAGTTCTTCCTATGGATATTCTTACCCATTACCCAATTTTTAAAAATAAGTGGCTAGATATTATTTAGTTCCTTGATGGAATACTCTGACCAAAGAAGTACTTTATAAGCTTATTTTTCCTTCACTAAGTTAAATCTACCTGAGGTTTCAGATAACATTTCTAAGATGAAAAACCTTAAAATCAATTTACAAAACGCTGCCAAACTTGGAGATATTTATTCCATATCTACTATGCATCAGGTCTGAACATAACATTAGTCACCCCTGTTCGCCTGAGTATATATTCTAATATATGTATGCTGGGTTAGGGGTGAGGTAAGGAATCTGAAATTTTTTTAGAAAAACTAATCAAATAAATGAACAAGGTAATTTCCAGTAGTGGTAAATTCTAGGATGAAAGGAAATCAGTGGGGTATGAGGGGCAATAACTGTGGAGTAGGGCAGGAGAGGGCTAAATTGGATTTATTCGCTAGAGATAGACCTTGCTGAGAAGCTGGAATGACTAAAAAACAAGTCATTTCAAGATCCAGAATGAGAGCATTCCTGACAAAGAAAACAGTATGGGCAAATAACTGTTGTAGGCTGTAAATGGCAAAAAGCCTTTGTAGATTTGAGGCTTAGCAAAAGGCTAAGTTCTCCCTCCTCCATCTCCATATTGGCTGTGATGCTGAATATTTGCCCCCACTTCACTTACTTGCTTAAGTTGCTGGAAGCGATTTACATGCCCTTCCTTTCACTCTTTGATTCAGATATTGGGTGATATTGCTTGCGCATGGTGGGGGGATTCCTGTTTATGCCTTGGGAGAGTTTCTGTTTTTGCCTCAGATGTGTGACTTTGTATCAAAGATGTCCTTATTTGCATATGGCTATATAATAAAGCAAACTGGGGCTATGGGGCACTTGGATATTGCCATCAGCATTGAAGAGGCCTCCCGGTCTCATCCTTTTTTCTTAATGAGTCTGTTTTCTTAATTCCACACCGTTCTCACTCAAGACCCAGAATTACGAGCTGCGCTGGTCTGTGGCAAATAACTAGGGGGAAATTGAGTGCAGGTTATTTGAGGAAAAGAAAGCTGGTGTAAATGATAAGAAATGAAGCCTGAGATAGGCCAGGGCCTGATCATGTAGGGCTTTGTGTAATTTGATAAAGGCTGTGGGGTTTTTTAAGGATGTCTTAAACTGAAATGACTTACTTGTTTTTTATTGAATTAATTAAGGTGACATTGGTTAATAAAATTATATATAGGTTTCAAGTACACAATTCTATAATATATCATCCATATATTGCATTGTGTGTTTACTATCCAAAGTCAAGGCTTCCATCCCCATTTATCCTCCCTTTACCCTCTTCTACCTCCTCCCATCCCCTTTCTCTCTGGTCATCACCATACTGTTGTCTGTGTCTATGATGGGTTTTTTTTCTTTACTTAATCCCTTTACCTTTTTTTATCCAGTGCCCATAACCTCCACCCTTCTTCTGACTGCTGTCAGTCTGTTCTCTGTATCTATGAATCTGTTTCTATTTTGTTTGTTAGTTTTTTGTTTATTAGATTACATATATAAGTAAGATAACATGGTATTTATCTTTCTATGACTGACTTATTTCACTCAGGATAATGCTCTCCGGTTCCATTTATGCTGCTGCAAACATAAAATTTCATTCTTTTTTACAGTAGAGTAGTATGGCCAATAGACATATGAAAAGATGCTCAACTTTTACTAATCATCAGAAAAATGCAAATCACTGGTAAAACCACAATGAGACATCACAACATAACTGTCAGAATAGCTATCATCAATAAATTATTTACATTTTTAAAAGACCTTTCTGGCTGCTTGCTATAGTAAAAACAGGGTGTGTGGAAGCAGGAATTATATAAATAATTAGGAAGGTTTTACAATAGTGTAGTCAAGAGATAATGGGGTCTTGGATTAGGCAGTAAAATAAAGGAGGGCAGATGTAATATTGCAAAAGACATAATGTTCTTTTAGATCTATTTCCTAAGCTTTCTTCAAAACACTCACTTATTTATTTAAACCTTTGTTAAGCACCTCCAAGTTCTGTTTTGGTACTTGAGATATAAAAATGAAAATAAAACATTGTAGAATGATACTTTAAGCCAATTCACACACACACAAAAAAATCAGATAGTAGCTATAAGGACCTGACCAGTTAGCTGAGTGCCGTTCTGAAACATTAAGATTGTGGGTTTGATCCCTGGTCAGGGCACACATGGGAAGCAATCAATGAATGCATAACTAAGTGGAACAACAAATGAATGCTTCCCCTCTCTCTTTTTATCCCTTCTTCTATTTATCTCTATAAAAAAGTTTAATCAAAAATAGACACTATAACATGTTAAAATATAATATAAAGTATTTTCATTTTAATAGTTCTTTAAATACATAAATACCTACACTTGAGGAAAAAATTTAAAGTAGGAATATGTAAAAAAAAAGTGAAAGAAAATAAAAACTAAAAATCTCTAATAAATTTACCAAAGGAAACCACTCTTATTACTTTTCTGTTAAACTTTCCTTTTTCTCTTGCTTTTAGCTACTGTTTTCGTAATGTCAATAAAGGATGAAAAGAAGTATTAAGCTGGAGTTAGGAATGTTGGCATATGGTTAGAATTTAGTGTTTCATAGTTATTTCATCAAGCAGTAGTTCAGGGATTATGCTCCCATCTTTGCCTAGGTCAGCTAGAAAACAGCCTGAGACCATCAATCTCAGAGGAACAAGTGAGAAAGCAATGGGATTGAGCTAGGGAAGGGGAGTAAATTCTGGTGGGGCATTCTGGAGCTGGCCTGCTTCACCAAGAGACATAACTTGTCACTCAGATATGTGGATTTCTCTGGACATGTTAGCTAACAATATTAGGATTTGAAACTGTTTATAAGAAGAGGGAAAAGAGAGGAAATCTATCTGCTGTATCTTTCCTCTCCTTTTGTCCCACAGAAATTTAACACCCTGCCCACCCGTGTAGCACTATGATTCATAGAACCAGATGTGGTGAAAGAGATAAAGACTCCCTGCAGGGGCCTCAGAGTTCTCTGAACACCTGGCTAAAATAAGCCGAGGAAGTCTATACAAACCTGGTACAAAATAACAGCAGTTCCATGTCATGTACCACCGAGGGGGTAGAAGGTGACTATAAGAGTTAGTCCTGCGAGATAACTCTGAAAGTAACTTATTTTTGGCATTTTCTGATTACAAATCTAAAGATCTCTTGTGTTTTCTTTGAATCAACAAAAATGTTTTATGCAAAAACTAAGAAAAATGTTTAACCTTAAAGCATAAAATTGATTATGCTTTTAAGAATAAAAGTTGAAATATACATACATACATACACACATGTATATATTCTTAAAAATCTGTAAACAGTCTTTTACAAGAAAACACTATACTTGGCAAAGGTTGGAGAAGCTCTTTGAGATGGAAAACTTGGCCGTGTTATCGCTTTTCTTCAGACCCCATCTGCCAAAGTTACACCTGAGCCACTTGATAAGCTTTCAGTTTAAACAGCAAGTGTTCGCCAGCTTGAAGTTAACCAGGCATCCAGCCTGGAAGTTTTCACACTCCCCAGAGAACAAAGAATTGTCCAACTACTTTCTAGTTTAGTAACTGATGTGCTAAGTTTCATGGTCAGTATTTAGGTAGTGATTTGCATGAATTTTTAGTTTAATCTACATAATCTCATTTAAAATCTTTTTTTTTTTTAATAAATTTTTATT
This sequence comes from Saccopteryx bilineata, assembly GCF_036850765.1. Lineage (NCBI taxonomy): Eukaryota > Metazoa > Chordata > Mammalia > Chiroptera > Emballonuridae > Saccopteryx > Saccopteryx bilineata. Next base: position 70,516,789 of record NC_089494.1, read on the forward strand.
AATGTTAATGGGATGACATTAATATTTCAGGGTACATATATTCAAAGAAAACATGTCTAGGTTATCTTGTCATTAAATTATGTTGCATACCCCTCACCCAGAGTCAGATTGTCCTCCGTCACCCTCTGTCTAGTTTTCTCTGTGCCCCTCCCCCTCCCCCTAACTCTCTCCCTCCCTCCCTCCTGAATCCTCCCTCCCCCCACCCCTGGTAACCACCACTCTCTTGTCCATGTCTCTTAGTCTCGTTTTTATATTCCACCAATGTATGGAATCATGTAGTTCTTGTTTTTTTCTGATTTACTTATTTCACTCCGTATGATGTTATCAAGATCCCACCATTTTGCTGTAAATGATCTGATGTCATCATTTCTTATGGCTGAGTAGTATTCCATAGTGTATATGTGCCACATCTTCTTTATCCAGTCTTCTATTGAAGGGCTTTTTGGTTGTTTCCATGTCTTGGCCACTGTGAACAGTGCTGCAATGAACATAGGGCTACATGTGTCTTTACGTATCAATGATTCTGAGGTTTTGGGGTATATACCCAGTAGAGGGATTGCTGGGTCATAAGGTAGTTCTATTTGCAGTTTTTTGAGGAACCACCATACTTTCCTCCATAATGGTTTTGAACATGAGTGTGAAGCCAATTCTTACTTTGAATTGTTTTTCCTTCTCTTTTGTCCAAAAGACGCATATTTAAACAATGATTAGTTTTAAACTACAATTGTTTTGTCAGACTATCAATAGACTCTGCTGGTTTCAACAGCATCATCTTATGATTTGACATCACTGGAAAGCACAGAATCATAATCAAATCAAACCTGTAGTGGGTTTCTCTGGAATTTGAACACTGTGTGCTTCTATTCAGTTTCCATATTGGATGAAAAAAACACGATCCCAGGATAGAGCTCTCTGCTTATCCAATAATGAGGTCTAGAAACAATACAAAAAGACTGAAATGTAGGCCCTCTGAGAATCCTCTATAAACTTCACTTTTATAACTTTTGATAAGGGTCAGGAAACAGAATTTGATGTTATAGTTTCTGACAAGGGTCTAAAGTGAACAACATCTTAAGCAAGTATCTTACATAGGAGATGGAACCATGGTATGGCTTCCCTTACTCTACAACTGCCCAATTGTTTTACTACCAATTTATCTCTTTTCTATTTCATTGGGAATGAACACATAATTCTGTGCAGATTTCCCATAGACACCAACAATGTCCCCAAGTATTTAAAAAATAAGGATTATAGTGGAACTTCAAAAGATAACTTCTGTTTTGCCTGACCAGGTGGTGGTGCACTGAATAGAGCTTTGGACTGTGGTGTGGAGGACCCAGGTTCAAGAGTCTGAGATTGCCACCTTGAGTGTGGGCTCATGTGGTTTGAGCAAGGCTCACCAGCTTAAGCCCAAGGTTGCTGGCTCGAGCAAGGGGTCACTCGGTCTGCTATAGCCCCCTGGTCAAGACACATATAAGAAATCAATCAATGAACAACTAAGGAGCCTCAATGAAGAATTGATGTTTCTCATCTCTCTCCCTTCCTATCTGTCTGTCCCTATCTCTCCCTCTCTCTGACTCTGTCTCTGCCACAAATAATAAATGAATAAATAACTTTTGTTTTTACTAACAACTGTGTAAGAATCTTCTAGTTTTCAATATCTTCTCATTTCTAAATGAGAGATTTAATATAGTAAATTGGATGTTATTATTAAATTCTGGGCTAGAATTATTTTCTAATTTCAATTTAGAAATGAGATTCTATATTTACAATATAGAGGCTGAAATATAGAAAAAAAGAGGCTCTTAGCAGGTGTTCTCAAAATGTTTCTCCTTATAGATAAACATTGTAAGAAAGTTGGTTTCACTGCTCTGTTTTACTCCCCCCTCCCTATTTCTCAATTAGTATGTAACTCTGCCTGTAAAAGCTAATTCCAAACTCAGTAAGGGCTGCATGATTTGAAAGGCTTTGTCCTCCATGTGGTCCTCACTCATAGCTAGCTAATAAAGGCTCCCTAAGCCAGCACCGGGGTCAGCAGCTTTGTGTGCTCCTGGCTCTGCAATCTCAGGTGGTGCGCGAATGGCTCCATCAAACATCACTGGCATGGGTGCACATGCATGTGGGATGGAGGGCATAGCCCAAGATTATCAGTGATAGACATCTGCATAGGCTGTTGCCAGCGTCTTTGTGCATTCCCAGCTCCACCACCAGCACGAGATGTGCACAAACACTGGGATCCCTGGGCCTAAGACTGGCCAGGTGGGGCACCTCCACTGGCCTGCATTCCTGGATCTGACTGAGATCACAGGTGCTATCCACTTAAGTGGGTGGGTGCAAGTCTCCATGTGCATGGCTGAAGGCATGGGGCCTGGGCACCGACATGGCTTGCTGTGAGCTACTAAACAGTCCACAAGGGAGAGGTCTGTGGAGATTAGACCTGTGGGGCACTGAGACATACTAGACATGCTCAGAGGCCCTTAGAATGGCACTTGATCTGCAAACAGCTCTCAGTCTGTGGCACACTGAGACTTGCTAGACCTGTCCACCAGCTCTTAGAAAGCCACTAGATCTGCAATCAGCTCCCAGCCCTGCCTGCTCTCACTGGAGGCTGTGGTTGGCACAGCTTTACCCAGAACTGTGATTTGAGCAATACTGGAGGAAAGATCTGGCTGCTGTTAGAGCCTCTTGCTCTGCAAGCAGTGGCTAAGGTGAACCTCACAGCTAAGTCCCCAGGCTGCTAACTCAGGTGGGAGAGACATGGGGAGAGGCACCTAGAAAACAGTCTCCCATTGTCAGAGCCTCCAATCGATACAACAACAAATCTCTGCCCAAAAACTGTAGTACAGTGCCAACTGCCAAAAAAAAGGAAGAAGCTACTCTCAAAACCATGAAAAAATTACATTTTTATAACTTTTTTTTTTTCATTTTGGTCATCTTATCTTCTTTCCTTATTATTCTTTCCTTTTCCTTTTGACTTCATTATCCATAGTAGTTACATTTTTCATTCTTATTTTTTATGAAGGTTTCATTTCAAAAACCTTTACTTTTTTTTTCTCCTTTTTTTCTTTTACTTTTTTTCTAATTCAATTGTCACTTAACAACAAATTATTATATTTTGGATTCACATTTTTCCTTGTGGCATTTTGCGTGTTTTTTACTTCATTTTTTATCTCTTTTGTCATCTTTCCTCAGTCCTTGCTCCTTGTAATTTTTAGTTTTTGTTCCACTTATCATTATAGAATTTTCATTTTTTCACTGTATTTTTTCAATTTTTATTTTATTTTTAAATTATCTCTTATTAGTGTTATTATCAATACCACTCTCAAATGCCATTAAGGAAAAAGAAATCAAATATCATGGATACAAAAGACAGAGATGTAGCTCAGATAGATGATGAAAAATCTCTAGAAAAGAATTCCAATGGGTTGGAAACCTTGAAGTTAAATGACAGTGAATTAAAAATTGAAGTCCTAAAAATACTCAGGGAAATACAAAAAAAGCATAGGAAGGCAATTTAGAGAGCTCAAAAAACAATTTAATGAACAAAAAGAAAACTTTACCAAGGAAATTGAAGCTATAGAAAGGAACCAGAGATAAAAAACTTAATACATGAATTGAAAAATGAGGTAACAAACTTAGCTAATAGAACAGGCCAGAGAAAGGAGAGAATTAGTGACATAGAAGACAAGCAACTAGAGATACTACTGAAAGAGGAGGAGAGAGTCAGAAATTTTTAAAAAGTGAGAAAGCCCTACAGGAATTGTCTGACTCTATCAGAAAGAACAACATAAGAATATGGGTATATCAGAAGGAGAAGTGAGAGAAAATGAAGTGGAGAATGTACTCAAAAAAATAATTGATGAGAAATTCCCAAGCCTGTATAAAAAATTAGAGCCTCAAAACCAGGAAGCAAAGAGAACACCAAGTTATCTTAATCCAAAAAGACCTACTCCAAGGTACAACATAGTGAAATTATAACAAATCAATGACAAAGAAAAAATCCTCAAGGTAGCCAGGGAAAAGAAGAATACAACACATAAAGGAACCTGACCAGGCTGTGACACAGTGGATAGACCACTGGACTGGGATGCAGAGGACCCAGATTTGAGACCTGGAAGTTGCCAGCTTGAGCATGGGTTCATCTGGTTTGAGCAAAGCTCACAAGCTTGAACTCAAGGTCACTGGCTTAAGCAAGGGGTTACTCGGTCTGCAGAAGGACCACAGTCAAGGCACATATGAGAAAGCAATCAATGAACAACTAATGTTTCACAACAAAAAACTGATGATTGATGCTTCTCATTTCTCTCCATTCCTGTCTGTCTGTCCCTATCTATCCCTCTCTCTGACTCTCTCTCTGTCTCTGTTAAAAAAAAAAAACCATATAAAGGAAGGCCCATTAAACTATCATCAGATTTCTCAGCAGAAACTCCACAAGCCAGAAGAGAGTGGACCCCAATATTTAAAGTTCTAAAAGAGAGGAACTTCCATCAAAGAATACTATATCCAGCAAAGCTATCCTTCAAATATGAAGGTGAAATAAAAACTTTCACAGATATAGAAAAGATGAAGGAATTTATCACCAGAAAACCCTACTTCAGGAAATACTGAAGGGGATTATCAGACCAGATGCAAAGAAAATAGCCAAATAAAATCACAAGTAAAAGCTCCAACAAGATCAGAATAAAAACAAGATTAATCTGTGACAAAAAGAACAAAAAATGGGAGAGGACAAAGATTAACAATAGCAAAGGAGGATGGAGTGCAGAAGCACTCATGAGATAATGTACTACATTAAATATGGTAAATATTCTTTTTATTACTAAATGGTAACCACTCCTGAAAAAAAACCACTACAGAAACACATGAGTTAAAAAAAGAAGAAACAGAGGAAAGAAGTATGGAATACAACTAAACAAAAACAAATGACAGAAAAACAAAAGAGAAGAACCAAATAAGATACAGAGCTATCAGAAAGCAATATATAAAATGGCAATAGGAAATACTCAGGTGTCAATAATTACATTAAATGTAAATGGATTGAACTCACAAATAAAAAGAGTAGCAGAGTGGATCAAAAAAGAAAATCTAACTGCATGCTGCCTTCAAGAAACACATCTAAGCTACAAGAATAAAAACAAATTCAAAGTGAAAGGTTGGAAAACAATTCTCCAAGAAAATAATATCCAAAGAAAAGCAGGTGTAGCCATAGTCATATCTAACAATGCTGACCACAGGACAGCAAAGGTAATCAGAGACAAAGACGGTCATTTCATAATGATAAAGGGGACATTGAATCAGGAAGATATAACACTTCTTAATATATATGCACCAAACCAAGGAGCACCAAAAAATATAAGACATCTACTAACTGATCTAAAAATAAAAACTAACAAAAATAGAATCATATTTGGAGATCTCAATACACTGCTGAAGGCATAAGATTGTTCATACAAACAGAAAATCAATATAGAAATATTGGCCTTAAATGAAACACTAGAACAATTGGATATGATAAACATCTATAGGACATTTCATCCCAAAACACAAAAGTATACATTTTTCTCCAGTGTGCATGGAACATTCTCAAGAACTGACCATATGTTGGGCCACAAAACTAACATCAACAAATTTAGAAAGACTGAAATTATACCAAGCATATTATCTGACCACAAAGCTTTGAAACTAGAATTCAGCTGCAAAAAAGAAGTAAACAAACTCACAAAAATGTGAAAATTAAATAATATACTTCTAAAAAATGAGTAGGTCAAAGAAGAAATAAAAACAAAGATCAAAGGATATATACAGACAAACAACAATGATATTACAACATATCAGAATTTCTGGGATGTAGCAAAAGCAGTAATAAGAGGGAAGTTCATATCACTACAGGCTTATATAAACAAACAAGAGAGAGCCCAAGTAAACAACTTAGCATCACATCTTAAGTAACTAGAAAAAGAAGAACAAAGGCAACTCAAAACCAGCCGAAGAAAGGAAATAATAAAAATAAGAGCAGAAATAAATGAAATAGAGAATGAAAAAGCTATAGAATAAATCAATAAAACAAGGAGCTGATTCTTTGAAAAGATCAACAAAATTGACAAACCCTTAGCAAGACTCACTAAGGAAAAAAGAGAAAGGACTCATATAAACAAAATCAAAAATAAAAGAGGAGAAATCACCACAGATATCATAAATATAAAGAATTATTATAGTATACTATGAAAAACTATATTCCACCAAATTTAAAAATTCTAGAAGAAATAGATAAATTCCTAGAATAATACAATCTTCCTAGACTAAGTCACGAAGAAGTAGATAGCTTAAACAAACCCATAAGCAGGGAGGAAATAGAAACAACTATAAAAGAAAACCCCAAAAAATAGAAATATAGGGCCAGATGGCTATACTAGTAAATTTTATCAAGCATTCAAAGATTTCCTGTTCTACTCAAAGTCTCCCAAAAAATTGAAGAAGAAGTAATACTTCCAAACACATTTTATGAGGCCAACATAACCCTCATCCAAAAAACCTGGCAAGGACAACACAAAAAAAGAAAACCACAGACTAATATCTCTAATGAATACAGATGTTAAAATCCTAAACAAAATACTAGCAAATCAAATACAATAACACATTAAAAAAATAATTCATCATGATCAAGTGGGATTCATCCCAGAATCACAAGAATGGTTCAACAGAGGCAGCCAAAATGGCGGAACGCTGAAGGAGAAGCCAGTTTTTGTAGGAGAAGGAGATGGAGAATAGAGACTTGACCGGTCTTACATTGCTGCATCAAGAGACCCAAGCTGCTGAGGAAGTCACGAAGATGGCACCGTGAGCAGCGCGTCCGACAAATCTCCCCAAAATCAACAAATTTGTCAACTAGAAACAGAAAAATTTATCTTCGGAGCATCCTAGAGTTCCACACACACACTGAAAACAAAAGGACTGTTGCTGAGGAGGGAATACGCCTGTGGTGAGTCAACCCACGCGTGCAGCTGCCCGCGCCGCGTCCCGGGGAGTGCTGGCAACCACCAGCGTGCTCTGAGAAGCCGCACACACCCCCCCACTTGCCGCGTCCCGGGGAGTGCCCACAACCGCCGGCGTGCTCTGAGAGGCCACGCGCCCCCCCAACCGTGTTCTGAGAAGCCGCGCGCGCCCCGAGCCGCCGAGTCCCGGGGAGTGCCGGCAACCACCGGCGTGCTCTGAGGCCGCGCCCCCCCCCAGCCGAGTCCCGGGGAGTGCCGGCAACCACCGGCATGCTCTGAGGCCGCGCCCCCCCCCCAGCCGCATCCCGGGGAGTGCCGGCAACCACCGGCGTGCTCTGAGAAGCCGCACGCGCGCCCCGAGCCGCCGCGGCCCGGGGAGTGCCGGCAACCACCGGCGTGCTCTGAGAAGCCGTGCGCGTGCCCTGAGCCCCCACGTCCGTGCGGGCAACCACCGGCGTGCTCTGAGAAGCCGAGCGCGCGCACACCCCGAGCGGCCACGTCCGTGCCGGCAACCACCGGCGTGCTCTGAGAAGCCGCACGCACCCCAAGCCGCGTCCCGGGGAGTGCCGGCAACCACCGGCGTGCTCTGAGAAGCCACGGGCCCCGTGCCATAGTCTGGGAGGGGCGCCAAACCTGTCTTTCCTAGTCAGGAGATTCTCTCCGGGAACGGAGCACCTCACCCAGCCATTCGAGCTAACAATCAAGCGTTGGGCGAGGGGCGCGTAGGCAGCCTGAAATACTCTCTGGAGCACAGCTGCGGATCCAATCACTGAAATTAGCTTAACCCACGAAATCTACGCACCCACGGGGCTCTAATTGATAAGATCTCTCCCAGTTCAGTGATCCAAGACAAGAGGCATAATATTTTTCAGTGCCTTTCGCTAAAGGGGCAGGGGCAATATCTGATTGACAGAGCCTCCATATTCAGGGATATACCTAACAAGAGGGACTTGGCAGATATTAAGATCTATATAGCAAGCAGCGAATAGTGCATCTTCTTTCCAGCCAAAACAGGCTACAAAGTGTGGAAAGCCTGGATTGAGTGGTCCAACTGAATGGTAGGTGCTGAACAGTCACCTTGACAACAATTGACTCCCAGCCCCACCTGATTACGCTGGAGGCTCTGACTGCCAGAGCCTTACCCAGAGCCTTGGGCTGAGTGAGGATAGAGTGGGGATTTCCCAGCTCTTTGAGCCTCTTACTCCCCAGACAGAAGCAGTGGCAGCCTCATAGCTGGATCACCAGGCTGCTATTTCAGAAAGGGGAGACTAGGGGAGAAACTCCAGGAAAGCAAACTCTCTCTCATTGTTGGACTCTACAAACGCCAACAAGCCTTGACTACCAGCGAGACTAAAGCCAATTATATGACATTGCCATAGAATCCCATCAACTGCAAATCCCTACCTAAGCGTGACACAGGGGCAGAACCTGGGGTACAGAGTCATCGACCAGGAAGAGGGAGAGAAAAGAAAAAGGAAGAAGTTAACCTCTCAATATCAAGAAAAATCCACAGACTTTATAACTTGTTCCACTAATTCTTTGTTGTTGTTTCTCTCTTCTTTCTTATTGCCTTTATTTGTATTTCCTCCATCTCCGTCCTTTTATTCTCTGCCCATCTTATGCTACCCTTTTCTTGAACTACACTACCCATGAGTGTTACATTTTATTTCTTTTCTTCATCCTTACTCTCCCTTAGGGTTACACTCCAAAACCCTTAACTCTCACTCTCTCCCCTTTTGATTTCTTTTTGTTCTTTTTTGTTTTTTTCCCCTTTCCTTTTTCTCTTCCTTCGTTTCTCTTTTTCTTATTTTTTCCTTTCTATTCGTTCCTTCTTTTCTCCTTTTACTTTTCCTCTCATTTAATCCTCAATCACGAACAAATTATTTAATTTGGGACTCAAGGTTTTTTTTTTTGTTGTTTGTTTGTTTTTTTTTAATTTTATTTTCTGCTTTTGTTTTTGGTTTTCCATTGTTTGTTTGTTTTTGTGGCATTTTGGGTACTTTTTACATTGCTTTTTAACTCACTAGCATTCCTCCCAACCCAAAGTCTCCATTGTATTTAGTCTTCACTCCACTTAATACAACAGATTTTTACTTATTATTTTTATTTTTTTCTTCTTTAAATATTATTTTTTCTCTCCTTTTTTCAGTTTCCCTCTTATCCCTCTCACTATATCTCTTAGTCGACCATCACTTACAAGCAAATCATTTTATGCTTGTCTAAGATATCCTCCTTTTTTTTTTTTTTTTGCATTTAGTAGGTCCCTACTCCCTTTTTTGCCCCTTGAACTCTTCACCCCAAATCAGGCCCTCTGTTATAGGCAGTTTTTGTTCCATTTAGCATAATATAATTCACAGGTCATCACAATATTTACCTAAAGAGGTGAGAGGAGGGGAGGAGAAGAAAGGAAAAAGGGGAAAATAATAAATCATTACTTTTTTTGAGTGTGGAGTGTTTTTCTTTTTTTTTTCCCCCCCCTTTTTATTCTTTATTAATTCTAATTAACAATATCAACAAGACCACCTTCAGATGCCAATAAGAAAAAGGAAATCGAATATTATGGATACAAAAGATAGAGAGGTAACACAAATAGATGTGGAAAGATCTATGGAGAAAAGATTTAACATACTGGAAGCCTTGGAACCAAATGACAGAGAATTTAAAATAGAAATCTTAAAAATACTCAGAGATATACAAGAAAACACAGAAAGGCAATTTAGGGAAATCAGAAAACAACTCAACAATCACAAAGAATATATTACCAAGGAAATTGAAACTATAAAAACAAATCAAACAGAAATGAAAAACTCAATTCACGAACTGAAAAACGAGATAACAAGCTTAGCTAATAGAACAGCCCAGATAGAAGATAGGATTAGTGAAATAGAAGACAAGCAACTTGAGGCACAACAGAGAGAAGAAGAAAGAGACTCAAAAATAATAAAAAACGAGAAAGCCCTACAGGAATTGTCTGACTCCATCAGAAAGAATAACATAAGAATAATAGGTATATCAGAGGGAGAAGAGAAAGAAAATGGAATGGAGAATATACTCAAACAAATAATAGACGAGAACTTCCCAAGCCTGTGGAAAGAACTAAAGCCTCAAATTCAAGAAGCAAACAGAACACCGAGTTTTCTTAACCCCAACAAACCCACTCCAAGGCACATCATAATGAAGATGACACAAAACAATGACAAAGAAAAAATTCTCAAGGCAGCCAGGGAAAAGAAGAATACAACATATAAAGGAAGACCTATTAGATTATCATCAGACTTCTCAGCAGAAACTCTACAAGCTAGAAGAGAGTGGACCCCAATATTCAAAGCCCTGAAAGAGAGAAACTTTCAGCCAAGAATACTATACCCATCAAAGCTATCCTTCAAGTACGAAGGAGATATAAAAATATTCACAAATACAGAAAAGATGAGAGAATTTATCATCAGAAAGCCCCCACTCCAGGAAATACTAAAGGGGGTTTTCCAACCAGATTCAAAGAACAAAAGAAAACAAAACCACAAGTAACAGCTCCACCAAGAAAACAATAAAACCAAACTTAAACTGTGACAACAAAAGAAAAAAAGGGGGAGAAAGGATGAAGGTTAACAGTAGCAAAGGACGATGAAGCGCAGAAATACTCATAAGAAAGGGTACTACAATGAATATGGTAGGTACCCTTTTCATTACTTAATGGTGACCACCCTTGAAAAAACCACCACAAAAACACTTGACTTAAAAAAGGTAGCAACAGAAGAAAGAAGTATGGAATACAAACAAACAAAAACAAATGATAGAAAAACAAAAGAGAAGAATCAAACAAGATACAAAACTAACAGAAAGCAATTTATAAAATGGCAACAGGGAACCCACAAGTGTCAATAATTACACTAAATGTAAATGGATTAAACTTACCAATAAAAAGACACAGAGTAGCAGAATGGATTAAAAAAGAAAATCCAACTGTATGCTGCCTACAAGAAACTCATCTAAGCAACAAGGATAAAAACAAATTCAAAGTGAAAGGCTGGAAAACAATACTCCAAGCAAACAACACCCAAAAAAAAGCAGGTGTAGCAATACTCATATCTGATAATGCTGACTATAAGACAAAAAAAATACTCAGAGACAAAAATGGTCATTTCATAATGATTAAGGGGACACTGAATCAAGAAGACATAACAATCCTTAATATATATGCACCAAACCAAGGAGCACCAAAATATATAAGACAGCTACTTATTGACCTTAAAACAAAAACTGACAAAAATACAATCATACTTGGAGACCTCAATACACCGCTGACGGCTCTAGATCGGTCATCCAAACAGAGAATCAATAAAGATATAGTGGCCTTAAACGAAATACTACAACACCTGGATATGATAGACATCTACAGGACACTTCATCCCAAAGCAACAGAGTATACATTTTTCTCTAGTGTACATGGAACATTCTCAAGAATTGACCATATGTTGGGCCACAAAGACAATATCAGCAAATTTAGAAAAATTGAAATTGTACCAAGCATATTTTCTGATCATAAAGCCTTGAAACTAGAATTCAACTGTAAAAAAGAGGAGGAAAAACCCACAAAATTATGGAAACTAAACAACATACTTCTAAAAAATGAATGGGTCAAAGAAGAAATAAGTGCAGAGATCAAAAGATATATACAGACAAATGAAAATGAAAATACGACATATCAGAATCTCTGGGATGCAGCAAAAGCAGTAATAAGAGGAAAGTTCATATCACTTCAGGCCTATATGAACAAACAAGAGAGAGCCGAAGTAAACCACTTAACTTCACACCTTAAGGAGCTAGAAAAAGAAGAACAAAGACAACCCAAAACCAGCCGAAGAAAGGAGATAATAAAAATCAGAGCAGAAATAAACGAAATAGAGAACAGAAAGACTATAGAAAAAATCAATAAAACAAGGAGCTGGTTCTTTGAAAAGATCAACAAAATCGACAAACCCTTGGCAAGACTCACCAAGGAAAAAAGACACAGGACTCAAATAAATAAAATCCAAAATGAAAGAGGAGAAATCACCACAGACATCATAGATATACAAAGAATTATTGTAGAATACTATGAAAAACTATATGCCACCAAATACAACAATCTAGAAGAAATGGATAAATTCCTAGAACAATACAACCTTCCTAAACTGAGTCATGAAGAAGCAGAAAACCTAAACAGACCAATCAGCAGGGAGGAAATAGAAAAAACTATTAAAAACCTCCCCAAAAATAAAAGTCCAGGCCCAGACGGTTATACTAGTGAATTCTATCAAACATTCAAAGAAGACTTGGTTCCTATTCTACTCAAAGTCTTCCAAAAAATTGAAGAAGAAGCAATACTTCCAAACACATTTTATGAGGCCAACATAACCCTCATACCAAAACCAGGCAAGAATGGCGCAAAGAAAGAAAACTACAGACCAATATCTCTAATGAATACAGATGCTAAAATACTAAACAAAATACTGGCAAATCGAATACAACAATATATTAAAAAAATAATACATCATGATCAAGTGGGATTCATCCCAGAATCTCAAGGATGGTTCAACATACGTAAAACCATTAACGTAATACACCATATCAACAAAACAAAGAACAAAAACCACATGATCTTATCAATAGACGCAGAAAAGGCTTTCGATAAAATACAACACAATTTTATGTTTAAGACTCTCAACAAAATGGGTATAGAAGGAAAATATCTCAACATGATAAAGGCCATATATGATAAACCATTAGCCAACATCATATTAAATGGCGTAAAACTGAGGACATTCCACCTTAAATCAGGAACAAGACAGGGTTGTCCACTCTCTCCACTCTTATTTAACGTGGTGCTAGAAGTTCTGGCCAGAGTAATCAGACAAGACAAAGAAATAAAAGGCATCCATATCGGAAAAGAAGAAGTAAAGCTATCACTTTTTGCTGATGATATGATCCTATACATCGAAAACCCAAAGGACTCCACAAAAAAATTACTAGAAACAATAAACCAATACAGTAAGGTCGCAGGATACAAAATCAACATACAAAAGTCCATAGCCTTTCTATATGCCAACAATGAAATATTAGAAAACGAACTCTAAAAAATAATCCCCTTCACGATTGCAACAAAAAAAATAAAATACCTAGGAATAAACATAACAAAGAATGTAAAGGACCTATATAACGAAAACTACAAGACATTGCTAAGAGAAATAGAAAAAGACACAATGAGATGGAAAAATATTCCTTGTTCTTGGATAGGAAGAATAAATATAATTAAAATGGCCATATTACCCAAAGTAATATATAAATTTAATGCAATTCCCATCAAAATTCCTATGACATTTTTTAAAGAAATGGAACAAAAAATCATAAGATTTATATGGAACTATAAAAAACCCCGAATAGCTAAAGCAATCCTAAGGAAAAAGAATGAAGCTGGGGGCATTACAATACCTGACTTTAAACTATATTATAGGGCCACAATAATCAAAACTGTATGGTACTGGCGGAAAAATAGACACTCAGACCAATGGAACAGAATAGAAAGCCCAGAAATAAAACCACATATATATGGTCAAATAATCTTTGATAAGGGGGCCAACAACGCAAAATGGAGAAAAGAAAGCCTCTTCAACAAATGGTGTTGGGAAAACTGGAAAGCCACATGCAAAAGAATGAAACTCGACTACAGCCTGTCCCCGTGTACTAAAATTAATTCAAAATGGATCAAAGACCTAAATATAAGATCTGAAACAATAAAGTACATAGAAGAAGACATAGGTACTAAACTCATGGACCTGGGTTTTAAAGAACATTTTATGAACTTGACTCCAATGGCAAGAGAAGTGAAGGCAAAGATAAATGAATGGGACTACATCAGAATAAAAAGTTTTTGCTCAGCAAAAGAAACCGATACCAAAATAAACAGACAGCCAACTAAATGGGAACTGATATTTTTAAACAATAGCTCAGATAAGGGCCTAATATCCAAAATTTACAAAGAACTCATAAAACTCAACAACAAACAAACAAACAATCCAATAAAAAAATGGGAAGAGGACATGAACAGACACTTCTCCCAGGAAGAAATACAAATGGCCAACAGATATATGAAAAGATGCTCAGCTTCATTAGTTATTAGAGAAATGCAAATCAAAACTACAATGAGATACCACCTCACCCCTGTTAGATTAGCTATTATCAACAAGACGGGTAATAGCAAGTGTTGGAGAGGCTGCGGAGAAAAAGGAACCCTCATACACTGTTGGTGGGAATGTAAAGTAGTACAACCATTATGGAGGAAAGTATGGTGGTTCCTCAAAAAACTGCAAATAGAACTACCTTATGACCCAGCAATCCCTCTACTGGGTATATACCCCAAAACCTCAGAATCATTGATACGTAAAGACACATGTAGCCCTATGTTCATTGCAGCACTGTTCACAGTGGCCAAGACATGGAAACAACCAAAAAGCCCTTCAATAGAAGACTGGATAAAGAAGATGTGGCACATATACACTATGGAATACTACTCAGCCATAAGAAATGATGACATCAGATCATTTACAGCAAAATGGTGGGATCTTGATAACATCATACGGAGTGAAATAAGTAAATCAGAAAAAAACAAGAACTACATGATTCCATACATTGGTGGAATATAAAAACGAGACTAAGAGACATGGACAAGAGAGTGGTGGTTACCAGGGGTGGGGGGAGGGAGGACGCAGGAGGGAGGGAGGGAGAGAGTTAGGGGGAGGGGGAGGGGCACAGAGAAAACTAGACAGAGGGTGACGGAGGACAATCTGACTCTGGGTGAGGGGTATGCAACATAATTTAATGACAAGATAACCTAGACATGTTTTCTTTGAATATATGTATTCTGAAATATTAATGTCATCCCATTAACATTAATAAAAATTTATTAAAAAAAAAAAGAATGGTTCAACATATGTAAAACAGTTAACATAATACACCATATCAATAAGACAAAGAACAAAAACCATATGATTCTATCAATAGATGCAGAAAAGGCATTCAATAAAGATAAAATACAACATCATTTTATGTTTGGAACACTCAACAAAATGGGTATAGAAGAAAAATATCTCAGCATAATAAAGGTCATTTATGACAAACCATTAGCTAACAGTATATTAAATGGCAAAAAAACTGCAGATCTTTCCTCTCAAATCAGGAACAAGACAAGGCTGCTCACTCTCTCCACTCTTATTCAATGTATTGCTGGAAGTTCTAGCCAGAGCAGTAAGACAAGAACAAGAAATAAAAGGCATTCATATTGGGAAAAAAAGAAGTAAAGGTTTCACTTTTTGCAGATGATATGATCCTGCACATTGAAAACTCCAAAGACTCCACAAAAAAAACTATTAGAATCAATAAACCAATACAGTAAGGTCGCAGGATACAAAATTAATATACAGAAGTCTATTGCCTTCTTATATGCCAACAATAAAACTTCAGAAAATGAACTAAAAAAAATAATCCCTTTCACAGTTGCAACAACAACAACAAAAATACCTAGGAACAAACATAACAAAGAATGTAAAGGACCTTTATAATGAAATCTATAAAGCATTGTTAAGGGAAATTGAAAAAGATACAATAAAATGGAAAAAGTATTCCTTGTTCTTAGGAAGAATAAATATAGTTAAAATGACTATATTACCCAAAGCAATATACAAATTTAATGCAATTCCCATCAAAATTCCAATGACATTTTTTAAAGAAATGGAACAAGAAATCATCAGGTTTATATGGAACTATAAAAGTCCCTGAATAGCCAAAGTAATCCTAAGGAAGAATAACAAAGTTGGGGTATTACAATACCTGACTTCAAATTATAGTATAGTATAGAGCCACGATAATCAAAACAGCATGGTATTGGCTGAAAAATAGACACTCAGGCCAGTGGAACAGAATAGAGTGCCCAGAAAGAAAACCACATAAATATGGTCAAATCATCTTTGATAAAGGAGCCAAAAACACACAATAAAGAAAAGAAAACCTCTTCAATAAAACGTGCTGGGAAAACTGGAGAGCCACATGCAAAAGAATAAAACTCAACTACAGTTTGTTCCCTTGTACCAAAATTAATTCAGAATGGTTCAAAGACCTAAATATAAGATCTGAAACAATAAATTACATAGAAGAAAACATAGGTACTAATCTCGTGGACTTTGGCAGTAGAGAACATTTTATAAATTTGACTCCAAAGGCAAGGGAAGTGAAAGCAAAGATAAATGAATAGGACCACATCAGACTAAGAAGCTTTTTCACAGCAAGAGAAACTGACAACAAAACAGACAGCCAACTAAATGGGAGACGATATTTTCAAACAACAGCTCAGATCAGGGCCTAATATCCAAAATATACAAAGAACCCTCAAAACTCAACAACAAACAAGCAAACAATCCAATAAAAATTGGGAAGAAGAGATGAACAGACACTTCTCCCGGAAGAAATACAAATGGCCAATAGATATATGAAAAGATGCTCATCTTCACTAGCTATTAGAGAAATGCAAATCAAAACTAAAATGAGATACCACCTCATGCCTGTTAGATTAGCTATTATCAAAAAGACAGGTAACAACAAGTGTTGGAGAGGCCGTGGAGAAAAAGGAACCCTCATTCACTTTTGGTGGGAATGTAAATTAGTACAACCATTATGGAAGAAAGTATGGTAGTTCCTCAAAAAATTAAGAATAGAACTACCATATGACCTAGCAATTCCTCTACTGGGTATATACCCCCAAAACTCAA
The DNA here is from genome assembly GCF_036850765.1 of Saccopteryx bilineata. Lineage (NCBI taxonomy): Eukaryota > Metazoa > Chordata > Mammalia > Chiroptera > Emballonuridae > Saccopteryx > Saccopteryx bilineata. Next base: position 70,533,578 of record NC_089494.1, read on the forward strand.
AAACATTGGTACATAAAGACACATGGAGCTCCATGTTCATTGCAGTATTGTTCACAATGGCCAGGACATGAAAACAACCAAAAAGCCCTTCAATAGATGATTGGATAAAGAAGATGTGGTACATATCATATAAACTATGGAATACTACTTACTCATAAGAAATGATAACATTGGATCATTTACGATCCAATATTGGATCCATAACATTGGATGGACCTTGATAACATTATACGGAGTGAAATAAGTAAATCAGAAAAAACTCAGAACTATATCATTTCATACATATGTGGGACACAAAATTGAGACTCATGGACATAAATAAGAATGCAGTGGTTACCAGGGGGAGGGGGAGGGAGGAGAAGGAGAAAGTAGGGGAGGGGAGGGGCATAAAGAAAACCAAATAAAGGGTGATGGAGGGCAATTTGACTTTGGGTGATGGGTATACAACATAATCAAATGTCAAAATGATCTGGAGATATTTTTTTCTGAATCTATACACTCTAATTGATCAATGTCATGTTAAAATTAATGTCTAAATTAAATTAAAAATAAAAAAATAAAAGCTCCCTAATTACTTAATTTGGCTTCATGATTGTGTGGCAAGATGTTTGTTTCTCGCTGTTCCATTACAATAAGGTTACTATAAATCCTAAGAAAATTAGTGATAACTTCTGAACAATGGAGGAAATTTTGATACAGGTTTATCTGTTTCAAAATAAGGGCATAAGATCTAAATATAGGAGATAGTGAGTAGCGTGGACAGGCTGCAGTTATCTCCAAACATGGACACAGAGGTAGGGGAATAGTGTAATAGCTGTGGTCCTCACTCAAATACTTTTACCAGGACAAGGTACAGCTCTCCCAGCTGTTGTCAATGCTGATATAAAAAACTTACATAGCTTTCCCCTTTCCTGCCCAAGTCTAGCAGGAGTGTCTTCCTCATATGGAAATGCATGACAAGTCCTACCGTCTCTCCCAAGGGAATATCTGATGCCTCAAAGTCTGCTTTAAGGGAACTCACCCTGTGGTTGTCAGTGTGGAGGATGGTCGGCATTTATATCAAATTTCCTCCTTCTTTTCCATTTTATGGCATAGGACAGAAATTTACTAATATAAAAATCCTTTTTGAGTCATTTAATTTCTTGGGTCACTTAATAAAACCACCCTGAAAATTTATCAATTCTGTTTCTTCTTTTTTCAGACAGTCCATTGTTGAGAATAGCAAAAGGAGAGTAGATGGCAGGGAAAAGTAGTATAAGTTCTGACAAGTTTTCAAGTTAGTTCTTTATGGAAGTTCTGTTTTAGAATAATGTTAGTATAGTTAGACATAAATTCCTAACAAGATCAAATTGACATTTTAAGCAATTCTTATGGAGGGCTATGTATTATGGAATTTTTAAAACCACTGCATTTGAATGATAAATGAGTATTTATGTCTAAATTAACACACCCATGAGTATATTAAGTGATAACTAAAGTTCTCATCTAAAATATATATGTGTATATATATGATCATTTAAAAATAAATACAAATAAATTCCTCATTTTTGAGTGTCTTAATTCTAACCACTGTAAATCCAGTCTTCAATAACAGTTCATTCATTTACTTGTTCTTTCAGTCCTTCAGCAAATATATTTGAGGAAATAGCATAAACCAAACACTGAAATGCACTAAGATACAATGGTGAATAATTTATTCACCTACAGCTAGTCAATAATATAAACTAGACATGATCAGGGGTTGTAACATTATGATGTGGAAGTGGTGAGAGCTATAAAGGAAGGAAATGTCAAGAGAATACAAAGGAAACACATTTAACTAGAATTCAGATCAGAACTGCTTCCTGAAAGAAGTTATACTTAAAAAAAATCAATAAGCCTGACCAGGTGGTGGCGCAGTGGATAGAGCATCGGACTGGGATGCAGAAGACCCAGGTTCGAGACCCCGAGGTCACCAGCTTGAGCACGGGCTTATCTGGTTTGAGCAAAAAGGTCACCAGCTTGAGCCCAAGGTCGCTGCCTCCAGCAAGGGGTTACTCAGTCTGCTGAAGGCCCATGGTCAAGGCACATATGAGAAAGCAATCAATGAACAACTAAGGTATTGCAACGCGCAATGAAAAAACTAATGATTGATGCTTCTCATCTCTAGTTCCTGTCTGTCTGTCCCTGGCTATCCCTCTCTTTCTGTGTCTCTGAAAAAAAAAAATCAATAGAATGAGGGGGAGGAGAGCTCAGAGGAAAAGACAAGTACCAAGGTCAAAGGCAGAGTGCTATATAGTTGAAGAACTAAAATTAGGTCAGACTAAATAAAGGATAGCATATAAAGGGAAGAAGCCATACAGACTGAAGCTGAAATGCTAAATTGTCCATGGGAGAGTCTTGTGTCAAGGTTGGGTTCTCTGGGAAATAGACTTAGGTTAAAGTTTTTGTGCAGGAAATTTACTGGAGAGAGCTTTCAATATCAACTCTTGAGTGGCAGTGAAGGCAACCTGTAGGAAAAACCTATAAAAATATGCAAAGTTAGAATAACAATTAGAGACAGAGAGGTGTACTAGGATTAAAGCCCTGTAGGACGAGAGTCCAGGGCCTCTGATCCCATACTAGAAACATTAAAACCACAAGATAAGATTTAGCAACACAGCCTGACCTGTGGTGGCGCAGTGGATAAAGTATCGACCTGGAAATGCTGAGGTCGCCGGTTCGAAACCCTGGGCTTGCCTGGTCAAGGCACATATGGGAGTTGATGCTTCCAGCTCCTCCCCCCTTTTCTCTCTGTCTCTCCCTCTCCTCTCTAAAAAAAAATGAATAAATAAAAAATTAAAAATAAGAGATTTAGCAACACAGAAAATGTTGAGGCTCCCAGAACAGAGATGAGAAGTTAGCATTTTCCTTTTCCTTTACTTAACTCCCTGAAAACTTCTTCTTCCTGTTTCTTTGAGTTATTTGTACTTGCTAATAAATATCTGAGTAGGGCTGGGGATGGGGCTTTAGTCCTTTGGTCTGCTGACCAGGACTGTTGCCTCTCGTCAGCCACTTGGAGTATTTTATTTGGTCTTCAATTAGTTCATTGTCACCGTGACAAGTGGTGTCCTGTGTGAGGAATGGGAATCAAACAACAGGTTTGCTACTCTGATTAGTTCATTGTTGCCATGACAAGTGGGTCCCCACATGAGGATCCAGTAATAAATGACCTCCCAAAACCTGACAAAGGAAAAGGATCTGCTCCTTCCATTTGGTAAGGGACACAAGAAGCAGGGGGAAAGCCCTTAGATGTTCTGGTGAGATCATTTTTAAGAAACAAGCCAGGGGATTTCCCTTTCCCCTCATCTCTCCTTCCTCATGAGGAATTCCCTTTCCCCTGAGCAGCAGAATCTCAAGTTAAAGCAATGGGGACTCCTCCGGACTGCAGGGTGTCAGATTGAAATTTAACTGCCCTCCTTCTCACTATCCAACAACAATGTCCTTGATTTCTGAAGGAAGGAAGTTTAGACTTAGAAGATTGGGAAAGCACTTTTACCAAGGGAATGATTAAAGCAATTGGGACGGGATATGAAATGATTCCTTGGGATTGGAAAGCGTTGTAAAAACTGCTCTCACCACCTAGCCTGAACCTCAGACCAGCCCCTCCTTCTAGATATTTCACCAACCCTAATCAGCAGGAAGTAAGGACAGAAGATAGACCTTCACCCCTTTTCCTTAAAAAACAAAAGGCTGGAATGTTAGGTTTGGGTTCAGGGTTCCTTTAAACTCAAATTCCCCTCACTCATCTCCTATTAAGTAGGGGTCATGCCAGGATCTCAATGTAAAGGAGGGGAATAAAGGGCACTTTTTAAAATCCAGGCAGCTCAGTAGCCCTTCCCCTCCTCTCATTTTAGTCATCCTGGATTGCTGCCAAGGATGAATAAGGAGTCTTGCTTTCTCTGCAACTATTAGTAATACTGTAAAATATAAAGTTATTTTCCCATATTTTTTAACCAGGCGATCTAGAAATACATTTGTTATTACTACTAGTTTGATTTAATTAATGTCTTTTGAAGTTCTTAATAGAAAATATATGTTTGTTTTGCCTGGGTTTACAAAAGGTTACTGTTATCTCTGTTGTATCTTCTAAAAATATTTTGCCAATGAAAGAACCTGTTGCTAAAGGTCATGAAATATGTTCCTAAAAGTATAATTTAAATTGCTAATTACTAACTTAGTCCTCACTGAAAGTTAAGGTTTTTAGAAATTAGGAATTCTGATTAATTAGAAGGAAATTAAATAGTTTTAATATAAAAGTATAAGGTATAAAGGTACTTTTGAAAGGAAAAAAGAAAGTAAGTAAGTTCAGAAAGCTAGTCATTTCTGAATGGATAAGAAAGGTTATGAAAGTTGCAGAAAGAACATTTATGTAAGTTGCAGAAGGTTTGTGCAGGATGTAAAGGTTTGTGCAGAGGGAAGAAACAAAAAGAGAAGAAACTGAAAAAGTATACAAAGATGAGAAAAGGAGAGGAAGGATTTTTAAAAATGGATTGTCCTGAAAAGAAAAGAAAAGAAAAAAGAAAAGAAAGGAAAAGAAAAGAAAAAGGAACATTATAACATGCTTAGGGGCCTCAGGAGCCTGAGAAATTCACCCAAACGTAAAGGTATACAGAAAGGGCCAATAACCTTTTTAAGCCCCAACTACACAAACAAAAAAGGGGGAGTCAGAAAGAGAGACATACCCCACAAAAACAATTGTATAAGGCTCTTTTTACTCTAAATCTTTTAAATACTTCCTCTTCTGGACTTACTGCAGCCAAGAGGCATTTTATACCAACTGAGCAATGGCCCAAACTTCTCGAGTTGTTCTGGAATATATTAGCTAGCCCAGAGTGGCAGAATGAAGTCAAATTACTAACCTGGGGGTGATGGTTTGCTGCAATTTTGTCATCAACAGGTTCTCTTTGAATACCAGCAAAGAGGAATATGAAGTCTTATCATGAGTTGGCATCAGCCCCTAGAAAGCAACTGGTTCCAGAGATTTAGAAGCTGATAGTGAATTCACCTCTGTAAATAAATCCAAAAAGAGGACACCTAACTCACTTCCAAGCACTCAGAGAGCACCTGACATCACCTGGGACACTTTGAAATATTTAAACAGGCGTGCTGAAGAAGTTTTGCAAAATACAGACACTCCTGTAACCCCTAAAAAACCTGTTTCTCTCTATGCTTGCCCTTCACCTTCCACTGCAACCACTTAACCATCTTACTCTCTGTTAATCTTTACTGAAACAAAAAAGGGGACATGTAGGAATGTGCTATGAAAATATGCAGAGTTGGGATGCAATTAGAGACAGCGATGTGCCCTACGGTGAAAGCTCTAAGAGGACTAGAGTCCAGGGCCTCTCTGATCTCATACTGGAAACAGTGCATGATAGAAAGAGCAGAATAAGATTTAGCAACACAGAAAATGCTGAGGCTCTCAGAACAGAGATAAGAAATCAACATGTTCCTTGTCTTTACTTCACTCTCTGAAAACTACTGCTGTCTGCTTCCTTAAGCTATTTGTACTTGCTAATAAATATCTGAGTAAAGCTGGGGATGGAGTTTCAGTGTGTTGACAAGCCAGCGACCTTGGACTTCAAGCCAGCGACCATGGAGTCGTGTCTGTGGTCCCATGCTCAAGCCAGTGACCCCGTGTTTAAGCTGGTGAGCCCGTGCTCAAACTGGATGAGCCCATGCTCAAGCTGGATGAGCCCATGCTCAAGCTGGCAACCTCGGGGTTTCGAACCTGGGTCCTCTGCATCCCAGTCCAACGCTCTATCCACTGCACAACCACCTGACCAGGCAGAAGGGCTTTATCTTTCAGTAACAACTTTGTTAAAAAAAACTTCTGTTTAATTTAATCTGAAGGGAATTAAAAATGTATAGTAGCAGACATTTAGGACAAAATAACCTCACAACAAAAAGTGTATGTACTATTAGCACTGATGTTATTTACTTATGTGTAGCCAGAACTATATTCCCATATAGGACCCAGGCTTATGAAAATGTCTGGTAGGGTTTCTCAGGGATATGAGAAACCATAACTATACTGAAGCCTATTGTGGGCTTCTTTGCAGGAGTCTGACACCTCCCTGTCCCCCTGTGGCTTCCATTGGTAGAGATGCATCATGGAATGTGCTGGTTGATATCTGTAAATGTCCTCTCTAACACACATAGACTCAGAGACAAGGAGCTCAGTCTTCCTGCTGGGAGATTGAGAGAGATAACAACATTATCTCTCTCAATGTTTCTCAAAAGAGAAACATTTTGGCTATACTTGTGGGTGGGCTAACCATCCATGAGCAGTTGTCCTCCTGCAGGTATATCCTCAACATGGAAGATAGCACACACTCTTCATAAGGGCAGTATACCCATCTCCAGGTCCAGTGGCGATGCTTGAATACATTACTATCTGTCACTAAAAGGTATTTTGGGCAAATGTATTATATGAGTGCATACGCCTTGGGACCTCTTGATTTGCTTTAATGAATGTTAAATTACACATATTTCAGAATTCCTTGTAAACCCCAACCAAGAGCAGCAAGACCTTCTTTTAACATCATTCTTTATCTAACTTTCTTTAGGATGTTGGTTTTGATATTACGATCTTTTGTGTTTTTTGTCATATTATTTTTATTTGAATTTATTAAGATGACATTGATTTGCAGAACCATACAGGTTTTAAGTGTAGAATTCAATATAACTCCGTCTGCACACCATATCATGCACCCTCCACCCCAAGCAAAGTCTCTCTCCATCCCCATTTCACCCCCTTTGCCCTCCTCCACCAACCCCCACTCCTTCTTTCTTTCTGACTATTGCCACCCTGTTGTCTGTGTCCATGTGTTATGCATATTTGTTTTACTAACTAGTCCTTTCACCTTCTTTCAGCCAGTCCTCTCGTTAACATTAAGACTTAACTGGACCAAAAGCTGTTAGGTAGCCCTTGAAAAATTCTTTCACTACCTATGAAAAAGCCATTTAAACTGTGCAGATCCCATCTATTATAAATGTAATTTTTAAAAAGTATAAAAATATTAGAAGAGTGTGAGGGTTTTTTGAAAATATTTTACATAATTTTAAAACGTAAAGGAATTAAATGCTTATTTTGTACATGGTTATACATATTCACAGATGAGAAATATATTCAAGGTCAAACAAGTATTTAATAGTAAATGTAGGATGATAAACCATGTTTTACTCATTCTAAGTCAAAACATGTGCCACAAGATACATTGCTTTGTTTTATAATTACTGGATAAATAATAAATATAGGATAATAAAATGCTCAATTGATAAGTACCAAGTAAAAATGTCAAGTCATGTATTTAGAAATTTCAAGGACACTGAAAGCTGTACTAAAACTAAAGATGTGTAATTTGCTTGGGGCGGTGACATTGCTTAGTTTTTAAATATCACACATAAGTCATTCCTCTAATGAATTTTATCTTCTTGCCTTCACTTCTTTCAGAAAAAAGTATCCTCTGTCACTGAAAATGCTAAATGAAATGCATCAGTAGAATTAATAGGCAATAGACCATTATGAATTCTCCTGAAGAATATTTTTATGATGAAAGCTTGGCAACTGTTCTCATGATTAATCATGATAATGCACAAACACTCAGCTTTGGATAAACTGTCTTATTCCTTCTTGCTGGAATATTCTTCTCCTTCCCTTTTTTCTTCAGGGAGAATTAACCACTCCATCCTCTTTATATTCTTCCCTGTGACAAACCCACCTCCACTTTTTGTTGTTGTTGTTGTTAATCAAGTCTCACTTTCTCCCAAAATATCTCAGATCATCAAAAGAGGAAGCAACCTTGTTTTCTTTTGAATTGCAACGGACTTTATATTTCCATCACTTGATACTTATCTGATCACACAGTGTAATATCATCATATATTCCCCAGACCTTAAACACTACAAAAGGATTGAGTTGTATATGTTCTACAAGGTAGGTATAATAGATAGACTGAATGCATAGCAATGGCTAAGTGCATCAGAAGCAAGGATAGTTTAGAAATTCAATCAGTGGGTCATTGGTTAACACACATGCTGAAAGTGGACTTTTTCTGTGAAGAAAGAACACTTTCAGCCTTTCCTGTTACAGAGAATTAAGAAGAACAGAAATGGCTTAAAAAGGAACTCAAAGAAAAGATTTCCAATTTAGTTTCATCTGAAAGTTTACTTAGCTAAAAACAATCTTCCTTTGGTGGGCCAGGGAACATAATCCCCATCTCTGCATGAGGAAAACAAGAAAGGCAGAAGTGAATGTGAACGGCCACCATCACATGCCTAGTGACTACCATATATTTCCCCCCTAAAATTGGCAACAATCCTAAGAGAGGCAGTATTGTTCTCATGTTTCCTCCAAAAGTTTCCCTGGATGCTAGGGAACCAGGATGACAGAGAGAATATGGACAAATGTGATATTTCTTATAGGCAATCTTTGCTGTCTTTTATAAAATACATTTATTTTGAAATAAAATAGCTTGTGTTTTTAACAATACATATCAAGAGATACTGCTTATTAGGCTAAAAATATATATTAGGGCTCAAAATTTAAATAACAAACTATAAACATTACATTTTAAAAATTGTCATATTAGTAAAAAAAGATGTGGGTTGGAATGTGTTCTAGAAATATCTTTTCTTAAACAAAATAATCAAAGTCAGATTTTTGTCTGCTTCTGTATTTGTCAAGGTAACCATGTGAGGAGATAGAAAATTGGGACTTCCTCCAGTGTCCAAATCCTATGAGTTGCTGGTTTATTATGTGCCGTAACACTGGAGTTAGAGGCACCCTTTTTTTCTACCTCATTAAGCTTGCTGACAAAGTAGTTCCTCGCATATGCAAAATGTGCTTGCATTTGGAGCCTTATTGCTTGTCCTCTGCAAAAAGGGCAATGTTTTCAAATCTAAAGACATCTGCAGCTGTTCCGCTAGTTGACTAATCACTTCTGAGGTTTTTTTCCTAAAAATAAAAATCATCTGGGGACAAATTGTTAGGCAGAATAGTAAAAGGGCTTGGCATTTCTGCAGATCTATTCATCACTGGATTTCACAAGCCTGAGCCCATCTCTGACATCCTGAGCTTCTCTTCCTGAGGGCCACGGGGAGTCCTGAGTGCTAACAAGATTCTCTGTCGCTGGTTTGGGGTTAGCACTGGACATTCCTTACTCACATTTTCCACTTCTTATGCATATAGCCCTACACTTGATTAGGAGAATCCTATGGTGTGATGTACAGAATTTCATGACCTGGGATATGCCCTGATTCCGTCCTAAGAGAAGCAGGGAATTAGGCCAGTGACTGCCTTACAGACCTTGTGTGGATCTGATAAGGACCTTGATTTATAGTACAGCAATTTTCAAACAGTGTGCCATAAGGATTTTTAAAACATGCAAATATCTGACTGTTTAGTCAGGGACAGTGACCTCCTTTCCCTTAGATTTTCAAATAAAAAATTACAACAGCCAACACAAGAGCTGTGCAGTGTGAACGAATCAAAACTGTACCTATTGTTTGGTTTGCCACAGAATTTTAGTAATTAGTTTATGTGTGCCATGAGATGAAAAAGGTTGAAGATTGCTGTCTTAGTAGATCAAATAAAAGAATGTGCTTTTTAAAATATTAAACATGTTCATACAAATATAAGTTATGATTAACATTTGTCTGTCATTAGCTCAATATTTTATCAATTTCTTCACTTAGAAAGGGAAGTATATCACCAGGTGGTGGCGCAGTGTATAGAGCATCAACCTGGAACACCAAGGACCCAGGTTCAAAACCCCGAGGTCACCAGCTTGAGCGCGAGATCACCTGGCTCGAAGTTGACTTGAGCGTGGGATCATAGACATGACCCCATGGTCACTGGCTTGAAGCCAAGGTTTCTGGCTTGAGCAAGGGGTCACTGGCTAAGCAGGAGCACCCCAGTCAAGGCACATATGAGAAAGCAATCAATAAACAACTAAAGTGCCAGGACTTTGAGTTGATGCTTCTCATTTTTCTCATGTCTGTCCCTGTCTGTCTGTCTGTCTATCTGTCTCTCTCTCTCTCCCTCATTACAAAAAAGCAAGAAAGCAAAAAAAAGAAAGAAAGGAGAAAGAAAGAAAGAAAGAAAGAAAGAAAGAAAGAAAGAAAGAAAGAAAGAAAGAAAGAAAAGGAGAGAGAGAGAAGGGAGGGAGGAAGGAAGGAAGGAAAGAAGGAAGGAAGGAAGGAAGGAAGGAAGGAAGGAAGGAAGGAAGGAAGGAAGGAAGGAAGGAAGGAAGGAAGGAAGGAAGGAAAAAAGGAAAAAAGGAAAGAAAGAAAGGATAATGTCACTATGAAGAACACATTTGGAGGTTTTACTAAATGGAATACATTTTAATTTTTTTTATAATCCAGCTATATGTACAAAAAAAATCTGAACTATTTATTGTCTATTCTAATAATTGATTTTTTATTTAGTTGACCCTAGTTAAGGAACCTCTATGTAGATCAAGCCCTAGGGACAACAAGCTATGTGGCCTCAGGCAAGTTATCTAATTTTTCCATCTTTCGCCAACTGAAAAGTAGGGTTGGGGAGGAGGAGGGGTAGAAAAGAGATGAGGCCAGAGGAACAAACAAATAAGGCTGAGTTGCCTGCTTCAGAATCTATAGCCTTAATTTTCAACTTCTAGGAGAACTCTGGCTTTAAGCAAAGGGAGCTCTGTTGGTCTGGATTTTCATGTTAAAACTTACAGATTTTCATGTTCAAAAGATCTGATGGTGCTGATATTTGCTATTTAAAGACAGCATTTCTAAAATGGGGTTTCAAATACAATGCTTAATTTGGAATTCTGATTAAAATGCTTGAGGATGTTACAGAAGCCATAAAGAGTGGCACACAAGAAAGGTTTGTTGACTGCGTGATTTGCTGGTAAGCAGCCTAGCTTGGTGACTACAATAACTAAGGATCCCTTCTTGGAAGTAACTGCCTAGCTAGGGAAAACATTCCTCAACCTTCTCTTGTATTAAAGTGGAGCAGTGTGACTATTTCTCCCCATTGAAATAAAAGCCAGTTCACATGTATCTCTTGGGCTGAGAAGTAGGTGTAATTCTTTCTGATCTTTTCTTCCATTTGCTGGCTGCCTCTGAGTACCCAGAGGCAAGAGAATCCACAAGATAGAGAGATCCCAGGATTTAAGAGTGATCACATGGAAGCCCCCTGCCAGCCAGGAACAACCACACAGAACTTCGCATCAGTAAAAAACGCAATCTTACTGTGCTATGCCACCAAGACTTTTGGGTGTACTGGTTGCCTAAGCTAGTGTTACTCTAATCAATATAAATGGAAAAAATAAAAACCTCACATTTTATGGAGTTTAAACCTAAGATAACTAAAAAGGTACTAAGGTGATCGAGCTGGCCTACAAATAATTAAATTTCCTGCCATTAGGCAAAAATAGAACATTAAAATAAAAATTAATTTACAGAAAAATGAAGACAGTTACAGTTTTATTGTCCCTTGAGTCTACAATTTATAAAACTCATACCTGCCTGACCTGTGGTGGCACAGTGGATAAAACGTTGACCTGGAACGCTGAGGTCCCCGGTTTGAAACCCTGGACTTGCCTGGTCAAGACACACATGGGAGTTGATGCTTCCTGTCTCCACCTCCCCTTCTCTCTCTCTCTCTCTCCCCCCTTCTTTTAAATAATACAGTCTTAAAAAAACATATTTGTCAATTACTAAATGTATTTAAATTTTTCTGTGTCCTGTTCGGCTGGATATAGTCTGCTTCTCTGCAAATAATTTCTCTCTTTATTCCTATAAGTGCACTCATAAATACCATACTCCATGTGGCTTTTTAGTAGCGACTACTGCAATATTCAAAAATTTTTTGAACAGGTTAATTTAAGGTAATTGTGACTTGCTTCCAGAAGCCAATTATTTTCCATGTAAAAGTTTAGTTTACTAGAAACTAAGAAAGCCATTATTAATTTCCTCTAGAGTTAGAGACTTCTGTGTCAGTTTACCCGAAGAACCCTCTACAAGTTAAAGTAAAACATTTGGTTTGAGGGGCCATCTTGTTTCAGGTCCTTTAAAAGATGTCAGTATTATTCCTCATCCCAATATAAAAAGCAGCTTTTGGCTCAGAGAGGAATTTTTGCAAGCTAAATGTGTATTTTATGAAGCCCTCCCGTGGCCCAGCAGGAGGACCCACATGCTTCTCAATCCAGCTGATTCCAGCAAGATAACAGGGAGAACTGGAAAAATGTGTGTGTGTGCGTGTGTGTGTGTGCGTGTGTATTAACTGTGACACCATTTTACTTGCTAATTGCAGAAATTTTAGGGATTAGAGCTTTAATTCAGTGTTTATTCATTCTTCTATAATCAAAATCTTTTCAGAAAGAAATTACTTTAGACAGCCTTATTTTGGCAGTGAATATGGGATGAAATGGCACGGGATTATTTTTTCTTTTCATTATAAAAAGTTTATCGATAGCCTTCTCATTTCATCTATTTGACTACAATGCATGTAGAAATCCATTGTTAACACAAGCAACGTTCTAGTGCAAAAGAGGATATTTTTTTCCACAGAAGACCCAGATATAAAATGAAAATCCTTTTCCTTCTTTGGGAAGATAAATCAGTTTAGATGAAATGATCACACTGAATGCTTTATAATTTTACCAGAGCTATCAGAACTACATGCTAAGGGAGAACAGATATGGGGGAAGCAAACCCTTTTGCCTTAGAAAAGGAACCCAACTTTACTTGGAGTGGCAATGGGCTCAGCTAAAAACTCAATTATTCCAGGATCCCCTGCAGGAGTGACAGCACTTTTCACAGCTACGACCATAAGACACAATCATTCCAGGCTCCCCTGCAGGAGAGGCAGCACTTTTTACAGCTACGACCATAAGACACAAGTCAAAATATGTAGGTGATCTGAAAAATCTCTAAGAGAAAGAGCTGATTCAGCTAACACTTGCCTTTGGCCTTTTATACTTCCTGTTCTCCTACCTGCAATATAGTCAGGATGCTGACAATGAGGTAGCCATTTTGAGACCACAAGGCAACAAATTAGAGGATAAAAGCCACATACTAAGGATGGCTAAGCAGAAGAAAAATGAGCTAAGGTCCCCAAGGACTGTGGGTTTGCCAGGACTGTGAAATCTTACCTTAATATTACTTGACCTCAGTGTCACTTGACCTGACTGAATGTCACTTGAGAAAAACAAAACCTCTCTTTAATTAACCTAGTGAAAGTTGGACTACTTTCATAAGCTGTCAAACCTATACCAAGTTGACCCAATTAGGCTTTAAGGAGAATGCTAAAAATTTTTTTAATAAGAATAATTTCCTAACAAGTATTTCAAAAACATTCATTTACATTGGCAATTATTAAACTGATATATCCATGAATGACTTTTTACATTTCTTAAAATGACCCCTCCAAGGAACTCTACTGGACAATAACATATACAGCTCCCATAAATGGATTATTATGAATCCATTGCACCCCTCCACTTTTTCATTCAGCAATCATTTATTGAGGACCCAGCAAGCACTGTGCTAGGGGCAGAAATGCACGGGTGAAAAGGAATACTTAACTACAAGGGGCTCAGTTTACTTAAAGGTAATAGGACAAGTCTTTTAAAAAGCATTCTATTTTCCAGTTCCTTGCTTCCTACGGGTTGTTTATTTCATGTACATTAGTTCTACAAGAGACACAAAAGCCCAGCATCACAACTGGTATTAGCAAAATAAAAGGTCCTTAGCCACCATAGTGGTGTCCATTGCTTAAAGCTCAGAACACGTTTGTAATTTGAAAACTTAATTCAATGATGCACCAAAATGTTCAACATTAGTTGTGAGAAACAAATGAATAAAATTTCCCATTCTGTCCACTACAGAACTTGTATTCCCAAAATCAGGCTACTGCTAAAAAAGACTAGTTCTACTCTACTTTGTTTTCTGCCATTTCTATGATTAAAAAAAAAAAATCATACCTTTCATCAGTATCCAAAGACCATTATTCACTGGAGTGCACTAGGCAAAATACGGTACGAGTATCAGGAAAACCACTTTATATTCACCTCTTCCCCTCTGTCACCTTAGGCACCCCATTTAACTTCTTTCTACCTCAGTTTCCTCTGGGGTTAAATGATGGGTGAAATTATATCATTATGTTGTTTTGTGGACCTAAAATTCTCTTATTTCCCTGCTCTATTCTCAGTGTGATGCATTAATAGACAAGTTTTCCAGCTAAGGACAGCACATTAAGATTATTTTTAAATGATTACATTGCTTCCTCTCAATTTCTGTTCTCTCAAGAATTATGTCTTAGCCCACAACCCCATATCGAACCATAATTTTATATATAATTAAATAATAATTCATCTTTTATTTATAATACCATATTGTACTCAAGAATACAGGGTTGGTTTTACTATTTCTAGCTCTCCAGGACATGTATTGCGCACATTTGAGATAGTTGAATGGAAATTAGATAGAGATAGTATATCATCTTAAAACTATTTTAAAATATCCCCCCTCCCATACTTAGAAGTGATTCGAACAAAGTTTATTTCAAAACCACAGTAATGCTCTTGCCCCATTCTAAGAAATTGCTCTAACAAAGAATTCCTTATATGCAAAATCTGAAGGCTGAAATTCATATCTTCTTTTTTAGTATTGACAGTGGAATTAATTAATACATCTGACAGTTATCTGCAAACCACCACGTAGAGGTACCTGTTTTTCTTGTTGCTTTCACAAAAATATCTCAAATTGAAATACTTTAAATTAAGCACAACCAGTTTAACCCATTCTGAATTTGATATACAAGATTAAAAATACTCTCATCTTGCTTGTAACAAGATGTTTAAGGAACACAAACACTCTGTACAATCTTTTAGTTGTCATCCTGCAAACCAACTCACACCTCCAACTATTACACTCATTTCATACACACATATACCCCTTTACTCACCACAATGAGTTAAAGGTAGACACAAGCTTTCGGTGGCAGCCTTTGGGTCACTACTTTGCATTACCATTCCCGTCATTTCAGGTGTCATGGCACAGGACTTTACAGACAGCAATTCATCCTGCTAGGTTTACTGCAAACACTAAAAGAGGTGTCTTGCACTTGCTGGAAGATTTTAGCTTTTATGCTTCTGGTCATTCTTCCCACGAAAAGAATGCAATCAGTTTCTGGGCTATTCTTAACTCTCCTTCCAAAACATTTCAAAGAAGAAATACAAGAAAGACTGTATGTTTTTCATGCAACTCCCAGCCTGCCCGCCTGCCTGCTGCTGCCAATACTTCTTACTCTTGCTGGTGATGACATTCAGTGAGCTCTCCAGTCCCGATGCTTCTTATGTAAGGCTGTCTAGGTCAAGTGTAGGAGACACTGCTGGCCTGTGAAAACTCATGGAACTGTTACCTTCAGATTAACACTTCAGGGGCTATGGAAGCTGGAGGAAGCTGAGCTTGTACTACATCTTTTGGGGGTAAATATTTTTTGCATGATTCAGTGATTTATATGCTATAGTCTTGGCAGATGCCCGTCAGCCATGCTGAGAGGTGCAGGAAGAAATTACTAAGAGATTCCCATTCTGTAAGTATGCTTGACTAAGCATAGTAAATGTTCTATAAAATCTAGCTTTAAGGCATTTAAGGAGTGAATGAATCATAAATTAGTGTTTGCTTATCAAGCATCATCTCTAACCGTCAAGGAATGACTGTTATTGATTTGACTGTTTAAACTCTGCCTAGAACCCATCTGCTTGGAGGTGTTGTGGGAGAGATGATTAGATGTGGCTATTAGTTTGAAGAGGTTTACTGCAGTTCCTGACTGTTATGACTGCTCTTGTCTGATTGCAAATTTGCTTCCCTTGCAAATGAGCTAATTGTTTTACTGTATGTGTCTTCTGTTGTGATTGTGCTAATGTGAGAACAGAACCTGAATAACCTGGCAGTGATGTGACTTCAGTAAATAATAAATCCTACTTACCTAGTGCCAAGGTGAATACTGCAGTAAGAGTGCCATTTGATCCTAGCACTGAATGGTGTTGGGTTAACTACATTGATTCAAATTGTGCTGCATTGGGGACCTAGAGGCATGACCCCAGGTTTGACGTGGACAGTTATTCACTCCCTGAGTGAAAGTAGAAACCATAGAGTGCTGATTCCTTTTTAGGCTCACACACGGTGTGCTGGTACGGGAATTAATTAAAATAGCAGGCTCTCATTGAATGCTGCAGAAAAACCGGAGAAGGGGCAGGGTGAGATTGCAGCTGCAGTGTGATATGGGTGAGGAATTTTAATAAGATTTTACCAGAGGGATGATACAACAGATGGCACCAAATTTAGCAGATAGGTGGATATTTAAAAAACTGAAAACAAATGCAGCACATTTGAGAGGGTTTGGCTTCCTGTGTGCCCTTGGCAAGTGAAGTTCAGTCCCTTGGACAGGATGTCATGAGTTAGTAAAATGAAGGCTGTGTAAACTGTCTCCATGATGTAAAATGCTAGTTGGGAAGTTGAATGGTCAGTCATTGGGTGTTTGTCAAGGAGGGGGTATGTCACAAGGTTAATCAGAGCATCTTCACTAAGTAAACAGATCATTTTAAGTATCTGAAATTTCTTGCATTTATGTTATTAAATTAAAGGAATAAAAATGAGTGTTGCTAAAATAAATTTCTTTGGGTGTACTTTTCATTCTATTAATCATGATTAACAGGAGCACATTGATTACTTATGATGGAAATATACTGCTTATCATTTTATGCTATATTTAATTGATTAAATGTGTACATGTTTTTCCAAATAATTTGAAGAGACAGTTATGGTCCCTTAGGGCTTGCCTTTATATTACTGATGTCAATAGGCATTTTCCCCATACACTTAGCTTGGCATAAGAGACTCATCAGACCAGATTATACTCAGTTTGGCATTTAGAATATCCCTTATAAATGTAATATTTAAAATGACACTTACAACTTACATAGTTGTACTCACAATCTTTGGGTTTATGTCTCTTTCAAGACAATGCCATCAGTACTCAAATTGTCTATACATAATTTTATTTGATACTTTTAATTAGCTATTGTCAAAAGATTCTTCTTTTTTGTCAAAGAGGCTTACAAAGTTATATTAAGCTCTGGCTGGTTGCCTGAGTGATGGAGCATTGGCCAAGCCTGTGGATATCCAGGGTTTGATTCCTTGTCAAGGCACACAGGAGAATCAACCATATGCTTCTCCACCACTCTCTTTTCCCTTTTCTGTTTCTCTCTCTCTTCCCCTCCCTGTTGAAGCACATCAGCCCCAGGTGATGAGGTGGCTCCATGGAGCCTTCACCTCAGGTGCTAAAAATAGCTCAGTTACGAACATGGCCCAAGATGAGCAAAGCATTGGCCCCAGATAGCGGTTGCCAGGTGGATCCCAGTCAGGATGCATGTGGCAGTCTATCTCTCTCTATCCCCTCTCCCTCCATTGGAAAAGAAAAAAAAGTGAAATTAATTTCTTTATTTTTAAAGTAAGAGATTTTAGTTAAATGAGGTATAAAATTAGTTTTGGTTCTACCATCTGTAGATTCTATAAGGGTGAATTAGCTTTATTGATTAACTTTTGCTAAAGTGAGATTACATTATAAAGTGAGATTATATTTTTTAAACCTACGATATTGGGCCAACCTTCATGGAGTACCTGTTCTAAGCCAGTGGTTCTTAAAGTGTCATCTAATCAGCAGCATCAACCTGGGAACTTGCTAAGAATTCAGATTCTCAAGGCTTGCTCAAGACTTACTGAGTAAGAACCTCTAAGGTTGTGGTGGGGTTGTTTTTTTTACAAGCTTCCCAGGTTACTGTTAAACATGCTAAAGTTTGAGAACTATTGTCTGAATAGTACTTTGGTTAAATATCATAAAAAATAAGGTTTTTTTACATGCAATCAAATATGCATTACTTAATGAAATTCTCTATTTTCCTGGTTGCCCAGATTTCCGAATGTAAGCAATATTGTGTTTTTAAGGTTTATGCAATTGCATATTTAGACATCTTTAAGCCTAAATTCGTCCATAAGAAGCTGTATTTTCCAACAGTTTCATTTTTAGCTTTTAGAAGTTACATAGTGTGACGGGAGAAACACTAAAGGACCTATCCCTTCTCTTTGCTCACTGTGTGACTTAGCATGCATCACTGACCTTCTCTGATCTTCTCATTCATATTATGAGGGGTTGGCCTAAGTCAGGGTTTCACAACTTGATGCTGTTGACATTTTGGGTCAGATATTCTGTTCTATAGAGTCTGTCTTGCACCATCATCTGTTGAGGAGTATCCCTGGCCTCTACCCACAAGATGATAATAGCAACCCACAATTCTGAAAAGTAAAATTATTTCCAGACATTATTGCATTTATCCTGAGCCCTGAGGGCAAAATTGCCCTTCCTACCCTCTCACATGTTTCCTTTTCCCTTCCCATGTTTTATAATGACTGGCCTAGGTTAACTCGACTACCTAAATTTCTATTATATTAAATAATACAACAAATGTATTATTTTTCCTTTTGAAAGCTGGGAGATTAAAAATTATAAGTAAATTAATATGTATCTTACTGGTATAACACAGGTATAAGCTGGGCTTCTTTGCCCCCTTAATGATGTAGATATAATTTTCTCAAATACCCATCGGTTTCACAATCTGGAAGTCCAAAATTCTTCTGTAACCTCTCAGAGACTTCAAGTCTTACGTTATCCTCTGTGCCCTGAAGTCCCAGCTCCAAGCATGTATACTACCTCATCATTCTAAAAAAGTGACCCAGATTCGAACCACCACTAATTTCCACAAGATATTTGTTTATATTAATCATCATTTGGGTTTAATAGATTTCATGAAGGCATTGGGCTCTTCCCCATCATCCTCCCCCATCTCTCTCCTATCTTCTTACCCCTTCCCCATAAGATGTCCTGAAAGCTACAAATTCTTCCTCTTCTAAGATTCACAATAATCCAGATATTTCACAGCTATTATGTCTATATGTAATGCCCAAATCCTTCAAAGAGTTCAGAAGATCAAGGGCCTTTTGTTTAGAGCCATCTCCCCTTCCCAAAAGGCAGTTGGGCTTATATATCATCATAAAATCATAAGGCTGAAACTAACATTGAGTTAAGTTTATTTTTATGTGTTTAGAAGTCATACTGAATGACAGCTCTTGACCCTTAAAATTACATGTGTTGCATGCTGGAAATGGAATTTTTGGGGGGAGGGGAGGGAAAAGGCAGGGAGAGAGAGACAGGAACATTGAGCTTCTCCTGTATGTGCCCTAACTGGGGAATCAAACTGGCAACCTCCGCACTCCAGGACGACTCTCCAATGAACAGAGCTATCTGGCCAGGCCTTAATTATTTTTTAAATTTATTTATTGAGTTTTAGGGAAACAAAGAGGAAGAGACAGAGAGGGGAGGGCAAAGAAATCATTCATTTGTTATTCCACTCAGTCGTGCATTCATTGGTTCTTTCCCATGTGTGCCCTGACCCAGGATCAAACCCCGGAACCTTGTTATTTCAGGACAGAGAGAGACAGAGAGAGGGACAGATAGGGAGAGACAGGAAGGGAGAGAGATGAGAAGTATCAATTCTTCATTGCGGCACCTTAGTTGCTTATTGATTGCTTTGTCATATGTGCCTTGACCGGGGAGCTACAGCAGACTGAGTGACCCCTTGCTCATGCCAGTGACCTTGGGCTCAAGATGGTGAGCTTTGCTCAAGCCAGATGAGCCCACACTCAAGGCAACAAACTTGGGGTTTCGAACCTGAGTCCTCCTTGTCCCAGTCCAATGTACTGTCCACTGTGCCACCACTTGGTCAAGCTCAGGACCACACTCTTAACCAACTGAGCTAACTGTCCAGGGCTGACAAAGAATTTTAAATTATATCAGCCCATGAACTGTTACCTCAACAGGTCAGCAACTTAGTCCTGACATCTTTTAAAGCTATTATGTATGGTAGAAATAGGTAAGTACACACACACACACACACACACACACACACACACACACTTTCCAAGACTTAGGAATTCTTTTTAATACATTGTACTACAACTTTAAAGTAAGTGTTGTTCCAAGATATCTGTGAATTAGGGACTTAATCTAAAGTGTATGTTTTAAAAAACATATCAAATAGATATATTTTTAAAATAAAAATAATTATAGCTTATTTTTGAATGACTGTATCTGTATTTCCAAGTGATTTTATGCACATGATTCATTCTGAGACCTAAAACAAACCTGTATGATAGGTCCCATTACTGTTATCATTTTACAGATAAGAAAATAAAACCTCAAGATCCCCAGATGCTAAATGTGCTTCTCTTTCCACTATTTTACAAGGCAAGTCTCAATACTGTATGTAGTTTAAACACTTTGGTGAATATACTTTCAAAGTGGTTTTTTGTTTTTTGGGTTTTTTTAGTGAGAGAGAGAGAAAGAGAAGGACAGACAGAGACAGACAGACAGGAAGAGAGATAAATGAGAAACATCAATTTTCATTGCGGCACCTTACTTGTTCTTTGATTGCTTTCTCATATGTGTCTCTACCAGGGGCTTCAACTGAGCCAGTGAGCCCTTGATCAAGCCAGTGACCTTGGGCTCAAGCCAGCAGCAGCCATGGGGTCATGTTTATAATTCCACCCTCCAGCTGGTGACCTTGGAGTTTTGAACCTGTGTCCTCAACATCCCAGGTCGATGGTCTATCCACTGCACCACTGTCTGGTCAGGCTCTAAGCAATTTTTGATAAAGAACTATTTCAAGAATCTGCTGGCTCCAAAATCATTCATATAGCTAACGGGCTGATATGTGTTACCAATTCTTTGCTTTATTTGCCAAGATTAATAAATTTGTCCAGACTTATCATGCACTTATTTAAATAATATGCTCAATTAATTGTTCTTTATATGTTACTTAAGTACTTATAGAGTGATTTCAACATATCATTTATTATATTACTAATCATATGTATTATGTCATTTAGAGCTCTCAGAATCTCCAGGAGGATGGAATAATTCCCCACCTAAAAGAAATCATTAAATTCCATTTAGCTTAAACTTGAGCTTTAGCAGAGTTACTGCATTGACCCAGTTATTTGCTCAGTCTTCATGCAACAATGCAGAGCAACAGACCCTCTCTTCACTGCTGTGCCCAGTGCATGGCACAATGCCGGACATTGTTTATGGAGTGAGTGTCAAAAAACTGTCATTGCTACCAAGTTTCATTATATTTTTCACTTTACGTAACCTTATTCACCCACGTCAATTAAATAGCAACTTACAAATGAGATCTAAAAGGGAAAATCAAATTCCAGAAGAAAGAAGTGGATTCCCTATTGCTGCAATGTATATGAAACCTCCTACAACTCTCACTCATTCATGCTACTTTCTTTATTTAACTAGAGAAAAAAATCCTTCCTTTGGGTTTGATATAGAACTTACTTAAATTTAACAACCTGAAAATAAATTTCCAACATTAAATATAAATTCTTTCTTTAAAGTCTTATTTTCCAATACCTGGTCACACAATCACTTGCAACTTTATTTGATCTTACATACCTGAGAACTTGAAAGATCTTTTATTCCATTTCAGAATATTAATTCAGAAAAAATTATCAAAAATAAAAGCTAACCTAAACACATATTCAACAGAGTGAGAGCCAAATGGACTGGCAGTATATGTGATTTTGTTTTTCTGAAGCTGTCATTCACCTAGGATTAGAGTCCTCTGTTCAGAGTGGAAGGTCTCAGACAACATCCTATCTCTGTAGAGTTAGGGGTGTGAGTTTGTAGTCAACCAATTCCCTTTCTCACCACTAGTTAGCTGTGTGACCACAGATGATTTATTTAACCTCTCTGAAAATCTCTTACTATCCCCTTGTCAGAATTCAAAAGAAATAGTGTTATGTCAAGTGCCCTATTATAGTGTTTTTCATAATATTAAAAGCGTTAAGTCTGACCAGTGGTGGCTCAGTGGATAAAGTATCAACCAGGGATGCTGAGGTCCTAGATTCGAGCCTTGAGGTTACCAGCTTGAGCACAGGTTCAACTCCTTGAGTGCAAGCTCACTGGCTTGAGCATGGTATCATCAACATGATCCCATGGTCACTGGCTTGAGCCCAAAGGTCCCTGGCTTGAGCAAGGGGTCACTGGCTTGGCGGGAGACCCTGAGTCAATGATCAACTAACGTTCCGCAACTACAGGTTGACGCTTCTCATCTCTCTCCCTTCTCTCTCACTCTTGCTAATTTAATAAATAAATAAAAGTGTTGAGAAAATCATAGTTTATAATAATATTTCACATCATATATTCCCAAATATATCAGGCTATCGCAGAGGGTGTTCCTAATATTCTTGAGCAACTAGGACATTGATATCAACATCAGAATTTGAAACTCAGAAGTTGCTAGATGCAAGAATTGAGGTTTAGAGAATTGATGGGTTAAAAAGTGGTGATTGGGTAGGACAACATTAACCAACAATGAATGAATGCCTGGATTTGCTTACCCTGTCTTTAAGATACTTTTTAAAATTAATATCCTAAGATCACTAGTCAGCCAGATGTCGTTTGTTTTTTTCTATGATATCAGCCCCTATTTTTAAAAAATTATATTTTCAGGATAAATAAGCATTTGAGAGATGCTGAAAAGCCTAAGAAATGTAGAATTTTTTCTCCAGAGTACAAGGAATAATTATTGAAAGAACAAGTAAAATAAATTTAAAGGTACACTGATTTTATTTATTTAAATAAAAACAATTTGGACATAAGGATAAAACTATCAAGTTAATGTATGGGAAACAGAACCTGAACTAAAACAATTCCTCCAATATTTTTCTAATCATAATGTTCTGTGTAAATATGCTTAACTCTGGAATATGATTACCTAAATAACAACCAAATCCAAGACGATTGATCAGATTTAATAGACCCATTTTATTTATCCATTGATAATTAAAGATAAATAAGTGACTCTTAATATTGACATTGTATCATTATTTTAATGTGCATCATTAGTTGCATATGTCTCATGATCAGACTTTATTTGATAAATATGCTCATTTGTGAAAAATTATTGCTCTTGTGTGCTCTGGCCAATTGTCCACCTATCCAAACTAGCCACTTCCACTGACCAAAAAATTATTGTTTTTTAAATAAAATTATAGTTCCTTGATAAAGTGTCATTATATTTATTTTTTAAAGACTTTATTTATTCATTTTAGACAGAGATAGAGAGAGAAGGGGGAGAGGAGCAGGAAGCATCAACTCCCATATGTGCCTTGACACCAGGCAAGCCCAAGATTTCAAACCGGTGACCTCAGCATTCCAGGTCGACGTTTTATCCACTGCGCCAGCACAGGTCAGGCAGCATTATACTTATTTTTATGTCCGAAAAGTGAAGCAGTGAAATAAGATATCTAAAAGAATTGTCAATGTGCTGGTAGGATTGTTTGATTTCGGGATACAAGGAAAGTAGAACAGGTGTCAATCTTCCATATGAAATTTTATAAAAAATTCTGTGATTGTCTAATATTGGGGGAAGGGAAAGTGGCATGGCAGTAATAGTAAGAGAGTTTGGATTTCAATTGTATAGTTTCTCGTAAAAGCATTAAAGAAAACTTTGTATTAGCACAAGTGGGACATAAGAAAGAAATGTTTTGGTATCCAGAGTTCCTAACCACTATCCCCTCGCCAATTAGCCAGCCCTCCCACATACACACCCACCTTGTCTAAATAGGATTTTAGGAACAAACAAGCCAATTATAACAACACTGCTGTATTAGTCAGTGCCCTGACAAAAATAGATGACTCTCTCAAACTGGTAGAAAAAAAAATTATGAAATATTTGGTTTTAGCTTCTCAAAACTGTATTCTCCTGGTTTCCTTGTGAACATGGTCTCATCTTTCTTTCTGTAGCAAGTATCCCAGGCCCTGTGTGCTCTGGCCAACTGTTTACCTATCTATTGACAGAACCTCACATCTGTAACAGTACTCCTTTTCTTAGCATGCACTTTCTCTTTCTCCTCCACATATCTTTGTATTTCTCCTAGTAAATTCCTATGGGAAACTTCTAGGTTAAGTCAAAACTTAGCCTAGATTTCACTTCCTAGTCAAAAAAGAAAAAAAGTTTGATCATTCCTATTCACCCATGTTGGCACCAATTCAGCACCAACAGGAATCCCCAATTTGGATTGTGGTGAAGAGGAAACTTCATTCAGTGCCAAGCAGTTCAACTGTGATACAGCACCGTTGTGGAGACAGCAAGGCTTTGACGCAGCCCTGGGGCTAGCCCCTCTCTGGCTGGACAGCTCTTCTTTGGTGGTCGGCTCTGCTCTGATCTTCTCTGGAGAGACATCTTCAGTGTTTCAGCTCAGCAAGGGAAATGTAGTCTTCGGTCTTTGATGGAAAAGGATAGTGTGCCTTATAGCCTGAGTGCAGTTGGTCGATATAGTCAAAAATCCCCATTCCTGGTTTCTGATTGGTTCATCTTTATGTAACTGAGGACTCCAAATCCTCGCAGTTTGTTTGGTTCAAAAGGCACTGTGCTGGTTGGTCAAAATGAAACCACTCTGATTAATCAGTGAAGACACTGATGGGGCTATTGCTACACAGCTCAGATTGTATGGGGTAAGCTCAACCCTATTGGTTAAAATAAGATTCTAGAAACTCCTTTATAATGAATGGCTGGTTCAGATGGCAGAACACAGTGCAAGCAGGCAGTTCAGTGCAGAGGCAGGCAGTGCAGGCTTCTCCCTGAAGTGCAGTGTATGTGAGAGGCCTCTGTATAGAATGGATGCTAGGCTCTGTTTTTTAAAATTTGAGCCCAGTTAGCCACCAAGAGTCCTTCTTGTAGGTATTTGTTTTCTCAGGGTTCACGTGGCAAAGGTGTGTGAAACAGGTTAACACTGTTGCTGGAGTACAAAATGGTGCCACGACTTCGGATGAAAGACTAGTATATCTACCAGTTAAAAGGCACATACACTCGCCTTCAACAGAGCCATTTCCTGAAAATGAAGCCCACAGAAAGCCTTGTATAAGTGGGGCAAAAACTTGTAAAGTGATGTTTTACACCAGCATTGTTTGAAATAACAACAACAACAACAAAAAACCCTCAATAAATAAATAAATAACCCTGGAAATAAGTGTTTATTATTGTTTATCATTTGAGGACTGATGAATAAAATTTATATACATATATGTATATAAATATACTGTAATACTCTAAATAAAAACAAGGTAAGAGGCATGATTGGTGTTGGTGTAGTGCAGGGGTCTCAAACTCGCGGCCCGCGGGCCGCATGCGGCCCGCCCACCAATTTTGTGCGGCTGCAGACTGGCCCGCAGACTAATCCACGAAGTTTGATTAGTCTGCAGGCTGCACAAAATTGGTGGGCGGGCCGCATGCGGCCTGCGGGCCACGAGTTTGAGACCCCTGGTGTAGTGAATAGAGCGTCAACTTGGGATGCTGAAGACCCAGGTTCAAAACCCTGAGGTCACTGGCTTGAGTATGGGCTCATCTGGCTTGAATACAGGCTCACCAGTTTGAGCATGGGCTCTCTGGCTTTAGTGTGAAATCATCAACATGATCCCAAAGTCACTGGCTTGAGCCCAAAGGTCATTGGCTCGAGCAAGGGGTCACTGGTTCATTATGAGCCACCCTAACCCCTGTGTCAAGGCACATATGAGACACAATCAATGAACAACTAAAAGTGACAGAACTATGAGGTGTTGCTTCTCATCTCTCTCTCTTCTTGTCTCTCTTTCTCTCTCAAGAAAAAACAAACAAACAAGGTAAGAGATTCAAGATAAATTATGTAACCCAAACAACATGTACATCAATATACATGTGTATACTACATTGTATAGTACATTGTCAATTCTAAAAACATATGTAAAATATATATAGCATATATTTCAGATACTTGGATAGACACAAGATATCTCAGAGAAGTAAGGCGTGGCAGTATGGGTCTGGAGAGAGAGAAAGTTAAGGTCCACAAAGGATAACTGATGCTCAAAGGTTACCTGGAATGTAGGTAAGGAGTTTTCTTGGTTGAAGAAGTGGAGTACCCACCCAACTTGTCATACAAACATACTTTCTAAAGGTGGTTGGGAGCATTAAGGAATGGCGAGAAAGACAGTGCAGATTTACACATCCTGGGTGCAGAGGAATGTGGGTAGTCTTAAGGATCTGAGGCAGATTGTGAAGGTCATTGCCAACAGTACTGCTTTTACCTTTACTGTGCACAGGCATCACCTTGTGGTCTTGTGAAAATGCAAATCCTGCTGTAGCAGGGAGGAAGGAACTCAAGATTCTGCATTTTCACAAGCTGCCAAGGAAAGCCCAGGCTGAAGTCCACTGCCATACTTTGAGAAGCAAGGCTTTAAAACTTAGAAAATATGGTGTTTTCATGTGTTTTTTGTCTCCAAAAATATCAGGCAGAGCCAGAAAGTGCTTTACTTTTTGGTTGTCAAAAACAAGCAGAGAGAAAACAGCTCAGTGAGTATGATGTTTGCAACATGATGTTTTGCCAAAACAATCTTACTGTCAAATGTTCAGGATCAGCAGTACCACTTGAGGAACCTTTCCCTTTGTAACGAATGTAGACTTCTAGACACTAAAGCATTGACAGACTGAGGCCAGCTTCTCCTTTCCACTCCTCATGTGTTTAATTTATTTGTTGACTTGGAGAGTATATTTCCAAACATAGTTGCATTCTTTCACATTCGTGGAAGATCGAAGAATCCAAAACAAGAGAAAAGGAAGAACTGCCACCTGCCACCCTCCCGCCCTGCCACAGACCATATCCCCCCAACATGTTTGGCAGAAATTGGGCTGTATATCTACTATACACTTACACCTTGGGTTGGCCACAGGAAGAAATATCTTTCCTCCATTGTATCCTGTGTTAGTGCAATGTGTTGTAATTCAGCCCACTAAGGAGCAGCTCCATCATTGCCTATTTGTTTACCTTTAAACTTAGATCCCAGAGACTTACCACAATAATTTTAATAATGTGACATTGCAGAGATTTATATAAAAGAAGACAGTATGAACTTGTGGAAAGATCAGCTACTCTGGAGACAGATTGTTGGTTTCAAGACCACACTGAATCATCTCCACACTGTGTGACCATGGCCAAATTACTCAACTGTTCTGAGTCTGTTTCTTTATCTACAAAATTATAATGATATCAGAATCTATTTCGTAAGACTGCTGTAAGTTTTCAGCCAATATTAATCATTAGTTGTCTTTAATCATTACTAGAAATGATTTGAAAATAGTGATGTTGGAATATCAATATATTTATTTCTGAGTGCCTACTGTATACTAAGCATTGTGCTAAAAGTAAAGAATTAAATAGAACCTCATATCATAAAGATGTTGTCTATCTCTGTACAATAGTGTAAATTCATGTGTTTGATTTTTAAAACAAAAATAAAGGAGTGCTTTTAGAGGTAGGATGAGACACAGTTCAACTTTTTCCGTACTTCTCACTAGCCCCTCACATTTGATAGAAATTGCAAGCCATCCTCCCTGTGCTTGCAAGAGAATGGAAGTTTTAATGACAGTGTGAATGAGGGACTGCACACAAAGTAGGTTTAAGAGAACCAAAGCAAAATGATGGGGTACCAAGTGATAGGCAAAATTGAGGAGCACTAAACATGCACATGGAGGAAACGGCATTCCACAGCCCAGCAAGAGGTGAGGCCGGAAGAGGGGCTGTGTCAGCAGAAGCTGCAGAATGCACATTCAGAGCCAGGAGTCAGGGAATGGGACCAGAGGCTGGAGAGACCCTTAGCCCCCAACACTCATTTTTCATAGATACAATCTGAGAGCCCCTTGTCTCCCTGCTTCTTGGAGTTTTGCTCAAGGCAGGAATTAGTAGAAAATTGGAGGCTCTCTCCGACCACACCCCACCTTCTAGCCAAAGGAAGTGGTTGGATTCTTCTCTGGGTATTCCCCTTCGGGTCTTCTAGCTCTTCAGCGTTCACTGGAACCTGGGGCCACATCTTGCCTGTTAATTCCAAGAGTGGCCTTGGTTCTTTTCATTGCTGGTTCCTGGATGCTCCATCCACCATCTTAATCTACTCAGTAAATAGTTTCTAAATTAAATTATTTTTATTTAACCTCTTTTGAAGGAAATATCTATTTCTGCCAGGATCCTGAAATTTAAAGCATTTGACATTTCATGGCAGGGTGGCTCTTGCGACCCCCTAGAGAGGAGGCTGGGCAGATGAAAACATGAATAAAGGGATGGCTGTCTTGGGGAACAGAGGGGAAAAGAGTAGGAAAGCAGAAAAGAGGAGTTAAGATGTTAACAAACAGCTAAAATATAGATATTTGAAATCTTAGAAGCAACTACTATGTGAAGAGGGCAAATAATTTCTGTGTTTCATCATTGCTAAAGTCATGAAAGACCCCCATTTTATATTCACTTAGTTGCAGAAAGAGTGAGAGGAGCAGAAATGTAAATTGTCTCATCACATAGGAGATAATAAAAGAGGTGCAGATGCAGAAAGAGCCCTTTTCTGTCATCCAGCCTGCTCTTGCCCACAAAGCACATGAAAACAGCTTACTTGAATGTAACGGTAACAACCAGAATGTAAAGTCTTTCAGAGACTGAGTGGAGCATGGAAGCAGGCATATTGGTCTCTGAGCCTCCTATGTATGAAGAGTCATAGAAAACATAAAACAAAGTGGTTTTGTCATGTCAGCACCCTCTATTGAGTAGAGAAATCTGTTATCTGACTACAGCAGACCAGGGAGAGGAGACTGCCATAGGCATGGAAATACGGCACCAGCACCACACTCCTACACCCAAGCCCCAGTGACCCAGCTGTAGGTAAAACATTCTAGTGCTCTGCTATCCAATATGAATGGCAACAACCCCAGAAGCAGCAACTCAGTTCATGGGCGACAAAATTTCTAAGGCATTCTGGGAGAAATAAAGTAACTGTAATTATTGTCCGCCTCTCCTTGAAGACTTCTGCCCACTGATTTGCCAATCTGTTCTAAAGAATTTGAAACCCTAAAGCGGGTCTTGAATGACCTCTGTCCATTATTTGGCCACAGTGGAGTTCTTGTTTTACCCAAGGAGATAAAGAAGAAGACATGTAATCATATGTGAGTTATGTAAATTTGTGAATAGATTTCTGAAGACTGAAACTACTTAAGAGTGTGTAAACTCTCCCAGAGAAACAGATATTCTAATGATATTTGCACACATTATGAATAGCTTTGCTATGTTCTTAGTGAGGTCAATGGTATTCTGCCTTAGGACATGAAATAAAAAGATGTTGGTAAGAATCCTTTCATGGAACAAGACTATATATTTGCTCATATTAAGTTATTGCAAAGTTTACTTTTATTCTGTAAAGAGTGTTCTGCATAAAAGCTATTTAGTGTAAAAACAGTCCTCTTCATAAAACATTGAATTAGCCCTGGCTGGAGAGCTCAGTTGGTTAGAGCATAATCCTGAAGCAAAGAGATTGCCAGTTCAATCCGCTGTCAGGGCACATACAGGAACAGATAAATATTTCTTTCTCTCTCTCTCTCTAAAGTAAATAAAGTAAACATTTAAAAATATCTAATTAAACCTCTTCAATATATAGACAAGGGTGTAGTTGATTTAAAAATATGTTGAAATAGCTAACTGGTATTTTGGTTCCAATAAGTAATCAAAACTATTTTTCTTAATGCTAGCTTTAACTGACTCTTCTTTGCAGAGTATGGTGGTGGTGGTGGTGGTGGTGTGTGTGTGTGGGGGGGGTGAATTGCTACATAAAATAGATGATGCAAAAACCCAAGCATAATGTTTAATTGATATAAGAGGATGGAAAAGAGCACAGGTAAGCACAGAATAGAACCCAGCACAGTAACTTATTTTTTTTATGATTGCTCATGCATTTTTACAATTTATATTTATCATTCTTTTCTCTCTTTATCCTTCTGTGGCAGTAGCTCTGGACATATGTTTTAAATATTGTGATGTATTTTATCTTGTTTCAAGAGTCAAAGCTTTATGGAGCTTTTATATATTTAAAGAAAGGCATAAAAATGTAAGTATGTGAAACATTAAATTTTGTTCTTATACATGAAAGATAACTGCCATATAAATATGGCTTATGATTCTAAAGAAACAGAAAATATATTTTCAGGTTACATTTTGGATTTACAGAGTAATTTTAGAACTTTATTACTATTTGCTTTCTGGATAATTTCTTAGGGATCCTTTTGGGCCTGCATTCCTGAAATCTGTCAGCATTATACTCTGATTAGCTGGTGCTCATGCCCTTGAGCTTGAACTCATTGTGGTTAATTAATATTTAAGATCAGTACATGGAGCAAAACTGAAGGACAGTCATTTTCTTTAACCTTTGCTAAAACCAGTATTGGTTAGTTCATCACCTTTTTAAACAATAACTGCAATCATTCACTCCATCACATCTATCTCTGTCAAAACATGAGTGAAAATCAATTGTGGCATTTCTAGAAATATTCCACTCACTTCCATTTTGCTTCTTATGTGTAGATGTACGTACTCAATATTAATTTTCTTCATGTGGAAGAAATTTGAATGGACTTTTGTGGTATAAAACTAGCTGTGTGACCTTGGACAAATCACATTGCTTCTCTTGACATCATTCCTCATCTCCAAAATAAGCATCCTTGTCTGGATGGCTTCTGAGAATTTTTGAGCTCCACAATTCCTCCATGATTATCACCTCTATAAAGTAGTAATAAACATTAGTGTCAGTTGACATTGTGTTTTACAAGATTATAAAAGTTATTTTATCCAACATATAGATGTATGTGGGATTTTATTCTGAGATTTTGATTCATCAGTAGTCAGCAGA
Source organism: Saccopteryx bilineata (assembly GCF_036850765.1). Classification (NCBI taxonomy): domain Eukaryota; kingdom Metazoa; phylum Chordata; class Mammalia; order Chiroptera; family Emballonuridae; genus Saccopteryx; species Saccopteryx bilineata. The sequence goes on from NC_089494.1 coordinate 70,564,461, forward strand.
TGTCATCAATTCATCTCCAGAGAACACCTGAATTCAACCACAGACACTGGCACATGTTTGGAAAGCAGAATATATAAGACATCGTTCTTGCTTTTAAAGAGATTGTGGATGGGGCAGACGGTGGCGAGGTACACAGATGAAGGATAGAGGGGATGTAGCCAGAGAAGAGAAGGTCTTTAAGCAGAGGAAATGAAGGAAGGTTGCTTATTTTGGGAAAGGCAGAAGGTTTGTTTTTGTGAAAAATGACATTAATGTCATCCTCAGTAAAGATTGATATGTACTCTTATACTTTAGCTGAAGAAAATAAATAAATAAATAAACAAATAAATAAACCAGGCTCACAAATGAGAAAAGATTTAAAACTGAATATTCATACAGAACACTAAAGTGATTTTTAAAGTTGTGACATAATTGATATAACATTGGATTAGTTTTAGGTGTAATGACTTGATATATTATGCGTATACTAAGAAATAATGTGATTTTTAAGATATTTTTGGATGGTCATATAACAGAGGAAGAATAATATTATATAAGTGATAAAAAGGTGTTTTGTAATTTTTTCAAAGATTTTTATTTATTGATTTTAGAGAGATGAGAGAGAGAAAGGGGATATGGGGAGGAGGGGACAGCATCAACTCACAGCAGTCATTTCCTATACAGTATGTGCCTTGACCAGGCAAGGCCAAGGTTTTAAACTGGTGACATCAGCATTCTAGGTTAACACTTTATATACTGTGCCATCATAGGTCAGACTAGTTTTGGAATTTAATATCCATTTTGTACCAATATTGCAATAAAGACCTCATGGAATGTTTTATATTCATATATTTAATTCCCTTTTGAGAAATCAGGTTAGTGTATTATTGTGCTGTCCATAAAACCAATTTATTCAGTTTAGAAATATCATTATTTCCTTCTCTATCACCAGTCGCTAATATTGTAATTGAATGGAATTTACAGCGACTCTTCCAACAAGAAGTAACAGTGTCCCTGGAAACAATTGCCTATGAATTTCTGATCCAGTTCTGGCTTTCATTGTTTTTGATGGGATGGCAGGGAAACCATTGGGAAAATTGAAGGACCTCACCTCTATCATGACCCCATGACCTCTCTTCCTCTCTCCCACTTTAAATACAGCATTGTGGTAAGTTAAGAAAAACACTTGCTAGAGAATTGGAAGTAAGTGTAATGATGTTTAAGACTTTTTGTAAAGTTCTGTAAAACTTAAAATATTTCTCCATATGTCCATAAACACACTGAGTCTACAGATACAAGGAACATTGTAAAATAAAATCAGTAAAAAAAAATCCAATTATTTAGACTGAATACATTGTAGGTGATATTTAAAATGGCAATCTATGGCCTGACCAGTTGGTGGCATCATCCTGGGACACTGTGAACCCAGATTCAAGACCCCAAGGTCCCCGTCTTGAGTGCAGGCTCATTCGGCTTGAGCACAGGGTCACCAGCTTGAGCGTGGGACCACAGACATAATCCCATGGTTGCTGGCTTGAGCCCAAAGGTTACTGGTTTGAGCTCAAATGTCACTGGCTTGAGCAAGGGGTCACTGGCTCTGCTAAAGAACTTCTGTGAAGGTACATATGAGAAGCAATCAGTGAAAAACTAAGGTGCTGCAACTATGAGTTGATGCTGCTCATCTCTCTCCTTTCTTGTCTCTCTGTCTCTCTAAATAAATAAATAAATAAATAAAATTACAATCTATAAGTAAAAAAAATCACAACACTATAACAGATTTGATTCAGTAAATTCAAGTTGAGGGAGCTGACATATCTTTATATCATGTTTGATAAAATAGCTTATTTGTGTGTTGGGGCAAAATATACACTTCACCACAGTTTCAAATGTCTACCTTCTAATACCTACAAGATGTTCTGAAATGAATAGGCCAAGTTCGTTCTATTAAGAAATTGTAACTTTAAACTTGCTAGAAAACTAGTTGGCTCTAGTCCTATAAGAGGGCTCTTAGCTGCTGTTTCTGCACTTATTTATCTAATAACAGGTAAATTCCACATTCATTTATGGCTTATTTTTAAAGAGAAAAATTAACCTGGAAAATAAAAACAAGAGTTCATTATTTTCTGCTGGGAAATAGTTTTTATTTCTAAAATAGTGGCTGCTAAAGGCCCCGAGGTAGTAAATGCTCAGGGGACAGCAAGGCGTTGTTGGCACTAAGTCCTTACAGAATGCTGCATATACAAATGAGTATGGGAAGTTCACATCTACAAAAGCAAAATTTCAAAGTGGTAACTTATGTTTACTGTGGAATCACATCAGTACTGTGCTTTAGCTGAGTTCCTTCTTCCAATCACAAAGAGGCAAAGTCAGGATTTGAAGCAAGGTAGTGATACAGTAACCCTATGGATTTTGAATCATAGGTCTGGGTTCAAATTCTTCTCCAGCATTTGCTCTCCAGGCTGAAATTACTCACCACTCTCTCAGGAGGCCGGACCCACCCACAGCCTGTGTGACATCCCCATTATATCCTCTAGGACACCATCCCAAGATCAAACCACTGCCCAGGCTCAATTCTAGACACAACCTCCTTATACCTTTCCTTGAGGAAGAACCCAGCTTCATGTTGTTTGGTGAACCAAGTTCCCAAACAAATTACTGAAGAATCTATACATATTTTCTGCCTTAAAACTTAAATGTAATTTATAATTCTGAACAAGGGAATCCAAAAACATAATGATTTGACCTTGATTTTGGGAACTTTTTGACCAAAGATCAAATAGATCCTCGTCTGCTGGCTGGGCCCCAAATTAATTGAGTTAATTCTTCTTGTAAGGCAGCTGAATAAAGGATTTAGAAACCCAAGAGATGGAAATCAGTCAGAATGTTTTAATTAAAAATTCCCTTTATTTTCTGTGCAATAAAATATTAAATAATATTCGGCTATTGTCTGACCAAGTGGTGGCACAATGGATAGAGCATCGAACTGGGATGTGGAGGACCCAGGTTCGAGACCCTGAGGTCGTCAGCTTGAGTGTGGGCTCATCTGGTTTGAGCAAGAGTCGCCAGTTTGAGCCCAAGGTCACAAGCAAGGGGTCACATGGTCTTCTGTAACCCCCCTCCCCCCGTCAAGGCATATATGAGAAATCAATCAATGAACAACTAAGGAGCTGCAACAAAGAGTTGATGTTTCTATCTCTCTCCTTTCCTGTCTATCTGTCCCTATTTGTCCTTCTCTCTGACTCTCTGTCTCTGCCAAAAAAAATTTAATAATAATAATTATTATTATTATCATTATTATTATATTCAGCTATTAATCACACAGATTCTTCAGCCTTCTGATGTTTTTCAAAGTTCTAATTGTAGCAGGTGATTCACAATTAGATACAACGTGCCACAACGTTGTAGGGTAGCGCTTCCAAAGCTACATTTAAATTTATCATTTGCCACATTTTAATAAAAGTGATTTTAAGTGTACATTACACTAATTTTTTTAAAATCTCATATTTTGCTTTATGCCAAGCCTTATATGAGGAATATTTAAAGTTACCAATCTTGTTCAATTACCTCAGCTCTGATGAATGAAATGTCCTGTGTACAGAATGGACAGTTATTTGTTTATTAAATATACTCATTGTGCAATGGGTAAGATGCTGGTCCATTTTTTCCCAGAGGCCATATCAGAACAGCCATTTAGTCTCTTACGCCTAATGCATTCAACCTCACAAATAACTATATTTTACAAAATAAAATATGAAGTTGTTCTGTAATTAACAAAAGAAAAAAGATTCCACCTACTGAAAAAACAAGAAGACATTAGAGAACAAAAGAAATATATGACCTAAAACATTGGTAGGGGTTTCCATAGAGAGATGGGGGAACAGAAGTAAAGATTGTGAGCAAAGGAACAGAAGTGGAAAGGGGGGTATTGAAAACAGCACAGGCCCTGGCCGGTTGGCTCAGTGGTAGAGCGTCGGCCTGGTGTGCAGAAGTCCCGGGTTCGATTCCCGGCCAGGGCACACAGGAGAGGCGCCCATCTGCTTCTCCACCCCTGCCCCTCTCCTTCCTCTCTGTCTCTCTCTTCCCCTCTCGCAGCCGAGGCTCCATTGGAACAGAGTTGGCCCTGGCGCTGGGGATGGCTCCTTGGCCTCTGCCCCAGGCAGAGCGATGCCCCGGATGAGCAGAGCATCGCCCCCTGGTGGGCATGCCGGGTGGATCCCGGTCAGGCGCATGCAGGAGTCTGTCTGACTGCCTCCCCGTTTCCAGCTTCAGAAAAATTAAAAAAAAAAAAAAAAAAGAAAGAAAACAGCACAGCTTTCCATTTGTCTAAAATGTAAGAGTAAACTCTACTAATGGACAGATTTATGCTGTTCACTGATAAAACCACAGTATCTGGAAAACTGACTGGCATATAGCAGGAGCTTGAAGAAGTGAATTAATGAAGTGTCAGATGCTCAGGTTATGAGCAGTATTTGATAGCTTTCAAGGGTCAGGGCCTTTGGATTTCTGCAGTAAGTGGTTGATTAGGTAGGCCTCCACTGAGTAACAGAAACCAAGTTCAACTAAGCACAAATGGAGTTTATTTGTGTCTGTCACGGAACCAGGCATCAGGAAAGTACCTGGGTCTTCGGAAGGCCTGGAGCCAGAAGCAGGAAGTCATTGAGAGTTTTCTGGCTCTTTTTGTCACTACTTCTTCCATACTTGCAAGATTTCTTTGTCTCAGCACTCTGGCCCACCTGGTCTTGAGTCTGCATTGAGAGGGAAAGCTGGACCCGACAGCTGTTGGTATCACATATAGCAGTTGTCTTTGATTAGGTCAGGTGACCAGACACCCTCCCCCGCTCTGGTCCTCTGTAGCTTGGAGCACAGGTTCATCTCTGGGGATCAGAGAAGGAAAGCTATAATTGAGCCCTATATTAAGCAATTACAAGGCATTAAAGCACGTAGAAATTTATGCCTACATCTCTAAACCATAATTACTATTCATATGTAATATGTTAGTCTAATTTTTTTAATCCCTGTTAGTTAACATATTTCCCACTTCTTCATATACTTCCTGGTAATTATTCACCAAATATTGGTCGCTTGTCTTTCCAGCTCCTTTGAACTTTGACGTAACTCTGCCAGAAACTGAACAACACCATTTCCCAAACACTGACTAATTTTAATAAATGTGTTCATGCTACATTGGTTGGCCTTTTTGAAAATGTAGGATTTTTGACTAGAAAAGGAAATGACTATTGAATTTTTTTCTCTTATAGATAATAATATGGGTTCATGAGTAATTTTGCCAACATAGAAATAAAAAATACATTCATGTGATTCTAGAACAAACACAAAAGGTGGACTTTTGAATATGTTGCAAAGAACAATGGATTTGGGGACCAAGAGCCTTACTTTTATTGCTTTGCAAGCTGTATGTGTGGCCTTGAGCCTTATGACAATGTTTAGAAAACCTCAGAAGTCTCACATGTACAAGGGAATAACTATAATAATAGTAACTATCGTACAATCTTGTAATAAAAAAATAGAAAAATAAATATTGAAGGGGAAGTTATTTAATAAATGGTAAAGTGCATGCAGTATTAGTTATCAACAATAAGTATGTTTATATTTACTGCCCATGACTATATCAGTTAATTGTGAACTTATGTACAACCAAATATTAAAGGCTGTTTCAGTTTTAAAGTACGGTATATAACATAGAAAGCTCTACTATCAGTTACTAGAGCTATAAATAGTTTCACATGAATTCTCTATTGTCTTAAGAAAACCTTATATATGTGGCTTATAATTCTTTCAAGAGGTAATACTTAATTGGATCAACATTTGGTTACTAAAACATGCTATTGTAATTTAGCTTTAAGTCATGTCCACAAGATGAAGAGACATATTGTGGTAAAAGTAAATAAAAACATAGACAATTAGAGTGGGGAGATAATTTATTTTAACTTCTAATTACAGATGAAGATGGGGAAATTATGCGTTTTCATAGAAGAATTCAATGACTTGCTCAAAGGCACATTGTCCTTAGTGTTGAACTTCAAGTAAAACTCACATCTCACTCTGAGCTGTTCACTATAATACAGAACCCTTTATTTAAACACAATATTTAAAATGAGGGAAAAAAATAGACCCCCAATGAAAAATCATAGATATGTAATAAAGGAACACCCAATTTTATAGGTGGAATAAAAATACAAAATTTTATTCACAAATTCTATAATTTGTGATGATAACAATTCATTGTGGGAATAAAGTAATGCTTTTACACAAAAGTAAAACGCAAAAACAAAGTTTTTTGTTATTTTTGAAGATAGTTATATTTAGTTTTAAACTTTTTCATATTTGAGTCAGTAAGTGTTGGATATGGTAGAACAACTGAGAATGAAGGAGAAACAAGAGGGAGGAATGATGAGAGAGCCAAAGGGAAAGAAGAATGCAGCAAGTAAAGAGGCTGAGAAAGAACGCAGAAATCCGGCTGATGAGAACATATTTAACGTTGGGACACTAGATGGCGATATAATGTAAGGTGCTACCTCGACTTTTTTTTTTTTTTTTTTTTTTTTTTAAACAAGCTATTTGCTGATTTGTATTAGGTACCATAGAGTGAGGCCAGAATGAAGCCGAGAGGATACTGCAGAGGTCTCTGGTGCATGTGTGTATGTGTGCGTGTGTCTGTGTATGTTTGTGCTGTTCCAGTGAGAATGCAGCCTTTGTAAATACTTGGTCACCTTTTCCAAGAAGAAATCTGAACAATTGCAACTGAAGGCACGTTGTTATCATCCGGCCTCTGGGAGATGCAGTTCCTCATTGCAGATGGGTAATTTTCCTTTTTATCAGGTAAGCCATCTGGCTGTTTCGTTGCGATGTTAGACATATTCATTCCAGTTATTCCTTTGGAAAAAGAGCCCGTGGAAATACAGTTTGGGCAGAGCAGGAAGTCCATTTTTGTCTTTGAATTCCGACCACTGTCCCCCTCCTCCCTCTCTTCTCCTCCCCTTCTCCGCCTTTGCCCCTCCCCCCTCCTCTCTCAACCTTCCACGAACTGAAATCAGGTTTGTTTTGCAGTTCAGCATTTTGATACAAGATGGGATTCTTTAGCCTGAAATAGCTTGGCACCCGGCCAGTTCTTGCCTTTGCTTACCTTGATCCTATTCAAGGTCCCCTTCGGAAACCCCCTCCTTCCCCTAGAAATAGGACTAGCTGCGAATAGCGGTCATATTGTTCTTAGGGAGGGGGCAAAAATTAGATCTTACTTAAGTCCAGGTAGAGGGAGCATCCAGACTGCTGCTGGAGCCTAGCATCACAGGAGTGTTCAGCCTCCTCAGGCAGAGGCTGGGCTCTTGAGGAGAAATGCCTCATGTCTTGGTTGAGAAGGGGATGATGACTTATTCTCCAAAACTCCGATTGAACCATGCTAAAAGGGGGAGCTTTGGAGGGAAGTGGGCAAGAATGAATCCTTTCTTCTGTGTAATGCTAAACGGGAAATACTGAGTTACTTTTAATTAAACAGAGGTCACTATCAGCAATGATACTGCAGATGCTGTTCCGTTCCCAGTGTGAACCGTTTTGCTTTTCCAAACGGCACAAGAGACGTCTCTGGGTGGACAAGAGAATTTTCAACCATCTTCATTATCATGGATTCCCTCTCTCCTACCTGTTTGAGGCATGTGTTTAAAGACACCCCCACCCCACATTAACTTTTCATATTTCTTTTTTGTTTCCCTCAGTTACTCACTGACAGTCAGCACTCCTCTTTAACAGATCAGTCCAAATAGAGTAGTGGTAGATGCTTTATAAGTGTCTCATGAAATGATTCAAGCCGAAGCAGGGTAATGTTCTGTCCATATGTGCATGTGACTAAATATTTCTGAGGTGCAGTAGCAAACTCGCAAATTGTCAAATGCTGTTGCTATTACACTTAAAAAATGTGGCTTCTTTTACCATGGATTTACAGGTTCACGTGATGTTTCTATGTGCTAGTGTAGTAACAGAACATGTTTCACCATAAAGCACTTTAAATCATCCCAAGAGGCTGGTGCCAAACAGAAATAGGAAAATTCCATGCTGAGGTCGGTGGTTCCTGCTTTAGGAGCAGTGGGTAGCTTACCTTTTCTGTTTGCTGCAATACCTGGCACCAGGCGATGGCACCGGGGCTTCTGCACGTTCACCGGCAGTCTGACACTTTCTTTCTTCTCATCTGTGCATTTGGCAAGCAGAACTGCTAGGGTGAAAAGTCCGGTAAACTTCCCTTTTGTGATTGCTATCAAACCATTGCACCCTTCCTCCAGGAGCACGGTTGCAATTTAGGCCTTCCTCCACAAAGCTCCTTGAAGAGATTTTTAGATGGTGTCTATTTTAGGAACATAATGTGTAGACAGGAATGGATGGCCACAGAGATTTACAGAAAAACAATTTTGTGGAGAAGATGAAGTAATATGAAAAGCCACTAGAACAGAGTGCAGTGGCTGTTTATTTGTCACATGAACCCAACAGTAGAATTAGTTTCATTAAACTCATTGCAACTCATTTGATGACTTTTTTTTTTCCCTCTAAGATTGTTGTGGTCTGTTTTTCCAATATCTTCTTAGGCAGCCAGTGCATCCAGAATGCTCATACTGGTAGAAATAATTTGTCGGATTTTGCAGCCAATACTAAGAATCTCCATTTACTTGCTGTGATATTTTCTGTCTGGAGACTCATTTATTAGAGCAGTTTCCCTTTAAGGCATGACTGAGAGGGTTTCTCCGAATGTGGGAGGGGAGGGGAAGACACAGTTGGAGGCCTAATTAATTATACAGTACCCAAGAAGGCACTGGGGATCTCAGACAGGATTCTGCTTACCAACCAGACACACCAAGGTGAAGGGACAGCCTAGAGACCCAGAAGTAAACTCTTTGGTCACCAACACAGGAACTTCCAGAATCTCTCAAAGGAGGCTGGTAAGAAACATTCTATCTCTTTGTGTGTAAGAACACCTTCTCTGGGTGTTGAGGGGGAAATCTGGGGCTTGTCTGGAGTTAGCTCAGGCAATCTTCACCAGTTTATATTGGCAGCACTTGACACATAAAAGTAGCCCTCCAAAATCTAGCCTGGGGGCCCATACCAGGTATTGTCTTCTGGGTAGTTGGAGAGGCCCTCACTTCTACCCTGTAAGTACCAGAAAACAAGGCCTCATCTCCCAGATACATTGCAAGGGGGTGTGGAGGAGAAAGGGGAAGGCGGAGGGAGGGTTGGAATCAGCAACTGAAGCTCTTGCAGTCTTTTATTTGGAGGCTCAATTGGGCTGTATCTGTGAAGTAATCACTTCTCTTTGAAATTCTGATTCGTCAATTAAGCGTGTTTCACTGCTCGCTTTAGATTTTACTGACACAGAGTAGAGGTGTGGAAGAATTATTCTGAGAGCAACTGCGCTCAGTAAAATAGTTAAGCTGAATTTCCCCCAAACTGTGCTTTTCCAACTTTTTCTTTTGGCCATGTTCCAAAGGTCCCAGTTATTTTTTTATTTTTTATTTTTTGTCTAACAAAAATCTATAGCATTCGTTCGGTGCCAGACACTGTTCTAAGCAACACTTTGCAAATCTTTTCTCATTTAATTACATGAGGTAGGTGCTATTATTAATTATCAGTTTATAGATGAGGGAACCAAGGCACAGTGAGGCTAGGACGGGTTAACTTGCCCTTGCTCAGACAGTTTGTGACTGGCAAGCCCACGGGTGAACTCAGGCCGTCTGGCTGCACCATCCTCCCTATCACCGCTTAGACCATGTATGGGGGTGCAGCCCATACATGGCAGCTGTAATTTATCTGTTTTCTTACACTCCAAAATTTCAAAATACTTTGGTTTAGAATGATTCCCTAAATCTACTATATTCATTCTTTTTTTTTTTTTTTTTTTTTTTTTTTTTTTTTTTTTTTTTTTTTTATCTTTCTGAAGCTGGAAACGGGGAGAGACAGTCAGACTCCCACATGCGCCCGACCAGGATCCACCCGGCTCGCCCACCAGGGGGCGACGCTCTTCCCACCAGAGGGCGATGCTCTGCCCCTCCGGGGCGTCGCTCTGTTGCAACCAGAGCCACTCTAGCGCCTGGGGCAGAGGCCAAGGAGTCATCCCCAGCGCCTGGGCCATCCCTGCTCCAGTGGAGCCTCAGCTGCAGGAGGGGAAGAGAGAGACAGAGAGGAAGGAAAGGGGGAGGGGTGGAGAAGCAGATGGGTGCTTCTTCTGTGTGCCCTGACTGGGAATCGAACCCGGGACTTCTGCACGCCAGGCCGATGCTCTACCACTGAGCCAACTGGCCAGAGCCCATTCATTTTTTTTAATGTGCCCTCCTATAGTATAGGACAGCCCCTATTCTAGGTGGAATATGGTAAACAAAGCAAAATTCCTGCCCACATGGTGTTCTCAGTCTACTGATGGAGTTAGGCAGTAGAAAAATCATTCTGTCATGAAATAACAGTGAATATGAGTTCTTTGAAGAAAAAATGTAGCAGGGTAGAGCGATAGTGTGGGCAGGAGGGGTGTGAAGGAAGGAAATATAACCGGATCAAGGAGTCAATTTGCCTGCAGGCATCAAAGCCCAGTAAGACAGGAACAGCAGCTTGCAGTAAAGAAAGTAAGGATTTATTTTTAGGAAACGGCCCACCTGAAGACAGGTGAGCTAATGCTCAAAGACCTGGCTCCCAGCAGCTGCCCGGGGGTGGGTTAAAAGACTGGTTTTCAACTGCAGGCCCTTGGACAGGTGCCTATCAGCCAGAAATTTCCTGTAGGTCCGCAAAAGAGTTAACCACCCTGATAGTCTGCAGACTGGTGGTTGAAAACCACTGGGTTAAATCATTAATTATGGTGACTAAGGGAGTTAGGGTCGTGGTCAGGGTCCTGTTCTCTACTAATTGACCTAGGGCAAGGCAGCGCATCTGGTCCTGAAGTCAGCCCATGGCATCCTTTCCTCTGATTTTGCCACTTATCTGGGCCTGGAGCTGAAGCGCAGCTGAGGCCTAGATGTTATATCTAGTTTGACTGAAACTCTGTTTCTGGGGTTAAGAGAGACCCGATGCTTGGTTTGTAAGATTACTTGATTCATATCAGAACCTCATTGTCCTGAAGGCTTTATTGATGAAAAGTAATGGGTTTGTGAGAGAAGGAGGTGATGAGTCAGGGGGCTGGGAGGGGCCAGTTTAAATCAAAAGGAAAGAAAGGAGAAAAGTTTATATTAAAGAAATGGAGTTTCAACAATGTTACAAAAATACAATTAAGGAGGTGCTGAGAGTGATTTCTATCTGAATGAGGTGAGAGAAGAGCATTCTGGACAGAAAAAATGGAGGGAACACAAAGGTCCCAAAGGCCACAGTGTCTCAGGGGTATAAGGAATGGCACCTGTCTGGGAGTGGTCACGAGAGGAGAGGAAACAGAAGGAGACAGGCCACACAGGTGACCAGCCTGATCCGTGGGCTCGGCCAGTGTGCTCTAATTGTCCCTGATTTCAACAAAACACAAATCAAGGAGCAATTTAAGTCTCATATTTAATGATGACAAGTTACTAAGTTTAAAAAAAAAAAGGAAACCAGTCATTTTCACACACAAGAAAAGTTTTAACAATTTTGGTAAAGTTCTTTGAAAAATGCTATGAATCCTAGAATACGGTGAAATTGACTGGAAAATTGTTTGAAAGACACTTTTTATAAAAAAAAAAATTAGTTTGAATGAAATTATTCGTTATATTGTCACAAATTAACAGTTAGAATAAAAATAGCTTCAGGGACCCTGTCGGTCTTCCTTGCATTTAGGACTTACCCTGAATGACTAAGTTGAGAAGGCGCAGGCCACAGCAGACACTGAAGACAGAACCCAGTCTGTACATCCGCCCCTTAGCATGATCAGGGCACTGCAGGTGCTCTGCAAATTGATTAAAATTAATGTGATTTCAAAGTAATATGGCCAAATGTAAACATTAGCTTTCATTTTTTTCTATGTTAAATCTTTTGTTGTTATATTTCTGGTTTTTCAAAATTTACATTCTAATATTTTGTCTTTTTATATTTTCTGGCTACTTGCTCCCACTCCTCAGTTACCTATCAACCCCGTAGTTCCTCTGTAGCAAATATGAGTTTCTATTCTAACTTAGACAAGACCTTGGTTCTTATTTTATCCCAGTAAGTGGTAAAATCTCCTTGCTCTCCTCTCGTATGGCCTCTTCCCCTTTTGGTGCTCCATCTACAACCTCAGCTTTAATTATGATGAAGTATCTATAATCTTTGCTTTATTTTTTTCCTTTGTCACTGGTGTTTTTGAGGTTATATATAAGGAACTATTGCCTAATAGAACGTTGTGAAAATTTCTATTTTTTCTATAAATTTTATAGTTTTGGCTCTTATGTGGAGATCTATGATTCACTTTGAGCCAATTTTTATAGATAATTTTGTATATAATAGAGGTAGTGGTCTAACTTCATTCTTTTACATGTTGGTAACTGCCCCAGCACTGTTTGTTGAAAAGACTAACCTTTCCCCATTGAATTGGCTTGTTAATCTTTATGGCCATGGCATATTTATGTGCATCTATGTTTTAGCAAGTTGCTATTAGCAGTACTTTTATACACTGAGTGCTAGTGATAATTTTTTTTTTTTGTATTTTTCTGAAGCTGGAAACGGGGAGAGACAGTCAGACAGACTCCCACATGCTCCCGATCAGGATCCACCCGGCATGCCCACCAGGGGCGACGCTCTGCCCACCAGGGGGCGATGCTCTGCCCCTCCAGGGCGTCATTCTGCCACGACCAGAGCCACTCTAGCGCCTGGGGCAGAGACCAAGGAGCCATCTCCAGCGTCCGGGCCATCTTTGCTCCAATGGAGCCCTGGCTGCGGGAGGGGAAGAGAGAGACAGAGAGGAAGGAGGGGGGGGTGGAGAAGCAAATGGGCGCTTCTCCTATGTGCCCTGGCTAGGAATCGAACCCGGGTTCCCCGCACGCCAGGCCGATGCTCTACCGCTGAGCCAACCGGCCAGGGCCAACAATTTTTTTTATTTAAGAAAAGAACAGTGATATTCTTTCTTTAGATTCTACATAACTTTAAAAGAAAATTGACCCATTTGTCTTTACCTGTCAAACACTTTTTTGACCTAACTTCATGTCAAAATTTTCTAATTGAAAGTATATTCATTTTTTTATTATACTGGAAATTTAAGAAAGTAATGATATATAGTTCCATAATAAGTTAATATTTTTAGAGAAAGATTGTTTCTAAGGAACATTTCTAATGAATTGCACATGCCTTCCCAAACATATACAGACATTATCCATATTTTTATGATATATGTTGCTAGTCTTCTTTTGTTTCATAGACACCATTGGAGGGAAACCACTGCACTTGAGATAGAGAAATTTCATTCAAACAGGGTTGATTGTTGTATTAGTTTGCTACTGCTGCCATGACAAAATACCATAGAGTGGATAGCTTTAGCAACAGAAATTTAGTTCTGGAGGCTAGAAGTCCAAGATCAAGGTGTTGGCAGATTGTTTTCTTTCAGAAGCCTCTCTCCTTGACTTGCCGATGGTGCCCTTCACGATGTGCCCTCACATCTTTTTTTCTCTATATGTGTGTGCATCCCTAGTTTAATTTTTTTGTGTGTGTGTCTAAAATTATTTGGGGGGAGAGAAAGACAGAGAGACAGACAGCAAGGGACAGAGATGAGAAGCATCAACTCATAGTTGTGCCACCTTAGTTGTTTATTGATTGCTTCCTCATATGTGCCTAGATGTGGGGCTCCAGCTGAGCCAGTAACCCTTTGCTCAAGTCAGTGACCTTGAGCTCAATCCAACAACCTTATGCTTCAAGGCCAGCAACCTTTGGGCTCAAGCCAGCAACCATGCGGTCATGTCTATGATCCCATGTTCAACCTGGTAATTTTGAAGTTTCAAATATGCCCAAGCCAACTCTCTATCCACGGCAATATCACCTAGTCAGACTGTATCCAAATTTGACCCCAATCAAATTGTAATCAGCACCACCATAATGGCCTCTTTATACCTTGACCACCTCTTTAGAGGTCCTACCTCCAAATACATGCACATTCTGAGTAATTAAGGGTTAGGACTTCAACATATGAATTTTGAAAGGATCACAATTCAGTCCATGGCAGTTGTCTTTGGTTGCACTTATTATTGCTAAAATAATGAGCAAAGAAGATTGAAACAAAGTCACTTTTTTGTTGTTAATAAAATTGCTGTTGTTGTTAAACTATGGTGGATTTTCATTGTTCATGCCTTCCTCCTGATGGATAATATGGAGTTGTCTATGTATTTGTTAATAGCCCAATGAAGGCAATTAATTAGGTTTGTATTTAAGGAGGCATGATAAATAGCAAAGTGAGCAAAAGTAAAATGGCAGTGGCATTGATTTTACTAGTCTGCTTATACTGTCATGTTTATAGTCATAATCTATGATAAATTTACTAAGCTAAGGCTCTTATTTGTTTCAATGAGACAAGTGATAAAATAATATAAAACATTAGGTATTTGCGAGGAACTTGAAAATAAAATAGTATGTCAAAGTGTTTTAAGAAACAACTGAAACAGATTAATTTAAATATAAAAATGTTTTGGAAAATTATTACAGCTCACAGGGTTGAAGGGTAGTTGAAATGTAGACAAAGGAAATGGCAAGAATAGGGAAAGCTATGACTGTCAGGTAGCCTAGATTTGGGGCTTTTGGGTGATTTCTGCAAGGTGCTGCTATCTTCTGAAATGAATCAGTTCAATTGCTTTAAGATTTTTTTTTTTTTTTGTATTTTTCTGAAGTTGGAAATGGGGAGGCAGTCAGACTCCCGCATGCACCCGACCGGGATCCACCCGGCATGCCCACCAGGGGGCAATGTTCTGCCCATCTGGGGTGCCGCTCTGTTGCAACCAGAGCCATTCTAGTGCCTGAGGCAGAGGCCATGGGGCCATCCTCAGCGCCTGGGCCAACTTTGCTCCAATGGAGCCCCGGCTGCAAGAGGGGAAGAGAGAGACAGAGAGGAAGGAGAGGGGGAGGTGTGGAGAAGCAGATGGGCGCTTCTTCTGTGTGCCCTGGCCGGGAATCAAACCCGGGACCCCTGCACACCAGGCCGACGCTCTACCACTGAGCCAACCGGCCAGGGCCTAAGATTTTTTTTTATGTTAAGATTCAGGTTAAATGCCTAAGTAGTGATCATCTAGTTTGTCAAATTTAGATTATGAATCTTATCCTTCTAGCTAATGTAAATGGGTCCCTTGACTGACAGTGCCACCAAAGTATTTCCCCACTCAAGAAGAGCAATTTCCTTCAAACAAAATTAAAAATAGTCTACACACACAATGTTAGAAGAATCATTAAATGAATTATGGTCCTTGCAAATAATGAGATGTCATAAAGCCATCAAACATAATGTTTAAGGAAAATGTACATCTTTGCCAAATTGCTCAGGATATAATGATATGTTAAAAAGTATCAAACTACCATGTAAACATATCTATCTAGTATGATTTTAATGAAAAACAGAAAACGGCCCTGGCCGATTGGCTCAGTGGTAGAGCGTCGGCCTGATGTGCGTGGGACCCGGGTTTGATTCCCGTCCAGGGCACATAGGAGAAGCGCTCATCTGCTTCTCCACCCCCCCTCCTTCCTCTCTGTCTCTCTCTTCCCCTCCTGCAGCCAAGGCTCCATTGGAGCAAAGATGGCCCGGACGCTGGGGATGGCTCCTTGGCCTCTGCCCCAGGCGCTAGAGTGGCTCTGGTCGCGGCAGAGCGATGCCCCCTGGTGGGCAGAGCTTCGCCCCTGGTGGGCGTGCGGGGTGGATCCTGGTCGGGCGCATGCGGGAGTCTGTCTGACTGTCTCTCCCCGTTTCCAGCGTCAGAAAAATACAAAAAAAAAAGGAAGAAAGAAAGAAAGAAAGAAAGAAAGAAAGAAAGAAAGAAAGAAAGAAAGAAAGAAAGAAAGAAAGAAAGAAAAACAGAAAGAAAAACAGAAAGAAAAACAGAAAGAAAAAAAAAGTATATTTGCTTAGAATAAAACACTTGGAAATGTGATTTTTTATCTCTGGTTAAAGAATCAAAATGTCCATTTTCTTCTTTATAAATTCTCTTTTTTAAAATAGAACATTACATTTTGTTTTTTATAGTAAAAGTGATACATGCTGATTATATAAAACAAAACAAAAACTATTAAATGATAAAAATAATGAAATGACTGCAATAACTCTACATAAGCAAAATGATCAGTATTAATAATGTATTTTATATACCAAAATATTCTTCAAAACAAGCATATATTACCATAATAATCAAGATAAAAGTTATCAACCATGATTTTTAAATGGTATTGCATAAAGTTTTGGACTTTTTGGTGGTTTATGCAAGGTATACTTTTTTGTACAAAAATATTTATTGTATCACTAATCAGAATAATAAACTCAAAGATTTGAGGTTGAGTATTTGAATATTTTATCAGTCCCAAAACACTCCATAATAAAATTAGAGTATTTTGAAAATTTTAAAAGATAGATGAGCTTTGGAAAGTAGTCTAATATTAGGTTAGTTTTAAAATGTCAAAGGACTGTTGTCCTGAAAACTGTGTAAGTTGGCAATCTGCCTTATCCCTTTAAAATTCAGCAGAATTTTAGGAAAGTCATTGTTTTTTCATGGAGCATCTACTGTTTCCAATGGATAGTTTTAGTAAAAATCAAGCTCAGATTGAGAACACTAAACAACAAATAAACCTGTAAAAACTAAAAGAGTATGTATATAAATTTTAAAACTATATAGAACAGAACTCATCAAATTGTCAAAATCAAGTTATAAAATTACCCTTATCAGTAAATCGAATGACACCAAGAGTAAATTAATAGTGTAGACTATTGAGCCAGAGGTGACAGAGTGGAGCAATGAGGGTAATTATTAATATATGTTGCATTTGGAGATGTAAAATGATTTGTGTTGATGGTGTAGTGGGAGGAAACTGTGTGAGGGAGAATAAATGGTTAACAACAAGTCTTAGATAACAATATCTGAATTATTTTTAAACAATTATTAATAATTCAAAATTAAAAAGAAATATTGAATTTAAAAAAAGAAACCAAAGTTTAGGGTTTTTAATTAATAAATTTGAAAATTCTGGAAAGGATTACTTTGAGACTTGACCATGCTACCAGCCAGCAGTTTTGATATTAGTCTGGAATGTGATATGCCATTTTAAGAAGCCAGTGGTATTTTGGGCTTTGTATGTCAGTGTGTTGGGACAAAACCAAAGAGGCAACAGACTGGTTTCAGGTCTAGAATATCATAATTTTAGTGCTACCTGGGCCCTGGTGTTTCAGGTTTCAGATAATTTGAGGAGTATAGAAGATTCCACACCATTTTTTTAAAGGTATTTAGAGGATTATAGATCAGCTTGTATGAATGAGGACAAGAGTGCCTTTTGAAGAAATTCCAAAAAGAAAGTTTGAACATAGTGAAAAAGTTAAATAAAAGTGAGCAGAGAAGAAAAAATAAGAGGGTAATTTTCTCCGTAAAACTCTCTATGGAATAACAAAGAATAGAATTTCAACTCTCTCTTCTGTGGGGGGCCCAACCTTACCTTACTGGTCTTTTTTACTCTTACTATTTTTTTTTTTTATTCTTAGGCATTTTGTTTTACCCTCTGGTTTTTTTTTGTTTTGTTTTGTTTTTTTGGGTTTTTTTTTTTTTTGGTATTTTTCTGAAGCTGGAAACGGGGAGAGACAGTCAGACAGACTCCCGCATGCGCCCGACCGGGATCCACCCGGCACGCCCACCAGGGGGCGATGCTCTGCCCCTCTGGGGGGTCGCTCTGCCGCGACCAGAGCCACTCTGGCGCCTGGGGCAGAGGCCAAGGAGCCATCCCCAGCGTCCGGGCCATCTTTGCTCCAATGGAGCCTTGGCTGCGGGAGGGGAAGAGAAGGACAGAGAGGAAGGAGGGGAGGGGTGGAGAAGCAAATGGACGCTTCTCCTATGTGCCCTGGCCGGGAATCGAACCCGGGTCCCCCGCACGCCAGGCTGATGCTCTACCACTGAGCCAACCAGCCAGGGCCTACCCTCTGTTTTTACATTTCATTTCTAACCCTCTCTCCACTTAGTGGATAATATAAAAATATTCCACAGTTATATTTTCTGCATGTTCATAATCTTTGATACATCGACAGCTATTTTCAAAGCATGGTTCACAAAGCCCTTTGAATTCCCTTGAAGTCTAGTCTCAATGCAAAGTCAGTACTGTACCTTGATTGGTCATAATAAGATTTAAATTTCCAACTTAAATTTAGAACAATGATTTTTCTCTATTTTAATGCCCAACGTAATGCCAAAGGTAATTAATTAATAGACATTCTGTAAATGAACACACAGTATGATGTACAGAGATGTGTCGTAGAATTGGGCACCTGAAACCTGTACAATTATGTTAGCCAGTGCCACCCCAATAAATTCAATCAAGAAAAAATAAATTAAAAAATGAGTAATCCTTCTTGACTTCATTCAAGTATTATCATTATTTTTATAAAACTCTCAACTTCTTGAAACCCTAAGGGTAATAATGGATGAAGAATCAGGATGCTCTGATTCTAAAAATAAGTAAGGGAATCAAATAATTATCACTGATGACATTTATCACTGTGGTGTTAGCTTTTTTAATAGAGCAGTCCTTTTTAGTATATTCACAGAGTTGTGCAACCATCACTAAAACTTCACTTTAGAGTATTTCCACTGAGCTGAAAAGAAACATTATGCCCATTTGTAGTCATTCCAACTCCTATTCTCGGCCCTAGGCACTATCATTTAATATCTGTCTCTGTACATTTGCCTTTTGATGTTTATATGAATAGAAACATGCAATACATCCTTTTGCATCTTGCTTCTTTCACTTAACATATTAATATAATATCTTTGAGGCTTATCCATGTTCTAGCATGTATCAATATTTTATTATTTTTAATTACCCAGTAAAAATTCATTATATAAATATAATAAACATTTTGTTTATCCATTCACCAATTAGTGGATATCAGGGAGGTCTCTATTTTTTGTCTATTATGAGTAAGATTGTTATTACTATTCCCATACAAGTTTATATATGCATGTAAGTTTTCATTTCCCTTGATTAGATACCTCAAAGTGAAATTGCCAAGTCATATATAATATGCCTATGTTTAACACTGTGAGAAACTGCCAAAATGTTTTCCAAAATGGCTGTACCATTTTAAATCCCCAACAATATTATATGAGGATTCATGTTTCTGTATATTCTCAACAACACTTGTAATTATCTGTCTTTTGATTATTGTCATTCTAGTGGGTATAGTGGGGTATCTCATTCTGGATTTTATTTGCATTTGTTTCATGACTAATAATGCTAAGCATGTTTTGATATGGTTTTGGGTTATACATATTTCTTCTTTGGACAAATATTTATTCAACTCCTCTTGGATATTTTTTAAATGAATTTTTCTGTTTTTATTGAGTTGTAAGAAGTTTTTTATTTTTATTTTTTAAGATTTTATTTATGAATTTTAGAGAAAGGAAAGAGAGAGAGAAAGAGGTAGGAGGAATAGGAAGCATCAACTCATGTTGTTCTTTAATGTGCCTTAACCAGGCAAGCCCAAGATTTCAAACCGAGACCTCAGCATTCCAGGTTGATGCTTAATCTACTGTACCACCAGGATTCAAGCTTACTGACTTGTGAGAAGGTTTTAAAAACTGCATTCTGCATACACAAGCCTATCAGATAAATGATTTTCAAATTATTGCTCCCAGTCTGTAGGTTGTCTTTACTTTCTTTTTTTTAATCGGCGAGAGAAGAGGCAGAGACAGACTCCCACATGTGCCCCAACCAGGATGCACCCAGCAAGCCCACTAGGGAGCAACACTCTGCCCATCTGGGGCTGCTGCTCTGTTGCTCAGCAGCCAAGCTCTTCTTAGTGCCTGAGGTGGAGGCCATGGAGCCATCCTCAGCACCCAAGACCAACTTGTTCCAATTGAGCCATGGCTGCAGGAGAAGGAGAGAGAGAAAAAAGCAAGAGGGGGAGGGGTGCAGAAGCAGATGGATGCTTTTCCTGTGTACCCTGACTGGGAATAAACCTAGAATATCCACATGCCATGTCGACGCTCTACCACTGAACCAACCAGCCAGGGCCCATGTCTTAAATTTATTGATTTTTTTCTTTTGTAACTTTTTCTTTGTGCTTTTGGTGTAATATCTAAGAAATCATTACCTAAATTAAAGTCAGGAAGAATTATTCATATTTTTAAAACACCGTTATAGTTTTAGCTTTAATATTTAAATCTATGATTCATTTTGAATTAATTTTTGTATGGTGTTACACATGTTTCCAAATTCTTTCTTCTGCATGTGGTTATCTAGTTTTTCCAGTACTAATTGTTGAAAAAATGTTTTTGCTTTGAATTTTCTTGACTTTTTTTTTCAAAAACAATTCATTGATGTCCTATTAGTTGCTAATCAAAAACCCAATTGATAAAAATTTTTATAAAAGTTATTTTCTTTTTATTTAGTCAATAATGAATCAGAAAAGGAACCATTGCTACTTATGTGTGTTTGTCTGTGTGTGTGTGTCAGATACATAAATATTAAAAAAAACTATTTGATCATTATAAAATTGAGGTTTTTCAATAAATAATATCTATTTCACCATACAATGTCCTTTACTGTAAAGTGTTTGGATTTTAGCTTTTAATTTTGTTATAGCTGTTGAATTTTGAACTATTACGCTTTGCACCTCTCACTCTTGGGAAATAGCATGTCATTCAAATTATTTTATTGATTAATTCAGCAGTTATTTATTGTGTGCCTCTCATGAATAAAGCACTCTGCATGGTATAGTGAGCAATGCAAAGATGAATGCTGACCTCAAGGTGCTCACGAATTAAAATAGAAAATGAGACATATTCAAAAGTAAATATAATAAGAGGTAGAAGTTGGCAGGCAATGTGAGAGTTGCAGATAAATTCTTATTCAAATTTAAAGATGACTTACTGTTTGTTTTGAAAAAATGCCAGTGGATGAAGGGATTAACAGTCTATATGACAGCAATTTGGGCTCCACATTGGGCTGTAAAAGTAATTAAGGGGTTCACAAAGAATAAGCATTAAGTATCTGATTGGTAAATTTAAATGAAATGTATGTAGCTATTAAGAATATAGCCTGTGATAAAAATAATTATAAATAACAATATTCATTGTACACATGTTCTAATTCTCCAAACTGCTAGAACACAACCTAAAATCAAGAATTGAATATGAAGGCTTTTAACATCCAAATATCTTTTCATATTCCTTGCTTCAAAATGAAGTCTAAGTGACCTCACATATAATTTTTTTTAAATGGATTCTCATTAGAAACAGCTCTTTCTAAACATAGCATTTAGAAAGAGCAAATTAATAGGAACTAAAGGTTGAGGTGGAGTTGGAGATTTCTGGAATCAGGCATTCTCTTCTAAGCTAGAAGGGGAGAGAAGAGCTAAAAGTAAAAACAAAGTATAATTACTGTATATTTATAAACTATTAAATAAGACAGGAAATATGTAATAGTTTTTAGATTCCTGTAAGTAATGGTAAGTATATAAAGTGTTTTGTTCTAGTGGTAAACTGCATTGAAAAGACAAATTTGGGAGGTCTGTCTTTGAGAAAAGTGATTAAAGAACTTTAGGACCTTTATCTTAACTAAATTTCTTAGAATATCTTTAAAGAAAAAAAAAACAAAATTCATAATTACATTGAAATTGATAGTCATCTAAAATAGTATAAAGACAATACACTATACAACCTTCTGAATAGAGATTGCCAGACCTTCTGTGGTAAAAATTTTCTTCTGTGATAAAGTAAAAGTCACGTTGATTATGACAAAAATAATAGATATCAGTTATCTGTGCTTCAGGGAGGCTTTTGCCTATCTGTGCATGGTCTCTCATCATTGATTCTCAACTTTTATATCAGACTTATAAAAAAACATATAAAAAAGTTAAATTTTAGTATCTGTTGATAGTAACTCTATACATTGACTGTCAAAAAGGTTTCTGTGAAAGAATTTGTAGATAAGTACTATAATATACATAAATTTTAAAAGGACTATGCTATGGATATATGTAAGGCATATACTCAATATGAAACAAAACCTGGAGTGGACATTAAGATTCTTGTAATCTTTAGAATCACTCCAAATTTGACTTCCTGCAAATATTGATCTATGTCATATTGCTGTTAGAGTAGTGTTCAAGTAATTCAGGATGGTTAATAATGATTTCATGACATCCTGAAAAAAATATTAACTATACTATATTAAAATTAATCCAGAGACTACTGTTGTTAAAACTTTTTACTTATCTCAGTTAAATTAAGAATAAATGTTTATGTGATAAGTAAGAAATGATATTAATAGCTCTGAGGAATATATGAAAAAAAAATAACCTGGAAACCTTTAGAAACCAGTTCATTAAGCCAAAAGAGACTGCAAAGTTCAGCCAAAGTGTGGTATATTTTAAATCTAAAACAAATTAAACAAAGAACAAAATGGTAGAAAAACTAATTAGTCACAAGTTGGTAGAATCAACAAGGACCTTGTGCTTAAATAAGAAATCAGTAAATATTTGTTGTTTCTGATTAATTGCAGGAAGAATAGGAAGATCATAGAATATTTTTACATGTAAAGTTCAATTTTATTTTTTCAGTCCTTTTTTTAATGTCAAATTAATTTGTACAGCCCTGGCCGGTTGGCTCAGCGGTAGAGCGTCGGCCTAGCGTGTGGAGGACCCGGGTTCGATTCCGGGCCAGGGCACATAGGAGAAGCGCCCATTTGCTTCTCCACCCCTCCGCCGCGCTTTCCTCTCTGTCTCTCTCTTCCCCTCCCGCAGCCAAGGCTCCATTGGAGCAAAGATGGCCCGGGCGCTGGGGATGGCTCTGTGGCCTCTGCCCCAGGCGCTAGAGTGGCTCTGGTCGCAACATGGCGACACCCAGGAGGGTCGCAACATGGCGACGCCCAGGATGGACAGAGCATCGCCCCCTGGTGGGCAGAGCGTCGCCCCCCTGGTGGGCGTGCCGGGTGGATCCCAGTCGGGCGCATGCGGGAGTCTGTCTGACTGTCTCTCCCTGTTTCCAGCTTCAGAAAAATGCAAAAAAAAAAAAAAATTTGTACAAAAACACAGACTAAATAAAAATATATATAACAGTATATATCCTATTTCTAGAAGAGGACAGTAATTTGTACTAAGGAAAATGTATGCAAAAGTCAGACATCTTTATGCTATTTTATTACCATTTTTCTATTAGAGTGTCTAAGTAGATCACTGAAGTTGGGCAGAAATTGGAAAGAGGCAAATGAACAATGCAGATAATTATACAGTATTCATGATACTGGATTGAAAATTTCAGTTTGATAAAGAGAAAACAAGAGAGACAGAATGCATTTCTCAAGGAGAGAATGTGATTAGATCTTTTATTGCTGGAAAGATAGGTCACTGGAAATGGGTATAAACTATACAGCAAAGGAAAACTTCATTTGGTTAATTTCATTTCTATTTCCAAAATGATTTAATCTGAATGACAAAATCAAATACAATATAAATCAGAATAATAAAGACCAATAAGCCAAAAAGAGTGGTGAAGTTGTTGCCAAATGCTGAAGTATAATATAGTCGTCCCTCGCCATATCGCGGTTCACTTTTCACGGTCTCACTGTATTGTGAATTTTTAAATTGTATGTATCTAATTTTGTATTGTGGATTATTTGTTATATCATGGGATTTTGCAGTATATAAATATTTTTATATATTTGTTATTTTAATGTTTTTACAGTAAAATAAGCATTTTCTAGCCTAAAAATTTGAAAACAATATGAAAAATATTAATTAAAACATCATTCAAGTTGTAGTATATTCACTGGGAAATAACCATATAGAATTTATAGATATATTGCTAAAATTGTGTAGATTTAAGGGTGTAGAAAGTGTTTAAGAGCATAGGAAATGTTTATAAGAGTATGGGAAAGGTTAATAACAGTGTGGGAAAGGTTTATAAGAGTGTGGGGATGGCTTATAAAGCTTCAAAATATATAAATAAAATAAATATAAGGTCGTTACTTCACGGATTGTCACCTCTCGCGGGGGGAGGGGGTTCTGGAACCTAACCCCTGCAACAGACAAGGGACCACTATAGTGATTTTTGTTGGCTATTGAGTTTAGCTTTGTGCTTCTAACAGTTAAAGGGACAGAATGAAGGATCATGGTGGATTACATAAACAGAGAGTTGTTATCTACACAGAGAACTTAATAGTTAAAGGGGAGCACACTGCAAATCTCTGATGGCCCTAATTCCTCTGGCATGTAGCTTAGCATAGTTGTGTTTTAATAGTTTTTTGGTGATTGATTGGTTGGCTGGTTGGTATTTAGTGATCATTTTTTATTTATAGTTGAATTCTATTCTACTATATAAATACCTAGCAACTGTATGCTTATGCCTTCTGAGTAGAAATCTCTGGTATTTTTATCATATCCAACTTATTTTCTGGCCCTACTTTGAAACATCTAAAACACTATAGATATTTTTATACCATGATTCTTTGAATTTTGAAGTGCCATATTCAGAATGTTACTCCTTATTTCTGCCAAAAGATTACATAACATATAAAACTGTGACTTTATGTGGAAAATAAATTTGGCTCAATGTAATATTATTGGCCCAACTCAGTGTCAACTGCACAAAAACTTGTTCTTTCTGGCAGATGTTATACAAGATCTAAATTGATTATTTAAAAGAACATTTTCAACCACTCAACTCATTAAGTGGTTCAGAACTTCCATTTGCAGGTCATCCGTTCTGACAGCCTTGTCAGTATACCATTCTCATCAAAATCAGTCATTCCCTAAATGTCTTTTTTTGGTAGTGTTAAAGGTATAATAATGACTGCCTTTTTTCTTTTCCTGGTAACAATTTTTATCCCTTTTCTAACATAGAGCTCTTATATCCACACTAGATACTAGTCCAAGTGCTTGAAATTATATTAAAGACCATTTTTGAGGAATATTGTTCTGAAAAGATTCTGTTAGTCTACTTTTATGAAAAAATAGATGGCTCAATTTCTCAGTGAGAAAACATGTTGAGACAATAAATCTTTCAAATAAAATATCAACTGCTGCCTGAATTTCTGGTTTCAAAGCAAGAACATTGAACTGTAACAGTAGACCCAAATTCAAATGTCAGACTTCATACAAACTATCTGAGTGGGGTTAGTCATTCTATTATCTGTGGTGTTTAACACTTTTGAACCTCTATTTTTTTCCTCTATAAGGTAGGCAGTTAAAATTTATGAGCCTTTATGAGCAAAGCCTTTTTGCATTATTTAAATTTTGATCATGGAACACTGACCAAATTTCGAGGAATAAAAATACATTCCAGCTAGTATAAGTAAAAGGGGTTATTTATCGAAACACATTGACCGAAACACAGCTAAGCCATAGAGAATCTAAACTGGAACGAGAAGTCAGGAAATAAGTCAAAATAGCCCATTTTTGCTCAGTGGTTGCATACTTCTTGTTTCTGCTTATCTCTCTTTTGCTGTTTGGCTGGTGTCTTCTTCTTGCTCATGGCCAGATATCATATCCGTAGCCTCAACTTTCAATCACAGTTCAGGTTCCCACAACATTCTGACTCACTCAGTCCTACTCCAATTTAAATGTTCTCCAGAAAGAGAATTCTACTGGTTCAGTTAAGCTTATGGATTAGTTCCCGTGTGATCAATGTCCTCATTTAATTTACTGGGTTCCGGTAATTGAAATGAGATGGGAACGTGAGGTGGTACAAACATGGTTGCCTGCGTTCACCTTTCAGCATGAGTTACACATGGGGCATAATTTCCAAAAACATATGAAGGCTGGGAAGCTTCTAATGTGTTATTATAGCAATCACTCATGTTTTATAAATGATGGAATTGAAGTTTAAGGAGGTCAAGAAAACATTTTAATGTCACAATTTTATTAAGAATTAGAAGCAAACTTTGAACCAAGACATTTTCATTCTAAATCCAGTGATTGAACCACTAATCTTTCTTGGTTAAGAAAATAAATTTTGGGGTCAAAAACAATGCCTTCCAACATTTAAATTAATTGAATCATGGATTTATCTTTCATCAATAAACTGATACTTACATGAGTTATCTCAATTCTTTAGGCACCAAAAGCTTGTTTTTGATATTTGTTAAGTATGCTTCAACCAGTCTATTCTTCTATACCACTGTTTCTCAGTATCTTCCCATTGATAAAGTACAAGCCCTATATCCTAATCACCTGGACAGATGGTGTGAGAACAGATTCTGGCCTAACTTTGGATCTTTAAATCAAAATCTTGGGTTGGGACCTTAGACTATGAATCTCCAAAGAGCTCCGCATATGATTTTTATGAATGCAGCAGTTCATATCTGCAGAGTTCAGTATTTATTAGAAAAACAAAAAGCAATATGCCATATAATTTTAATTTGCATATATAAAAAACTTAATTAAAATTTTATGTTACATTTTTGGATTTAAAAAAAAGAATTTTTATCTGAATGGAACTCTGAAAAACTTTACTGTGGCTGTATGTTTTGGTTCTCTTAGTTTGGTGATAACATGCTTGTTAGAATGAAATGGGGGAGAAGGACAGTGTTGCCATCTTATGACCTGTGAACTGAGCAGGTGGCCTAATAGTCATTCATTCACTCATTCAAAAATCATTTACCGAACACAGTGTGGCACATAGTTTGGTTCTCAAATGTGTCAAATACCATGATTAAGTGTATATTTCTAGGGGAGTTGGAGGAGAATATAGGACTCAAGAGATTGAATTGATTTAGTTCTTATTGAATATTTGCACTATTTGCCTTTTTCCTTAATGCTGAAGTTGACTTTTCTCCCTTTTTCTTTGGCGGAAACACAAACAATGGAGCAGCAGTAAAAAGGATCTTGACTTGCTTATGCAGCTGGCAAGATATATTAGTTTATAAAAATGCCCAGAGTGCTGAGTAATGCCTGCAAATGTAACAGGCCAGTCAGCCCCTTCACTGCAGGTCAGTTATGTCTTCTACCAGTGCTTTTGAATCTTTGATGTTTTATAGCTCTGTTTCTAAATGAACCTCCACCTGAAGAAAGCAGACAATGAAGGTAACACTCATTTCTTTATTCAAATCAGTAGCATCCAGTTCCTTTTGTAATACCCCTCTGCTTTGGTTACTATCTAGATTAAAATATTTTAAAGTGCTACATCTCCAGTTTCCAAAACTTGCTAAACAATTTCCTAAGTTAAATTCCTTTCCTTGTAGCCAGTGTTTAAAGGAATTAATGTTAGATTAGTTTTGTAAGTTTTGAGAAATAAAAAAGAAAATATCTCTTTTTTCTTAGCTGAAAACAAGCAGTGCTACTATAGAAAGAAATTATTTGATTCCCAGCCTCCCTGCAGTATCTCTACTACATTAGTACGTAGCTGCAGAACTCTGCATTGTATAACCTCCCCCATCAGCTGATCAGCTGTTTAGCTCTCTTTTCCAGAAAAGTCATTATTCAAGAGGGGGCAAAAATTACAAATATAATGCCAGTTAGCTCATTATGTTTGGACATCTGTGTCATGCAACCTATGGTGCAACAAAATGCTGGCAACTAAAATAGAGTGGAACTGTAGTTCAAGTTAATTTTGGTCAATTGTGTTATTTTTAAACACAAATTTTAGGAAAATAAAATTTTAAACTTGGGTTAGTAAATTAGCAATAGAAAATAGCAATATGAATAAACCAAGAAATAATATAAAATATTAGATTTTGGAATTAGAATATGTTTGGGGGATTTTGCTTAAAAATGGATTGTAATAACAATTGTCAAATTAACCAAAATATTTGGTTATTAAGTACATATACTCTAAAAAAAAAGTACATAACACTCTTCTGAGTGTTATGAAAGGTAAAAAATGTTTTGTAACTATGTTAACTGTATGACATAATTACATTTTATAAGAAAATATCTGTCTCATACTCAGTAAGTGGTAAAGACAATAAATACAATTGATCCTTGAATAACATGGAGGTTGGGTGTGCCAACTTTCCCATGCAGTCAAAAACCCACATATTGCTTCTGACTCCCCATAAACATAACTATTAATAGCCTACTATTGACAGAAACCCTTACAATAAACAATGATTAACACATATTTTAAATATTAAATGTATTATATACCATGTTATATTGAAAAAAAACAACAACCTTGTATAAGTGGACCCAAGCGTTGCAAACCTATGTTGTCCAAGGGTCAACTGTGTTATCTGTTGACTGTGGGGACTAAAAAAGACTTTATGGCCTGACTCTGTTTAAGGAGAGCTAAATGTTGCCAAACCCTATTTATCCTCTGGCTTTTGCTAGGAATTTATTGCATCACCTCAAAAATTGAAGAGAAAATATAATTGCCTTATCTCTCAAAAGTCTATATGGGTTTATGATGTACATAGATGTTTGAGCATTTTTCTCTTTCTTATATGGTGGTTCAAGTTTAGCACTTTTATACATGGTCATCTGAAATTACCTTCTCTTTCTTTCTTTGTGTAGTTTGCTGTTTAGGACCTACTGAGTCAAGAGTAAAGTAATAAAATCGACAAAGGAGCAAAGTCATTAATGGGGAAAGATGCACTCCCCAAACCTCTGAAGTTAGAACATCATCCTGACAAACCAAGGTTGTGTGTTCAATCCCCAGTTAGAGCACATATAAGAATCAACCAATGGGCCCTGGCCGGTTGGCTCAGTGGTGGAGCGTCGGCCTGGCGTGCAGAAGTCCCGGGTTCGATTCCCGGCCATGGCACACAGGAGAGGCGCCCATCTGCTTCTCCACCCCTTCCCCTCTCCTTCCTCTCTGTCTCTTTCTTCCCCTCCCGCAGCGAGGCTCCATTGGAGCAAAGATGGCCCGGGGGCTGGGGATGGCTCCTTGGCCTCTGCCCCAGGCGCTAGAGTGGCTCTGGTTGCAACAGAGCAACGCCCCAGAGGGGCAGAGCATCGCCCCCTGGTGGGTGTGCCAGGTGGATCCCGGTCGGGCGCATGTGGGAGTCTGTCTGTCTCTCCCCATTTCCAGCTTCAGAAAAATACAAAAAAAAAAAAAAAAAAAAAGAATCAACCAATGAATACATAAATAAGTAAAACATAAATTGATGTTTCTCTCTCTGTCTGCCTCTCTCTTTTCTTCTCTCTCTAAAATCAATACATTAAAATATATTTTTTTTAATGAGCAGTGGCTTTAGAACCCATCATTTGATAGATTAAGATTCAGGCAACCTTAACATATATTCCTAAAGAGCTCTATTTATTCATCCATCTACCATTTATCCTTTCAAGAAACATTTATTGTTTCTGTTGGGCCAGGAACTCCTCTCAGTGTTTTGAAGTAGAACTACAAAATCAAAGCTGCTTATTTGACTTCAGGAGTGGATTCCTTGAGTTTTAAAGGGTTCAATGCACTTTCTAGGGAGCACAAAGGCAGAGCTTTAAATGCGGAAAAAATACTTCCAGATTTTTTTGAGAATGCTGCTCTAGTTATACACTGAAGTTCTTAGGAAACATTATCAGGAAAGTTGTTGTTATAGTAAGTAAATATTTTCTTTTCATTTATGGTTCCCTAATCAGACATGGGGCTGACAAGTCAAAGGTAGGAGTTTGGTTTGTGTCATGGTAACATATTGATTTTCTAACCACAGGCATTCATCTGGATAATGTGTGCATAAATATAGTGAAAATCTGTCTCTGTTACCTGGAAAGACAACTTTTCTGGCTGGGAAGACAGACATTACTAGGAGCTGTATGACCCAGTAATGGGACACAGAAATTCACTATGCTCAATTTACCATTATAAATGGTGTTCTTTCTCTAACTTTTTGTTTTGTTTTGTTTTGTTTTGGGGGGGGGTTGGTTTTATTTTTTTGTGACAGAGACAGAGAGAGAAACAGATAGGGACAGACAGATAGGAAGGGACAGAGATGAAAAGCATCAATTCTTCGTTGTGGCTCCTTAGTTTCCTTAGCTGTTCATTGACTGCTTTCTTATATGTGCCTTGACCAGGAGGCTACAGCAGAGCAAATGACCCCTTGCTCAAGCCAGCAACCTTGGGTTCAAACCAGCAATCTTGGGCTACAAGTCAGTGACCTTTGGGCTCAAGCCAGCGACCATGGGGTCATGTCTATGATCCCACACTCAAGCCAGTGACCCCACAGTCAAGCTGGTGAGCCCATGCTCAAGCCAGATGAGCCCGCACTCAAGCTGGTGACCTCAAGGTTTCAAACCTGGGTCCTCCGTCTTCCAGTCCCATGCTCTATCCACTGCATCATTGCCTGGTCAGGCTCTTCCTTTAAGCTTAATGCAAAACAATTCTTTATTGACTTGAGTAACTATAATCACCTAAAGAAATGATTCTTTTTTCAAATGTGAAGTTAGACAGATTCACTAATTTATTGTGATATCTCCACTGTTTGTGAAAATCTACTTGTCACTGATTTTAACATTTACCATTATCCATTTTTGAAAAATAAGTATCACCACTGATTCCCCTCATTAAACTTATCTTTAAGAAAAATTCTAGAATAAATGAGTTTTCTCTGTCACTACACCTAAAACTCTCCCCTCATTCCATCCTTTTGTGTTTGGTCACTCTTTGGCATTTTGATAATTTTGTCAGATAATTCCCAATAAAAATAGTTCGTCCACAGGTATCTTTCCATTGAAATGAACGGTTCCTACCCAAACCCACACTGTAGCTCTTTCAACAACAACAACAACAAAAATCCAAGACCTTTAGTCTGTCTTATTTGACCCACTTTGGTACAAAGAAATAAGTTAGAGAAGTAGGCAGTCTCTAAATTAATTAACACTGATGTATGAGTAACCTGTATACTTCTCAGAGATATTCGTCTTTTAAAAAGGAAAGCTTATTAAGCCCTGGCTGGTTGGCTCAGTGGTAGAGCATCGGCCTGGCGTGCAGAAGTCCCAGGTTCGATTCCCGGCCAGGGCACACAGGAGAAGCGTCCCTTTGCTTCTCCACCCCTCCTCCTCTCCTTCCTCTCTGTCTCTCTCTTCCCCTCCCGCAGCCGAGGCTCCATTGGAGCAAAGATGGCCCGGGCGCTGGGGATGGCTGCTTGGCCTCTGCCCCAGGCGCTAGAGTGGCTCTGGTCACGGCAGAGCGATGCCCCGGAGGGGCAGAGCATCGCCCCCTGGTGGGCGTGCTGGGTGGATCCCGGTCGGGCGCATGCGGGAGTCTGTCTGACTGTCTCTCCCCGTTTCTAGCTTCAGAAAAAAATATATATATATATAAAAAGGAAAGCTTATTAACTGAATTGAAACTGTTAATTAATTGAATTTTAGGCAATGTGAAAAGAATTTTATGCAGAGAAGCCTTTCTTCAGATTCAGGATTGTCAGATTAACAAATAAAAATACAGAATGCCCAGTTAAATTTGAATTTCAGATAAACAATGTACAAATTTTTAATGTAAGTTAAATATTCTATAGGATATGCTTTTACTTTTTAAAACCTGTTGTTTATATGATGCTCCAATTTAACGGAGTGTTATGCAGTTTTTCTGGCAATCCTATTTAGATTTCTTAAATCAACATGGTGGTTACTAGGATCCTCCATGGCTTAAGCTGGCCCTGGCTCTCCCTACTTCCTGTTTCCAGCCCATCTCCAGCTGATGAGTTGGGATTTGGACACCCTTATGTTTCCTCTACCCCATGCTCTATCCAGAGAGAACAGCAGTTGTCACAGCAAACTGATCACCCTTCAGAGTTATAGGCCTAGAGTTATAGGCCAACTCTATAACATTTTAAAAACAATAATGCCCTGCCTAGCCCAGGGGCTTTGGAACTGTACTGGGGATGGGAATGGAGTAGCATGTCAGAAATATTTGGGAATTTAAGCAAAAGAAAAAAATAATTTTAGTATAACCTTTAGTTGAATGTCATAACAGTTTTTGAATTATTTACAAGATTTTATTTAACAAACCATATAATTGAATGACTTCAGCTGCTGCCTGCTCTTGAGAATAACAAAAAGGGAATTTCTTTTTTAGCACTAAAGTTTTAGAAAACCTTCTGAGATGGAAAAACAGATATGGATCAGAAAGCATGCATTATTTTCTTTAGGGATTGTTATTTTAACTTTTTCCAGTTCTTCACCACTGGCACCTGAAAGAAGACATCAGCACTACAAAATGGCTCAGTGAAAAAAATTCAGGACATGCATTGAACTTTGTTTTGTTGTTTCACATGTTTATTAATATTCAATTTGATGTATCAAAAATATATTTAAATGAGGTGAGCGTTAAAGGACAACTTTGGCCTAACCTGGCGTTGGTGCAGTGGATAGATAGAGCATCAGACTGGGACTCAGAAGACCCAGGTTTGAAACCTTGAGGTCACAGTCTTGAGTGCAGGCTCAGCGGGCCTGAGTGCAGGGTCTCTGGCTTGATCTTGGGTTCATAGACATGACCCATGGTCGCTGGCTTGAACCCAAGGTCGCTGGCTTGAGCCCAAGGTTGCTGGCTGGAGCAAGAGGTCACTCTTGCTGTAGTCCCCTCTCGCCTCGGTCAAGGCACATAATGAGAAAGCAATCAATGAACAATGAAGGAGCCTCAACAAAGAATTGATACTTCTCATCTCTCTTCCTTTCTGTCTATCTATCCCTGTCAGTCCCTATCTCTACTCTCTCTCTCTGTCTCTGTCAAAAAAAAAGAAAAGGTAACTTTGTGTGATACTGTGAGTACAGATGGCCCAATGATTGCCCTGTTAATAAAACACAGTTTAGGCCTGACCTGTGGTGGCACAGTGAATAAAGCGTCGACCTGGAATGCTGAGGTTGCCGGTTCAAAACCCTGGGCCTGCCCGGTCAAGGCACATATGGGAGTTGATGCTTCCTGCGCCTCCCCCCTTTCTTTCTCTCTCTCTCTCTTCTCTAAAATGAATAAATTAAAAAAAAATTAAAAAAATAAAATAAAATAAAACACAGTTTACTGACAATTCAGAACAATGTTGCAGCTCACTCCACATGTGCACACACACACTCACTCTCTCTCTCTCTGACTTGTCTGATGGGGTTGATTAGTATGTCCATTTTTCAATGCCTCGATGTTCAACTTCCATTTTCCTCCACTCTGAAACTTTAAAAAACTAATAATCCATCAAGATCAGAAATACTTATATCCCAAAGTCAAAGTTCAAGTAGACTGAAGTCTATTTCATGAAGCAGCTTGTAAAAGAAATTTGCTTATATTTTTGTATTACCAATATTATTATTTTTCTTTCTTTTTAGTGCATATGCAAGAGAAAGAGAAGCAGAGAGAGAAGCACAGGAAGTGAGGGAGAAGAGAAACATCTTTGTTGCAGCATCTTAGTTGTTCATTGATTGCTTTCTTATATGTGCCTTGACTAGGGATTTTCAGCCAAGCCAGGGAGGCCTTGCTCAAACCAGAAACCTTGGGCTCAAGTCAGAAACGTTGGGCTTCAAACCAGGGACCTTTGTGCTCATGCCAGGGACCATGGGGTCATGTCTATGATCCCATACTCAAGCCAGCAACCCTGTGCTCAAGCTGATGAGCCTGCACTCAAGCCAGGGACCTTGAGGTTTTGACCTAGGTTCTCAGTGTCCTAGGCTGATAACCCTATCCACTGTGCCACTGCCTGGTTAGGCTCAATATTATTCTTTTCCACTTTCCAACTTCTATCTTTTACAACTCATTCCCAGTACATGTTATGTGTTTAATAAATATTTGAAAATTGAAGACAATTGATTTCAATACCATGTGTTTCAATCCAGACAGGAATAGACCTAGCTAAGTCTCTACTGTGACAGTCATGCTGGACATCTGGTGGTGTCTTTTCTAAACATATCTGTGATAATCATCAGGTGATGATCCCTCAGTTTAGATTGAACTATAATAGCTAATGGATGACTTTAACCAAGACCAGTGTACTAAACCATTTTGTACCCTGAGTTATCCAGGCAACGCTCATAAGAGTGAAAGATGAAAGTCATTAAAAAAATTAAAAATAACTATGAGTCTTTGTATGGCCAGTAGTCTTGGCAGTCACCAATGTGGCCATTCACATGCAGGTTCTCACTGGATTCTGGCAGACGGTAAAGAAATAGTGGAGCCAAAAAAAAATGGTGGGCCATTCCTTTATTCAAGTCTCTCACCAGCCAATAAGCAACACACACAGGGAATACACTTCCCTTTTACTCAGGGCTCCCAAAGCCACTGACACGTTCTCCAGTTTCATAACCAGAAGAATCTTCTCCAGTTTCTCCTAGAATCAAAAGCCCCACCAGTCTCAGCGGAGCTCACAAAAGCCCCTCACCTCTGGTTCCCCATCTGTACACCTTCTCTCTCTTTCTCTGCCAACATGGTTTCCTTCTCTGCCTCTCCTCCTTCTTCTCTTCTGTTCTTCAAAACTTTCTGGCACAAAAACCTCTCCTCCAGCAAACATTAGCAAGAGAGTGGCTCTTCCCAAGCAGGAAGGTGATTTGCAGTTTCACAGACATATACCTGGTGCTGCCCAGCGCCATTTTTGAACAATAAAAGTGAGCAAACTCAAAAAATACAGATTTTACAAACTCATTTGCCCAATAGTCCTTAAGAACACAAATGCCTAAACATTCAGTAATGATGCTACCAATGAGAAGCCTAATTATGCATGCCATGAGTCCCAAACGGGTTTATATAACTGATTATGTTATTTCAGTGAAATGTTTAGAGAATGTAAACCTTTTTTCTCCCAACATCTTGTAGTTTTTATCTAGTCTATGTTCCTTTTTAAAAATTGTATGGTTCAATTACATTTTACATTCAATACTATTTTCTATTAGTTTCAGATGCACATCATAGTGGTTAGATAATCGTATGTTAATGCAATTGCTGGCTTCTATTTTCTTCAAAAGGAATTGTACCAACTAAGCCTGAACTTTTTCTCCCATTATTCCCATAGCAATAAAAGGACAAATGCTGACTCCAGCACTATTTCCCTGGACTGTAACTTATAGCTACATAACTCTCACCTTCACCAGCCCTGTCGGCACAAATGACTCGCATGGCCTGAGGGAGTGAAGGAGTAAGGGCATTCATTCTGTCTGGCTGTTGGTGGGCTTTATGTTAAATTACTTTTAGACAGTGGTTTTCAAAACAATTTCAGTTTTTGTTTTTTGTTGTTGTTTTTTTTTAATTTGGACTCCTGACATTTCTACAAATGAGGTGGGAAGGCGGGTATTGTTGGGAAAAGGAGCAACAGAAGTGAGACAGGGGCTGAGGGAAAGCAAGGAGTGGGGACACGGGCGAGCGAGGAGGGAAAATATGAGCAATGGGAAAGGGAGAGGTGAGCAGGTACACAGGACTGGCCGCTGCCCGTTCTGCTCTACAGGTAATCCACTCTGTTCAAAACCTGTCCAGTACCCCCCGAATTTAAGCAGTTCCTTTCTCATTTCTCGCTGAACAGACCTGAAGGGCCCATATTCAGTTTTTAGTACCTATCACTTCACACTCAGGTGCCCAAAATCTGCAACCACAGACATAGCCCTAGGCATTTAACCTTATGCTTTTTACAGCCTCCCAAATCTCTGTGACCCACCCAAATAAGATTATTTTCTAACATAGAAAAATCCTTTGCTAAAGAATTTGACATAAATAAGTGGTTTATTATTAAAGCAATAACTATGTACTTTTTTTCTTTTTCTTTTTCCTTTTTTTTTTTTTTTTTTTTTTTTTGAGAGACAAAGAAAGTCAGAGAGAGGAACAGATAAGAACAGACAGGAAGGGAGAGAGATGAGAAGTATCAACTCTTTGTTGCAGCTCCTTAGTTGTTTATTGATTACTTTCTCATATGTGCTTTGAGTAGAGGGGGGCTCCAGAAGAGCAAGTGACCCTTGCTCAAGCCAGTGGCCTTTGGACTCAAGCTAGCAACCATGGGTCATGTCTATGATCCCTCGCTCAAGCCATTGACTCCAAACTCAAGCTGGTGAGCCTGTGCTGAAG
Organism: Saccopteryx bilineata; assembly: GCF_036850765.1. Classification (NCBI taxonomy): domain Eukaryota; kingdom Metazoa; phylum Chordata; class Mammalia; order Chiroptera; family Emballonuridae; genus Saccopteryx; species Saccopteryx bilineata. The sequence continues at coordinate 70,600,481 of NC_089494.1, forward strand.
CTGGCAACCTCAAGGTTTCAAACCTGGGTTCTCTGCCTCCCAGTCTGACCCTCTACCCACTGCATCACTGTCTGGTCAGGCTAGATACCAACTAACTACATTTGTCAAAGGAATTCTCTTAAGTCATTCTGAGTATGATTATCAAGAAGATGTCCTGATTTTCACAAGGTTTATAATGTGAGCTATCCACCATCCTACTTTGTATGACTGTCTTCCCTATAAGGAAAAAAAAAATTCTAATGATATTTAATGTTCTTTATGACAGAACTAAGGCAGAGCCTAATAAAGTACAGCACAACTGAATCTCAGTAGAAAAAATGGTGAAAGTGAGCAAAGGTGGGGAGGAATAGAAATGGAAAGAGACTTCACTGGTGAAGGATGCATGATGCAGGGTGAAGACAATGTTTTATTGAATTGTACATATGAAACCTGTATGGTTTTATGAAACAATGTCACCTCAATACATTCAATTAAAAAAAAAATACAGGTACTCCTTGACCCTGCAATACCAAGCTGGTGAATTTACTCAAGAGAAATAAAAAATATATTCATTTGTAAAATAATAATAATATTTTTTAAAAGATAGTATGTTGTGTTATTATTTGTTTAATCAATTTACTTATCTGGTCATTGATAAGTGGCTTTCTTGACAGATTAGTCAGCTTTGCTATATTAAACAACCCAATTTACCAACTTTCCTTTGGCCCTGGCACTTCTCCCTATGCATCTTCTTGTTCCAGGACCCAGCTGAAGGAGAAGCCTCTTTTTGAGACATGCCATTCTTGGGGCAGAGGAAAAAGAACAAGAGGTGGGGTGGCACCACAACATCGCCTTGAAAGTTTCTATTTGATTGAAGACTATGTTTGTGTTCTCACTTTCCATTGGCCAAAGCTAATCACATGATCAAATGACAACAGGGTAAAAAAAAATACATTCTGGGAACTGCACCTACCAGGAGGGCCTGCCAGTCACATGACAGTTGCTGGAGCTGTATTATCCTCTTACTAGCTGCAAATGATTGAGCGTCTATCACAATTGAATACCACTGAGGTGCCGTTTTATCCCCTTTAAGTCCTTAAGGCCCCTGTGCCATGCTTAGTGCATAGGAGTTTTGAGTAAGACTAAGGTCCTCTCTATCAAGGATCCAGCCTCCCCTCTGAGACTGTATTGCCTTCCCAAAGCACTGCCATCCCCTTCCCCATCTACACATTCTCACTTCTCACGTGTGCAGCTCTCTCCCCTGCTCTTGAACCTGTAACATCGTATTTCTAATGCCTTTTAAATTTTACCAAGAGATAGAAGAGCCTGACCAGGTGGTGGCACAGTGGACAGAGCATCGGACTGGGATGCAGAGGACCCAGGTTCGAAACCCCGAGGTCGCCAGCTTGAGCACAGGCTCATCTGGCTTGAGCAAGGCTCATCAGCTTGAGCCCAAGGTTGCTGGCTCGAGCAAAAGGTCACTCGGTCTGCTGTAGCCCCCCCCCCCCATTAAGGTGAATAAGAGAAAGCAATCAATGAGAGACTAAGGTGTCGCAACGAAAAATTGATGCTGCTCATCTCTCTCTCTCTTCCAGTCTGTCTGTCCCTATCTGTCTCTCTCTCTTCCAGTCTGTCTGTCCCTATCTGTCTCTCTCTCTGTCTCTGTCATACACACACACACACACACACACACACACAAAAGAAAAAAAAAGAGAGAGAGAGAAAGAGAGAGCGAGAAAGAAGAAAGCATAGACTCTAAGAAGCTTCTGTTTACTGTACTAAAATTTCTGAGATATAAAGACTTCACAATTCTGTTTGCCTGAACTAATAGAAAAAGGAAAATATATAAGCAGAGCATGCAGAAATTTATATCTAAGTAAACGATGGCACCACGTAATGATTTTCTAATGGCTGAGTATCTCAGTTTAAGTATGTAGGAGACAGGCATTTCAGTACTTCATACTGTCAAAGCATTATTTTACTTATAAATGCATTAAGTGCAAGATAAATCTTATTGGATTGAGTGTTTTCTGGAGTACAGGAATAAAACTGATTATGTAGTTAAGGCATAATCTGAAAATAGCAATTGTATATAAGACTGGACCTAATGAATTATTTTGCCAAATAAAATTTACCATAGCTCAAAGAAAAATAGGATTAAAGTCAGGATAATATCTATTAGAACTAAATTTGTTTAGAAAAGCTCTTGCGAAGCAAGAACACAAGCCACAACACCATATTTGTGGTCAAGCACATTATGGGAACTGATTTGAGTGAGTCTATGTATTCTTTTAAAATCAACAAATACTGCCTCAGGCAAATTTCCAAATAAGGATTATATTCAAAGTTAACTTCAATTGATGCTACTGGAATATTAGGTTCTATTTTGTTTTTCTAAACATTTAATTTAATAATTATACAGTGAGGCAAAATATTATACATGGCCCAAATTGCACAATATTATAAATATTAATAAAGGAGTGATGTGTTATATAATCTGGGTTCCAAACATGCCTAAAATGCAGTGTTTTGTCTAAGTTAATCACACAGTACCTTTTATCATACTCCTATGTTAACTTTGAAGCAAATGTAGGTCATCTATTCAACAAAGTTATTAATTGTGTAGTCAATTTGAGAAAAAGTAGCTTATTGATATTGAATTTGCAAAGGCAGTACTGGATTGAATGAATTTGTAGTTCAGAGTTTATTATTATTAGGATGATCTGAAAAATGCTCTTAAAATATACAAATGCAGATGTAGACATATGTTATGTATATGACCTTATTTTAAATGTAACCTGCATGTGGCATGAAAACTTAGGGGTAGATAATAAAGTTATTAAAGAATAAATGTTTTAAACACATGTATGAAATATGCTATTTAGTTAATCCCAATTATAATACTAAATATGGATATTATTAAAAGCCAAATGAAATACTTTATTACAAACATACCAAACTAAATTATTTCTAGGAAAGAAATTTATAAAACAATATTTCCTAGGCTTGTGAAATCCTACATATGGCAATTTAATTTATGGGTATTAGAAAAAGTGTTATGTGAAATCCCAACTTAAGAATACGTTTTACCTCGTTATGTGTATTATTACTGGCAGTGACAGTCTTTTTGTAAAGTGGGTGGCTGAAACACCAGAAAGTCAACTCAAACCCTTTCCACAAACTGCCATCCCCAAATGGTGTTTATTCCCAGAACAGCGAAGGGACTCAACCAGGAGCTGGCAGTCATTTCGGCAGGAGTCTGTTTTCTTCTCAGCATGAAAATCAAACCAATTTAAAGATAGAATCACAGATATGTGGATTTTTCCACCTCAAATTACATAGTATAAGGTGGCCAAGATACATAAATACTGTATGATTATGTTGTAACTTTGGTGTTAGGAAAACTTTGGAGAGGTAAAGAGGGACAGGTGAATTATATAAAGTCATCCGCTAAGTTAATAACTAGCAGATTTAGCAAATTTTAAAAAGTTTTAGAAATAAAATATAAATCGACTGTAGAAATATAGTTCATCAGGTGTTTTGTGTTTCTCCAAGGAATGTAATTCATTGAGTGAATACTAGTTTATCACGGCTACTTGTGTTATAGTTGCATACATTTTATTTAAGTTTAATACCATTTAAGTATGTGAAACTTATTTCAGAATTATCAGAAAATGGCAGGCACTGGTTTGGGAATCAGGAAATAAAATTTCTGATTCCAGTTTTATCATTAATAAGTTATGTGGCCCTGGACAGACCACATCTTTATTTTGGAGGTAGAAAGCACACAAATTCTAAATGGAAAAGTGTCAGCTTTACTTTGTCTGATTCACTTTGTTTTCTGTTAAGTGAAAGGGATAGATTAGATGATCTCTAGCTTCTCTTTCAATGTTTTCTATATCTTGATTTTATGATTTACTTACCTTTGTCTGATATTCTTAAAATAATTTACTTAATATTTCAGAAGTTCAGAGGTTGAGGCAAGAACTAAGTCTTCTCGCCTGACCTATGGTGGCGCAGCGGATAAAGCGTTGACCTGGAAATGCTGAGGTTGCTGGTTCAAAACCCTGGGCTTGCCTGGTCAAGGCACATATGGGAGTTGATGCTTCCAGCTTCTCCCTCCCTTCTCTCTCTCTCTGTGTCTCCCTCTCCTCTCTAAAAAAAAAAAAATGAAAAAAAAAAGATCAAGACTGTCAACATTAAAAAAAAAAGAACTAAGTCTTCTCTTCCTAAAAGCCTATGTTGTAAACTCTAATGACCTGTTCCACATCAACATCAAAATACTATTACAGGGCCCTGGCCAGTTGGCTCAGTGGATAGCATGTCGGCGTAGAGTGCAAATGTCCCTGGTTTGATCCCCAGTCAGTTCACACATGAGAAGCAACCATCTACTTCTTTTCTCCTCTCTCTCTCCATTCTCTCTCTTTTCCTCTCTTGCAGCCCATGGCTCGATTGGTTCATGTGTCAGCCCCAGGCACTGAGGATAGCTCGGTTGATTTGAGCATTGGCCCCAGATGGCAGTTTCTGGGTGGATACCAATCATGGCACATGTGGAGTCTGTCTCTTTATCTCCTCTAATATCACTTTAAGAAAAAAAAAAGAGAGAGAGTCAAAGAGAAAAAAATACTATTGCACTCAGGAGTACATATAGACTCTTGTCAGGAAGGAAACGCTTAAAAGCTACAACCTGTGACAACTAAAGACAATATGTTTGGCTCATTCATCAGTTAGTCAATTAATTTATTTCCATGTAAATTTTTTGCAGGGTCAAATAAGGCATAAAATAATAGCAACAGTAAAAGCTTGATGGAAAAGGTGAGAGAATTTTCTCAGCGATGTGAGAGGAAGAGAATGGAGAGGGGTAATTACTTCTAAGCTTTAGAAACAACATGAAATTTAAGGACATTGTGAAACTAAAAAAAAAAATCCCATGAAAAGTTACTCAATTATGTTATTGCTCTTCTAAATCCACAATGGCATCAGAATGCAAAGTTGTAGATGTTGGAAGTCTCTTAAAGCAGTGGTCCCCAACCTTTTTTAGGCCACAGACCAGTTTAACATCAGAAAATATTTTCACGGACCGGCCTTTAGGGTGGAATGGATAAATGTATCACGTGACTGAGACAAGCATCAAGAGTAAGTATTAGACAGATTTAACAAAGGGAATCTGGTCATTTTTAAAAAATAAAACATCGTTCAGACTTAAATATAAATAAAATGGAAATAATGTAAGTTATTTATTCTTTCTCTGCGGACCGGTACCAAATGGCCCACGGACCGGTACCAGTCTGCGGCCGGGGATTGGGGACCACTGTCTTTTTATTTTCTTTTTCTTTTTTTTTTTTTCTGAAGTTGGAAACGGGGAGGCAGTCAGACAGACTCCAGCATGCACCCAACCAGAATCTACCTGGCATGCCCACCAGGGGTTGATGCTCCGCCCATCTGGGGCATTGCTCTGTTGCAACCAGTGCCATTCTAGCGCCTGAGGCAGAGGCCATAGAACCATCCTCAGCGCCCAAGCCAACTTTGCTCCAATGGATCCTTGGCTGCAGGAGGGGAAGAGAGAGACAGAGAGGAAGGAGAGGGGCAGGGGTGGAGAAGCAGATGGGTGCTTCTCCTGTGTGCTCTGGCAGGGAATCGAACCCAGGACAACTGCACGCCAGACTGACGCTCTACCACTGAGCCAACTGGCTAGGGCCAGGGACCACTGTCTTAAAGGAAACATTTAAATACCATCCCTCTTTCTCACATGGATCCTGAAAAAAGACAACAGAGGACTAAAACAGAAAAGTAGCAGAGTATCATCTTATAACCTCACAGAAGTGTGTTTGGAAAGTGTAGCCTTGTGTACAAACTCAAAAGTCCTGTTAATCAAACTTTGTGGAGTTAGGCAGACCTGCCCACTCAGGCCTGGGTAATCATGGCTAGAGGTGCTCCGCAAAAGAAGTAGCATAATAATTTACTTAGAAAAAGCCACGTTTCCTTTTTTTTCATTAAGTGAGAGGCAGGGAGATAGACAAACTCCCACATGTGCCCCAGCCAGGATCCACCCTGCAAGCCCCCTACCAGGCTATGCTCTGGCCATCTTGGGCCCCGGCTCAGTTGCTTACCAAGCAAGTTATTTTAGCACCTGAGAAGAGGCCAGGGAGCCATCCTCAGTGCCCAGGGCCAACCTGCTTGACCATTTGAGTCATGCTGCAGGAGGGGGAGAGAGAGAGAGAGAGAGAGAGAGAGAGAGAGAGAGAGAGAGAGAGAATGAGGGAGGAGGTGGGATGGAGAAGCAGATGGTCACTTCTTCTGTGTTCCCTGATTGGGAATCAAACCCAGGACTTCCACATGTTGGGGAAAAGGCCACATTTCTTCAAGTACAAAAACATTTAAAAGATTAAGATGGCTGTGTGAAATGCCTTGGGGAAAATGAAATGCTTCATTCTGAGCTATTGTAGATATTACTTTTTGGCTGGAAAAATACAGATGCCCAAAGCAGTCTGAACTGTGAGACCTCATGAGTTAAGCTTACATGAAATGAAGCTCTCCATCTGCCCTATGAAGGTAACCAAGACCATATTTCTCACTGAGCTACCTCAGAACCAAGTCTTTTGGCTGTGATACATGCTTACTCAAGTCCAACATGTATTACATATGTAATCTCTGTGAAAAGGAGATATGAAATATCCAAAAGCAAAAATCTCATCCAGAATGGAACATTTATTATAATAATATATGTAATGAATTAGGAAATTCTTAGAAGTAATGCAGAATATTATTATTAGTAATTTTTTATTTTATAAAGCTCCCCAAGAATGTGAAGTATTCTTAAAATATTCTAATGCTACAACTTAGCTCCTCTTTTATATATTTGATATCAAACCAAATGTATTGTTGCTTTCATTTATCATTTATACATCTACATTCCTCCCTCTTATTCTTCCTCCATCCACAATAATTATTATTGGTGATTTTACTATTTGTTTTCATTCACAAATTCTACTTTGCTTTTTGTCCACTGAGGCATAGTTTCATTAATTAGGACCATTTAAAGAATTCAGTTGTAAATTTTTACAGTAGAGAGTGAGGGTCCCTTTCAAGTATAAATGGAAAACTCCTGATTTATTTCAATATTATTTAGCAAAGTACTATATATACAGATTTTAAATATAATTTAGATTTTTTTCTATAGTGTTACTGACAAAATATTAATATTAATTGTATTTGACAATTTTTAGATGCCCCATAAGTAAACTTATGTAATAGGTTATTACTTTGAAATTTTTCATTATAATTAATGCAATATAAGGTTTATTTTTACTACTATTTAAATATGTTATACTTATTATTTAAGAAATACTTTCATTAACCTCAGTATGGTATCATTATAATATGGGTTACATTGCTCACATATAAATGTAATATCAGTATCTGAATTAATTTATAATTTTATATACTATATTTGAAGTGATTGTGTTCGTCAGTGTAAAATTATTTTTTTCTGTCTTCCTGGTTGTTTACTTCCCCAGTTGGTTCTGATAAGCAGTGATTAGGGAAATTTACATAAAAGACTTTCTCAAATAAACTATTTCTGGAGAATAGGAAGGCTTTTAGCAAAACGTTTGTTTCTTCTACATAACTTCATTGACAATGATCTACAATGTGGCACTCCCTTTAAAAGGCACAGATTAACTACAATGGTCATATATAACTAACACAAACCTGTGTATAAAATATGAACATATACACATTAATGAAAGCATTAAAGGGGTGAAATGGGAAGAATGAAACCAAATGGATAACCAAAAACATACTAGATAAAAGCAAGTGAGAAGAAAGTAGAAGTCATTTTATGGTATCAGGCAAAGTTGTTTGTAGAAGAAATTAAAGTGATATGAGGGTTGTGTAAGGTAATAAAGGGTTTAGTTTACTTCAAAATCTGGAATCAATATCTACATTCCAAATAACAAAGCATTAAATTTCATAGAACAAAAGTTACAGGAACTACAAAAATAAATAGAAACACATTAAAAATAGACTTTAATTAACCATTTTTAATTCATAATAGATCAAGAATTGAGACATACTGAACTTTATATCTAAAGCAAAGAATAAGCTTCTTTTCTGTGTTATAAGCAAATAATTTAAAAAACAAATTCAGCCTGACCTGTGGTGGCGCAGTGGATAAAGTGCCAACCTGGAAACGCTGAGGTTGCCGGTTCAAAACCCTGGGCTTGCCTGATCAAGGCACATATGGGAATTGATGCTTTCTGCTCCTCCCCCCTTCTCTCTCTCTCTCTCTCTCTCTCTCTCTCTCTCTCCCCCTCCCTCCCCTCTCTATAATTAATAAATAAAATCTTTAAAAAAATTCAATTAGTACAAAAGAAAATTATCAATAAATTCCAAGAAACAGAAATTATGTAAACTATATTTTTTAATTATAATGCAGTAGAATTGAATATAAGTAAACTAATTAGTGGGGGGAATTTATCATTTGAAAATAATAATTTATACATTTTCTATAATAAAGAAAAATTTGAATTTTAAGAATTTTTAAATCATTTTTGTTTGTTTAGTTTTCCATAGAAGTTTCAAATAAGTTTGTATAATTCTAAAATTTTCCTGTTATTTTGTGGGGGCTGCATCTAAATTAGTCATTAACTTAAGAAAATTTTATATCTTTATTATATTTCTATCTAAGAATAAGATATGTTTTTTCATCTATTTATATTTTTTCAGTTTATTAAAAACTTAAAAAACTCATATTTTACATATAAAAATTTCATTAGTTGTATTTCCCCTTTTAAATAGGCTTTTTGGGGTTCATAACAAAATCAAATAGAAATTATAGAGTTCATATATATGCCCAGTCTTCACAAAGCACAGTCCATTATCAGCAGAAGGGTAAACTTGTTATACTGATGAGCCTGCAATGACACATCATTATCACTCAAAGTCCATTATTTACATTAAGGTTCACTCTTGGTAATGAACATTCTATGGGTTTAGATAAATGTATAATAGCATGCATCCACCATTATAGTACCATTAAGAAAGCTTTCACTACCCTAAAAATCCTCTGTGCTTTACCTATTTATCTTTCCCTCCTCCCAACCCCCGGCAACCAGTGATCTTTTTATGGTCTCCATAGTTTTGCCTTTTTCAGAATGCCATATAGATGGAATCATACCGAATGTAACCTTTTCAGACTGATTGGCTTCTTCCACTCAGTTTGTTTCATAGCATACTAGCTTATTTCCTTTTAGTACTAAATAACATTCTATTGTCTGTATGTACTACAGTTTACTGATCCATTTATCTACTGGATGGCATCTCGGTTACTTCCAATTTTGGCAATTATGAATAAAACTACTATAAGCATCCATGTGCAGGTTTTTGTGTGGACATAGGTTTTAAATCATTTGGGCAAACACCAAGGAGGGAAGTTTCTGGATTGTATGAGAAGAGTAAGTTTTGCGATGTAAGAAATTATCAAACTTTTCCAAAGTGGCTGTACCATTCAGTGGCTGTATTGCATTCCCAAAAGCAATGAATGAGACTTCCTATTTAGCAACATCCTAGCCAGCACCTGGTATTATCAGTGTTCTGGATCTTTGCCATTCCATTAGGTGTGTGGTGGTATTTTATTGTTGTTTTAGTTTGCATTACCCTGACAACATGATGTAGAGCATCTTTTCATGGTACTTATTTATCACTTGTCTGTCTTCTTTGGTAAGATACCTCTCAAGGGTTTTGGACCACTTTTTAACTCAAGTTGCTTGCTATTTTTGAGTTTTGAGAGTTCTTTGCATATTTTGGCTGAGTCCTTTATCAACTTTGATTTTGCAAATATTTTCTATGGATTGTCTTTCTATTTACTTGGTATTGTCTTTCACAGAGAAGATGCTTTTAATTTTAATTAAGTCTATTACTTCTTTAATGGATTCCTTTAATGTCAGTATTCCTTTAATGGATTGTGCTTTCAGTGTTTATTTAAAAATTCATTGCCAAACCAAAGGTCATTTAAATTTTATTTTAATTTGCCTTCTAGGAGTTTGATAGTTTTACATTTTATATTGAGGTCTCTGATCAATTTTGAGTTAATTTTTGTGAAGGGAGTAGGGTCTGTATCCAGATTCTTTTTTTTTTTTTTTTTTTTTTGCATCTGGATATCCAGTTGGCCCAGCATTATTTTTGCTTTATTGTATAGCCTTTTTCCTTTTCTCAAAGATCAACTGACTATATTTATGTAGGTATTTCTGGTCTCTTTTTTCTGTTCTGTTGCTCTGTGTATTACTTTGTTAATGCCACACTGACTTGAATACTGTAGCTATATAGTATGTCTTGAAGTAGGACAGTGTCAGTCATCCAACTTTGTTCTTCTCCCTCAATATTGTATTGGCTTTTCTTGATGATTCTTCTCTCCACATGAACTTTAGAATCATTTTCTTGATTCTAAATAACTTGTGGGAATTTTGATTGATATTGCATTGATCAATACGTCAGTAGACCAATAGATACCAAGTTAGAAAGATCTCACATTTCAATAATATTGAGCAGGAAATATCTCTCCATTTATATAGATCTTTGATTTTTTAAATTAGTTTTATAGTTTTTCTTATACAGACCTTGCACATAATCTGTTAGATTTATATCCAAGTATTTTATTTTGTGGGATGTTAATATAAATAGTTTTATGTTTTTAATTTCAAATTTCATGTTCATTGTTGGTATATATGAAAGTGATTGACTTTTGTATATTAACATTGTATCCTGCAACCTTGCTATTATTGAGTATTAGCTCTAGGAACTTTTTGTTAATTCTTTTGGATTTTCCATATGAACAATTATGTCATCAACTACAAAAATACTTTTATTTTGTTTTTCTCAATATGTATACCTTTTCTTTCTTTTTCTTGTCCTATTATATTAGCTAAGACTTCCAGGATGATATTGAAAAGAGTGATGAGGTGAGACATCTTGCTTTCTTTCTAATCTTAGTAAGAAAGTCTCTGTGGTTTTCTCATTGTATGATATATTTCAACAAGTCTTGTTCCTATAAAAGAAGTCTATTGAATTTTTTATGTTACTTTTTAACTTAGACAACTTCATTGTCTTACTGCTTGTAGGATTTTTTCAATGGTGCTATTGAGGGGTTTTTTGGTCATATAATCCTATATATGTAAATAATTATAATTTTACTTCTTTTATCTTTATATTACAAGAATTAATCATTTTCCATATTTAATTGTGTTGGTTTATAACTCCAGAAAATTGTTAAATAATAGTGCTGATGTATATCTTTAATGAAAATATAACTAGGGTTATATTATAAAGTTTGTTGCCAACTTTAGAGCTCAGATAAATAAATATGTATTTATATTTTTAATATACTGTGAAAGTGGCATTATGTATTGGTGGAGAAAAGTTATTTATTCAGTAATTAATGTTGGAACAACTGGAAGAAATGTCTTTCTTCCTCATTTCATAGAGAACTCAAGGTCCAAAGAGGTTACAAATTTATATTTATAAAATAAAACCATAACAATGTTAAATGTTCAAGAAAACACAATATATGATATGTTCCTTCACATCTCCAGGAACATGGTGCTTTCCTAAGCATGATATAGAATCTAGAAACCAAGGAAGAATTAAAGTAAGATCATCATATAAACATTTTAAATTGTTTAATTAAAAATTTTAAATCTGTAACACAAAAAGATCATGAAGTCAGAAAATACGTACTTTTTATAAAGTCTCCACATCACAAAATTATATGGCTAATGCCATATCTATAAAGGTGCTATAGATTAAAAAGGAAAATAAAATGAAAACATGAGTTCTTTAGGTAGTCACTGAAAAAAATTGAAAGTAGCTCTTAAACATATGAAAAAAAGTTTAGCTTTTCTCATAGTAAAACAAATGCAAATTAACACTATAATATGACTTTATTTTTGCCCTAATCAGATTGAAAAATTTTAAAACCTCATAAAAATATTATGAGGTTTGGATGTAGAACACACACTGTGTTACATTCCTGTCAAGAGAATCAATCCATGCAAGTTTCATAGAGATTATTATGCCATTATACCATAACTAAAGATTTATTTTTGTACAAGCATGTTTACTTTTAAAAAGTAATACCATAAATAAATTCACATATATGTGAAAGTATATGTATAAAATACATTCATTGCAGATTATTTTCAATAGCCAAATATTATTAACAATTTGAATACTCATGACTGGGGAATTGATTCAATGGATTATGGTACTTTCAAACAATTGAAAATCATGTAACTGATAAAAAAGAATTGAATCTATAAAAACTGACAAAGAATAAACTTTAAAAATATATTTTTTAAATTAAAAAGGCAGGGTACAAAACTGTATACAGAAAAATACTGTGTATACGTCTTTTTCAACAGAATATGTGTATGTTTGCATATGCTTATGTGATTAGCGTATACCTATTGCATAACTACTATAGAAAAATAGAGACAAATAACAGTGGTTACTTCTGGGAACAGGCTTTGAGTGTTGGAGAACAAGGTGAAAGGAATAATTTACACGTATTTTTTGTTGAATGTTTTGAATTTATATCACTTAAACATATTTTTTATAAAAAAATGAAGTAGTCTTTGGCTGGGTAGCTTAGTTTGTTAGAGCATTGTTCTAATATGTCAAGGTTGTGGGTTCAGCTCTGGTCAGGGTACATACAAGAGCCAATCAATGAATGCATAAATAAGTGGAACACCAAATTGATGTCTCTCTCACTCTTTCTCACTCTCACTCTCTCACTCTTTCCTCATTCCCCTTTCTCTAAAAATCAATAAAAAAATAATTAAAAACAAACATCATATATAACATTTCTGTCATAGTACTTTCCTTGTGAGAAAATGCACCAATTTTTTTGTTCATTTTTTGTTTCATTTTAATTTTTTATTAATTTTAATTTATTGTGTTAATATGAATTCAAGTGTCCCACTCAATATAATTCCCTCACCCCCACCCCTGCATTGCCCGCCCCTCCCCCTTTCCCTTTGGGATTTGTTGTCCTATTATCTGTATCTCTGTGTTATGTATATATAATTTCACTAATCCCTTCACCTTCTCTGATCCCATCCCCTCATCCCCCTCCCTCTGACCACTGCCCCCTGGTCTCTGTGATCTCCCCTCTGCCTCTATTCCATTCCTCAGTTCACTTAGTTCATTAGATTCCACATAGAAGTGAGATCATATGATATTTGTCTTTCTCTTTCTGGCTTAATTTATTTAGAATAATAATCTCCAAGTCCATCCATGCCCTCTCAAAAGGTAAGATTTCCTTCTTTTTCACGGCCACATAGTATTCCATTGTGTGTATGTACCACAGCTTTTTAGTCCACTTGTCCACTGACAGACACTTGGGCTGTTTCCAGATCTTGGCTGTTGTAAACAATGCTTCAATGAACATGGGAATGTATATCTTCTTTTGAATCAGTGATTTGGTATTCTTAGGATATTTTCCTAAGCATGAGATAGCTGGGTCAAAGGCAGTTCCATTTTTAGTTTTTTGAGGAAACTTCATACTGTTTCCCACAGTGGCTGCACAAGTCTGCATTCCCACCAGCAGTGCAAAAGGGTTCCCTTTTCTCCACACCCTAGCCAGCACTTGCTGTGTGTTGATTTGTTAATGAGCGCCATTCTGACAGGTATGAGGTGGTATCACATTGTGGTTTTAATTTTCATTTCTCTGATGATTAATGGTGTTGAACATTTTTTCATATGTGCATTGGCCATCTGTATGTCCTCTTTGGAGAAGTGTCTATTCAGTTCTTCTGTCCATTTTTTAATTGGATTGTTTACCTTCCTGGTGTTGAGTTTTGGAAGTTCTTTATAAATTTTGGTTAACCTATACTTTCATTTCCAAATAAATAAATGCCATTATTTTCTTGATGCCTTAATGGAGAAGTAAAGTTTTCTTTGATGTAAATTTATTGATGTGCCCTCCTGGGCAAGTAGCTCAGTTTGTTAAAGCATCGCCCAATATACCAGGGTTGTGGGTTCGATCCCCTGTTTGGGCACATGGAGCAAACAACCAATGAATGCATAAATAAGTGGAAAAACAAAGCAATGTGTCTTTCTCTCCCCTTTCCTTCCTCTCTCACTAAAATCAATAATTTTTTATTTTACATTTGAGTTTCAAAATTATTGATGTAATTGTTTTACTTTTTCAGTGATTGCACGTGGATTGTAAGAACTTCTGAAAAGTTTGTTAGATAACTGACTAAACTGAGGGTACAAATTTTGACTTGAATCCCTCTTTCAGTCTAGTCACCCACTGAAAAATATGATCAAAACCTTACAGCAATGAAAACCTCTTTCAATGAAATTTGAGATCCCTATAGTATTCTTCACAGAATAATTATAGTTGCAATTTTATTAATGCAATTCATATAATATTATATTCAATACATATAATGAAAACCTGAAGCAAAACTCTCAATCCAGATAGCAGAGTCAAACCTGATCTAATGCCAGAGGCCAAATATACCTATAGTTAATAGTAATCTTACTTAAAAATTTTGTTAAAATATTACATCTAATGTTAAATGTTTTTACTGAGAATTTATATGTAGTAATTACATTTCAATTTAATTGGGAAAAATCAATCTTCTAGTATTTAATGCAAGAGTTTATAAATATTAAATCTTTTTGGTGCAATTCATATACACCAAAGATGCAATTAACTGTGTCATAGCTTGCTGACTTTAATGAGTTAATGTAGTGTCCAAAGAAAACCCGTGGCCAAGTAGTAGCTTAGGCTCTGGGAAGTTTTGGCTCAGTAATACCTGTGAAATTTGAGCTCATATTAAGTATGCCTGAAAACAATACATTTGGGATTTGGCCTCTGGCATTAGATCAGGTTTGACTCTGCTATCTGGATTGAGAGTTTTGCTTCAGGTTTTCATTATATGTTTAGGACTATAGTATCAGCAAGACTGTTATTATTGCTTTAGTGAAAGAAAACAAAACAACAACAACAAAACAGTGCAGTTCCTATTGAGCACATGGTATCCTGTCTTCTTTCTGGTCATTTTTTTCTAGACATAGGAGAACCTTGCTGTTTCCTGTATCTCTAGCTATCTCCTTCCACCACTACCCAATCTAGTAATTTCTTTTTAGTCTAATATTTCTCTTTACTTTAGTCCTATCAATGACATTTGTCCAGTCTTGACTTGTCTTTTTGTATGTGTACAGGTAAGCCAACCCCAGCATGGCAAATGACACAAGCAGCTCACAGTACTAGGTGTCTCAGTTTCATAATAGATGAAGGACAGCAATGACTATCCACCTAGTTGGTCATTAAGGCTGGTTGTAGCAAAACATTCTGACCATGTTGGCCTGGAGCCATTTGTCAGAACAAGAAGGTTGGGTTTTATATTCTCTTAGAGACAGCTCATCCTGTTGATGAGCTAACCATTGTCTCTATGGGGCTGCTTCCCCATCTGGATATCTTACAGAGTGAACAGCTCATTAAGGACATGTTGGTATTTAGCCTAATGTAATTTAAATAAGGCTAGACTTGAACCACTTTCTTAATGCCTGGCACAGATCCTGTACCTGCAATTTACAAGAATGAATAAACATCATTTGTACACTTAACAAAATCCTAATATAAACCATATCTGTTAAGCCAAACTCATAGAAGCAGAAAGTAGAATGAACAGTCGTTGCCAGGGCCTGAGTTAGGAAGAAATGGGGAGTTGCTATTCAAGTCTACATCTGTGCCAGTATTATATCAAGGACTTGTACATTTAGGGTTTGCTGAAGAGAAAGTTGTCACTTAAGACAAATTAGTGATTTTTTTCTCTACTCCCAAAGCAACTGGAGTAAGTGCTAAAGATATGTATAATTCTATACCTATAGTTAATAGTAATCTTACTTAAAAATTTTGTTAAAATGTTACATCTAATGTTAAACGTTTTTACTGAGAATTTATATGTAGTAATTACATTTCAATTTAATTGGGAAAAATTAATCTTCTAGTATTTAATGCAAGAGTTTATAAATATTAAATCTTTTAATCTTAAAATTTTAACATTCTTTTTTTAGGACTTTCATATGCAGAGTAAATGGTAATTAAAATGTGCAGGATGACAAGATGGAGCAAACAGTGCTTGTACCACCAGGACCTGACAGCTTCAACTTCTTCACCAGAGAATCTCTTGCGGCTATTGAAAGGCGCATTGCAGAAGAAAAGGCTAAGAATCCCAAACCAGACAAGAAAGATGATGATGAAAATGGCCCAAAGCCAAATAGTGACTTGGAAGCTGGAAAGAACCTTCCTTTTATTTATGGAGACATTCCTCCAGAGATGGTGTCAGAGCCGCTGGAGGACCTGGACCCGTACTATATCAATAAGAAAGTGAGTGTTTTTTATCAGGCATATTTTGCTGCTAATTGCCTATTGCATAACTTGGACATTTATAACATCAACACAGGCTAAATTAGTACAGACTTAAGTATCCTTCTGTTTAAGAAATAAAACATGTTTGCATGTGTTTTATGCACACACATGAGAAATTAATTGATCATATCATAATAGCTGGAGCTGTCCCAAATGCACCATGACAGATAGTTAATAACAAATATAAGTTATAGACAGCTAATTTATAAATTCTTCACAGAGATTGTATTTACTATAGAATTTTATGTGTTTTCTACAGTTGAAAATCTTGGAGCTATCACAATTATAAAGACATAAAAAATATTATTAATTTATTATGATACAAAATTTAATGCCACAATGTTTTTAATTTTTATTACATGTTATATAAATAAATCAGTTAATTTCTAAAACATTGCTATATAAACTCCAATTTTTAAAATTATTCAATTTTTTGCCTGACCAGGCAATAGCGCAGTGGATAGAACATCAGACTAGGATGCACCCAGTTTCAAAATCCCAAGGTCGCTGGCTTGAGCATCGGATCACCAGCTTGAGCGCGGGGACACTGGCTTGAGCATGGGGACACTGGCTTGAGCGTGGGATCATAAACATGACCCCATGGTTGCTGGCTTGAACCCAAAGGTTACTAGCTTAAAGCCCAAGGTCACTGGCTTGAGCCCAACGTTACTGGCTGTAGCCCCCCCAGTCACAGCACATACGAGAAAACAATCAGTGAATAACTAAGGTGCCACAGCGAAGAATTGATGCTTCTCATCTCTCTCCCTTTCTGTCTGTCTGTCCCTATCCGTCCCTCTCTCTGACTCTGCATCTGTCAAAAAAAATATTCAATTTTTGGTAAAAACACTTATATTGGTAAAAATGAACAAAAATATAGTATGCAGAAGAACATAAAAATATTTTTAATATCTGCATTTTCTTTATCATTACTTGAAATGAATACCTTGTATTAAGCACCCATCCTTTCATTATGACCAAGATTTCACCAAACCAAGAAAAAAAACCTGCAGAAAAAGTCAAAGAAGATTATTTTATTGATTTTAGATTGAATTTATGATTAGTTAATTTGAAGCATTTTATTATATTTTTCATCTGACAAAATACATTTTAGAACTTTTGGTGTAAGTGTAGAGCACAAAGATTATAAGTAAGCAAATTAAATAGTTTAGTTGAACACGGGCCCTAAATATCCGAGATATATATCTTTTGCTGGCATAGCTCTTGATAACATGCAGTTAGTCCTTATCAAATGCCTGTTGGCAATTTTAATATGTGGATTTGAGACAGTTTTGTAAATCACTTTCTCATTGCTATAGTTTCAAGATAAAAACTACCCAAAGAGATGACTGACACTATGTTAGTTTACTTTTTCTTCCAACTTTTAGGATATCATTAGTTTAAATGTAACACAGTACCTATTTTAAATAATTGTTGTTGCCAATTTTACAGCAAAGGAAAAGATAATAATTTTCCAAAGATTTAATTTTTTTTATTTATCACTTATTATAACATAAAATTGCCAAATCTTAACAGGTAGTAGATTATTCTTTTCATAACTGCACTTTATAATTAAATCAGTCATTTGGAATATAATTTTATATGCAACCTGAAAAGCTAAAGCCCAAATTAAACAAACTATGAGGGGTTTATTTGTATAAGGAAAGTAAAAATGCAGATCATTCAATTATTTAAACATCTTGACTTGTTAAAAATCACTTTATTGTTGAAGTAATGACTGCTGTGTTCTAGACAGAAATTCATTTACCCCATAAAGTATATTAGTTTATTAGTAGACTTTGGACATACTCATTATACTTAAAGACTGCTGTTATTATGGGTTAGAGCAGTGGTCCCCAACCTTTTTTGGGCCACTGACCAGTTTAATGTCAGAAAATATTTCCACGGACCGGCCTTTAGGGTAAGACGGATAAAGGTATCACGTGACCGAGACAAGCATCAAGAGTGAGTCTTAGCCTGACCTGTGGTGGCGCAGTGGATAAAGCGTCGACCTGGAAATGCTGAGGTCGCCAGTTCGAGGCCCTGGGCTTGCCCGGTCAAGGCATATATGGGAGTTGATGCATCCAACTCCTCCCCTCTTCTCTCTCTCTGTCTCTCTCTCCTTCTCTCTCTCCTCTCTAAAAATGAATAAATAAATAAAAATTAAAAAAAAAAAAGAGTGAGTCTTAGACTGATGTAACAGAGGGAATCTGGTCATTTTTTAAAAATAAAACATTGTTAAGACTTAAATATAAATAAAACGGAAATAATGTAAGTTATTTATTCTTTCTCTGCGGACCAGTACCGAATGGCCCACAGACCAGTACCAGTCCGCGGCCCGGGGGTTGGGGACCACTGGGTTAGAGGGCTTGACCCCCAGAAGGCCTGTTGCTACTCCCAGACGCCCAGCCCTCATCTTTTCTGTACTAATCACCCTCTAAAAATTGTTAAAACCACTGAGTGTCTTCAAACAGGACTGGAATCTAGCATCCCAGCTCATATGCTGCGTTATTTGTGAACAATAAATGAATGCTTTGAGGAAGACCAAATGCATGCTGACAAAAGCACCGATTCTTTATCATGTAAAAACCAGATCATCTAATCAAACTTTTCCTTTAAATTAAAGAGTTTTCAGACTGATAAAAGTTGTTATCTTGAGAAGACGTCCCAAAACAAAATGATTGGTTTGTAATGAGTGATATATAATAAAGGATATAAAGGCAGATGGGAACAAACCCTTTTAAAAACTTAAAAGAAAGGTCTTAAAACAGTGTGAAAGGCCAACTCTGATGAAATAATCAATCAGCCAGATTCTTGTGCTAACCCTTATAAACTTTGTTAAATTCACATTCAAACTCATCATTAACATCTTCTATCTTTATCTTCAAATGCACATTGTTAGAGAAAGGAAAAACATTTTGGAACAAATCAGTGTGTAAGTAGAATAACTTGATAAGAAAAATATTGTTATCAGGAAAGCATTTTCCCCAAGGTAAGGCACAAGCATTGCTTTCACATTGAGCTGACATCAAATGAGTCTTCAAATGTAAATCATTCAACAGCAATGCAAATGAAAACTTTTGCAGGACTGAAGTCCTTCAAAACTAATATGGCATGCTTAGGACACCTGATTGAGCTATGTGTTTGAGATTTGATTATTTGCATTTGCATTTTTTTTTGTATTTTCTATTTTTCTGAAGTGAGAAGGGTGGAGGCAGACAGACAGACTCCTGCATGCACCAAACCAGGATCCATCCAGCATTCCCACCAAGGGGTGATGCTTGGCCCATCTGGGCTGATGCTTTGCTGCAACCAGAGCCATTCTATCACCTGAGGTGAAGGCCATGGAGCCATCCTCAGCACCCGGCCAACTTTGCTCCAATGGAGCCTTGGCTGCGGGAAAAGAAGAGAGAGATAGAGAGAAAGGAGAGGGGGAAGGGTGGCGAAGCAGACAGGCACTTCTGCCGTGTGCCCTGGCAGGGGAATCAAACCCAGGACTTCCACACACTGGGCCAATGCTCGACTGTTGAGCCAACATGTTTTAAAATTTTCTCTGGTTGCCTGTGCACAGTTTTCTAGTCTTAAATTTTCTTTCATAATGTGTTATTTTGTATGAAGGAATAGTCTTAAATTCTTAATTAGTTTGCTCTGATTAGAGTTGAAATGCTTTAGCAATATAATAACCTTTTTAAATTAATACATTTTTCTTTTCACTTTTGATGACTAATTTTATTATAGTGACTTAAGTATCTGACATTGGCATGGTGACTTTATTAAAACAATACAGTATACATACACAGTACTTTGGCATAGCTATAGGGTATAATAGTGGAGATGTCACTAGGGTAAATGCTATTTAGAGTGAGATTTTCCACTATTACTATATTGGGAATGTGGATTTTATTACCTGAGTGATTTAGAATATGCAAACATTAGTTAGGCCAGTGACTTCTTAAGGTTTTACTGAGATATAATAAATAATGTGTCATTCATATCTATATACAAAGTCTCTAGTTTCTTTCTTAATATATAGAAAAAAAACAAAGCAAAGCTACTATAAAGATGGTTGCAGAATCTATTCTTTTTGTTATTCTTTAGATTAAAGTACATATACAGTGGTACATTGAGATATGAACAGACCAACATATGAATATTTTTAAGATATGAGTTGTGACTCGGTCTGTATTTTTGTTCAAGATCCGAGTGAAATTCCGAGATACGAGTCGTGATTCGGGAAGCTGCCACTAGTTGGCGCACGGGTCCAGTATTGGCAGTTTGATATACGAGTTGACTGACTTACGAGCTCGGTTACAGAATGAATTAAATTTATATCTCAAGGTACCACTGTATAAGAAATATACTTTATATAAATATATATATCACATATATGCAATATAGGGAAACATACATATAGAATATGTGTGTGAGTAATAGAAATGACACTAAGCTTTCTGTGATCTTCCACAAAGACAATGTCAGTGAGTTTAAGGAAATGTCACTGCCAATGGTATATGTCCAGATGGCATATCCCCACGTATTTTTATCTTCTTTGGCCCAGTTTAAAATGTGCAAATTACATAATGTTAAAAAATTCCACTCAAATTGTTAAAGTAACATAATCTGTGATCAGCAACACTGTAGTAATAACTGAAGAAACAGTAGCACCCATTTCAAGAGCATTCCTGGTGCATGGAAGCATTAGCTTTCTAGACCTTTGAGAGCTTTAAGCCTGCAGAAGTCCAAGGCAAGAACTAAAAAATAAAGTAGTGCTATCAGAATACTGTCATAGAATTTTCCACCCCTTGTGAGCTCTGGTCCAGTGGTCTTTGGAATGTCATTCAAGGTTGGGTTCCTTTTGTTTGTTTATTTACTTTAGGATTGTGACAAGGCACATTTTAGCTGTGAATGCACCTTTTTATTTATTTTTTTTACCTTATATGATTTTTTTTCATAGTTATCTTTCATAACTTGAGTTAATTTTGTACCATTTGGCTATGCATTCAAATTCTTCACCCACTCTTTATTACAGAAAGCTTCTTCCATCTCATGTTCTTCTTAAAATTACAGATGACTCACTAGTACCATGGAAGGACATAGCCCTTTGACAGTAGGATAGTGTACTGGAAATAGAATGAGGTATTTTAAATCTGTAGTGAGACCGGATAAGTTTGTTAATTATGGAATGCAGAAATGATCCTTTAAAAATGTACTTTTACCTTGATTGTCTGGTCTGTCACTGCCACATGAATTTTTTAGTTGTTATATTGGCTAAAGAGAGTTATTTGCTTTGTTTTTAACTGGGTTTAGGGAGTTTTTCTTGGAAGGGTAATTTAATAAAAATTAGAAAAGTGGATGGTAATCAAAAACTTATGGTCCCTGCCCTGGCGGGTTGGCTCAGTGGTAGAGCATTGGCCTGGTGTGCAGGAGTCCCGGGTTTGATTCCCAGCCAGGGCACACAGGAGAAGTGCCCATCTGCTTCTCCACCCCTCCCCCTCTCCTTCCTCTCTGTCTCTCTCTTACCCTCCCACAGCCAAGGCTCCATTGGAGCAAAGTTGGCCCGGGTGCTGAGGATGGCTCCATGGCCTCTGCCTCAGGCACTAGAATGGCTCTGGTTGCAACAGAGCGACGCCACAGATGGGCAGAGCATCGCCCTCTGGTGGGCATGCCAGGTGGATCCTGGTCGGGCACATGCGGGAGTCTGTCTGACTGCCTCCCCGTTTCCAACTTCAGAAAAAAACAAAAAACAAACAAACAAACAAAACTTATGGCCCCATGAATTATCATATGGACATTCCCCAGTTTACAACTTTTCTTTGTGTGTCATTAGCTCCTCTAGAAGTACGTCACCCAGTTTCTCCCTCACATCCAAGACAGTATAGTTGACTTACAATGTTTTCCCTTCCCCACGCATTAGTTTTTCCTTAAGCCCCTTTTATTGGGTCATCTCCAAATATGTCTCAGGAACAATCCCAAAATGATATTGGTGAGAAAATAATGGTTAGCATTTTTTGAGTACCTGCTGTATTTGTAAAAGTCTCTTCAAAGTAACCTGAATGCAACAGAAACTAGTTTAAAAACAAAACAAGGGAAGACATGTAAGGTGAATCTGGTTTTAACATCTAAGGATCCTAAAACATCATCAGGACACAGTCTTTGTCCATTTTTGGTTCCACTTTTACCTATCCTAGCTACATTGTAGCTCGCCCTTCCCACAAGATGGCAAAGATAGCCACCAGTAGCACCAAACTAGCCTCCTACAGTCCAGCAATTCCAAGAAAAAGAGCTCATTTTCTCTTCAGAAGCTCTAACCTGGGCCCTGGAATTGGTTTTAGTTAGGTCACATGGCCTCTTCTGAACCAATCCGTGAGCAAAAATTTGTGATGATCTCATTGGCCAGAGCAGTGTCACATGTGAATCTGTGTTGCCAAGAGGTGGGTCAGCTTCCCAGAAGCCACAAGGGCAGACAATGGCACAGTGGTTTTCCTGAAAGGAAAAGATGGGGACTATTAAAGAAAGTACTTCTGAATTCTATACGCTGTATAGTTCTTATTTAATCCACACATTCTTCCAAGAGAGTTTTGTCTATTTAAAAATAATGAAACTGAGCCTGGCCTCTAGTGGCACAATGGATAAAGCATTGACCTAGAATGCTGAGGTCACCAGTTACAATCCCTGGGCCTGCCTGGTCAAGGCATATATGGGATTTGATGTTTTCTGC
Organism: Saccopteryx bilineata; assembly: GCF_036850765.1. Lineage (NCBI taxonomy): Eukaryota > Metazoa > Chordata > Mammalia > Chiroptera > Emballonuridae > Saccopteryx > Saccopteryx bilineata. The sequence goes on from NC_089494.1 coordinate 70,623,616, forward strand.
TCATCCCACCTTTTCTTTCTTTCTCTCCTATCTAAAATAAATAAATAAAATCTTTAAAAAAATTTTTAAACAATAACGAAGTAAAATAATTTGCTTAAGAACATAAAGGTATTAAGTAACAAACTAGATTTTAACCTGATCTTTTAGCTTCCATGGCCCATGGTCCTGCTACTTTGGGTCTGCAGTGGTACTAATGACAGCAGGGGGAAAGACAAGTCAGTGAAATAAGCTAAGTAAGCTCCTTGCTGCTTTTCCTCTATTCGTGCCACTTCTCCAGCTGCACACCTTTTCTCCCAGCGTGGCGGTGTTTCCACAGCTGACGGGCCTCAGTATTTCTGCTCACTTCGCAGCATCCTCTGTCTTTGTAAAAAATAAAATCTTAGAGATTCAGTGGGTCTGGATCAGCTTCTAAAATAATTACAAAATTACATTTCCCACTAGATTCTAGTTGAATTATAAACACTTTTCTTTTCTTTTTCCAAAAAGGACAGATTCAGGAAAGTTCAATTGTGTGCCTCTATAAAGAAATGGGAGAAGTGTCATTCAAATTGGGATCTGAAGGACAGAGGGAGAAGAGAAAACAGACTTCCAGGGAATGGGCACAGACTATCAGATGATTTTTACTGCAGCTGGACTGTACTAAGTAAAAAGAGAATAGGATGAGATTGGAAGGTGGGCCTGAGACAAGGAAAAACACACCTTTTAGTAGGCTTAAAAAGTTTGAAGTTTAAGGTCCAAACGAATTATTAGGAGGTTTTGGGTCGGGGAGTGACATGTTGCACTTCACATTTTAAAAGATCAGGTTAGGAATCTTTCTGGGCACTCGTTCTAGATTTTTGACAATGAAGAGGGAGACTAATGAATGGGATTGGAATTATTTTGGAGGTGTACCATTTAAATATCAGAGGGAATAAACTAATGGCATTATTTTCTAAATAATGGAGTTTGGGAGGGAAGTTACTGAACAGAAAGAAAAGTTCAGCTGTGAAAACTGGCACTGCTTTCAGATACATAAGTGTTCATATGTGTATATATATATATATATATATATATATATATATATATATTTAAAAACCAGAAAGACTCACATTTTAATCATTTAATCCTTGTATTGATATGGCACTTTAGACTTTATTACAGGCATTCACATGTTGTATTTTGTTTCATCCTCAAGATAGTACTATAATAATCTTCTCTTTTCTGATGTAACAATCAACATGAAAGAATTTCCTCAAAGTTCTCACATAAGTCTGCACCAAAACTGATTCTTAAATTAGTTTTTTCCAGTCAATGAAAAGTTAACTAAGCAAGTAGTACTGTACGACACCCACGGTGCAGGATAAGATAGAGAGAGAGAAATATTTGCACACCAGAGCTTAGCCTTTCACCTGTGCTTATAGTGGTTTCGCTCTGTCTGGGGTAGAGGCACAGGCCTCCGCAGCCTTGGCCAATGAGAGCTCAGCTGGTACCTCCTATAGGTCTGCACTGGCCCCTCCCCCACTGGCTCACCTGTTACAGCCCGAGGACAGCAATTACACAGACTCCTCTCTAGGTACAAATTCTTCCTCTTTGCAGGTACTTAAAGGAAAGAAAGAAAAAATGACTGTGAGGCATTGAGCCCACAGACATGTTTTGTTGGTTGATTCGAGCAATATTGTTTAAAATTTTGAATTTGTTTCTGAGATTTATAAACCTGGAGATTATATACACACACTCATTCATACATGTGCACACACACATATAATCTTGCATATTTAAGATCTCTGATTTGCATACCAAAAATCAGCAGTTCCCTCTTGCCACCTAACTTCTGTGAACATTTAATTTGACTGCTGGCTTAAAGAGCACCTGTGTAATTAGGAGAAGGCTGTATGTGAAAGCTTGGTGGGCCCCAGGCAGGTAAGTGCCATGGGTTGTTCTTTAGGTTCATTATCCCTAGTCTGAAGGGAAAAGCGGAATGCAACTAGGAGAGAAAAAAAGCCTTTTTAATGTTGCATGCTCACTTCGGCCAGGTAGAGAACCTGTGAGAAAGCTTACCATCCCTCAGTGAGCCTGAAACGGAGGGCAGCCTTGGCCTGACTCTGCAGGTTACAGCAAATAGGCAGGGAAGTAGGTGAGACTGTTGAGAAAAACCACAGGAACAAAATAGAACTAGATGTCAGGGAATTTCCCCAGTCTGAAAAATGTCCCCAGAGATATGTAAGAATAGGAATCTCTTGATTTCCTGTGCCATTCTTTACACCCAAACCTCCGAAGCGTCTCTACTTCTGCCACACGACACTTTTCTACCCCTCCCTTCTGGAACCTCTTCTCAGCGAGCAGCCTGGAACTGAAAAGCATTTGAATTCACTTCTGGAAGAAGAGAGAACCAGGGACTTCTCCTAGTCCCAGTGCCAGGGCAACACCAAGGAAAGAGAGGTGTGCCCTGCCCTGCAGCCCAGCATAGTACTCTGATGTGGGAAAATATGTCTCAAGTTCTAAATAGTTGACTCCCAAATTTGCTTTTGGAACCCAGTATATGTGCAAGTTGAAAATTGCTTGTTTTAAACTGTGAAGATTAGGCATAGATTTGGTAACCAGGCATAAGTTTAATAACCAATAGTGTATTCTTCAGTTTTCTATTGTTCATGATTGTTTCTAACCTTTTTCTGTTACTTATAGCTTTTGCCATTAATCCAAGTGTACAACATGGTCATTGATAATTTGGGCAAAAAATTACTAGTTAACCAAAACAGATTCACAACCCTGCTATTGCAGAACCAAATTGTTCTCTATGTCTATGGGTTTTAAATAAATATTTATATATTTTTTGCTTAATCTCTTCACCTTTTTATTTTTAAAAACATGGATATTAGAATATTTAAAATTATATATGTGGTTCATATTTTTAGTTCACATAATGTTTATATTGGACAGCTCTGTTCTAGTTACACCTAAACCTTCACTTATCCTTCTAGATTTTCTTCTATTAGAAGAGAGAGTTGAACATTCACTAGTTTATAAGCTTCTTGGGGTAATGACTTACGTATCTTTGTTTCTCTTATAAATTGTAGCACAGGGCTTTGCAAATATTGTGCTAAACAAAACATATCTTTGGCCCTGGCTGGTAGGCACAGTAGTAGAGCATCAGCCCAGCAGGTGGATGTCCCAGGTTTGATTCCTGATCAGGACACACAGATGTGATCATCTGCTTCTCCAACCTCCCTTCTCTTTCTCCCTTTCTTTCTCTCTCTCTCCCTCCCACAGCCAAGGCTCAATTGGCTTGAGTGCATTGGCCCTGGACACTGAGAATGGCTCTTTGGAGCCTTCATCTCAGGTGCTAAAATAGGTTGGTTACAAGCATGGCCCAAGATGGGCATAGCATTGACCACAGACGAGGGTTGCCGGATGAATCCTGGTCAGGGCGCATGCAGGAGTCTTTCTCTCTATCTTCCCTCCTCTCCATTAGAAAAGAAGGAAAAAAAATACTTTTTATGGAAATCAATTAAATTAAAATTTAGACCTAGAAACTAGTTACATTCTACTTTCCAGGTATCTGCTTATCATACAGGGACTCAATAAATGTTGCTTGAGTTTGGTAACTATCTATAAAGAAATAAGTGACAAATCTGATGAAAATCTAACATAGAAAGAGTTGTATCCTAGACCTGAAGATGGCAGCAGAATAAGCAGATGCACAGACTCCCAGCTCACACCACCAAACTGTATTACAAATTAATTTAGTAACAATCAGTGTGAAAAACCAACTCTGGACTACAAGACAAGCTCTCAAAAACCAAGGAGCAAAGAAGAAGCCACACTGAGCCTGGTAGGGAGCACGGAGGAGAGGTGACTCTCCTCTGCTTACAGGAACAAAGGAGGGTAGTGAGGCTGAGAGCCCAGAAGGGCACTCATTCCAAGGAAAAGAATAGTAAATATCACTCACAGACACTTGCCTGGAGACCTGGGAACAAGGAGTGTTGAAAGGGCTGGCTTATCTTCCAAAAGGAAAGGGGGGAGAAAGAGACAGATGGTGACTGGCAGAGGAATGCATGGGAGGACTTGAGAAGCTGACTCATCCAGTGCTGGAGGTGGCCATAGCTGGGGGAGGGGTTGATCCTTCCACATAACACAAGACTAAAGTACTTCTGGATCATACATCTCCAGCATCTCCAGACATCTCTCCAGCTCCAATCAGTGCAACAAGACACAGCTGAAAACAAGAAGTGGGGAGGAGGGGCAGTAACTCAGGTCTCCATGGAGATCTGAGATACACCTCCCCCTACAGAAGCTGAGAAAGCACCCCGCCCCCAGAGAAAGTAACTGGAAGATAAGGCATTCAGAGTTTCAGGTTACACCCACCCCATTCCTGGATACAGTTTCAAATAAGCCTCCTGCTGAGATCAGTAAACAAGACTACAAGTGAGAAGAAAACAAACAAATCAAGACTTCAAAGAAGCCCAAATCTGAAAGTGGATTACAAATAACAGCTGATGCCAACTAAAGAAGACCTAGAAATAACACAACTGAAAATTGGAAGCAGACAACACCAAACCTAGACTCAACCAGCCCTACAAACAACACACCCAAACACAGAGACATAATGAGAAGACAGAGAAGTGCCATCCAAATGAAACCACAAGAGAAATCTCCAGAAAAGGAACTGAGTGATATGGAAATAACCAAACTGCCAGATGCAGAGTTTAGAATAATGATTGCTAGGATGCTTAGGGATCTTAGAACAACAATGCATAGTCATTACGAACACCTAAATAAAGAGATAGCAAGTATAAAAAAGGACATTGAAATATTAAAAAGGAATCAGTCGGAGGTGATAAATACAATATCAGAAATGAAGACCACAATGGAAGGAATTAAAAGCAGTATGGGCCCTGGCCAGTTGGCTCAGTGGTAGAACATCGGCCTGGCATGTGGGGGACCCGGGTTCAATTCCCAGCCAGGGCACATAGGAGAAGTGCCCATTTGCTTCTCCACCCCCACCCCCTCCTTCCTCTCTGTCTCTCTTTCCCTCCTGCAGCCAAGGCTCCATTGGAGCAAAGATGGCCCGGGCACTGAGGATGGCTCCTTGGCCTCTGCCCCAGGCGCTAGAGTGGCTCTGGTCACGGCAGAGCAACACCCCAGAGGGGCAGAGCATCGCACCCTGGTGGGCAGAGCGTCGCCCCTGGTGGGCATGCCGGGTGGATCCCGGCCGGGCGCATGCGGGAGTCTGTCTGACTGTCTCTCCCCATTTCCAGCTTCAGAAAAATACAAAAAAAAAAAAAAAAAAGCAGTATGGATGAAACAGGATAGATCAGTGAGTTGGAGGACAAGATGAACAAAGGCATAAAAGCCAAACAGAGAAAAGAAAAAAGACTCAAAAAGTCTGAAGAAATTCTGAGAGAGCTCTGTGACATGAAGAGAATCAACATCCATATCATAGGGATTCTGGAAGAAGAATAGAAAGAACAAAGGATAGAGACTTTAACCAATCAAATCATAGCTGAAAACTTCTCTAAATTGATGCAAGGAAGAGTCTAAGAAGTTCAAGAAGCACAGAGAAATCCAAAGAGACCTACACCAAGACACATGATAATTAAAATACCAAAGCTAAGCGTTAAAGAGAAAATATTAAAAGCTGCTAGAGAAAAGAAGGCTATCACCTACAAAGGAGCCCCCATAAGGATGACATTTGACTTCTCAACAGAAATACTTGAGGCCAGAAGGGAATGGCAAGGAATATTCAAAGTAATGCAGAACAAGAACCTACAACCAAGACTACTTTATCCAGCAGGGTTATCCTTTAAAATTGAAGGAGAAATAAAAAGGTTCCCAGACAAAAAGAAAACTCAAGAAATTCATTACAATTAAACCAATGCTGCAGAAATGTTAAGGGGCCTCTTGTAAACAGATCAAAGTGGAAAAAGAATATACCAAAGAGGAATACAGCTTTAAAGAATAAAATGGCAATAAACAACTACATATCAATAACTATAAATGTAAATGGATTAAATGATCCAATCAAAAGACATAGGGTAGCTGCTTGGATAAGAAAACAGGACCCATACATATGCTGTCTACAAGAGACACACCTTAAAACAAAAGATGCACATAGACTGAAGGTAAAAGTTTGGAAAAAAATATTTCATGCAAATAGAAATGAAAAAAGAGCTGGAGTAGCAATACTTATATCAGGAAAAATGGACTTTAAAACAAAGACTAGGTGACGTCAGAGAACTGGCACCATGAGGAGTGCAACTGACTAATCTCCCCAAAATTTTAACAAGTTCATCAAAGAGAGACAGAAAAATCTATCTTTGGAGCATATGTATTTTCCACACACTGCAGGCAAAGGTAGGATCGAGCAAAAAATTGACTAAATATATAATAAACCCTGAAGGAAATAAGTTGGACAAAGAAACGCTCTGCCTTCCTCACTGACCTGAGCAAAGGATGCTTTCACTTGGAACTGAGAGTCGGGGGGGGGGCTAAGGTTGTGGAGGAGGCTAGGCTGTGGCACAGACATTTGTTCAAGCTGAGGAAAGAGTGTGCCTGTGCTGAATCAGCCCATGCGAGCAACCGCCTGCATGCTGCGAGCAACTCAGCCACCTGCACACGTGCTCCACGAGCAACTGCCCGTGCCACAAACAGCAGCTGCCAGTGGTGCGCAGGGAATGCGCCAAAGCGAACATCCCTACACCCAAGCTTCTCTAGGCGGGCGGGGTGCCTCACCCAGCCATTCAAGCTAACAATCAAGTGTTGGGGGAGGGGTGCACAGGCAGCTTGCAGTCCTTTCTGGAGCACATCAGGGGATCCAATCACTGAAATTAGCTTAACCCACAGTCTGCTCACCTCCCAACTCACCTACGCGGCTCTAATTGACAAGATCTCTCTCAGTTCAGTGATCCAAGACAAGAGGTGTGATATTTTTTAGTGCCTCTTGCTAAAGGGGTGGGGGCAACTTCTGATAGGCAGAGCTTTCATACTCAGGGATATACATTAAAAAGAGGGACTTGGCAGATGTTAAGACCTCCTGTACAGCAGGCAGTGACTAGTGCATCTTCTTCCAAGCCAAAACAGGCTACAAAGTGTGGGAAGCCTGGGGAGAGTGGTCCCACAGAGTGCTAGGCATGCTGAACAGGCCTGGAGGCTCATAGAAAGTCACCTAGAGAGCAATTGGCTCCTAGCCCCACCTGATTACACTGGCAACTCTGACTGCCAGAGCCTTACCAGAGCCCTGCATTGAGTGGGGATAGAGTGGGGATTTGCCAGCTCTTTGAGCCTCTTACTCCCCAGGCAGAGGCAGCAGCAGCCTCATAGCTGGATCATCAGGCTGCTAATTCAGGAAGGAAAGACTAGGAGGCTCCGGGAAAATGGACTCTCTCATTGTTGGAGCCTGCAAATTCTAACAAGCCTTGACTACCAACGAGACTGAAGTCAAATATATGACATTGCCATAGAGGCTCTTCAACTGCAAATTCCTAGCTAAGCATGCCACAAGGGCAGAGCCTGGGGTACAAAGTCACCAACCAGGATGAGGGAGAAGAAAGAAAAAGGAAGAAGTTAAACTCTCAAAATCAAGAAAAATCCACAGACTTTATGACTTGTTTCACTATTTTTTTGTTTCTTTCATCTTCTTGCCTTTATTATTATTATTACTATTTCCTCCAACTTGGTCCTTTTATTCTCTGCCCATCTTATTCTTTCCTTTCCTTGAACTACACTACCCATAAGTGTTACATTTTATTTCTTTTGTTTTTCCTTCCTCTCCATGAGGGTTACACTCCAAAGCCCTTAACTCTCTCTCTCTCTCTCTCTTTTTGTTTTATTCTTTTTTCTTCTTTTCCTTTTCCCCTTTTTCTTATTTCTCCCTTTCTATTAGTTTCTTCTTTTCTCCTTTTACTTTTCCTCTCATTCAATCCTCAATCACAAACAAATTATTTAATTTGGGACTCAAGGGGTTTTTTTTGTGGCATTTTAGGTGCTTTTTACTTCACTTTTTAACTCATTAGCATTTCTCCCAAACCAGGATCTCCATTCTATGTAGTCTTTGCTCCACTTAATATGATAGTTTTTTTTTCTTCCTTTTTCCTGTTTCCCTCTTATCCCTCTCATTATATCTCTTAGTTGACCATCACTTACAAGCAAATCATTTTATACCTGACCCAAATTTTTTCCTTTTTTACATTTTATGGGTCCCTACTTTCTTTTTTGCCCCTTGAACATTTCCCCCCAACTCAGACCCTCCATTATAGGCAGGTTTTGTTCCATTTTGCATAATATAATTCACAGTTCATCATGATATTCTCCTAAGGAGGAGGGAAGAGGAGGGTAAGAGAGGAAAGAAAAGGGGAGGGGATAATAAATTATTATTGGGTTTTTTTCAATTTTTTTCCATTTTTTTACTTTTTATTCCTTATTAACTCTCATTAGTGCTATCAACAAGACCACCCTCAGATGCCATTTAAAAAAAAAGGAAATCAAATATCATGGATACAAAAGATAGAGAAGTAACACAGATAGATGTGGAAAAATCTATGGAGAAAAAATTTAATATATTGGAAACCTTGGAGCTAAATGACAGAGAATTTAAAATAGAAATCCTAAAAATACTCAGAGATATACAAAAAAACACAAAAAGGCAATTTAGGGAGCTTAGAAAACAACTCAACAAACACAAAGAATATATTACCAAGGAAATTGAAACTATAAAAACAAATCAAACAGAAATGAAAAACTCAATTCATAAACTGAAAAATGAGGTAACAAGGTTAGCTAGTAGAACAGGCCAGATAGAAGGTAGGATTAGTGACATAGAAGACAAGCAACTTGAGGCACAACAGAGAGAAGAAGAGACAGACTCAAAAATTTTAAAAAATGAGAAAGCCCTACAGGAATTGTCTGACTCCATCAAAAAGAATAACATAAGAGTAATAGGTATATCAGAGGGAGAAGAGAGAGAAAATGGAATGGAGAACATATTCAAACAAATAATAGATGAGAACTTCCCAAGCCTGTAGAAAGAACTAAAGCCTCAAATTCAAGAAGCAAACAGAACACTGAGTTTTCTTAACCACAACAAACCTACTCCAAGGCACATCATAATGAAAATGGCACAAACCAATGACAAAGAAAAAATTCTCAAGGCAGCCAAGGAAAAGAAGAATACAACATATAAAGGAAGGCCCATTAGACTATCATCAGATTTCTCAACAGAAACTCTACAAGCTAGAAGAGAGTGGACCCCAATATTTAAAGCCCTGAACGAGAGGAACTTTCAGCCAAGAATACTATACCCATCAAAGCTATCCTTCAAGTACGAAGGAGAAATAAAAACATTCACAAATACAGAAAAGATAAGGGAATTTATCATCAGAAAACCCCCACTCCAGGAAATACTAAAGGGGATTTTCCAACCAGATTCAAAGAAAAAAACAAAACAAACCACAAGTAAAAGCCCCACCAAGAAAACAATAAAACCAAATTTATACTGTGACAACAAAAGCAAAAGAAAGGGGGAGGAGACGAAGATTAACAGTAGCAAAGGACAATGAAATGCAGAAACACTAATAAGATAGGGTATGACAATGAATATGGTAGGTACCCTTTTTATTACTTAATGGTAACCACACTTGAAAAAAACCATGACAGAAGCACATGACTTAAAAAAGGTAGCAACAGAGGAAAGAAGTATGGAATACAAACAAAAACAAATGATAAAAAAACAAAAGAGAAGAATCAAACAAGATACAAAACTAACAGAAAGCAATTTATAAAATGGCAGTAGGGAACCCACAAGTGTCAATAATTACACAAAATGTAAATGGATTAAACTCACCAATAAAAAAGCACAGAGTAGCAGAATGGATTAAAAAAGAAAATTCAACTGTATGCTGCCTACAAGAAACACATCTAAGCAACAAGGATAAAAACAAATTCAAAGTGGAAGGCTGGAAAACAATACTCCAAGCAAATAAGATCCAAAAAAAAAAGCAGGTGTAGTAATACTCATATCTAATAATGCTGACTACAAGACAAAAAAAGTACTCAGCGACAAAAATGGTCATTTCATAATGATTAAGGGGACACTGAATCAAGAAGACATAACAATTCTTAATATATATGCACCAAACCAAGGAGCACCAAAATATATAAGACAGCTACTTATTGACCTAAAAACAAAAACTGACAAAAATAAAATCATACTTGGAGATCTCAATACACCACTGACGGCTCTAGATCGGTCATCCAAACAAAGAATCAATAAAGATATATTGGCCTTAAATGAAACACTAGAGTAACTGGATATAATAGACATCTACAGGACACAGAGTATATATTTTGCTCTAGTGTACATGTAACATTCTCAAGAATTGACCATATGTTGGGCCACAAAAATAACATCAGCAAATTCAGAAATATTGAAATTGTACCAAGCATATTTTCTGATCATAAAGCCTTGAAACTAGAATTCAACTGCAAAAAAGAGGAAAAAAAACAAAAATGTGAAACCTAAACAATATACTTTTAAAAAATGTATGGGTCAAAGAAGAAATAAGTGAAGAGATCAAAATATATATACAGACAAATGAAAATGACAACATGACATATCAGAATCTATGGGATGCAGCAAAAGCAGTAATAAGAGGGAAGTTCATATCACTTCAGGCCTATATAAACAAACAAGAGAGAGGCCAAGTGAACCATTTAACTTCACACCTTAAGGAACTAGAAAAAGAAAAAGAAAGACAACCCAAAACCAGCCGAAGAAAGGAAATAATAAATATCATAGCAGAAATAAATAAAATAGAGAACAGAAAAACTATAAAAAAATTAATAAAACAAGGAGCTAGTTTTTTGAAAAGATCAACAAAATTGACAAACCCTTGTCAAGACTCACCAAGGAAAAAAGAGAAAGAACTCATATAAACAAAATCCAAAATGAAAGAGGAGAAATCACCACAGACATCATAGATATACAAAGAATTATTAAAGAATACTACGAAAAACTATATACCACCAAATTCAACAATCTAGAAGAAATGGATAAATTCCTAGAACAATACAACCTTCCTAGACTGAGTCATGAAGAAGCAGAAAACCTAAATAAACCAATTAGCAGGGAGGAAATAGAAAAACCTATTAAAAAACCTCCCCAAAAATAAAAGTCCAGGCCCAGATGGTTATACTAGTGAATTCTATCAAACATTCAAAGAAGACTTGGTTTCCATTCTACTCAAAGTCTTCCAAAAAATTGAAGAAGCAGTACTTCCAAACACATTTTATGAGGCCAACATAACCCTCATACCAAAACCTGGCAAGGACAGCACACACAAAACAAAACAAAACTACAGACCAATATCTCTAATGAGTACAGATGCTGAAATACTAAACAAAATACTGGCAAATTGAATACAACAACATATTAAAAAAATTATTCATCATGATCAAGTGGGATTCATCCCAGAATCTCAAGGATGGTTCAACATACATAAAACAGTTAACATAATACACCATATCAATAAAACAAAGAACAAAAACCACATGATGTTATCAATAGATGCAGAAAAAGCATTCAATAAAATACAACACAACTTTGGCCCTGGCTGGTTGGCTCAGTGGTAGAGCATCAGCCTGGCGTGCAGGAGTCCTGAGTTTGATTTCCGGCCAGGGCACACAGGAGAGATGCCCATTTGCTTCTCCACCCCTCCCCCTCTCCTTCCTCTCTGTCTCTCTCTTCCCCTCCCGCAGTGAGGCTCCATTGGAGCAAAGATGGCCCGGGTGCTGGAGATGGCTCTGTGGCCTCTGCCTCAGGTGCTAGAATGGCTCTGGACGCAACAGAGCAACGCCCCAGAGGGGCAGGGCATCGCCCCCGGTAGGCATGCCAGGTGGATCTTGGTCAGGCACATGCAGGAGTCTGTCTGACTGCCTCCCCTTTCCAGCTTCGGAAAAATGAAAAAAAAAATACAACACAACTTTATGTTTAAGACACTCAACAAAATGGGTATACAAGGAAAATATCTCAACATGATAAAGGCCATATATGATAAACCATCAGCTAACATCATATTAAATGGCATAAAACTGAGGACTTTCCTCTTTAAATCAGGAACAAGACAGGGTTTTCCACTCTCTCCACTCTTATTTAACGTGGTGCTAGAAGTTCTGGCCAGAGCAATCAGACAAGATAAAGAAATAAAAGGCATCCATATCGGAGAAGAAGAAGTAAAAGTATCACTTTTTGCAGATGATATGATCCTATACATCGAAAACCACAAAGACTCCACAAAAAGATTTCTAGAAACAATAAACCAATACAGTAAGGTTGCAGGATACAAAATTAACATACAAAAGTCCATAGCTTTTGTATATGCCAATAATGAAATATTAGAAAACAAACTCAAAAAAATAATCCCCTTCACAATTGCAACAACAAAAAAATAAAATACCTAGGAATAAACATAACAAAGAATGTAAAGGACCTATATAATGGAAACTACAAAGCAAACTATATTATAGGGCCATGACAATCAAAACAGCATGGTATTGGCAGAAAAATAGACACTCAGACCAATGGAACAGAATAGAAAGTCCAGAAATAAAACCAAATATATATGGTCAAATAATTTTCAATTATGGGGTCAACAGCACACAATGGAGAAAATAAAGCCTCTTCAATATATAGTGCTGGGAAATCTGGAAAGCCACATGCAAAAGAATGAAACTCAACTACAGCTTGTCCCTTTGTACTAAAATTAATTCAAAATGGATCAAAGACCTAAATATAAGACCTCAAACAATATAGTAGTACATAGAAGAAAACATAGGTACTAAACTCATGGACCTGGGTTTTAAAGAGCATTTTATGAATTTGACTCCAATGGCAAGAGAAGTAAAGGCAAAGATAAATGAATGGGACTACATCAGACTAAAAAGTTTTTGCTCAGCAAGAGAAACTGACAACAAAATAAACAGAGAGCCAACTAAATGGGAAATGACATTTTCAAACAACAGCTCAGATAAGGGACTAATATCCAAAATATACAAAGAACTCTTAAAACTCAACAACAAACAATCCAATAAAAAAAATGGGAAGAGGACATGAACAGCCACTTCTCCCAGGAAGAAATACAAATGGCCAACAGATATATGAAAAGATACTCATCTTCATTAGTTATTAGAGAAATGCAAATCAAAACTACAATGAGATACCACCTCACACCTGTTAGATTAGCTATTATCAACAAGACAGGTAATAGCAAATGTTAGAGAGGCTGTGGAGAAAAAGGAACCCTCATTCACTGTTGGTGGGACTGTAAAGTAGTACAACCATTATGGAAGAAAGTATGGTGTTTCCTCAAAAACCTGAAAATAGAACTACCTTATGACCCAGCAATCCCTCTACTGGGTATATACCCCCAAAACTCAGAAACATTGATACGTAAAGACACATGTAGCCCCATGTTTATTGTAGCATTGTTCACAGTGGCCAAGACATGGAAACAACCAAAAAGCCCTTCAATAGAAGACTGGATAAAGAAAATGTGGCACATATACTCTATGGAATACTACTCAGCCATAAGAAATAAGGACATCGGATCATTTACAACAAAATGGTGCAATCTTGATAACATTATATGGAGTGAAATAAGTAAATTAGAAAAAAACAAGAACTACATGAATCCATACATTGGTGGGACATAAAAACGAGACTAAGAGACATGGACAAGAGTGTGGTGGTTACTGGGGGTGGTGGGGAGGGGGTGTGCAGGAGTGGAGGAGGGAGAGGGGAAGGGGGGCACAAAGAAAACTAGATAGAGGGTGACGGAGGACAATCTAACTTTGGGTGATGGGTATGCAACATAATTGAATGACAAGATAACCTGGACATGTTTTCTTTGAATATATTTACCCTGATTTATTGATGTCACCCCATTAGCATTAATAAAAATTTATATAAAAATAAAAAATAAAAAAAGACTATAGTAAGAGATAAAGAAAGTCACTACATAATGATAAAGGGAGGAATCCAACAGGAAGATATAACCATCATAAATATCTACACAGCTAATATAGGAACACCTAAATATATAAAGTAAACTTTGATGGATATAAAGGATGAGATCAACAGCAATACTATAATAGTAGGAGATTTCAATACCCCACTAACATCACGAGAGAGATCCTCAAGAAAGAAAATTAACAAAGAAACAGCAGACTTAAAGGACACACTAGATCAACTTGATTTAATAGATACCTTTAGAACCTTTCACCCTAGGGCAGCAGAATATACATTCTTTTCAAGTGCTCATGATACATTCTCTAAGATAGACCACATGTTAGGACACAAAAGCAGTCTCAACAAATTTATTTTTTCTTTATTTTTTATTTATTCATTTTAGAGAGGAGAGGGAGAGACAGAGAGAGAGGAGAGACAGAGAGAAAGGAGGGGCGAGAAGCTGGAAGCATCAACTCCCATATGTGCCTTGACCAGGCAAGCCAAGGGTTTCGAACTGGTGAACTCAGCATTTCCAGGTCAATGCTTTATCCACTGCGCCACCACAGGTCTCAACAAATTTAAGAAGATTGAAATCATATCAAGCATTTTCTCTGATCACAATAGCATGAAACTAGAAATCAACCACAACAGAAAAACTGGAAAATACTCAAACACATGGAGACTAAATAGCATGTTATTAAATAACAAATGGGTTAACAGTGAAATCAAAGAAGAAATAAAAAAATTTCTAGAAACAAATAATAATGAGCAAACAACAACTCAAAATTTATGGGACACAGCAAAAGCAGTCCTGAGAGGGAAGTTCATAGCACTACTAGCATTCCTTAAGAAGCTTGAAAAAGCTCAAGCAAACAACCTAACCTTTCATCTAAAAGAACTAGAAAAAGAACAGCAAGTAAGACCCAGAGGTAGTAGAAGAAAGGAAATAATAAAGATCAGAGCAGAAATAAATGACATAGAAGCTAAAGAAACAATACGGAGGGTCAATGAAACCGCGAGCTGGATCTTTGTAAGGGTAAACAAGATCGATGAACCTTTAACAAGACTCACCAAGAAAAGAAGAGAGAGGATTTAAATAAACAAAATTAGAAATGAGAGTGGAGAAATAACAACCGACACAACAGAAATACAAAATATTGTAAGAAAATACTATGAAGAACTGTATGCCAAAAAATTAAACAACCTAGGTGAAATAGACAAATTCCTTGAAACATATCATCTTCCAAAAATCAATCTGGAAGAATCAGAAAACCTAAACAGACTGATTACAACAAAAGAGATCGAAACAGTTATCAAAAATCTCCCAAAAAACAAAACTCCTGGGCCTGATGGCTTCACTGGTGAATTCTACCAAACATTCAAAGTAGAACTAACTCCTATTCTTCTCAAGCTATTTCAAAAAATTCAAGAGGAAGGAACACTTCCAAGTTCCTTTTATGAGGCAAGCATAATTCTGATTCTAAAACCAGGCAAAGACAACACAAAGAAAGAAAATTATAGGCCAATATCACTGATGAATTTAGATGCAAAAATCCTCAACTAAAGTTACTTCGGGCATTAAAAATTATCCTGATTTGTCTTAATAAAATTTCTATAGAACTAATTTGTATTTAAAGCAGTAGTGGGGTTCAGTCAGTTCGCACCAGTTCAGCAGAACTGATACCTATTTTTTGTTGAGTCCTGCAAACTGGTTGTTAAAATGGCACTTGTAATCAGGATTCTCTCTAAAGTGGACACCTGGGCAGTCACCCAATGTGAAAATCACAAATTTACATTCCTTACTATTTTTAATGTTCATCTGCTCAATAGTATATTCTGCCCATACTAATATTCATTCCATTTATAGGTGAAAAAAAATTGCAAGTGAGGATGGCAACCAAGAAGCAATATGGAAATATCTTAAATAACAGTTTTATTGTTTTTTGCTGGTATTATTTAATATATTTTCATTAATATCTTAAAACTCTTTCTTATAATCTAGTTATGTGTACCCATTTTATTGTCCTTATTTAACCATTAAATGCATGAAATAATAAACTACCTTTTGGTATATCATTTTTTATACTTAAAATGGTCATTAGGGCAGAGAACTCATTGTTAAATTATTTGAATCCCAACACTGATTTAAAGGATGTCGAGATATTTCACTGTAATAAGCCAGCCCATACATTCTGTTAAAAAATGTCAACACTGAGCCTAACCAGGCAGTGGTACAGTGGATAGAGCATCAAACTGGGACGCAGAGGACCCCGGTTTGAAACCTCCAGGTCACTGGCTTGAGTGCGGGTTCATCCGGCTTGAGCACGGGCTCACCAGCTTGAGTGAGGGGTTGCTGACTTGAGTGTGAGATCATAGGCATGACCTCATGATCGCTGGCTTGGGCCCATAGGTCACTGACTTGAAGCCCAAGGTCGCTGGCTTGAGCCCAAGGTCACTAGCTTGAGCAAAGGGTCACTTGCTCTGCTGTAGCTTCCCCCTCCCGGTAAAGGCACATATGAGAAAGCAATCACTGAATAACTAAGGAGTTGCAATGAAGAATTGATGCATTTCATCTCTCTCTCTTCCTGTCTGTCTGTTCCTCTCTGACTCTCTCTCTGTCAAAAAAAATAAATGTCAACACTGAGCTACATGGTTACAAATGGTTAATATGTTAAATTTTATGTTATGTAGCCTACCATGATAAAGAAGTTGAGGGAAAATGCCTTGGCCATCTGTATGTCTTGTGAACAAGTAAAACAGAATAAACATTGTACAGCAAAACCTAATTAATTTCATTATAAACTCAGATTGCAGACACTTACACAATGTACTCATACTTCTTGTAAATATTGTTAACAATAATTATTTTCCACACATTCTTTGGATTTTTTTTTAGTTAGAGAGAAGAGAGAGACAGAAATAGAGAGAAATAGAGACAGATAGAAAGGGAAAGAGATGAGAAGTATTAACCCATAGTTGCAGCACTTCAGTTGTTCATTGATTGCTTTCTCATATGTGCCTTGACCAGAGGGCTCCAGCCAACCCAGTGACCCCACACTCAAGCCAGCAACCCCACACTCAAGCCAGATGAGCCCATGTTCCAGCCGGCGACCTGAGGTTTTCGAATCTGGGTTCTCAGCATCTCAGGTCAATGCTCTATCCACTGCACCACCACCTGGTCAGGTGACATTCTTTGGATTTTATAAATAATAAAAGGAGTACAACCTAAAATCAGTGAACATTTCCAGCTGAGGTTGGAACAATTGAGAATTTTGTCCATTTTCTTTTCACTTTTGTGTCAAACTATTAACTCCTCTGTATGAAAGGACTTTTAGAGTTAACATTACTTATTAGCATCAGGGCTGCAGTGGCTTTTGTTAAATTCACCTTAATCATTCTAGCCCTTTGTACTTCATTTTTAGGCTCCTATCTGTTCACGTTCTGTGTTTTTCTTCTAATTCTTCTTCTTCTTCTTCTTCTTTTCTTCTTCTTCTTCTTCTTCTTCTTCTTCTTCTTCTTCTTCTTCTTCTTCTTCTTCTTCTTCTTCTTCTTCTTCTTCTTCTTCTTTAGTGCTTATGGCAGAATTTTCCTTTCTCTTCTACCCATTCTGGCCTCCACAGCTTCTCCTATTGCTTCACCACCCATTTTCCTATCGACCTTTTCCTTTGTGTGGAAGGTGCCAGAGTCACAGGTGGTCTCTTCTGCACATGTCTGTCTCCTTAGGATAAGCCAAGTGGTGTTTCCTTGCCCTGACCTATAATCGGTACCATCATTAGCCCCTTAGCCTCAAGCTAATGATTTAGGGCACCTTTGAGTTATAACTTCTTTCTCATTATCTCTTTGAATCACTATTATATATTTCAAATTTAGCTTGTATTATTATTTGCTACAAGGAGATTCTGATTTTTATAGGATAGGTAATATATATATTTTTGTATTTTTCCAAAGTTAGAAAAGTCGAGGCAGTCAGACATATGCCGGAGCGTGATTCACCCGGCATGCCCACCAGGGGCATTGCTCCATTGCGGCAGGAACTATTCTAGTGCCTGAGGCAGAAGCCATGGCGCTGTCCTCAGCACCTGGGCCAACTTTGCTCCAATGGAGCCTTGGCTGCGGAAGGGGAAGAGAGAGCTAGAGAGGAAGGAGAGGGGGAAGGGTGGAGAAGCTGATGGGCGCTTCCCCTGTGTGCCCTGACCAGGAATCGAACCCGGTACTACCATATGCCGGGCCAACTCTCTACCACTGAGCCAACTGGCCAGGGCCAGGAAAGGTAATATTTTTATTGGCTCTCCTATTCTTAACCTCCAGTATTTCTATCAGGTTTTACTTTGCATGTTTTTGGAGAAGTAAAGCATATGATGTAGATTTACAAGTTGGACCATACTGAGTTCTAAATTAACTCACTTTGGGTCTTTCTGTGACCCTGTATGCATGTATCCCTTAGGGAAAAAGCATTTACATCGCACAAGTCTGTTCACATTTTATGATGAACTCACAATGGCATTTAGGGATAGGAGCATTGAATGAATCAGGAAAAAAAGGGGGGCTAAGTATTGTAAACAATGGACTTGGTGGACAGTTCTTCATTTTCTGAACCAGAGACCTTCAAAGATGAAAAAGAAAATATAGGATCGAAGTTAGACTTAAAGCAATGCTTCTCGGCATCCCAGTCTGATGCTCTATCCATTGTGCCACCGCCTGGTCAGGCAGAGCAGTGCTTCTCAAACTCTGTTGTGAATGTGAGGTCACCATTTTTCTCTAAAATACAACAAATTTAATTACTAGAAAATTGAAAAACAGACCTATGAAATATAGTCCCTTTTTATTATTGAATTCAACAGATGTAAAATTATTTTGTCAAATTGACTTACAGGTTTCTAAAGACTTACTCTCACTATTTTATCATAGACGAGCAACAACTTGGACATTAATACTGGTTAGCAAACCACACTTCCGCAGCCCTGATTCAGAGTCCTCTATAGACAACAGATAAGAAGTGCTATTTTCAAACAACTCAGTAAACGTGTTACAGTGATCACTCTACTTGAATCTAGAAAACCTTGATGTTAGAGAAAAACGAAATGAGAAATCTATTAATGACCTGAAGACTAAATGTGGAGAATGAACTCTTATCAAAGATTCTTAGTAGGCTAGATAACCCAGTTGGTTGGAGCATTATCCTGAGGTGCAGGGGTTGCCAGTTCAATTCCCTGGTCTGGGCACTTACTGGAGCAGATCAATGTTCCTATCTCTCTGTCTCCTCCTTCCTCTCTCTCTAAAGTTATCAAATAATAAAAATGTATATTTTTTTAAAATTCTTAGTAGAAAGTAAACATAAAGTTAATGCTTCCTATGTCATAATGTGATCTACACAGATAAGCATCCTAAGGTGAAAAAAACAAAACTTTTTAAAAATGGGTAAATTTCAATTATAAACGTATTAAATTCTCTTCTTATGAAATGTTCTTCACAGAGAAAATGGCTTCCCCACCCCCACATACTTATACTCATAAACTTATAGACTTATAAACTCTGTCTATAAGTAAACATCTTAAGAAACACTGAAGCAGGATCCTTCATATGCTATTGTATGTTGCTTCTTTACTTTTTGTCTGCACACTGCTAATTGTTTTTAAATATACCTAATTTTTAGAATGCAACTTTATTCACATTCAAGGATCCTTTGTTCTATGGGGCTTTGAGCTTTTCCTCTGTGCTAAGAAAGCACTATAAGAGATAGGCAGTCAATTGGGATTAGAATTCAATGTGTTGGCTAATTCAGAAATCCCAATACAGAATTTAGCACTCTTGGTCAACAGATACTCTCCAGGGAACTTGGCCTCCAAAAATCAATTATTGGATTATATCCATCTAACCCAAGAGTGGGTTTGATAGTGGCTGTTTTTATTTCTTATTATAAATAGAGTGATAATGTTTATTTTATAAGCATTAATAGTAAAAGAATAGCTTCTTTTTAATTTT
Source organism: Saccopteryx bilineata (assembly GCF_036850765.1). NCBI lineage: Eukaryota > Metazoa > Chordata > Mammalia > Chiroptera > Emballonuridae > Saccopteryx > Saccopteryx bilineata. Next base: position 70,643,573 of record NC_089494.1, read on the forward strand.
GTTGAATGATTTTGCATTCCACAGGATAAATTTTCAAAGTATTTAAAATAGAAAAGACAAAATTACTATAAAAGGAATGTAATGTCTTAGAATTTTAGAATGAAATAAGATATGTACCCATTTAAGACATTCATTTAACTTAGATATTTAAAATATTAAGAAAGTAAATAAATTCTCTTAACCAAATGTTTTATGTATGCTGAAATTGCAAGTGTTGAGGAAAAGGTAAGTGATACTTTTGGTTGTCCTCTCTAGTTAAGAAGAGATCCAGTGACAATTTATCTTCATGGTGTGCATCAAAAGTTGCCACATCAAAAAATTCATGGTGGGGGAGGGGAGGGGCACAAAGAAAACCAGATAGAAGGTGACGGAAGACAATTTGACTTTGGGTGAGGGGTATGCAACATAATCAAATGTCAAAATAATCTGGAGATGTTTTCTCGGAACATATGTACCCTGATTTATCAATGTCACTACATTAAAATTAATAAAAATAAGGTAAAAAAATTCATGGTGACAAATAACAGAAAATAGGCAATAGAGTTGAAATGGTTTATACTTTTATATTTCTATGTTGTGTTTCTTCTATCTTACAGACATTCATAGTATTGAACAAAGGGAAGGCCATCTTCCGGTTCAGTGCCACCTCTGCCCTGTACATTTTAACTCCCTTCAATCCTCTTAGGAAAATAGCTATTAAGATTTTGGTACATTCATATCCTTTTCAAGTGATCAATATTAATTATTTGTGCATAATCTATAAGTGCTTTGTAGCTAAATATAAAATTAAGTTGGGACATATACATATTTTATGGCTTTTGTCACTCTAATTTTGTATCTACTTTTTGTCATATAAGCCTTATTCTTTTTTTATAAGCCTCATTCTTAAAATTGATTAGTCACATAGATATCACTGAAACTTATAAACTCTTAACACTGTGGATCTACATATATCTTTCTAATAATACTTATAAGTATTGAGTCCTATAAATCTAGTGTAAGATAACCATACTTATCTTTACCATCTTTGTACCCAGTTGTGATTATCAGGTTTTGCAATGAAGAAAAATATAACAAAGAAATCTACTTCTAGAGCCAAGTTTAGGCATATTTATAATAAAGTGCATTTTAGTGTATCTCAGAATAAATCTTTAAGCATATTTTCCATGAAAGATGGTCAAAGTGCTTGGCCAATACTTAATTTTTGAACTTTGCTAGTGAAACCTGTGAAGGAAATACTGGAATATTGGCTGAATTTCAAATTTAAGTCATCAATTATGGCTCTGTTATGCAAAACTGATTGCTTAGTAAAAACTATGGAAGTTAATGAAAGAGGTTTAGATCATATTTCCAAATGGTCTTTAGGTATGTGTGTGGCATTGTAAGTCCCATGGTGTTAAAAAAAAAAGAAAAAGAAAGAAAGAAAACTTTTAAACTAACTTTATATGATCATATTCATTGGAAAAACTTTATTTCTGATTATTTCTTATTTGATGACTTTGGTAATAATAAATATAGAAAGACTTGTATAATGATGATAAACTCATGCTACCTGATTTTTTCTTTAAAAAAGGATGATAAAACTTAAAATGTCATTCTATTTTAAAACTTATAACAAGAAATTCTTCAGTGGTATAAATACACTATTATTAAAATTAAAAAATTTGAAGCATAAAAATTATACATTCAGCATTTTTACATCTATGAGGGTTTCATTATCCTAGTTTTTGTTTCTAGTGCCATCATGTGGTCATTTGACACAAGCTTTCTTTTTTACTTATGGAAAATTTTTGGTTTTGGCAATAACCTGTATAGAAAGAATATTGAATACCAAGGCAGGAAATCTGTGTTCTAGTAGTTGACCAAGTTATTTAATTTCTCCAGGGTTTAGGCCTTATTCGTCTGACTTGTAAAATATAGTGATTACTCCATTGTTTTTCTTGGTCTATTTTAGCTCCATAATTCTGTTATTTGTTTCACCTAACATTTAGATCATATCTACTAATATATAGGCTTGTTTCAAGTATTTTACACATATTAACTCATTTAATTTGTACCTCAAACTGATGAGGTCTATAGTTAATTAGGTCTATATAAAAACTAGGTCCATTATATAAAAATCTGTGGAAGCTTAAGAAGATTTAGCGGCATAGAGAGGCTGAGTAACTTGTCCAAGACCTCTTTTAAGCTGAGTTTATATCATATTCACATCATGTTCAGTCCTAGCGTTCAAAAATGTTCACTTTTAATTATATCCAAAGCTGCTATAATTAAAAAATTCATTCAAAATAGAGCAACCCAACAACTAGCACCATGCTGCAATCTGTACATAAAATTTTAAATGTATTCAGCTGTCTTATATAACATGTATTTAAGAAATTACAATATTTTAGATTTGTTCCTTCTTCAACAATTTACTATTTTAATCACCTGAATTAGTTGAAGGCAATCACTCTGTTCAAAAACAGTATGACTCCAGATTGCAGTTTTCCCACTAAAGTTCTCTGGCGGGGGAGGGGGGGTAAAAATATTATTTAATAATAGTAGAAAAAGCAACACTTTGTACTTGTATGAAACTTTCCTGTACATGATCTCATTTAATCTATATCACTATTCTGTGAGGGGTTTATTATTACCACATTTATCAATGACAGAACTGAAATTTGAAGAGATTAGGTGACTTGCCCACAGTGTATTTGTCACTGAGTCCTGTCTAAACTGCAATTCAAGCTTTTTAATGTTAGTTTTCTATGTATAATACTTGGATTTGGATTCTTTGTGTGTTTGTGTGTTCCTTAACAATAACCCACATTATTCAGCATGCTAATTATGTGCACTATTTTGACAAATTGTGTGTTCATGACAATGAGTAACCCTCCTGATTGGACAAAGAATGTAGAGTAAGTTCAACTTATATTTTAAACCACCTATTATGTGACTATATATGTGTGTGTTAGATAGATATAAGTAAATAGATATATAGAAATATAGACATACATATATATTTAGGATTTTGAAAATATATCTTAATGTTTTCTAAACCAAAGAGCATATCTAATAAGGCCATTTTTAGACACAATTACAAAGCAGGAAGATGAGTCCCATTGCCCCTCAGGCCTGCTGGTGTTATGTCTAATATCTCCCCTTCACCTCTACTTGGTGGTTACCAGAAGCCTATCATTCTTGGACAGTTAGCACTTTTCCTTTATATTTTACAGTGGCCAAAGCAAATGTGATGAAAACAATTCCGGGAAAGAACCAATAAAAATAGACTTCAGTCCCAGATAAATTTGAGACGAAATCAGTGAGTTAAGATTTACAAGGGCAATAAGAAGACCATAGTGAGTCTCACAGAAATTTGTTTCATCTAACACAACCTATTCAGGTCAGGCCTATATCAGTTTCAAGCAGAGTACTCACACACAAAAAAAAATCACTGAAAAAATATCCCAATAGGTCAGGTTTTAGAGCTAAAAAATTAAGTAGACCAAGGGCTAAACTAAGTGATGTGAAAGGGTAGCATTTTCGGAAACCAGAAGCATTAAGGACTGCATGGATGGGCTCTGTCTGGCACACCTTTGAGATCGGAAGGGCCAGATCTGGGATAATTGCTGTTTGGGCTGCTCACACTGCCCATGTCGTAACCACTACAACTCTCTGGCTGTCGACCCCTTAAAATGACAACCTGAGGTTTTTCCCAAGAACCTCTTCAATTCGTAGACAGTTTCAGATTGGAGCCAATCAGAAAAGGGACAAAGACTATGAAGGAAAAAACAGTAATATAAAGAATTACTAAAGTTTTGAAGATAACATGCGAGGTCCACATGTCTTTACTCACCCTAGTTTTTGTGATTTTGTTTTTCAACTTCTGAATAAAAGATTTAAAATTTGGACACATCCAAGTTTCTGAATTAGCCTGATATTTCACTCTAAATTAAATTTCACCTCTTATGACTCTAGAATTATCAACTTTGATGGTAACAAAATTTCTTACCTAACCTGTCTTCTCTTGTGGAAAGAGAAAAACTTGCTAATTGGTCAATGTTTTCTCATTTGTAAAACATAACTGAAATTGAGTTTTTTTTACTTTCTAAAGGAAATTGTTTTTACTATTCTGCAGTATTGCTGCTTGGCCACTCCATCATGTGAATGTACTAGATAATTTTCAGGAGGCTTTATTTATTTATAGCAACACTCAGACTCTTCAGATAGTAACTACTTAGACTTTACACAGCAGGTATTTCTCACTCTGCTCTTAGAAAGCTCTTTGTATTAAGGAGTTGAATTTAACTTTAGGGCTACATTTTATTTCCATTAAAATAACACACAGCCACTTAGATTTATTTTATATTTATCTATTCCACTGACAGAATAATAAGAAATTGATATGTTATGAAAGAAAGTTATTACTTTATCGATTCTTTTTGGATACTTGTCTCCAGGTACACCTTTACAGGAATATATACTTTTGAATCACTTATTAAAATTATTGCAAGGGGCTTCTGTTTAGAAGATTTTACTTTCCTTCGAGACCCATGGAACTGGCTCGACTTTACTGTCATTACATTTGCGTAAGTGCCTTTTTTGAAACTTCAAAAGAGTGTGGTTTGGCTTTCTATGAGTGCTTATGCTTTAAAAGAATAAGCTGGCTTTAACTGTAGAATATTTTGGTGTGATTTATATGTTTCCACTTTGGATTTTAATTTAGTACAACAGAGGTCAAAGTGGCATTTCACTTTGGCAGAAAGTCTTTGCCATGGTTGAAATTACAATTTTCACATATAACAAATATCTGTCGGCAATTTTCATACTTGCTCCTTTTTCAACACACACACACACACACACACACACACACACCCGAATATGAAAGCCAAAGTGTACTCATTACACATCTGTGAAAATGGCTTGACCTTATGCATTGTATGTACTCTTCCCATCTTCTTTTATTAGTTTGGTGGAAAAATAGAAAACAAGCATCTGATAGCAACAAAACATTCTGACAAATCAAACTAATAGGAAAAAACAAGGTATTTAATATATTACATTTTTATTTCATCAACAATTAATTTTAAAACTTATATAAGCAGACACACTTTCTCTGCCACTTCCTATTTCTAAACTGATTCCGTTTCTTTCTTCCTCTCTCTTCAGAAGTTTTATCATCTCTTCCTTCGTACTCAACATAAACTTTCTTGTCCTTACCTCCCTTCCAGATACACTCAGTATGTGCACAATATCTGCATCCCTGACCCCCCTTTTCTTCTAGTGTTAATATCCCCAAGAAAGAACAGACTCAGAAAAGTAATAGAAGGTCCTTCAGGAGTAGGTGAAATCCCAGCGTGGAGGGGAGTGGACTCACACTGCTTACCCTCATCATTCGTTCAGGAGCTAATGCTTTCAGCCTCTTACGGGTATGAGGAGGTGGTCAGGAAGAGAAGTGGAGCTGATACACTCACGGCTCCAAATGTAGCCTGTCTCATTTCATTCCATATCTAGCCAGTAAGAGCCAATTCTTCACCATTCCCTCTGACCATGGTTTTTAAAAAAGCATATTGAGATTACTGTTTTTCGAGAATAAAATAAAAGTAATGGCAGGAGCATCATGGGCCCCCATAAAATATTGTCCTTAATTTGCATAATTTTCACTAAAGAATCACACTAGAAAAACTTTGTCATGTACAGATAGGGAATCTGCCTTTTCATGCCTAAATTTTTCTTGGATGATTTTATGCAATTTTTTTTTGGTAACTGAAACCTTGAAACTATAGCCAAGTTTCTTCTCTTTTTATTTAATTCTCCTAAGTTACACGTGATGTTGATTGCATTGCTTTTCAAAATGGCAATAAGATTGTTTACATTATGAAGTTTACATCTAGTTAATGGCCTTAAATAATGTGAATAAAGTCAACCATAGCAATAGATTCTAATTTTTAAATTGCTACTAACAAAATTATCATTTAAAAATCACCACAAACCAAGCAAATATATAAAATCCTGCTTAAATCTTGAATAACTCTGATTTAATTCTACAGGTATGTAACAGAATTTGTAAGCCTAGGCAATTTTTCAGCTCTTCGAACTTTCAGAGTCTTGAGAGCTTTGAAAACTATTTCTGTAATTCCAGGTAAGAAGTGACTAGTGTAAAGCATAAGCATAAGGCTCCTTGTTCCTACAGCTCTTTCTTTGTATCCTGTCACTGTGTTTGTGTGTGAACTCCCTATTGCAGATATGTGACAGAGTTTGTGGACCTGGGCAATGTCTCAGCGTTGAGAACATTCAGAGTTCTCCGAGCACTGAAAACAATTTCAGTCATTCCAGGTGAGAGTGGGTTAAAACCCATCAAATGTTATTGTTTTGTTTGGTTTTGTTTTAGCAATAATTTCTTTGCTTGGTATTCAGCATTACAGAAAATTGGAACCATAATCAGAATAATCTTCAAAATCATAATAATCAAAATAGGGTGCATTAGATAAAATTATTCTTATTATTGGGATATAAGTTTTTATGGTCTTACATTTTTCATCAGCCTTAGAGTTTAACAATTTCTTACACAAAATATTGTAATATACAGTCTGTGTGATTTGCTCTTAGAGATGTCATTTTTTTCCTCTATATCAGTTGTAAGAATTTGGTCCATATTGAATGTACCAATCAGTACTTCCTTTCTTTTTTTTTTTTTTTTTTTTTTTTTGTATTTTTCTGAAGCTAGAAACGGGGAGAGACAGTCAGACAGACTCCCACAGGCACCCGACCAGGATCCACCCGGCACACCCACCAGGGGGCGATGCTCTGCCCCTCCGGGGCCACTCCAGCGCCTGGGGCAGAGGCCAAGGAGCCATCCCCAGTGCCCGGGCCATCTTGGCTCCAATGGAGCCTCGGCTTCGGGAGGGGGAGGAGAGAGCCAGAGAGGAAGGAGTGGGGGTGGGGTGGAGAAGCAGATGGGCGCTTCTCCTGTGTGCCCTGGCCGGGAATCGAACCCGGGACTTCCGCACGCTAGGCCAACGCTCTACCACTGAGCCAACCGGCCAGGGCCCCAATCAGTACTTTCTTATTTATTGTAGTCATTGATGACTATGTCTATACAATGAAATCTTAATATTGCTTAAAAAGACAAGGGAATAAGATAATAAAGACTAGCATGAGTCTGCATGGGAGATTTATTATCTTAAAGTGTAATTATACTCCAAAACACCAACAGTTTTATACTCTAAAACACCACCAGTTTCTTACTCATAAGTAGAAATTTGAAAATATTTCTTCAGGTAATTTTTTATAAAACTGACTCTAATGAAATTATGGGGTATGTTTCATTGGCAGAAACAGAAGTACAAGAAATACAAGAAACTTTTCTTAACATAGGCTTTGTGAAAACCATGAGTTGAATCTCTCATTATTTTCTATCCAAAATATTGGGATATGCATTTTTATTTCACTGCTTAGATTACTACATTTCTGAAAGTCATCTTCATAAGCACTTCTGCCTACCATAAAGTGTTGCTCTTTCACTAGTTTTGGAATTATATCCAGATTTATGCGTGGAATCTGTTTTCAAGAAAATTATGTGACACTTTTGTTATTTTCAGACTTTCTAAGTCTTCATAATAATGGCCTTTTTTTTTTAATTTTAGGACTGAAGACAATCGTGGGGGCCCTGATCCAGTCTGTGAAGAAGCTTTCTGATGTCATGATCCTGACTGTGTTCTGTCTGAGCGTGTTTGCACTGATCGGGCTGCAGCTGTTCATGGGCAACCTGCGGAATAAATGTGTACTATGGCCTCCTACCAACAATTCCTTGGAGGAGCATAGTATAGAAAAGAATATAACTGTGAATTACAATGGCACAATTGTAAATGAAACTATCATTGAGTTTGACTGGAAATCATATATTCAAGATACAAGTAAGAATTCCTGTTATGTCATTTTATTTTTTCATTGTTCACCTACCTTCTATTTACATATGGATATTTTTTAAATGACTGCATAACAGTTTGAAATCACCATATCAATGGTTTGCACATACATTTGATTATTTTATTAGTAACTATTTTAATTTTGACTTCTAAGAACATTTTCTGTTGTATTATCATATGGGAGGCTAAAGAATTCAGCTAAAAGAATACATTCCTAGAAGCTCTGATTGCTGTACATTCTCTTCATGCTGATGGAGACAAATAACATAAAAATTTCTAAAGCCCTTTTTGAACTCTAAAGTACTATACAAATATAGCCTGTTAAACATTAATTACAGAATGCTTCTATGCCAGAAACTCAACAGCACACTGGGAAAACAATGGTGAAGCCACATGGCGTCAGGCTGCTTATAGTTCAGTAGCTTATTTTTATTGTCCTTGTTTGGAAACGGAGTGAGACCTAAAGGTCAAAATTATTTTTATATTTGAAGAATAAGATTTAAAAGTGGTGCTATGTCAAATAGAAGGAAATTGGAATCAATTAAGCTTTAATTAAGGAAAAGTAATAAAAATATCAGATAAATAAGTGAAGTTATGAGAATCAGTTTATTTTTATTTCAAGAGGTTAGACAAAATAGTCAAACATTTACAGAGTCTGCTCTAGAAGGATGGAATATAAATTTGCCTAATATCCTTTCTCCTTATAAAGTGACAAGAAAAATAAGTAAAATTGTCTATTTTATTTAATTTTAGTATATCCCAGTAGCAATATTTCAAAAGTAGAGAGAGTTAGAATGTGATTCATGGGGAACAGAAATGTCTTTTTAAAGAAAATATTAAATATATAAAACTTAGATTCTAGATGTACTTAAATTTAGCTCTATCTTTATTATTTTAAGGTGATGACTAATACTTAGGGGGAAAAAAGTCAAAGAAGAATGAAACCTTAGTGACTGATTGTGTGGACCAAGTAGGACTAATCATAAAAGATTACTGGTGGTTTGATAATTCTTAAAGTAATACAATATATTTAAGAAACTAATCAATGTCCTTTTGTAGTTGCATATCTGGAAAATACATGGATTTCTACAGGTTAATTATTCCAGGATATTAGTGATATACCAACAAATAACTTGTAAGCAGTTGTAAATCTCTAGATCAAGAAATACGTGTAAGAGCAGTAAATAAATGTCCCTTATTTACTCCATATGCTGATAAATCCACTGTTGTCATCGCCACTCTGAAATCTATTTATTTTTTTAAAAAAACCAATATCAAAGAATTGACTATGCCTGACCAGGTGGTGACACAGTGGATAGAGCGTTGGACTGGGATGTAGAGGACCCAGGTTCGAGACCCTGAGGTTGCCAGCTTGAGCACGGGCTCATCTGGTTTGAGCAAAGCTCACAAGCTTGGACCCAAGGTCACTGGCTTGAGCAAGAGGTCACTTGGTCTGCTGAAGGCCCACGGTCAAGGCACATATGAGAAAGCAATAAATGAACAACTAAGGTGTCTCAAAATGAAAAACTAAGGATTGATGCTTCTCATCTCTCTCCGTTCCTATCTGTCTGTCCCTATCTATCCCTCTCTCTGACTCTCTCTCTCTGTCTCTGTAAATAAATAAATAAATGAATAAATGAATAAATAAATAAATAAATAAATAAATAAAAGAAGTGACTATGAGGATGTTATTTAGGGTTTATTCTCTATAGTGAAAATTTTTGTTGAGTGCCATTTTTCTTACATTCAAAGTCAAGGATATCTGAGGTCATATTCAGATCTAAAAATCTGTTTTCTAATAATATCCCACTTGTTGAAAAAGTTAATTTTAAACCAAATGCAAGTATAGAAAAAATACTTTGTCTTTAAAGTATTAGAAAATTAAGTTTATTAAAATTAAAGATAAACATGACTGAAATTTATATTTTTCCAGATTAAGTTTATAGTTCATTGAATTTAATGGCTAAAACTTCAGTTATAAATACTTGGTACCAAAAGTTCATTTAGAAACTACATATTCCTTTCACTTTATTTAATTTTAATTAAAAGTTGAGAAATTCTATCTTAACTTTTCTATGTTCCAAGAAGTAAAAACATTAGAAATGAAAATTTTATTTCCCATTATGTGTTTGTATTCCTTATAAAAATATGCATAGGAAAAATTTCCCTGAAAGTTTAGCATCTAGAAAATAATTCTTCTTAGAAAGTCTAAAAGTTTTTTTCTTAAAAATTCTTCTTACAAAATATATATATATATATATATATATATATATATATATATACACACACACATTTTTTTGGTGACAGAGAGATAGAGGGACAGACAGGCAGAAAGGGAGAGAAATGAGAAGCATCAATTCTTCATTGCAGCTCCTTAGTCTTCTTATTTGTTCATTGATTGCTTTCTCATATGTGCCTTGACTGGGGTGATCCAGCAGAGCAAGTGAACCCTTGCTCAAGCCAGCAACCCTGCACTCAAGCTGGTGAACCCCTGCTCAAGACAGATGAGCCTGCACCCAAGCCAATGACCTTGGGGCTTTGAACCTGGGTCCTCTGTGTTGAGTCCAATGCTCTATCTACTGCACTACCACCTGGTCAGGCACAAAATTATTATTTAATTTCATGTGTTTCTCTTCTTGTTATCCCTTTCTTATTCATTTAGTAAACTTGACTGAGCGATTATTATGTTCCAAACATAATACTATAGAAATAATTGATTAGTAGGCTTTCTATCAAGGAGAAACAATATTTGTAAATAAATAATTACACTATAGGAGAAAAAGTATAATAATAATGGAAGTATGGACATGCTATTGGTAGCACAGTGAGAGTGCTCAATTTTACCAATGTTTAGTGGAAAAGAATTAGAGAATATCAAGGAATAATTCACAGAAGTGACACTTCAAAAAGATATTTGAAGAATCTAAGAAATATGCCAGAGACAGAAAGCATTAAAATAATGTAGTATTCAACTATTTAAGCTTTTGCATTTAAGATAATTTTTATTTGTTTTAGTAGTTGACATGATTTATGCATCTTTTACTAAAAACCGCCTATGATATATTCTGGATGTTGATAGAAAATAAATTATAAATAATTATTAAACATTTACATAGTGTTTAAATATATAAAATATATAATTCCTTTATTTTGAAAAAATGTGACTCCTTTGAGAAGGCAAAAAATCCATTTTCTTCTTATCTATTTTTACAGAATGCAATGTTTATTTTTTATGAGGATGGTGGAAAAGCAGCATTGGTACCTTTTATGTTAATACTTGTAGTTATCCCTAATTTTACATTTACAAAGAATAAATGCTTTGTACTATTAAGTATTTCATCTCTTTCATATAATATCTAGTATTTTGAGGAAGAAGGGAAAAATATCTATGTCTTTGAATTATATAATATATTTAAAATTACTCAGTGAACTCTAAAATTAGGGCTTGATCTTGTTCTTATTTTGCAATGTAATGCAAATGTTCATCATATGATTTTCTTTTTTTTTCTAAATAGGATATCATTACTTTCTGGAAGGTTTTTTAGATGCTTTACTATGTGGAAATAGCTCTGATGCAGGGTAAGCCCAAATTTTGTGTATGTCATGTATGTGTGTGCATATATATATACAAAGACATATTTTCTATTTGGGGGGGAACTGACAGATAACAGCCAACTAACTTTATTTATACTAATTTGCTATAATTATGGTTATTTATCATTAGGGATTATTTAAATATTAAGCAAGCATTTATATTTTATAAAACAAGAAGTAATAGTTTAGCTCTAATGCTTTTTTTCTAAAATGAGTGTTTATGAGCCAAGAGTCAACTCTGGAGGCTCCACAATAGGGAAAATGAAAGAGACATGTTTAAATGCTAATTATCAAAAGAAAATAATTTTGTAAAGTGTTATTAAAAATTCTATGAAATGTTTTAATGATAAAATTAGGTGACCAGTAAAATTATGTTGAGTCAAAAGTTGAGAAGAATATTACTTATTTATCATACTTCTATTCCTTGAAATACACAATGTTACAAGTATAGCATGCTACCAGAATAAAAAAAAAAACAGCATAATTTCTTATATACCTTCTGTTTTCGCATTTACAGCCAATGTCCAGAAGGATATATGTGTGTGAAAGCTGGGAGAAATCCCAATTATGGCTACACAAGCTTTGATACTTTCAGCTGGGCTTTTCTGTCCCTGTTTCGACTGATGACTCAGGACTTTTGGGAAAACCTTTACCAACTGGTGAGATCCTGAAGAGACACATACTACATTTAAGTAAACGTGTATAAGAAAATCAAGTTAGTTAAAATTCAAACTACAGCATAATATAGTGGAAGGAACACAACTTGAAACCAGAAGATTTAAGTACCTTTATCCTATTGATTATAACACATATTAGGCATAGTGATGCCGCAGACAGTGATTCTCTCTCATTTCCCCTTGGCTTAAAACTTACTGACCAGTCTTCCCAGACAGAGATCTTCTCAAACAGAAGGCACACCTCCCCTTCAGCCCCACCTACCCCCCTCAACTACTATCCCTCAGGTGACAGGTGATGAAAATGATAACAAGCGAATGTAGAAAGCTGGCTTTGGTTTGCCCCTTGACTTTCAGTTAAGACTCAGTTTTTTTGATGAAGGTCTCTATGATCTTTTACTCGATTCTGATTTATTATTGGTAATTCTAAGAATTCCCTCCTAGAGATCAGAATGTGAATGCATGAATAGAGGAGAAGAGAATAAGGTTGAAAAAACAGACTAAGAGGAAGAAGAGGTGTGATCATCATAATTATTGTTTATATCAGAGTCCCACAAAACACGCAAGTCAGTTGAGAGTTGAAGCCACCAGTTAGTGAAATAATATTGAAAACTAATGCTGATGTTATTGTTTGCAGACACTACGTGCTGCTGGAAAAACATACATGATATTTTTTGTGCTGGTCATTTTCTTGGGCTCATTCTATCTAATAAACTTGATCTTGGCTGTGGTGGCCATGGCCTATGAGGAACAGAATCAGGCTACCATGGAAGAGGCAGAGCAGAAAGAGGCTGAATTTCAGCAGATGCTTGAACAACTTAAAAAGCAACAGGAGGCAGCTCAGGTAAATTCACCAAATGAAATATGTCCTGTCTCGTGGTATGGTCTTTTTTGTGGTTGTTACAAATATACTGGAAAAAAAAGTGAGAGACCAATAATTTAGTTGTACTTAAGAGAAGCTGGTAGGGGATTAGAAAGGATTTCTACATTTTGATCATCTATGTAGATCATTTAGTTTAATTATTCTAAGATGTTTAAAATACTGATCACAGAACTTTCTCATACTATTTAGTCATCTAAAGATTTTTAGAATAGAAGGGAAGATTTTGGGGTCTTCTCAAGTCAGAAACCCTTACTAAATGAGTATACTATCATTAAGAAAAAATCCAAAGAAATCATCTTTTCTTAGAAAAAAAATGTATAGATTCTTGTACTGTATATAAAAAAAAGTTATCTGGTTTTTAGAAGATAATCTGTTCCTTTCTGTAACTAAAACTCTATTGGTTTTTAAGGGGGTCTTACTTGACTTCCTTACATAAACAGAGAATTCATCAAATAATGTAATGCTTTCTGATATAGTAATATCCAATAGGCATATAGAAGTTATCAATTTTGTGAAGATCAGGTAACCTAAGGATTACTTGTTCTTCTAGTGAGATGTTGGTACTTATAGTTAAATAAAATGCTTTTCCTATCATTCCCGTCTTTCCTTACTTTTTAGTTTAGCATGCAAATTCATTGTCTTTTACCCAAGTTGATTCAGGAGTATTAATTTATTTGCGGGAATTCTTGTATTAAGGGTTCTTTGGGGACAATATTAATAATCAAAAATTGCTAATTTAGTACCAGTAGCAGGTGTGATTAAACAGCATTGTTTCTATCCCATGCTCGTGTGGCCAGCACGAGCCAGTGCTGCGGTGAAGAAGCTAGGGACAGTTTTGGGGAACTGAATGTCTTGTCTTGCTTAGCAGGAGCTGTTGCCCCACCCCGCCAGTCCTGATAGAGTATTGTGCAAGGCTGAGGAGAGGATTTCATCACCTCTGATAAATTTTATTAATGATAATTTGAGGATATTGGACAACTCAGTTTCCATAACTGGACAGAGGGTCATGGTTTTTTAGCTCATTCCTCCTACCTTTGGCTAAGACCTCATGTAACTCATCATCTTTTCTTTCAAGCTCCAGCTTCTTTTTCAGAAAAAAGAAAACAGTGCTAAGTAAATACCAATTTTAGAGTAAATCAAATCCTAAAAAACACAATGAGTTTCTGTTCTTGTTGCTGCCTGATTTATCCTTTTGACTATGTGGTCTGTAAAGCATAATCCAAATACAATAAATGTTAGCATAGCGCAGAGAACACCAAGTTAACTCTGAAAGTCTTCATGAGGTGGTAAGAAAAATTAATTCCCTCTAATAATTACAGAGTTTCTTCTATGTAAGATCAACTCAAGTCTGTATTTTATAAATGCCATGCAAATACTTGGGCCATTGTTTTGAAAGATAAGGTCTTCTCTAGTGCCACGTTGACAGCATTTCTCCTCGATGTAGCAGGCAGCTGCTGTCACTGCATCAGAGCATTCCCGAGAGCCCAGCGCAGCAGGCGGACTCTCAGACAGCTCCTCTGAAGCCTCCAAGTTGAGTTCCAAGAGCGCTAAGGAAAGAAGAAATCGGAGAAAGAAAAGAAAACAGAAAGAACAGTCTGGCGGGGAAGAGAAAGATGAGGATGAATTCCACAAATCTGAATCTGAAGACAGCATCAGGAGGAAAGGATTTCGCTTCTCCATCGAAGGGAATCGCTTGACATATGAAAAGAGGTACTCCTCCCCACACCAGGTATGGCACTACTGAGTTAAATGATGCATGGATGAAAATTAGAATGCTGAAGACAGGGAAAATTAAATAGAACTTATGGGTGTTTATCAACTGAATTAATTTCTATGTTTATTATATTTAAACCCACTCTTTCTTCCCATGGTTATGAAAAAATTTTACTTCATATATATGTAAGTACAGCTTGGTGTAGCTGAGACAACACTGAGTTGAAAGTTAGATCTGAATTCTCCTTCCAATACTGTCTGTTGGTACTTGTAACTAATGGCATTTAATCTTTCTGATATTCAGCTTTTGTAAACATTTTATTGATTTTTAAAATTTTTTATTCAGTAGGAGATAGGGAAGCAGAGACAGACTCCTGCATGCACCATGACCAGGATCCACCCGGCAAGCCCACTAGGGGGTGATGCTCTGCCCATCTGAGGCCCCTTGCTTCGTTGCTTGGCAGCCAAGCTCTTCCTAGCACCTGGAGCCAGCCTCAGTGCCCGGGCCAACTCACTCCAATTGAGCCATGGCTGCAGGACGGAAAGAGAGAGAAGCAAGAGGGGGAGGGGTGGAGAAGCAGATGAGCACTTCTCCTGTGTGCCCTGACTGGGACTCGATCCCAAGACATCCACATACTGGGCTGATGCTCTACCACTGAGCCAACCAGCCAGGGCCAATTTTTTATTGAATTTATTGGGGTGACATTGGTTAATAAAATTATATAGGTTTCAGGGGTACAATTCTATAACACATCTTCTGTATCTTGTATTATGTGTTCACCACCCCAAGTCTTCTTCCATCACCATTTATTTCCATCTCCTATCCTCAGTGGGTTTTTTTTTTAATTTTTTAAAATTTATTGATTTTAATGGGAAGGGAGAGAGAGACAGAAACAGACAGAAACATTGATTTGAAACCCACAACTTTCACATTTCTAGGCGATGCCCTAACCAACTAAGCTATCCACCCAGGGCCTCAGTTTTTTTTAATGAAAAAAATTGTGGATTCGGGACTAGCTGACTAGTAATGTTTTTAGGTTATTTATATGTTGTCTCCCTCCCAACTTCTTTGTAACCATTATATGTGCTCCTGAAAATATTAGTCATAGTATAATTCATTGAAAAATTTACCAGTCTGATCACATAAACTTTAACTTCTAGTTCTAATAACACTGAGCTTTTTAGGTTAAACAGAAATTATAATTAATTTAAAAGTAATTTTAGAAAGATAGACTAAAACAATTTGTGAAAAGTGATGACATTCTTGAAAGGAAAAAGCAATGAAAACAAATGTAGCTTTTTAGGGTCATTTTATTTATATTTAATGAATATATACAATGTCCATAGTAATGCACCAAAAAAAATGCTTTCCTTTTGAACTTGAAAAAGGGTAGCTCAGGGTTTTGATTTCTAATATATTTAAGTTATGGTTTATCTCCCCTATTCATTAGTCTCAAGGACTAGAACCCTTCTCTTGTAAAACTAATTTAACTCAATCTGAATGCACATAACATGAAAATGTTGCTAATCAAAAGGAATGAATCATGTTCTGTTATCAATGCTGAAATTTCTTTCAATTTAATCTTGAAAAATAAAAGCACATTTCAAAAGCACATTTCAAGTTGCTATATTAATATGATTTTACTCTTTTTTATTTGGTTTCAAACTTTAGTCTTTGTTGAGCATCCGTGGCTCCTTATTTTCTCCGAGGCGAAATAGCAGAACGAGCCTTTTCAGCTTTAGAGGGCGAGCAAAGGATGTGGGATCAGAGAACGACTTTGCTGATGATGAGCACAGCACCTTTGAGGATAACGAGAGCCGGAGAGACTCCTTGTTTGTGCCCCGAAGACACGGAGAGCGCCGTAACAGTAATCTAAGTCAGACCAGTAGGTCGTCCCGGATGCTGGCAGTGTTTCCAGCCAATGGGAAGATGCATAGCACTGTGGATTGCAATGGTGTGGTTTCCTTGGTTGGTGGACCTTCGGTTCCTACATCGCCTGTAGGACAGCTTCTGCCAGAGGTGATAATAGATAAGCCAGCTACTGATGACAATGTAAGGAAGTTTTAAATAGTTCAGGCATGGCTGGCCCATTATTGCTATACCAGCCTGTGTTCCTACAGAATGGAACCCTTTGAGAATGATTCCTGGTTGGTCAAGCTGTGAATGCACTTGCATCTTGTAATACCTTTATAGACTAACCAACTAAAATTTAAAGCCTCAACACTCTTGCATAACACCTGAATGCATTTACTTATTAAACATGCTAAGGATAAATTAGACACAATAATAAATTACTGCCTCCAGTTGGAGGATTTGCTATATACCCATGCTGAACTTAGAGGACATCAACTAAAGTGCTGATATAAAAGTGAATGAAGGATGTCTATGTTTAAGTGTAAAGGGTGTATAATAAATCTTTCCAACAGATTCTTCAATATAACCCTGCATCAGTTTAGAAGGTTTTCAAGAACACTGTGCTTAAATAGATAGCTTCATTGTTATCTTAAAATTTCTAATATTCATATTTGTCTTACTGAAAGAAATGCTGATATAGGTCTTCTCAAAACTAATCTAAATGAAAAGCAACAAATAAATTATTAATACGGACAGGTAAAAGAACTGTCTGTGTTTAAAGATATGGTATGTATTTGTGATATATAACCAGATGAGGAATTTCTAAACATATGCTGCCTCTTATTAGATTGTTAACTCACTTAGAAATATATCAGCATGATGAGGCATGACTAAGTCAGAATTAGATGACTTATTGCTCTGGTACCCTGGATGAAACTGTTGTCCATGCAGTGTGTGTGTGTGTGTGTGTGCGTGCGTGTGTGTGTTTTAAACATACATTTCTGTTTCAATGACCATCTCTGTCTGTGCTCAGAAAATTTGATGGCAACTACACATAGTATAATCATTTGTATTTCTTTAAAAATAAATGGCTACCTCTCTCAAAATAAAATGCCTTGATCATTTATACGATTTTTCAAGTAGTTAGTTTTTTACTATCAGTTCCAAAATAAGGGAAACTGTTAAATATGTCTCTCAAGAGATTATCAACTATATCTAAATTACTTCATGCCTTATAAAATTATGAAATAAGAAGGTTTAAAAGAACTGATTTTTTTGCTGTATGGCTAAATGGTTGACAGTTTGGACATCCCAGGTTAATGATACAATAAGTCAGCAATATCTGCCATCACTAATTAAATATGAAAGTGCATGATGCATGTGTTTCATGAAATCCACTGTGTTACATTTTGTTGTTCACTTATCGTATTGATCAAGTTAATTATTTAATACCTTAGCATTTTCTTTACAGGGAACAACCACTGAAACTGAAATGAGAAAAAGACAGTCAAGTTCTTTCCATGTGTCCATGGACTTTCTAGAAGATCCTTCTCAAAGGCAAAGAGCAATGAGTATAGCTAGCATTTTAACAAACACAGTAGAAGGTTTGTAACAAATTCTATTTCCATTTCAATTAATTTTACTAAAACTTAAATTGTGTCTTTTGAATAAATATCTCTACTTGTGCATTGGAAATGACATATTCTAAAGAGAATATAAAAGGTCTTATTCAAGAATTATTATTTGTTATTCCTACTTATAAATTCTAGGAGCTTTAAAAAATTATTTAATTTCAATGACATTGAACCTCTGACAAATGTTTTTCTATGTGTAGAAACTCCTTAAAGATATAGAATAAACATTTTATTAGGGTCTTCTAATCCCATTAGTCATAGTGATCTACTTTCCTACTTAGCTTAATGATTACCTGAGTGCTCTCAAAATTGGAGAGGAGTAGGTTATTTTTGCAAAATAAAAACAAAACAATGATTCTTGGCTCATTTTAATCACCACCCTATCTCTTATAGTCTGAGGATGATAGCTTAGCCAGATATTAACACAGAATTACACACAGTATCTATATTACCCTAACTCATGTTTCTATTGAAACTTTATTTAAAAGTTCATTTACCTAACTTTAGGTCAAATGTTAAACCACATTATCAATGCATACGAAAACAACAACAATAAAAACAAACAAACTATTCTTTCCCTGGTCAGTTGGCTCAGTGATAGAGCGTCAGCCTAGCATGTGGATGTCCTGGATTGAATTCTCCACCAGGGCACACGGGAGAAACACCCATCTGCTTCTCCACCTCTTCCCTTCTCGCTTCCCTCACTCTCTCTCTCTTTCTCTTCTCCTCCTCTCCTACAGCCATGGCTCAATTGGAGCAAATTGGCCCCGGGCAGTGAGGATGGCTTCATGGCCTCTGCCTCAGGTGCTAAAAATGGCTTTGGTTGTAAAGGAGCAAGGGCCCCAGATGGGCAGAGCATTGTCCCCTAGTGGGCTTTCCAGGTGGATTCCAGTCCAGATATAGGCGGGAATCTGTCTCGGCCTCCCCTCCTCTTACTACAAAAGAAAACAAACTATTCTTTGTTACCTCTGTTCTATGTGTATGTCTGAAGAAATATCTTTGGGAGTTAAAAAATAAATACTTTAGTTTGTTTTATATATATAAAAGAATTTGACTCTGTAACAAAGGAAAATGTATTGATTATTGAAGTTTAGTGGATCTGAAATAAATGAAACAAGAATATGTGTGTCTAAAATATATCTTTTGGTGATTGTCCTTATTTTTTAAATCTAGAACTTGAAGAATCTAGGCAGAAATGCCCACCCTGTTGGTACAAATTTTCTAACATATTCTTAATCTGGGACTGTTCACCTTATTGGTTAAAAGTGAAACATCTCGTCAACCTGGTTGTGATGGACCCCTTTGTTGATCTGGCCATCACCATCTGCATTGTCTTAAATACTCTTTTCATGGCCATGGAGCACTATCCCATGACGGAGGAGTTCAATCATGTGCTTACAGTAGGAAACTTGGTAAGCTTATTGGAAGGTAAATGTGTTGTCTTCCATTTTTTGTTTGTTTGTTTTAGGAACTGTTTACACTTAATAGTTTGTCTTTTCACCATACTTCCTACTCTTGGCTATAATTGGGAATTATATCTAGCTGAATACACTATACATTTTGCCAAAAATAATAATCCTTAATGTCAGAGCAAAAACTGAGAGAGTAATAGACATAGACTATTTGAAAAGTAAATATTGATAGTTATAACTTTTTTAAGATGCAGAAACAGTTTAAGGACATTTTTGAAATGATATTATCACAGTTCCCCTACTTCTAGAAGGCTAAAAGAAAATTGTAGATCTTTTTATCTTGCTTAATCATCATTATTATAAGCTATAATTTAAGCACCAAAAAATGTCTCCAGCTTTTTCATTTCCAGGATCTAGATAGGACATATATTGTTTTATCTGTCTATTCTATATCAAAACTATAAAACATTGAAAATATCCAGCTCATTTTGTGCATTATATGATTAACAAGGCCATTTTGGGGGAAGGTTACCACTTAATTTTTTCTCTTCTCTGATTAAAAAAAACATAAATTATTAAAGTGTTTGTCAGTTGACTCATCTTAGGAATATTAGCTTCTGTTTGCTGAAAGAATGAGGGCTCTAAAGTAATGCATGCATTTTCCACAATATTTCTTTTATGATTTATGAATTTTGATGGTAGAAAGAAAAACTTGCAAAACATCCTGTATTGTAGTATTCTTATTTTTAAAACACTAGGATTTACACTATGGAATTAAATTAGTTTTTTTCATATGCATAACAAATTGATAATAGTAATGCATATATTATAATAATAGATATACTATCTGATTTAAGAGAAATTAGAATAAACTTACAGATAAAGTTGTTAACAAGCAAAATCTTGTCAGTACCTGTGCCGTATAAAACTGGGAGGAAAGGCAGTTTGGTGTAATGGGTAGAACCCTGGTTAAAAATGGATTTGCACTCAAATCCTAGTTTTGCCATTTACCAGTTTATATGATATCAGGCAAATCACTGAACCCATTTAAAGTCCTCTTTCCTCATCAGTAAGGTAATTAAAATACCTGCATTAGCCACTTAATAAACTTCTGTGAGGATAAAATGAAATAATGTATTTCATTATTTGCCTTCTAGCAATTATAATTTATTGTACAGGTATAAGCATGTAGTAGAATTTTTATGAGGCAGGTAGCACAAACATTTTTTTTTTCTAAGAGCAAATAATGTACCATTCTACTTTATCATTATCTGATGCAATTAGAGTAATTTTGTTTTGATCTTAGGTTTTCACTGGGATCTTTACAGCAGAAATGTTCCTGAAAATTATTGCCATGGATCCTTACTATTATTTCCAAGAAGGCTGGAATATCTTTGATGGTTTTATTGTGACGCTTAGCCTGGTAGAACTTGGCCTCGCCAACGTGGAAGGATTATCAGTTCTTCGTTCTTTTCGATTGGTAAAAAATAAATTTAAAAAATGTCCAAAAATCAGGAGTTTTTCTTAACACTGCTGTAGGTTTAAACATACAACCATTAACATTTTAAATTTTGGTGTAACATTTGCACTGTCAAAAATTTTTCCTAAATGGATAAAATTTTCCATCTTACTTCAAAATGTCTTAATTGCAAAAAGCATAATCATGTAAAATTTCATGTATTTCTCAGTTACTATTCTAATAATTTTTTCTAGAGATGACTATAGTTAATATTTACAGATCTAAAAATATTTTTATTGAAAACGTGTCACGTTTTAGTAGTAAGTTGAAAATATAAACAGCCCTTTCTATCAATGGATGATGATTAGATACAAGATGTGCATGCAGAAACTTTTCTTAATTCTATTGCTGGAAAATATATTCCTTCTCAAAATCACTGGAGAGAAATCTGTAGGATTACTTAACCTGCCCATTGATTTACCTATATGTTCTTGGACATCAGGGAAAGAATTATAATCATGGGAATATTCCAACTTTTAAAATGCAGGCACATCTAGATATGTCAATGCCTCAAAGGAGCATTAATGAATAATAAACACCTTTCTCCACTTATAGTAAGGCTCAATATGATGTTACTTTGCATGCTGCTAACAAATAAATATCAGGAGAGATCATTGCAATTTAGATATTAATATTAGTTTCAGGCCTGGTATGCCTTATAAAACCTTCACAAAACAAATTAAGGACAATTGGACCCCAAGTAATCATTAAACATTTACTCTTACGGAAGATGATTGACATGATTAAAATACAGAAGAACTAGATTCTTGTTAGGGTGTCCAAAATTAGCCATGAGCCTGAAAGGGTTCAAAGCCAGGGCAGGTGTAACAGATTCAACAGTAATCATTATTTTGGTAAAACCAAATATATGTAATATTTCTGATATATAATGATAATATATATTAATTTTTTATATTTCAGCTCCGTGTTTTCAAGCTGGCAAAATCTTGGCCAACTTTGAATATGCTAATAAAGATTATTGGCAATTCAGTGGGGGCCCTGGGAAATCTAACACTGGTGTTGGCCATTATCGTCTTTATTTTTGCGGTGGTCGGCATGCAGCTCTTTGGTAAAAGCTACAAAGATTGTGTCTGCAAGATTTCTAGTGACTGTGAACTCCCGCGCTGGCACATGAATGACTTTTTCCACTCCTTCCTGATTGTGTTCCGTGTGCTGTGTGGAGAATGGATAGAGACCATGTGGGACTGCATGGAGGTTGCTGGTCAAGCCATGTGCCTTACTGTCTTCATGATGGTCATGGTCATTGGGAACCTGGTGGTATGTGCCGACTTAAAATAGTATTTTAGAAATAAGAGCACAATAGAATGGTGACCATTTTATCAAATGCAAAATCTATTCTTAATAATTTAAAAATAAAAAGTATCTTTCCTTGGATATGGTATCAGTCTCATTTTGACCACACAGCAATATAACAGGAGCCCTATAGTAATTATACTCAACACCACTTTATCAATCATTTCATTACATTTATTAAGTGAATTCCAATACAATATCATATTGAAGACAGGACTAATAGTATATGTTAGAAGCATTCAGAGACAAAGAAAGGAGAAATCCAAAAAGAATTTAGAGAAAATCCAATCTTACTTCCCAGTTTAGAACTAAAAAATTGTGCTTTTATATGTTCATAAGTGATTTTACCCTTTTCTTGTCTCTTCATGCAGTAGTATTCAGTCACTCTCTGTCCTATGGCAGATGCATTAGTCAACTTGGGTTAGTCAATCCTTTGTTGGCTCTCAGTTAAAACAAGGGTTGCCTCATAATCCTAGATTACTTAAATGGAGTAACTGATCAACTCTTCTCTCTCTTAAATTTGGAAAATTAATTACTTTTATACTATACAATTATTGAATACATTCTAAAGAATATATTCATTAATATGCCAATCTTATGGAAATATTAGGGATTATTTATAAATAATTCTTCTAATTGGTCAATTAGTCCAATTAGTGGGATATGAAAAATATGATAGATTAAGAATCAAGTGTCAATGCCTATATTAAATGCCTAATTCTCATTCTGGGTCATTTAAATAATGCCCAATTCAGTATCACTCTTTATCAAAAAAGAAACTATAGAATGTATTTAGGTCTTCGCCAGATAGCTCATTTGGTTAGAGTGTCATACCAATAAGCCAAGGTTGTGGGTTTGATCCTCTGTCAAAGCACATACAAGAATCAATCAATGATAGCATAAATAAGTGGAACAACTAATTGACATCTCTCTCTCTCTTTCTTTATTTCTCTTTCTAATCAATAAAGTAAAATTTAAAAAGCAATCATTAGAATTTATTTAAATTCATAATTACAAACACTAATGATTTTTAGGTTTAGGACTCTTGTATAAGGATATATATCAATCTGGTTTCTTATAATCACATGTCTTTTTTAAGTGAGAGAAGAGGAGATAGACAGACTCTCATGTGTGCCCTGACCAGGATCTACCCTGCAACCCCTGTTTGGGACAGATGCTTGAATCAAATGAGCCCTGGGCTTATACTCGAACCCATAGAGCCACTGGCTTCAAGAGGGGAAGAGAAAGAGAGTAGGGGGAGAAGGAAGGGTAGAGAAGCATGATCACTTCACATGTGTGCCTTGACGGGGGATTGAACCTGGGACATCAGCATGCCAAGTTGATGCTCTATCCACTGAGCCAACTGGACAGGGCCTATAATCACACAATTTTAAATTTAGCTAAA
Organism: Saccopteryx bilineata; assembly: GCF_036850765.1. Classification (NCBI taxonomy): domain Eukaryota; kingdom Metazoa; phylum Chordata; class Mammalia; order Chiroptera; family Emballonuridae; genus Saccopteryx; species Saccopteryx bilineata. The sequence goes on from NC_089494.1 coordinate 70,667,486, forward strand.
CCTTAGAGCATCTCATTTAACATCCTCATTTTATAAATGAGAGAACTTGAGACCAGCAGAAATTATTTCCTTGTCTGAGGAGGAATGTATAGTGAAGTAGCCATTGAGCAAGATCACAAATTCAGATCGCACAATTTCTGATCACCATGCTGTGCTGCTCCTTTCTCATCTAGTTGTTAGAATTTATAGTTCCCTCTATGCTTATAAAAATAAGTAATCTCAATCTGCTGTTTATATTTGGGTAAAATGATAATCATGTTTGTATTATTTTTAAGGTCCTGAATCTCTTTCTGGCTTTGCTTCTGAGCTCATTTAGTGCAGACAACCTTGCAGCCACTGACGATGATAATGAAATGAACAATCTCCAAATTGCTGTGGATAGGATGCATAAAGGAATCGCTTATGTGAAGAGAAAAATATATGAATTTATTCAACAATCCTTTGTTAAAAAACAAAAAATTTTAGATGAAATTAAACCACTTGATGATCTAAACAATAAGAAAGACAGTTGTATGTCTAATCATATAACAGAAATTGGGAAAGATCTTGACTATCTTAAAGATGTAAATGGAACCACAAGTGGAATAGGAACTGGCAGCAGTGTTGAAAAATACATTATTGATGAAAGTGATTACATGTCGTTCATAAACAATCCCAGTCTTACTGTGACTGTACCAATTGCTGTAGGAGAGTCTGACTTTGAAAATTTAAACACAGAGGACTTCAGTAGTGAATCTGATCTGGAAGAAAGCAAAGAGGTAAGATTTTGTAGTTATGGGGAGGTATGAATTTGTATATATATATATATACATGTATTATATTGCTGTATTTATGGTTATGTATTTTTCATCTAGAAGTTTCTGCCTTTATATAAAGTTTTATTTCTCTGAGAAATCAAGATTTAAGTGGAAAGATATGGTTGATAAATTGAAGAATAACGCAGTTTTTCTTTTGTTTGTTTCTTTGCTTTTAGCAAGAGAGACAGAGAGAGAGAGAGAGGAACAGACAAGGACAAACAGAAAGGGAGAGAAATGAGAAGCATCCATGCTTTGTTGTGGCATCTTAGTTGTTCATTGCTTGCTTTCTCATATGTGCCTTGACCATGGGGCTCCAGAAGAGCCAGTGACCCCTTGCTCAAACCAGCGACCTTGGTCTCAAACCAGCAACCTATAGACTCAAACCAGCAACCATGAGGTCATATCTATGATCCCACAAAGCCAGTGACTCCACACTCAAGCTGGTGAGCCTGAGCTCAAGCTGGTGAGCCCATGCTCAAGCCAGCGACCTCAGGGTTTCGAACCTGGGTCCCCAGCATCCCAGTCTGATGCTCTATCCACTGTGGCACTGCCTGGTCAGGCAATAATAATGTAGTTTTTATTCATCTTTATCAATGGATATTTGTTAGATGGTGATAAGAAATGAGTAAACATCATATAATGTAATACTTAAAATAACCTAAAAAAATATGTTATGACTCTAACTTTTCAGATAAGAAAATTAGTTTAGGGAACTTAAGGTAATATAACTTACTTTAAGGTAATATAACTTACAAGGGGTATAGCTAAGGATTGAATTTATTATTTTTTTACATACTCATAAATGTAAACCTACTTTTCTCTCACCCTGTATTTTTCAAATAATACTGTGAACATTACAGAACATTTTAGTTGGCAGATCAACTTAGAAATAAGAGGGAGATCAATGGCTCAGATGTTTTTTTAGAAAAAAGAAAATTTAAATACTTCTAAATCTTAGGTACTATTTCTTTTTTTTAATTAATTTTAATGTGGTGACATTGATAAATCAGGGTACATATGTTCAGAGAAAACATCTCTAGGTTATTTTGACATTTTATTATGCTGCATTCCCATCACCCAAAGTCCAATTGTCTTCCGTCACCTTCTAACTGATTTTCTTTGTGCCCCTCCCCTCTCCCAACTCCGTCTCTCCCCCCCCCACCCTGTAACCACCACATTCTTGTCCATGTCTCTGAGTCTCATTTTTATGTCCCACCAATGTATGGAATCATATAGTTCTTAGTTTTTTCTGATTTGCTTATTTCGCTCAGTATAATGTTATCAAGGTCCATCCATGTTGTTGAAAATGATCCAATGTCATCATTTCTTATGGCTGAGTAGTATTCCATAGTATATATGTACCAAAGCTTTTTAATCCACTCGTCCACTGATGGACACTTGGGCTGTTTCCAGATCTTCGCTATTATGAACAATGCTGCCATAAACGTGGTAAGAATTGAATTTAAAGCCTTTGTTTACAGGTTCTATTTGTCTTGCATTGCATGACATTAGCTCACTTATGTGGAAGAGAAGGAGAAATAGTCTATGTAGATCCTCCAATTAAAATTATATTGACTTATGTATTAATCTTCCAGGTTGCTATATAATATATCATATAGTGGGTGACTTAAGCAACCAAAATACATTTTCTTACTTTTCTGGAGATTGTAAAGTCCAATATCAAGGTGATAGCAGGGTCAGTGTCTGGTGAGAGTGCTCTTCTTGGGCTGCAGATGGCTGCCTTCTCACTGTGTGCTCGCATGACCTTTTCTTGATGTGTATATACAGAGAAAGAAAGAGTTCTGGTGTCTTTTCCTCTTTTTATAGGAGCAACAGCCCTATCAGATTAAGACCCCAACCTTATGATTTCATTTAACCTTTATCACTACCTCACAGGCCTTATCTCCAAATACATTCACAATGGGAGTTAGAACTTCAACAGATTAATTTTGGAGGAACACAATTCAGTCCAAAGCAATTTACTTAGAAGTATAATATTAAGTGATAACTCTAATGGATATAAAAGATAATTCAAAGGAAGTCTAGAGGAAAGCACTTTCACTTTCCATTTATTGTCAGGAAGTTTCAAAAACAGAAAAATGTCCTTTAGTTTACATTGTTTAGATTTTTTTTGTGTGTGTGTATATTTTCTGAAGCTGGAAATGGGGAGGCAGTCAGACAGACTCCCGCATGAGCCCAACCGGGATCCACCCGGCACGCCCACCAGGGGGCGATGCTCTGCCCATCTGGGGCGTCGCTCTGTTGCGACCAGAGCCACTCTATCGCCTGAGGCAGAGGCCACAGAGCCATCCTCAGCGCCCAGGCCATTCTTGCCTCAATGGAGCCTTGACTACGGGAGGGGAAGAGAGAGACAGAGAGGAAGGAAAGAGGGAGGGGTGGAGAAGCAGATGGGTGCTTCTCCTGTGTGCCCTGGCTGGGAATTGAACCTGGGACTTCTGCACGCCAGGCCGATGCTCTACCACTGAGCCAACCGGCCAGGGCCAAGTTTAGATATTTTTAAAATTTATTTAAATACTTTAGTTTTTTAGAGAAATTTTGGGTTCACAGGAAAATGGAGAGGCATGCAAAGAAATTCCCTGTATACCCCCTGTTGCTACACATGCATAGCCTCCCAATATCAACATCCCCCATCAGAGGTACATTGTTATAGTTGGTAAATTGACTTTGACACATAATTATCACCCGAAGTCCATAATTTACACTAGAGTTCACTCTTGGTATTGTACATATTATGGGTTTGAACAAATATATAAAGATGTGTCCATGGTTACAGTATCACATAGAGCAGTTTAACTGCCCTGAAAATCCTCTGTGCTTCACTAATTCAATCTTCCCTCCCATCAACCCCTGACAACCACTGATCCTGTCTCCATAGTTTTGCCATTTTGAGACTGTCATATTGTTAGAGTCACAAAGTATGTAGCCTTTTGAGACTGGTTTCTTTCACTTGGTAATATGCATTTAAGTTTCTTCCATGCCTTTTCATGGCTTGATAGCTCATTTCTTTTTGGAGCTAAATAATATTCTCCTATGTAGATGTACCACAATTTATTGATCTGTTTACCTACTGAATAATAGCCTGACCAGGCAGTGGCACAGTGGATAGAGCATCAACCTGGGACACAGAGGACTCAGGTTCAATACCCCAAGGTCACCGGCTTGAGTACAGGCTCATCCAGCATGAGCATGGGATCATAAACATGACTCCATGGTAGCTAGCATGAGCCCAAAGGTCACTGGCTTGAGCCTAAGATCGCTGGCTTGAGCAAGGGGTCACTGACTCAGCTGGAGCCCCCTGGTCAAGGCACATATGAGAAAGCATCAGTGAATAAGATGCTGCAAGAAAGAATTGATACTTCTTATCTCTCTCCTTTCCTGTCTGTGTGTTTCTATGTCTCTCTCTGTATTCCTCACTAATAAATAAATAAATAAATAATAATATCTTAGTTGTTTCCATGTTTTGACAATTATGAATAAAGCTGCTATAAACATACACATGCAGATTTCTGTGTGAACATACGTTTTCAAATTATTTGGGTAAATACTAAGGAGACAAATTGCTGGATCATATTGCTGGTAAGAGTCAGTTTTGTTTTATAAAAAATCACCCTACTGTCTTCAAAATGGCTGTACCATTTTGCATCCTTATCAGCAATGAGTATGAGTTTCTGTTGCTCCATATCCTTCCTAGCTTGGTGTTATCAGTCTCGTGAATTTTGCCTGCTCTAACAGATGTATAGTGGTATCACATTTCACATTGTTGTTTTAATTTGCATTTCCCTGATGACATATGATGTGGAGCATCTTGCCAAAGGCTTATTTGCCATCCGTACATGTTCTTTGATGAGGTGTCTATTAAGGTCTTTGACCCATTTTTAATCAAGTTGTTATCTTATTGTTGAGTTTTAAGAATATATTGTATATTTTGGATAACAGTCCTTTATCAGCTTTGTTTTTTGCAAATACTTTCTCCCAGTCTGTGGTTTGACTTCTCACTCTTTTGACAGTGCCTTTGGCAAAGCAGAAATTTTTAATTTTAAAGAAAATCAGTTGATTGATTCTCTCTCATGAATTGTGATTTTGGTAGTCTCTTAAAGGTAATTTTCTTCCCTATGGTAATCTACATTATCTCTTATGCTATCTTCTAGGAGTAGTATAGATTTGCATTATTATATTTAGGTCTGTAGTCCACTTTGAGTTAATTCTAGTGAAGGATAAAAGAGCTATGTCTAGATTCATTTTTTTAATGTGGATATCTAGTTATTCTAGTACCATTTGTTGTTAAAAGACTATCTTTGCTCCATTGTATGGCCTTTGCTTCTTTATCAAAGAACAGTCAATTATGTTTATGTGGGTCTGTTTCTGGGCTCTCTATTCTGTTCTGTTGATATACTTAACTATTCTTTCACCAATATTGTATTGTCTTGATTACTGTAGCTTTATAGTAAGTTTTGGAGTTAGGTAGGGTCAAGCCTCCAACTTTGTTTTTCTCCTTCAATATTTTGTTGACTATTTGGGGTGTTTGCCTTCTCATATAAACTTTAGATTCAGTGTGTTGACATCTATAAAATATCTTGCTGGAATTTTTATTGAGACTGCATTGATCTATAAATCAATACAGATCAAGATGGGAAGCACTGATATCTTGATAATATTGAGTCTTTTTTACCCAAGAACATACAATATCTCTCTATTTATTTAGTTCTTTGGGTTTTTTCATCAATGTTTTATAGTTTTTCTCACATAGATCTTTAGTAGATTTATATCTAAGTATTTTATTTTGGGTGTGCTAATGTAAATGGTATTAATTTCAGTTTTCACTTGTTAAATGTTTATATTCATATTTTAAAAAACGATTCACTTTTGTATATTAACCTTATATCCTGAAACCTTGCTATGATCACTTATTTATTCTAGGAGGGTATTTATTGTCAATTCTTTTGAATTTTCTACATAAATCATTATATCAAATGCCAAAAGAGACAGTATTTTTTTTCTTACCAATCAGTATATCTCTTATTTTATTTTCTTCTCTTAGTATATTAGTATGACTTCCAGTATGATGTTGAATAGGAATGATGTGAAGGGACATACTTGCTTGCTCCTGATCTTTGTGGGAAAATTCCTAGTTTCTCACTATTAGGTATAATATACAGGTTGTTGTTGTTTTTGTGGAGTTTTATTGTAGATATTCTTCATCAGATGAGGAAGTTTCTCTCTCTATTCTTAGTTTATTGAGCATTCTTGTCATGACTAGATATTGGATTTTGTCAAATGCTCTCCAACCTCATGTAATAGTACTCCCCACCCTTACCCATCTAAATATACTGATTTTTTGGTTTGTAAAATTTCTCACACTTTATCAGGTTTGGGGTTTTTTTTTTTTTTGGTTTTGTTTTTTTTTGTATTTTTCTGAAGTGAGAAGTAGGGAGGCAGAGAGACAGACTACCACATGTGCCTGACCAGGATCCACCTGGCATGCCCACCAGCCATGGGGCAATGCTCTACCCATCTGGGGCACTGCTCTGTTGCAACCAAAGCCATTCTATCACCTGAGAAGGGGGCCACGGAGCCATTCTCAGCGCCCGGGGCTAACTCTGCTCCAATGGAGCCGTGGCTGCAGGAGGGGAAGAGAGAGATAGAGAGAAAATAGAGGGGGGAGAGGGGAGAAGCAGATAGGCACTTCTGTGTGCCCTGGCCAAGAATCGAACCCGGAACTTTCACACACCTGGCCAACACTCTACCAATGAGCCAACCGGCCAGGGCCCGCTTTATCAGTTTTTTTTTTGTTGCTGTTGTTTGGCTAGGGCTTGTTTCTTTTCTTTACATTTAATTACTGATACAAAATTTCATGTTAAAGCAGAATTTGGACTATATTAGAGTTTTATTCCTCTACCTTCACCTCTGCTGTGGGCAAATGTTTGACTAACACTAGATTTCACAATTAATAAAAACAACTTAATATTTAGTAAGTATGAATGATCTACTGAAGATTGTCCTTTTAACATACAGCTTGATGAAGAAATTTTAAGGATGATTTGGAAATTAATGAGTTAATATTTAACTTTACTAGCTGCTCTGTGAAAATGCTAAATCTCACTATGGTGTCTTTTTCTCTGATATTATATGGGTGTTTTGTTGAAAGTCTTTAATAGAGGTCATTTTAATTTTTAATATGCTTAGTGAATACCAGAAATATTTACTAATGCACAATATACACAATGAAATATTAATATTTTTGAGGTTGTAGAGAATCTCAGTTATGTATGATTTAAAATATATTTTAAATATATATCAATAGTAAAAAGTTCACCTTTAAAATAGTACATGCCTAGTTTTAAAAATAAGTACTTTTTAAAAATAATATATACACATACATATAATCTGTACCCTTAAATTCCAGATTTATATTTTAATATATTTTAGCATGTGCTATAACTTGAACTCTTACTAAACCCTATATAAATAAGCTCTCTGTAAGAAACCCAATCTAAAATAAAAATAGTAACTTCCTAATATCAAGTAAGAGAATAAGAAAATACCATTTAATCATTTACTATTAAATATATATATAATATTTAAATGATCCATATATATATAAAATGGAGTATTTTATTTGCTTTGCTTTGTTTTCACACTTAAGGTCAAAATCATATGCTTCAGTAGAGAACATTTATTTTAAAAATGTCGCATACAGCCACTGAGAAGGAAAATGTTCTTAGAGTCAGGTTTGTATTTATTAAGTGGCTAAGTATGAGGCAAATTGAATGCCTCAGGTATGATGTGGTCCCTGCATCTCTAAGCTCACTTGCTAAGTCAGTGTGCCAAAAATACATGGATAATACATGCCAGTATAGAGTTTAGCTATTGAGAGTCAGTGGGTGAAAATATACATATTTTTAAATTAAGTGGTTCATTTTGAAAATTATTAAAATTTGGTCAATGTTTAGTAAACATTATTTAAAATAGATTTCTAAAATAAGTCTATTTTTGTGAACCAATGTCACAATAAATTCAATTAAAATAAATAAAATAACAATAAATAAAATAAAATAGTCAATTAATCTCAAAAACTACATGAACCAGTGGCTTTATTAAGTGTATATCTTTTTGTTGTTTGTTTGTTTGTGTATTTGTATTTTTTGAGAGAGAGAGAGAGAGAGAAGGGCGAGGGAGGGAAGGGACAGACAGGGACAGGCAGACAGGAAGGGAGAGAGACGAGAAGCATCATTTCTTTGTTGCAGCACTTTAGTTGTTCATTGATTGCTTTCTCATATGATCCTTGATGGGGGGCTCCAGCCAAGCCAGTGACTCCTTGCTCAAGCCAACAACCTTGGTCTTCAAACCATCAACCTTTGGGCTCAAGCCAGTGACCATGGGGTCATGTCTATGATCCCACACTCAAGTCAGCACCCCCACACTCAAGCTGGTGAGCCTGCACTCAAGCAGGATGAGCCCACACTCAAGCTGGCAACCTCAAGGTTTCAAACCTGCGTCCTCTGCATCCCAGGCCAATGTTCTATCCACTACACCACCTCCTGGTCAGGCGAGATATATTTCAAAAAAGAAAAAAATAATTAACATTATAGGTTTTTTAATTAAGTTGGTTTTAAATAAAAGGCTCTGGCTTATTGGTTAAGCGGATAGAACATTGGCCTGGCATAAGGATGTCCTTGGTTCAACCTCCAGTCAGGGCACATATGAGAAGCAAGTATCTGCTGCTCTTCTCCTTTCTCTCCCCCTTCTCTCTCTCTTCCCCTCTTACAGCCAATTGCCTGTTTGGTCCGCCATGAGCTCAGGTGCTGAGGATAGCTGAATTGATTCCAGCATCGGGCCCAAATGGGGGTAGCTGGGTAGATCTTGGCCAAGGCACATGCTGTAGTCTGTCTCACTATCTTCTCTCCTCTTATTTACTTAATAAATAAATAAATAAAATAATTGAGAATATTTTAGTTTTGCTGTTATACAATTTCTGTGGCATTTTACTAGAATTTTATCTAATGTACTAGTGTAGAAACAGACTCTTCCCATGCATCTGAAAATCATTCCCTTACTGTTTTGAGTAATTGTGGTACTCCAATCAAATAAACTGCTCCAAGCCACATTATGTTTGACTTTATTGAGAAATATAAGAATATTTTAATAAAATATACTAGTTTTAACAACATTCTTTTAGCCTGTGATAAAACAAAGAAAAATCAATAAAGTCACTGATAATTTGAATAATATAAATAATAAAAGTAAATATACTATAAATGCATATTATCTCAAAATTATATTTATAGGGAATTCTTATTTTCAAGTTTCCATGGTATATTTATCTAAATTAACAGTACACTGGATCTCAAAGTAAAGCACATTAAATTCAAAACAGCAAAGACTAAGTAGGGTTATTATCTCCATATACTCAAAATAGAAGACATCATGTATTGTGTAGACACAATACAGTTAAACTAGAAATTAATAGCGAAATGATAGAAAAAATTCTAATCATTTAAAAACTAAGATATTTCCTCCTATCAATGAACAGCTAAAGTGACACAACTATGAGTTGACGCATCTCATCTCTCTCCCTTTCTGGCTCTCTCTCTCTCTCTCTCTCTCATTTAAAAAAAGAGAAAGAGAGATTTCCTATTTCATTAGACAGTGGTTTGCTTAGTACATTTCTGATGACCATTTGTATCTTCAAAACATAGCAATCTGATTTCATATTCACATTGTAAATTATGATTTCCTTATTTCCTCTTCTTATTCAGTCCCACTTTGGCTCTAAACTTAAAATCTTTTCATTTCAAAGAGAATTCACAATCAGTTTATAGTACTAATCCTTTCTCACTAGGCTACGTATTAGTTACCAAAATTGAAGTAATTTGCTTTTCATGTCCGTTTGATGCACAGAAACTTAACGAAAGCAGTAGCTCCTCTGAGGGCAGCACTGTAGACATTGGCGCCCCTACAGAGGAACAGCCCGTAGTGGAGCCTGAGGAAACCCTGGAACCTGAAGCCTGTTTCACGGAAGGTAAAGAAAATGACCTCATAATAATCTACCATTTATAAAGGTTATTTTAGCTCTTGGTCACCCAAAATGGACCACTTAGAATAGAATTTTGTAGATCTATTTCAATTACCTCTAGTATCCTAACAGACTTAAATTTTACTGTTATCTTTTAGTTAGCTCTACCCATTATGTATAAGGGATCATGGACATGGAGAAAAAAAATATTTTAATGTATAGTCAAAACTAGTGACTAATTAATCACTTTTAAAATAAAATTGTGATTTCACAAGTTGGTATCTTAGAAACACTAGTCAAAATTCTCATACACAGAAGTTGCCTTTAAATAATTTTCTGACTATTAAAATCAAATGAGTTGCAAAAGTCAAACTGTATTTTTTAATGAAATCATCATTTTCTGATTCTTGTTGGATGAAACAGGAAATTAGCACTGCCCAATACCTGATAACTGAACAGTATCTAGTTGAGCTGGTACAATTTAATGCTAAGTCTGAAAGCTTTGTTTCTTTGCATAATAATTTGAGTAATATTTCCCATGGTCAGATTTTCTGGGAAATTTGAGTTTTGAAGAGATGAATATATTTGAATATGTCTATTTAGTGATCTCTTCTTCAAAGGCCTGATATATATTGTTTTACTCTATTTCCTATAGATATTATATACATCACTCAAAGTACTTCTCAAAATACTTCATCTTACTATGGTAGAAAAGAGCTCAACTACTGTAATAAACACATTAATTTAATTCTCCTGATAAATGAGAGCTTGTCTCTCTTTAGAATTATTATATGTACCTTCATTGTATTTCTTCTCTTTCTCCCTCCCTTTCTTCCTTTTCCTTTCTCCCAGCATACCTGACCCTTTTTTTTTTTTTTTTGCTTTGAGGAAGATTTCTGGGTTTATATATTTTCTTGAAAATCAGGATGCAAAGTTCTTTGGAGAAAAGTTCATGTTCTTTCTTTCTTTTCTTTCTTTCTTCCTTTCTTTCATTTTTCTTTCCTTTGCTTCCTTTCCTTCTTTCCCTTCCTTTCCTTCCTTTCCCTCCTTCCTTCCTTTCCTTCCACCTTTCTTAAATTATCCGTGGTGCTTATAAAGAGATTCACAGATACCTGTTGATTTGTTCTTATGTTAGAATGAGTGGAAACAGTGTAAGGAGGGGAATAACAAGTCAAATCAAAACAGGGCCATGCAAATCACACTTTAGTGGACAAAATTAATCTTGAATATTATGTAAACCCTTCTAGGAACACCACAAGAACACCTAAACAGTAACAAACTCAGAATTGTTTGGAGAGACTTATGTTACTATGCTATATCCTCTTTAAAGGGGAAGCTTTCTGTATATATTAATTTCCACTTTGAAGTCTTTTTCTATAGTTACTTTAACAGAGTGCAATAAGATGATAGAAGAAAATGCCAAGCTACTTTACATTGATTTTTACTTTACAAAGTTTTTTCTTGGACACTAACAATTGAGTCTGACAAAGCTGATGTTGTCCTGACTGGGTAACCCAATTGGTTATAATGTTGTTTTAATAGGCTAAGGTTGTGGGTTCAATCCCAGGTCAGGGCACATACAAGAATCAACCAATTAACGCATAAATAAATGGAACAGCAAATCAGTGTTTCTATCTTTCCTCCTCTCCCCCTTCCTCTGTCTCTAAAAATCAATAAATAAAAATTTTTAAATAAAGCAAAAAGGAAAAGCAAATATTATTAGCCAGAGAACCGTTTTAAGAGCCTGAATAACTTATACAACTTCACACAGCTAGTAAGTGTGCTCTTACTACTCCAGGCTTAGAGAGTTATCTCAGCAAGACAAAAGTGGAAATAGGAATGAAAAAGTGTATCTGGACATGCCAGAAGTTATTAAAGCAGCAGAAGCTATTTTTATCTATTTGAACATTATACTTGCAGGCTGTGTACAAAGATTCAAATGTTGTCAAATCAGTGTGGAAGAAGGGAGAGGAAAACAATGGTGGAACCTGAGAAGAACGTGTTTCCGAATAGTTGAACATAACTGGTTTGAAACCTTCATTGTTTTCATGATTCTCCTTAGTAGTGGTGCTCTGGTGAGTAAATATTTAAACAAAAGTTGTATAATACTGTGTTAGAATAATCTAATACTTATGACTTATTAATCCTTTCTGTTATATTGTTTTTGTAAATGTACTTATTCCTGAACCCCTATTGTGTACCCATTTCCATTTCCATAGCATCAGCTATCACCCTTATTTGACAAATCCCAAACTGTTATCTCTGCTCATGATTTCTTCCTTAAACATACACATCTCTATATCCATCCACCCACCCATCTAGTCACCAGCTCACCCTCCTACCCATTTCCAGTGCATTTTTAATGACCTCATTTCATATCTTCCAGACTATGGACTTAATGTATAGCTACTCATTTCTGAGTTGACTTTTACTATGTATACATATATTTCTAATAAGCTATTGTTAATTTTTTCTTATTAAAGACTTATAAAATTTCTCCCCCCATTTGTTCATTGTACCAAAGAATATGAATATTTAATTACTTATATTTTAACAAGAAAGTAAGCATGGCATCTACAGTGAAGTTAATGGTAGTCCTGTGATTGAGAATCTATAACTTCTAAATTCTGATGGATTATGTTTCTGAATGGTATTATTATTTTCTTTTTATGAATAGGCAATAAGCCCTTAAGAAACACTCTCTGCCCCTTTTGAATTGTGTAATGAATTGTGTAACTATTCTTTTTTTTTTAAGTGAGAGGAGAGGAGATAGACTCCCACATGCATCCCTTCCGGGACCCATTCAACAACCCCCCTCTGGGGCCGATGCTTGCAACAAGCTATTTATTTAGTGCCTAAGATTGAGGCTGCACAGAGTCATCCTCAGCATCTGGGACTGACATGCTTGATTCAATCGAGCCATGGCTGTGGGAGACCTGCAGAAGGGTTGCGGGAAGGGAAGAGAGAAAGGAGGGGGTAAGGAGAGGGGGGAGAGGCAGATGGTCACTTTTCCTACATGCCTTGACCAGGAATTGAACCCAGGACTTCCGCATACCAGGTCATCAAATTACTGAGCCAACTGGTGAGGGCCTGTGTAACTATTCTTATGCTACTCAGGAAACAATAAATATAGGTAACAAATATTGGGCCTATGTGATTCATTTAAGGGTTGGTTTCTTCTAATATGAAGGTTTTCTTTACATCAGAATAAACTTACATTTATATGAAAATAATTTATAAAAATGTAAACTATAATAATATAGATAGCATTTCAGAAAAACACTAATACAAATGAAAAACTTAAGCCATAGATAGATAATAGCTAGATGATAGCTAGATAAATGGATCTTGCCTGATTGAAACAAAATTACTTGTTTCTTTAACTTAAGTTTATAATTAGAGTATAGGCCTGCATTTTTCTACATATATCTCTGATAAAATAAATTTCTCTACATGCTACTTCAAACAAGAAATCATCTTTTACCATTGAAATGAATATGAAACTTCAATGTCAAATATCAAGAGAGGTTCATAGTAGAAGAATACATAGTGCAATCTAGATGAAAAGTAATTTTACCTTATTGTCATTTCCTTTGCTGAGAAATATAAACTACCATCAAAATGAAAGGAGAAAAAGGACAAGTGAGCCTAATTATGCATTAAAATTAGACAATGTGATGGTCAATTACAATTTTGGCTTTATAAAAAAAACAATTTCTAATTTATGAAAAATATAAGCTTTTCTTTTTATTTATTCACCTCCTTTCCATGACAAAAGGCCAACAAAGGGAAGCAAAATTCATTAAATGAAAGGAATGAAATACTTCAAGTTAGGGTAACATCATCAGGATATGACATCAAGACATATTTCCTAATAAGTCAAATTGACTTATTAGAATTATGTTTTTACTTTTTCCTTCAGCTATAGCATAGATGGAGAGTATAAATTTTCCCTTGATTCATTAAAAGATCTTTAAGACTAAAAAAAAAAAAAAAGGCAGCAATAGCTACTGTTCCTCTCTCCTCCTATTCCAATTCAATATCATATATTTATATACTTAGAAAAAAATAGCTCATAGAATATAATTTTTTTAGAAATCTAAAATGTATAACTTTTTCTTTATAGGCATTTGAAGATATATATATTGATCAGAGAAAGACAATTAAGACAATGTTGGAATATGCTGACAAGGTTTTCACTTACATTTTCATTCTGGAAATGCTTCTAAAATGGGTGGCATATGGTTATCAAACATATTTCACCAATGCCTGGTGTTGGCTGGACTTCTTAATTGTTGATGTAGGTATCCTCCATATCTTTGTCTTTCATTCAAGGTATTTTGTCTTATCTATATGCTAATTCTAAAATAGCAAATCTCTTGACCACTATGTTATGTTGACAAGGTATGCTACTAAATAGTCCCTAAACTAAATCACTGGACAATACTGTATTTTTTGTAAGAATAAGCTATTTTAGTAATGATTTAGCATTGGAGTGAGGGTATATATGATTATCTAGGAATAAAGCTGAATAAAAAAATAACAATGGTAGTTTTTAGGGAAATTGGGTATGTTGCTTCAATTTCTTATATTGTGAGTTAGGTGATTTTGAATCCCAACCCTACCACTGACTGGTTATATGCCAGTGAATAAGTTATGTGGCTCCTGACTCTGTAAATGAGTAGATACAGATTAAAGGCACTTAATAAACAATTATGATTGTAGGAGCGCCTGTGAACTTTTTAAATTCTCTTTGGTATACTCAAAGTTTTTGAAGGATAGGTTTAAAGAGTATATAACATAGAATATAACTTCATTATAGGAAGTGAGGTATACAGAATGTAGGGAAAAGCTATTTTATGCAGTGATGACAGTGTCCCTACAATGAAGACTAATAATGTGCCAGACCTTCAAAGGTTGGTACATCTTGTGGACGAGTCCTGCTGAGGGTGAAGACGACAGAGACGCAAAGACCTGACTCCGGGGATCAGGTTCAGTGACGCAGATCCACTTTATTCAGGAAGTAAGCTAGCTTATATACATGGGTTCAGCCTATATAGGGTGTTACATCGTGTCCTTCATAGCCAATGGCTGAAAAGATCAGGGAGCTGCATGGTTGGTGCTAAGTCACTTCCTTATAGTGGGCGAGCTCCCTTCCTGGGTATGCCCAGGAGGCTTCTGGGAGCTGGAGTATTCTCACAGCATTGCATCAGCCACAGCTGCTAGGAATGTGCTCTGCGCTCCACCCACATCTCCCTCTTCTCTTTTAATTAAGGCCAATTGGACTTGATGAATAACAGTTTGCTGTTGTTGTAGCTTCTAAATGCTACGCATTATGCAACCGGACCCTAGTAGAACTAAAACAACTATAATACCTATTATACTATATGCTAATAGATTAGCTGGATTAAACAATGAGGCAAGCTTCTGTAATGTTTGACTAGTTAGAAAATAGAACGGGGGTCTTAAACAAGGGATTCCTCCTAGGGATTGGGATGTCATTTCCCTCCCATTGTGTTACAGAGACCTTCCAGGTGCTGTTAAACACAGTTACATTTTGATTGTAAAAAATGGACATAGGTCCATACAGGCCCCCTTCCCACAAAGGTCCCAGCATCTGAACACGGAATGGATGGCTTGCCACGGGCTGTGTACTGCATACGGTTGCATTCCATCACAGGTGTTGAAGGCATCGTTGGTGGAGTCATCTTGGGACACCAGGAGTGGCCATACATTCCTTCCTGGGGTCCAAATTGGATGCAGGCTATTTTCTGGAAAAACACAAGCATAACCTCTCCCTTGTGTTAGAAGGGGTGCAGTCCCTGTCACTGAGCTGTGGCTGGGTCCTTCCAGTGTACTAAAGGCAACGGGGTTGGTTGGCTACGAAGGCCTCCCCAATGTTTATAAGAGGGAGTTACTCCTTCAGAATGAAAAGTTAAATAATTGAGAGTGAATACAGCACTGAGAAGCACTTCTCCAGGTGAGGCCCGGGACATATCCCCCCTTTCTTTTTGAATTTGAAGCTTAATGTCTCTGTGTCGTTGTTCTACAACAGCATGTCCTTGGGGATTATAAGGAATGTCAAGGCGGTGTGTGATTTGCCATTGGGAACAAAAGACTTTGAATTGGCTGCTGTTATAACAGGGTCCATTGTCAGTTTTAATTTCCCAGGGTACACCAATGCAAAGCATGGCCTGTCAAAGGGCACAAATTGCATGTGTAATTTTTTATCCTTCTACGGCTGTGGCCGAGATGGCACTGGAGAAGATGTCTACTGCTAAGTGTACATAGCAGAGTTTGCCAAATTGGGGGACATGAGTGATGTCTATTTGCCACACAGCATTAGGCTGTAAGCCTCAAGAGTTGACACCCTGTGGTTGTAGGGAGCCTAAGGGTAGTAAAGGCCCGCACTGTTTATATATGCGAACAAGGTGTTTGCAGGTTGCATGAGTGAGATGGGGTAAGAGAGATTTGAGAGAATGGGCAAACATATGAAACCAGGAATGAAGTTGTCTGGCTTGCTCAATAGGGGAAACTGTTAAAACTAGATAATCAACTTGTGTGTTGCCTGCCACTAGGGGGCCAGGCAAGCCAGAATGGGAGCAAAGATGCTGAATATACCAAGGGTGTTGTCGCTCCTCTAACAGTTCTTTTAGCTGGCTGAGAGCCCTATCTAGTAATGTCTGCTTGGGCCAGAAGGTGGAATGGGCAAGGCATTTGACTGTTTGTACTGCATAAGCACTATCTGAAGAAATGTTAAGGGGGCCATGTTGCCAAAGGCGTAGCGCATAGTAAATGGCTAGCAGTTCACCTACTTTTTCGGATCCCTCATAACGAAATTTGTGGAATTTAGTGCCTTTTGTTTGTGCTTTGAACACTATTCCACAATAGAACTGGCTGACATCTGTAAATGTAAGCATGCTGTGTGGAAGAAGGGTAGATGCTGGATATAAATGAGGGGTGGGAGAGAGAGAGTGAGAGATACAGAAAATAGACAAGACAGACAGACAGAAAGAAAAAAGACACATGGGGGTATATAGGCTAGCCCATGGGTCTGCAGCAAGAACATGTGTTGGAAAAAATGGCGTCTGAGAGGCTGGGGTGGGGCATTGAGCCCTGGCAGGGAATGCAGAAGTAGCGACTTCTGCTTTTTCTGGAGGCAGAGCTGATGGCTCAGTTGGCAATTTGGTTGGTTTCATTTCTGCGCACTCAGCCGCAAACTCGAAGGCTAAGCTACTTTCTTCCTCAGTGGAGGGGGGCGAATAGGGTGGTAGGGGCTCCTCTGAAAGAGGAGTAGCCTGCAGGACCCCAGGGACCTGCGGAGGGTCCCCAGCAGGAGCACCAGTCAAGCAAGCGTGTATTGCCAATAAGGTAGGAGTGAGGCCAAGAGGAAAGGTTTGTCCCCCATGTATTTCGTCCGACTGAACGTGCCAGAAAGCTCAGCCCAAGTATCTGGGTCCCAGAGCAGCGCGTCCTCAATCCAGAGATTGAAACCAGAGAGTATCTCCCAGTAAGTACAAGGTTCCTTTTCACAAACTTTAACTCGCCTACTCTGCAATAGGGTGTGCAGGGCTTGAGCCTGCGGGGCTGGAGAGTAGGGGAGAAGGTTTCCCATTGCAGAGGGTCACTTACCCATCCCTTGGATGCCAGTTAGGTCCCTGCCCAAAGTTGGGCGCCCAATGATGTGGACAAGTCCTGCCGGGGGTGAGGATGACGGAGACGCAAAGACCCGACTCCGGGGACCAGGTTCAGTGACGCACATCCACTTTATTCAGGAAGTAAGCTAGCTTATATACACAGGTTCAGCCAATAGGGTGTTACAGCATGTCCTTCATAGCCAATGGCTGAAAAGATCAGGGAGCTGCGTGGTTGGCGCTGAGTCACTTCCTTATAGCGGGTGAGCTCCCTTCCTGGGTATGCCCAGGAGGCTTCTGGGAGCTGGAGTATTCTCACAGCATTGCATCAGCCACAGCTGCTAGGAATGTGCTCTGCGCTCCACCCACACATCTAATGATTAATACTGCATTTGCCTTAAAACAAATGATGGCCTGTGGATTAGTTAAAGTTCAACATCATGTTTCATGTTATCAGTTTATCATAATTTCAGTGTATATCAAATATCACAAATTTCATAGCAACAGTTTGATCCTAAAAAGATGACAATACAGCAGATCTATGAAGGCTTCTTGTGGAAAGTATTTCTAAAATAAGAGTCCTCATATGTTATTATCTTCTTAACTCTAAACATAGGCATAGTCAGATCTATTTGAAAAGCTTAATAATGTTTCTATGAAACAAATGAATGAGAGAAAACCTCAAAGAATTGCTTTTTCACATCATAAAGAGAAATAGTTTCTAATATTGAGGTTTTAAATATTAGAAAGAAGTTATATTTTAACATTTCATAATTATTGCAAGTTGGTTTTAATAACCATTTCTGAAATAGTTTAGGAAAATAATTCAATGTAGCTTTTTGTAATTTTATAATAATAACACTTATTTTTTTCAATGTTCTATTTTAATTATTGGATAAGAATTAGTAAATCACCCTGAAAAAGACAAAAGGAATTACAGCACATCTAAAGTAATATTATAATTATAATAAACATAAGGCACCTTAATAAACTTAAAAATAGAAAATGTTATAAAACTAATGTCCAGTGTATTTGAAATCATCCAATACTAGCCACTTTCAAATACTGTAAATGATATTGTAACTCTGGATATGGAGTTTTGGTAAATTTTTATTTAGAGAATTAGACAAGCAACATTTTATTTAGTCTTTGCATATTTCATACAAATGAAGTAAATTCATTGATTTATTTACTTTGTAAGATTGATTGGCCATTTTGGAGCAGGTACTATGGCAGAAGCTATAAATTAGCATAAAATTGAGAGTTTTATAATGAAATAATTTTTACATTATACTTACTTACATAGAAATAAACTTTAAGTGAAAACACAAGGTATTAGCAAGACAAAGAAGTCCCTTTGAGAAATCAACTTTAAAATTAATGTAATTTTGCACATTAATTTTAGAGAGTATCAATTATAATTAGTTGAGCATACCAATGCAAGATAGATTTCTTGCTTTTTCTGATAACAATAGAAGTTTTTATATTATATTTAGCCATGGGAAAAGTTCTATATTTAGGAACTTAATAAAGCAAGGATAAGCAATGACATTTCTTACATTTGGATTTCCTTCTTTTTAAATTAATTTTTATTTAGTTTTTAAAACTAACTAGTCTACTCATAACTTAATTGAACAACTAAGAAATTACATAACATTTGAGGTATTTTATTCAACCTGTTTTTAATTAACATCTTAAAAGCTACTTTTTGCATCAAACTGAAAACCTTAAAATTTTTAAAGGTTTACTAAAAATAGGTAACCATTTACCTTTTGAGTAGTTATAAGCAAAGATCATATTTGTTGTATGATGTATTAACTACAAATTGAATGACAATTCTGTTTTTTCATTTGTTTATTAATACAGGTTTCATTGGTCAGTTTAACAGCAAATGCCTTGGGTTACTCAGAACTTGGTGCCATCAAATCTCTCAGGACACTAAGAGCTCTGAGACCTCTAAGAGCTTTATCACGATTTGAAGGGATGAGGGTAAGGAAACTGAAAGACCCAGAAGTATTGCCTATAGTTAAAATTAAATTAAATTAAATGTCAAAAAGGAAAAGAAATGCATGCAAAGGAATGGCAAATCCTTGCAGAATTGCTAGTTTATCTTTTATCTGTTGCATATTTACTTCTAAGTGATATGCAAGAGAATTTAGGCCTCCCTTGAAATGATAGAATATCATTTATCTGCTGTGCTTATTAAAAGTGACTTTATTTCCTAATCTATCTTGGGAGTTTCCTTATAAAGCTGTATACAAAAAAGCAAATGCACTGTTAAAGTGCTATGCAGAATGATAAAACAATAATCTACTAAAGTGAATTTGACATCATGTGCTTCTTATTTGTGGTGATCTCAACTGCACTTTATGAGTTTTATTGAAAATAATCTGAATCACACATGTGCCTAAGGAAAGTGTAAAGGAAAAAAAAATAACTATCAGAATTTTGTCTGTATAATGCCAAATTTTGCATAGTTTTAATATATTTAAGGATTGATATTAAATATAGACTAAATTTTAAACTTTTACAAAGTTAAGTATAATATAGCCTCAACTTATAATTGCATTACTCTTCTTAATTTATATCAATAGTAATAATAACAAAGAATTTTTATATATTTATAACTCCATACAATTTTTTATGACAATGAAATAAAACATTCATAGCATAATGAACACAAAATGTCATTTTGACTCATCAGGTAGGTGATTTATAAATTAACCATAACTTAAATCTCATTTATCAGAATGACACAAAATTTTATATTACTTTCTCTAAGAAAATACTAAACCATTCTTTATGATTGTAACAAATTAGAAATTTTGCCATTATTTACTTATTTTCCATGCCTTTTTAAAGCATAAAGTATTTATATATAAGATGTATAATAAAAAAGTAGTTGTTTATTAAAAAATCAAAATTATTTTACCAAAACAAAGATGCTAAATTAAGTGTGATTCGAATAGAAAAACATTACTCTTTTGCTGCCTAAGATACATGTAAAGCCAGTAGCCACAGCCACCACAGCCGCCTGGCCAATTCAGGTTCGCATTTGATTCGGACAGACAGTAATGAAACAATGGAGCCAAGAACTGGTGGGCCATTAGCTTTAATACTAGCTTGCACCCACAGGCAAGAAATACACACAGTGGGAAAATACTTCCCTTTCTATTCAGGGCTCCCAAAGCCACTGACTTATCCGAGTTTTCCTAGAATCAAAGGTTTGTATCTCACCAGCCTTATTCACCTCTGTTCCCCGTCTCCTTCTCTCTGCACAAACTCTGCACAAACTGGCTTCTCCTTCAGCACTCCGCCATCTTGGCTGTTTCTCCTCTCCTCCACGTGGCCTTTCTCTGCTCTCCTCTCTCTGCTCTCCTTTCTCTGTTCTACTTTTTAGCATGGGCTCCTCTGCCCCATTTTATAGTGTAGAAATCAAAACCTTTAATCCAATATACAAACAAGGAAGTCTCTGATACAAAGTCACTTATCTGAAGCATAATGGGATTCCTCATGAGAGTACATCATCCCACATCATGCAACAGTCAAGGGTGTGGGGAAAAGCTTAGTCTTAAAACTAAGCCTGATCTGTGGTGGCACAGTGGAGAAAGCATTGACTTGGAATGCTGAGGTTGTTGGTAAAACTAAGCCTTAGGCTATAATAATCCTGCCTGCTTACAGCCTGTCTCCCACACCCAATGCAAACTATAAGTGAGCAAACATATATATCATATTTACAAACTTATTTGACCAACAACATAGTTATTTTATAAAAATAAAGTTGTATAGATTTCTATTTCCATTTTCTAGGTGTTTATAGTCTTATTATGTGTTCTTCTAAAATAAAATTTAGTTTAGACATCACTTTGTAAGAACATAAGACTTTTCTCAGTTTCCCTAACATAGGTAAAAAAATTTCCTCAGAAACAATTCAACACAATGTAATATAGTGTTATTTTATTTCTTACAGAAATCCCTATATTTTTACTAAAATATAAAAATGAATTCTCTTCAGTGTATGTGAAAAATAAGTTTATTATCCAATTAAAATGTGACTTTCTATTGTTTCAGTATGCCAGTTTCAGTTCAGGATATAAATATTATTTTAATACATTCTGCTTGAAAACTTGTCACCTGAATCAAAATAGAGTTGTCTCTCTTATTCCAGGTTTCACTCCATGGTTTCAATTACCCACAGTCAACTGGGGTCCACAAATATTAAATGGAAAATTCCAGAAATAAACAACTCATAAATTTTAAATTGTGATCCACTCTGAGCAGGGTGATGAAATCTCACACCATCCTACTCTGTCCTACCTAAAACATGAATCATCTCTCTGAACAATGAGATAGTCATTTAGTAGCCACCCTGGTTATCAGACAGACTCTCTTAGTATTACAGTGCTTGCATTCAAGTAACCCTTATTTTGCTTAATAATGGCCCCAAAGTGCAAGAGCAGTGATGCTGGCAATTTGAATTTGCCAAAGAGGCCTTACAGTGGGTGAGTACTTCCTTTAAGTGAAAAATGTATAGTAGAGTAAAATATTTTTAAAGAGCGACACCACATTCACATAACTTATATTGTATGTTGTTATAATTGTTCTATTTTATTATTAGTTATTATTATTAATCTCCTATTGTGCTTAATTTATAGTTTAATATTTATCATAGGTTTGTATGCATAGGAAAAACAGTATATATCAGGTTCCATAGTATCCATGGCTTGAGGCATCCACTAGAGGTCTTTGAATGTTACCCCACCTGATAAGAAGGGACTGCAATGATACACTTTAAGTTTCCTCTAATCTGAACAATGCTAAGCATTTGAAGGTGTAATAAACATTTCAAAATTGACTATGGTTCAAATTGCCAAATATTCTCATATTTAACATCGTATTTTTATAACAGTGTTGATCCTGTAATTCTACCTGTAACTTTTACAGAAATTGCCTTATCTCTAATTATTGATCAATAATGCTTTTTATAGTATAAGAAGAGATTACTTTTTGAAACTTGGAGTTTTAAAAGCATAAGTTCATTAAAAATGCTTATAGAAAATGAACTAATTTAAATTAATGGATTTCTGAATATGGTTCCGTGCTTCATAATTACAGCATATATACAACCCATAAATGGCTTATTATCTCAATGTGTATTTGGCATTGTAGAGACAAAAATAACCTGATTATGGATTCTATTTTTTGTGTTTCGAAATGATTGGATTTTTTGACTTTGTGAAAAACGTAATCATGGATGATGGTGAGAATGGAGATAATAATAATGATTATAATTGAGAAGTGAGATTTGAATATATTTAGAAACTCTCATTTTATTTTTTCCCTAGCATAAAATCACAATAGTTGTGTAAAAGCGTAAATCAGACATTCATTTTATTTTTGTTATTTTGTCACATTTTCAAAGCATGTGCTTTTATGCAACATTACCAAAAAAAGCATGCTATACAATGCTTGATAGGAAGTTAGAAGGTAATAAACAAATTATCATCACGTTGCATTTTATGTTTTGCATGCTTTATGCACATTCTGGCTGAGAGCTATTAAACATTTATTGTATTTCAAATTTCCAGTCCAAATTTTTCAACTTGTAAAACTGAACTGACTGAATTGATGTCGTGATTACCTAGAGTAAAATAAAATTTGTACTTAAATTTGTGTTTTTAATTTCCTAATCTAGGAAATTGTAAAATCTTCTTTTTCTAAAGAACTCAAGCCTTGATTGATAGGGAAACAGACAGAGAACATCATATTCGAAAGTAACACCAAATGTTCTGTCATATCAGATTTCTAACTAATAACAAACTATATATTTCTATTTTATATAGGATAATCTTGCTCCAACTTGGATGGGGTGGAGCGCTGGTTCCTCCCCTCAGCCCTTTATTATGGGTACTGTATTACCCCTTTTGCTACCTTTCATCCTTGCACTGTGACTTTGTATAGTGGGATGTGGGAGGGATCGGGAAGGGTACTATTGTACCACAGAAGGGAAAATACAGTGTTTACATTTTAATCCCCTATTTTCAACTGTCTTGGAATTTCTTTTGAGAAAAATACCTTTTAGTATTTACCCTCTGTGGATTTGAACCCCAACTGTTGAAATCTTTATTAAGTTTCAGTGAATAAGATTTAGTTATGTGTATATTGAGTGATCTTATTGATGGGGAGATTGACTGATTGGTGATGGTGGGAGACTTTGGTTTAGAATGATTGAGTGAAAAATTTAACTTGTCAAGTTGATGATGCTCTTTGAAACATAAAACACTTGTCGTTTTCTGTATTGGTCTCAGTCCTGAAAATTACCACAAGATACCAGCAGTTAATTCCTTGCCTTATTGCCTTATGTGAGCAGATGCTAGGGTACACTATTTCTGCTTTCATAAGACTGGTATTGACTATGTGACCATTCTTATCTTTTTTTATTAAGTGTAAGTCTTTAAGGATCATTCTCAAAAGGTAACAAGGGAAAAATATATTTAAAAAGACTTGAGTAAACACTTGTGATTTATGTATTAAGTGAAAGTAAGTTAATATACAAGGATATACAAGGACATTTGAATTATACATGCTAGAATACCCTCTTAGAAACAAAAAAAAATCATGTGTTTTAATAATATGTTTTAATTGCTGAATTTAAATTAAATTTATTAAATTAATGATTCATTAAATTAAATTTAAATTCATTAATTAAATTAATTTGCTGCATAAACTCACTCAGAATAAATCACTTCCAACTAACTGCTTAGGATCATAGAAGATATCACAGTGAAAACAAATGAAAATAAATGTACATTTTATATATTATTGAAGTTTAAAAATGTGAAAGAAGGAAAATATTTATTTTTGAGGCAGAAAAAGGTTATAATTTTATATGGATAATTGATGTATCATATCTTTCAAAAATAATTACCTTAATTAAACTTCATAATAAATATAGTCATCAGATTATAAAAAGATTCTCTTACTCTTCTTTATACTAAATAATGTGTGATTTCTACTTTGCCTACTTTTGATTTTCATATATATAGTTTTTTCTGTATTTCAATTAAAGAAACTTTAAAATCCATAAGTAGTATTGATTTGAAGTTCAAAGACCATTTACACAAGAAGACTTTTCTGCATGTATCAAAATTCCTCAATTAATTTGCATATTTGTCAATCCCTCAGTTCATATTGATTTAATAAAAAATGCAGATAATAAACCAGAAACAGAAATAGTTCTTATAAGAGTGGATTGTGCTAGAATAGATAAATTCTACTTAATGATGTTTTACAAAATATTTGTGAGAAGCAGCATCCCCTAGTATTAATTCATTAAAATAGTTTCTTTCTTTGGTATCTCATTTACGCAGCCTGAAACCTTAGTCTTTTCTTTCCAACTTATTCAGGCTGGTCCTCCCTAGCATTTTCACCACGTGGGAACCAATTACTGCAATTCCCTGAGGCTGAAGAGAAGTAATGCACCTCCCTCTGTGCTGAACCAAGAACTGGGTTGGGGCCCGTGGGAAAAGACAATCCTTTCCCTGATCCTTCGTTGTCTAATTTAATAAAATCATGTATATTAAAGGACTTTTGTGTAATACATTTCCTAATACTATGTGGAATGTTTTCCAAAATATAGTTCTTACCTTCATAAAACTAAACCTCTTCTCTGGGCCAAATGTATGCCCACATGGCAGTCATTTGAAAGGCACTGCTGCACCACACTTACATCATGGATTCCATAGTGTTCATTTCAACGCCAAACAAGTCCCTTTTTTCAAAGTAGACTTCTCAGACATACTCATCCCAAATACTTGTTATGCCCAGCTCTATAGTCTCATTCCATATCCAAAATTAACATTTAACAATTAAGCTTTGATCAATAAATGCTAATCAAGCTAGACTTTACTTCATTCACTCATTCAATGAACCATTTTTCTATTCCTATTCAAAGCACTCTGTTATATTTCTATATTCAAGGCACTAAAGGCCTTGGAAAATTCACAAATGTATTTTTGCATCTTAAATTTTAAAAAGAAAAAAACCTATCATTTTTGAGGATTACAGGAATGCAATTAGCTCTAATATAAGAGCAATATGGGTACCTGATAAGTGCAAATGACTCCAAGGAGAATTAGTGATGTTGAGTGTGAAGCACAAAAGATGCTACTTCTTTCTAGCCTACTTTCTGAACTGGACCTATGTTAGCCTCATTCTTTCCATTTGCCAAATGAGAACACAGTACTAAATTAACTGTATGGTCCTGATTAGCACTAGAATTTTGATTCTTGAATTCAAAGTAGGAAACATTCATCTTTATTTTGGAAGCTGAACTGAAGTGGTGAACTTAGGCTCCATGAAAAAAAAAAGTGCTGCTTGAAATAAAACTTGTGAGAAGAAGCTAGGGAAGTTAAAACTAGAAATGTAGATTGTAGAGTGTTTTGAATATCAGGGTAAAGAGAATACCTGATAAAGAGTGGGGAGCCATTAAATAATTTTAAAATGAGACTTGGAGAAGATTAATTCATCTTACATTGATCAAAAAAAGGAGTAAGTTAGAAGGTTCTAACGATAATGCAAGTATGAATTATAAGAGGCAAGAACTAGGATTGGGAAAGGGAAAATGGAAAAGAAATGACAGAGATGAGAAAGATTTTGAAGAAAGAAGAGTGAGGCATTACAGATTGATGTGAACAAAAATTTTAAGAAATAGGTATAAACAGCCAGTGCTCTGTTCACACTCCAAACTGGCTGTTGTAGGTAAAAATATACATTTTAACATGTACTCTTGTGTATACACAGTAGAAATAGCTTTTTTATTGTAATGGTAAGCAAAATATTTAGAAAAGGAAGCAAATAAGTAGTAACTTGATATCAGCTTTTAAATTTTGAATCCAAGAGTAATCTAAGTATATCCACACATCTAAAGTGAAATATAAAATAAATATTTCTTCAATCAATTGTATTCACACAGACAACCAAGTGAGACTTGAAGTAAGGTGACTTGTGTCAGTATGGTAGGTTGTATAGACTTCATTATTTGGATCTGCCTGGATAACCCAACCAACTTATTTTTCATGCTCGTTTCTCCACCTTTGTCATTAGTAGTTTTATCATTTCCTTTGGCCCACTTATTACATACACTGTTTTGTAACCCCAGAAGGCCTATGGTTTTTACAGACTTTAAGCAGGGCTTGAAGCATGTGGAATTTGCTCATGTGTTTGTTTTTTTCAGACAGTCACAAAACTTTGTTCTAAAAATACACTGACATCAAATGGCAGATAGAAGATATTTTGATGCCTGTGGTTTACTTTGGATCATATTGACAAGAATAATAGAGACACAAAGGTAGAATGAACTTAGCTATTAATGTTCAAATATGAGGCGTCATCTGCCACTTAGGAGCGTTTTAGGGCCTGTTTTATCTTCCCTCTTAGCTACTCCTGTGCAGCTCAATGGGAACTGTGGAGGAGGAAGCAAGGACAGTCATCCCAACAATGTTGTCAAATACAAAAATTCAGATTTTTAATTTATGATCCAGAAATAAAAACTAGGGGAAAAACATGCTTCTATAGACTAAAAGTAGATAATGATTTAGCACTGAACTTGATGTAATCACATCAGATTTGGAAACTATATATGGCATCCCTCCTTATTTTCCTGAGAAACTCATTCCTATTATGTTTCATTTAAAATAAGTTTATTGAATTAAACTCAGTAAATGAAACGACTGACATGACTGGAGCTTGAAATAAAGATGTGATGATCTAATGAAATACATAATGCTAAATTGTCTTGCTTCTTATGCAAAAATTATTAGTCATAGCAATGCATGAATAATTAAGGACAGAACTATATTAGGTATTTGATATATTTATATTTATACATCTTAATTTTAATTTATTAAAGTATATTGGTCAAATTGACTTGTCCAAATATTTTAGTTTTATTCTTTAATATACTGTATTTTTTAATGAGTTAGTCTTTATTAGGGTTTTCTATTTTTTTTTTCTAATAAACAACATATATTCTGACTTTCTCTGGCAGGAAGTTCCTCTGATTTCACTTTTCCTTTAACTTTTGAGAACTTTCCCTTCTCTATTTTTAAACTTTTCTATTTCTTTGTCATATTGTCTATATTTGTTCCCCAAAATGTATAGCTTAAGAAGTGGATATCATTGTAAGATTTTATTTTACTTTGCTTTTCAATATCCTAGTGTAGTCTCAATAGTGAAAAATTTAGAAAAGCTAAAGATTAGTAGGGGAATGTCTTACCTTTTTTTAACCAACAAGAATTCTGACTTTTCTTTTTTTCCATTTGTGTAATAGGTGGTTGTGAATGCCCTTTTAGGAGCAATTCCATCCATCATGAATGTGCTTCTGGTTTGTCTTATATTCTGGCTAATTTTCAGCATCATGGGCGTAAATTTGTTTGCTGGCAAATTCTACCACTGTATTAACACCACAACTGGTGAAATGTTTGAAATCAGCGAAGTGAATAATCATTCCGATTGCCAAAAACTAATAGAGAGAAATGAAAGTGCCCGATGGAAAAATGTGAAAGTAAACTTTGATAATGTAGGATTTGGGTATCTCTCTTTGCTTCAAGTTGTAAGTGAAAACTCTTTTTCTCTGAAATTTATTTATTGTTTTGCATAATAACAAAGTAATGTCATACATCCGTTATTTAGTTACTAAAAAGAAAGTTTGTAACATATTTCTTTTTTCTAATTCGGATTTATTAGTACTAACTTATGAACCCACATTGGTGGAAACTTCCGTATATTTAAGCAATACAGACATAGTTGATAGTGGACAGATATGTCAGTTCTTTCCAAAGGTCTTGTTCTCTTTCTTCTCATATTGCTTTCTCTTCCCATATAAAAAAGTTGATTAATACCGCAATAAGTTTATTCTTTTTTTCTATTGCAATTGAAAAGTTTGTTTCATGAGGGACTACCCCCCCCCACCGCTCCCAAAGCACACACACCTGATTGCATTGACTCAAATTGGTGCAAATTAACTGCAACTAAGTTGTATTATTCGAATTGAAGATTGGGAATTGTTATTTATGTTTTAGGGTCAGATTCTTACAGTGAAATGGAAGTAAATACCAAGTAATGCCTGGATACCGAAATAAAACATAAGCAGCTGTTTCTTCACCCTCAAATGATCTTTCAAAACAATTACTTAAATCTATTTTAGCTTAATAGTGTTTTCACTCCTGGGTCTCTAAGACTTGATTTATTTAAAAAAAATAATAAATTAATTTTTAAAAAGTTTAAAATTTACAGAAATGAAAAAGATGGTAGTCCTTTAAATATTTTCCTATGAGACTGCTTTTAGCTACACCTGCATCACTAGAAAGCAGTGAATAAAGACAGAATCCAGATTGTTAGGAAAGCATTGTAAACATACAGCTCTATTTTGGCCACTGAAACTCCACTAACAAATTTTAAAAGCTGTACAACTTCCTCTCTTGTGATTCTACAGAGGGTTTTTGTTTTGTTTTGTTTTTGTTTTTTACCAAGATTTTGATTTCTATTGTTCAAGCAGGAGACAAGCCAGGCAAACAAACATATACTGATCAAAACCCCCTTGCATCTCTCATAGGTGTCCATACTATTATTTCTTTACATATTATTCCCACCCTCTTGTTGGAAATTCTTATTTCTCTTGTGGATGTTGCTGACTTACTCTGAATGCTCATGCAATTACAATAGGGGTTTTAAAAATCAGGCAAATAAGATTTCTTTAAATATTATAATAGACACATGATATTTCCTTGGGCATTTATCTTAATGCTTAACTAATAACCATACTTTTATATAACACCAAAGTGTGTCACTCTATAAAATGAAGAAAATAAAATTTGAAAATTTCAAAGAATTCCTTAAAAACTAAACAATTATAAAAATTTAAGATAATGATCCTGCACAAAGCCATTAAATAAATTCTGCAACTAAGGAAACTCGAAGCTTCATACTTGACTTTATACAAAATTACCTTTGTTGAATTCATTGAAATGGTTCTTTGAATTACCTTTCTCTGTTTCTGTACCTACTGTGTAATGGACTTGTTCTATCATTGACTTCAGCCATTGACACATTTAATATTTCCCTCTTTGATATACAAATAACTTCTATTTTCTAGCTAATGATCATTACTTTCTCTTCACTGCCATCACACAAACCCTTATGTGGCTTTCTTCCAATGATATCCACCACCCCACAAGTGTTTGTGTTATGATAAATGTTTGTGTGTATTACAATACAGATGCTGAAAGCTTTGCTAAACTTGCTCACTAAAAAACAGTCCTCTCAGTATCATAGGGCTCAAAATTCATCATGTTCAGGGACAAATAACAGATTACTATAAGTTATTAGACTTAAGATCCTTCTTGAATTTGTGAGTGCTAAGGGTCTACTGTGCTTTTTTTTTTTTTTTTTTTACCTTTCTTACCTATATCAACTTACTTTCATAAGAAATTATAGAAAAGAATGGAATATAAGATTTTTTCTGGTTATGATGTTTGAAAATGCTTAAAAGGATAGTTGCAACTCTTTTTATACAAAGATGGGCAAAAGTAAGCTTACAGTTATAATACAAATAATACAATAATTAATAAATAATACAAGAATTAACTGTTTTGTATACTTAGAAGCCTACTTTTTCCTACCTATGTATGTCTGTATGAACCTAAGAGTGTTACAAAGCAAGAGAAATCTTAAACTCTCAGTCACTTTCATCACCTTGCCGATAGATCTTAGCAGATGATCAGATCGTTGTAATTGTTTTGCTGCTACAAACATTGCCAAATATGGCATTATTTGTAAACTTTCTAAAAGTATTCTACCAGATTTTGATAACACTTTAAATTTCATAATTTTATTAACTCTAAAGAATTGAGAAGTATTTGTGACTTTTTTATCAATTAGGAGAATATATCAAAGGAGCATTTTGTTTACTATGTGTTCTAAAAATGAAAAGACTTTCTGCAATATCGTGTTGGTCCAAAATGCATATAACATATGCTTTCAAAATCTTTGAAAATTGTTTTTTAAAGATTATATAAGTAAAAATATTTATTAAAAGTCAGGTCTCAATTATTTTTACACCAAAGTAAAGCATGCATGTCCTTTTTAATAGGCAACATTTAAGGGATGGATGGATATAATGTATGCAGCAGTTGATTCCAGAAATGTAAGTATTTCATACATCCTTTTTATAATATTGGTTAGATGCTAAAATTAATTCAGCAGAGCATAGAAGCCAAATGCAATGATTCTACAATGATTAAAAACAGTAAAGGAAAAAATATGACTCAAATTAATATTCAAGTATAGTATATCAACATTTATCAAAAAATCTTATGAAGATAAATCTGTTTTGAACACATTCATACATTTAATAACAAATAGCCTTCTATTAAATATTTTTATTTTGTTTTTCTCTTATCTATAAATTATGTAATCAGTAATAATATTGGTGTGCAAGAGCAAATGTGAAAATATATGTGATTACCATTAGTAGTTGAAATATATAGTTAACTTCCCATATTGGACAGTATGGAAAGTTAAGGATATTGCCTAGTCAGTCTTAAGTTTCTATTATAGTTACTTTAAAATTTATTCTTTTATATGACTTTAGCATCCATAAATTTACTGAAACCTTCAGTAATGCTGTTATCACTGCTCTGGCCAACAGACTCCATTAAGTTTATATCACCAAAGTCAAGACCTACTTTATTTGATTTCTCCTACAATAACCTCTTTTAGGCTTCAAGGAAAGAACTGATATCCACACTCATTTAAACTCTGTTTCTCATACTTTGTAAAATTAACTATTTTCCATCAGCCTTGATCTTCCAATTCTGAAACCTAATCTGTAATTTTTAAACTGACCTGATAGAGCTCATTTTTATCTTTCTTGATATGCACTTCTCATAAGTGACCTCAGTTTTATGTTAAGTATCTTCCTAATATCCTCCAGAGTTGTGTTATTGCATGTGGTTACTTATTATTTTGTTTTATGTGTTTGGTTGGTTTTTAACTCTATTGTCTTTAGAAGGACATAACCTTATTATTGAATTATCTGTAATGACTCCTTTACCCTTTTATTAAGTGATAGATGATAGTTCAATTCTAATTTACAATAAGTATAATCTAGATATCAAATTATCAGTTGAGGGTTCATAAGATGGAGTTCTAGTTATGGCTACTCAATCTGAAAAATTCAATGAATGCTGAAATGTCAAAGATATAATGCCGAGAATCTAAATGAATAACTCAATTCTTGTTTGCTGAATAAATTTATGTATGCAAGAAATGGTTGTTTCTAAATAGCCTATGCATATTTACTCGAGTAAAAAATTTTCACTAATTTTTAAATTATTAAAATTTAGTACGTTAAAAACTTTGCTAAATTTTGCATACTACTATTAAAATATCAAGATGGTAGTTGTGTTTACAGTTATAAAAATAGATTCTTAAGCATCCAAATAACCTTTTTGTTTTATAAGAAAACTTCCCTAAAAACTACTTTCAGAGATATTTTTTAGAGGTAGATGATTCGGGGGTGGGAGGGAAATATCACTTAAGTATTACTATGAGTTTTCTGTTCTCCATGAATAAGCACCAATGACTTCCAGCATCAAAATGTATTGTGATATTTTACAAAATATTTTCCTTTGATAGGTGGAACTCCAACCTAAGTATGAAGAAAGTCTGTACATGTATCTTTACTTTGTTATTTTCATCATCTTTGGGTCCTTTTTCACCTTGAACCTGTTTATTGGTGTCATCATAGATAATTTCAACCAGCAAAAAAAGAAGATAAGTATTTCTAATATTTTCTCTCCCACAAAAAGTAGAAAAATTATTCTAAGTGCTCTCACCACCAAATAGTATTTTAATTTGGAAACCAAATGGTAGTATATATTAAAAAATTTTTTCAGTATCCTCCCCCTCTGCCATCCACTGCCCATGTATTTTGGATTATAGAAAACCAAGAATGTGTTTCATATTCTTCTGCATGGGCTTGAAAAACCTCTCTCCCTTCTATTCTTTTTTACATTAGAAATTATATTACACATATTTTGAAAGGAAATAACTAGAAAAAAATCCAAACATATGCCCCTTTCCCCAAATCAACCTTTTTTATCCCTACAACTCCCCTCCTAAATATGTATCTTCCAGCTAAAGCTCTTCATTGGTTCCTTTTATATATTTCTACTTCATTTTTCTTGAAATTATTTATTCATTCATTCATTTATTTTAGAGAGAGAGAGGAATAGAGAGAGAAGGAGAGAAACATCAATTTGTTGTTTTAATTATTTATGCATCCATTAGTTGATTCTTGATTATGCCCTGACCAGAGAGCAAACCCACAACCTTGGTGTAGCTGGACAATGCTCTAACCAACTGAGTACTTAGCCAGGGTGTTCTTCCTGATATTTAATTATAAGCTTACAGTTCCAGTCTTGAATTAAACAGCTCTTTATAGTATTAATTTTCATCACTTCAAATATATATGCACATTATAGAAAATAAAGAAATATCATTACTTATGAGTAACCACTGTTCCCATAATGTTTTTGTTCACACTTTTTCTATGCATATTCTTATTATTGAAATTATTTTATCTATAATTATAAATTCTCTTTTTGATTTTATGTATTTTGTTGTCTTTATATATACATTATCATAATTTACTTAACCAATTTCCAATATATTGATAATTTAGGTTTCTAATTATTAATAATGTCAGTAGTACCTTGTCAAAGATCCTTGTGCCAAGAAAAATAAGTTTTTAATTATTTCCTTAAAATAAAAATGAAGAATAAAGTAGGTTGCTTCTCCAAAATAATGTTTCCACTCCTACTTCCAGTAACAATGTGTGCCAAGGTCACTGCTGCATCCCTGGCATCAAACATTCTCTTTGTTTTTAATGCTTGGTACTTGATACATAAAATTTGCAGGTAATTTTATTTGTATGCCTTTTACAAGTAGGGTTGGACATGTTTTCAATTTCCATTTATGTTTCTTCCTTTTTGTACTGCCTTTTTTTTTTTTTTTTTTGAATTTTATAAGTTTTATTGCAAACCTGCGCAGGGACTGCAGGCAACCCACGCAAGGGAGCACTGCAGCCCCGCCAACCTGCGCAGGGACTGCAGGCAACCCACACAGAGGAACACTGCAGCTGTGTACTGCCTTTTTATCTCCTTTATTCAGTATGTTTTCTTATTATATAATAAGTATGTTCATTATATGAGACTGTTTTCTAAAATTTTTATTGAATTTATTGGGGTGATATTGGTTAATGAAATTATATAGGTTTCAGGTGCACAATTCTATAACACATCATCTGTGTAATGCATTGTGTATTCACCACCCCAAATCAAGTCTCCTTCTATCACTCTCTAGCCCCCCTACCCTTTTCCACCTCCCCCCATGCCTCTCCCTCCTGCAATCTTCACACTGCCAGCTGTGTTTAGAAGTCTTTTTCTTTGTTTAATACCTTCAATCTTCACCTTTTAGAATGTTCACAATTAGAACATTCCTGCCCCTTCTCTTTTTATTATTACTAATATTATTCTGTAGTCAATATTTGGCTACTTTATTTCACTTATTAGCCTGAGTTTCAAATCCTTTTGTACACACTGGTCTATCACATACCTGCCATACTTACGATCTCTGACTTATCTCTTAATTCTTCTATTGATTCCTCCAGTTTTCTTTCCATTCTTTTACACCAATTCTTTCTTGGCAGAGTGAAAGTGTCTTTTATGAATACTCTAAACCATATTTACTACATTTAAATTAAAAAGATCATCATCTTTTAACTTCTGCAAGGCAGTATATATAGTACAATGAAACAAGTATTTAGTTTCTCAGATCAAATTTTATCACTTACTTAGTAAATGTTTTGAAGTAAAATACTTAACCTCTTAATTTCTGGGATTTTTTTTCCTCAGTAAAATAATAATAAAAATAGTAAAGTCAATTTTGGATGATTGTGCAAATTAAATAAGATTATGGTATCTAAAAAGTACCTTTAAGTTTTCAAATTTAAAATCTCAGGCGTAATTATGCTAACTGGTTGAAATTTGCATGTTCTTTTTTAATGGCCCTTTCCTACTTTAAGTTTAACATTGAAAAATTATGTGTAAAGGGACAAAATTTTAACCAGTTTTGATTTTTTTTCTATACTTTGGAGGTCAAGACATCTTTATGACAGAAGAACAGAAGAAATACTATAATGCAATGAAAAAATTAGGATCGAAAAAGCCACAAAAGCCTATACCTCGACCAGGAGTAAGAAATACCAAATGATATGGAAAAAAATATACAAAAACAAAAAATTGCATGGGTTTTCTTACAAAAGAGCTAGAAGCTAACAATTTCAGCAGCAAAGCTTTCTTCCATTTTTAGAGCATAATTATTTCATATATTTTATGGTAATGGTAAAAATTATTTATGGAGAGAGAGAGAGAGACAAAATCACCTTTAATTTCAAGGGATTTAGAATTATACAACTAGAATCCAAACTAAATGGCAAAAGACACAGAAGCAATGTGATGGGCACAAGAAAAAGTTGATCATATAATTCAAAAGTAGGTGCCACATAATATTAGGGAGAGGAGTAAATCTTGGATGGGGTTAAAACAGTGGTGGGATTCAAGTAATTTAACAACTGGTTCTCTGCCCTAATGACCTTTTTAAGTATAAAAAAAATGATATACTGAAAGGTAGTGTAGTTCATGAATTTAATATTTAAATATGAACAATAAAAGAGGTATACAAAACTAGATTATGTTATAAGAAAGTGTTTAAAAATATTAAACCATACCTGACAAAAAAACAATAAAACTGTTGTTTAAAATATTTCCAATGGCAGCTTGTCAACCCCTGGTTGGCACTTTTTCTCTTTATGTTATATGTTTGTTTACTGGAGTAACAAATGCAAGAAAATTAAAATATAGTATTTTATCAAAGGTATAATGAGTTTTATGAAATGGATAAATAAATGTTACAAGCATAGTACTGTCACATTTTTTTCACCTATGAACCCAATGAACATTACTATGAGCACTTAGAATACACTGTTGCACAGATGAACGTTAAAAAAGAGTAAGGAATGTAAATTTGTGATTTCCACTTTGGGTGGCTGCCCAAAAGCCTACCTTAGAGAGAACTCTGATTACAAGTGCCATTTTAACAACCAGTTCCCCAAACTCAACAAAAAATCAGGTATCGGTCCTGCTGAATCAGTGCAAACTGACTGAATCTCACCGCTGGATTAAAATGTATGTAGGTCTTTGCTAGATTATCAAGTCAATGAAGTGTTTAGCAAAATAACCCCTTGCTTCCTTTTTTTTTATTAGATGTACTGAGTGTTTTAGAGGAAGAAAAAATTCTAGTATCATTATTGATATGGCTATAAAGTTAGAAATTATTAATGTCTACAGAAGTCAGTCAATAAATACAATTTATGACAAGTAATCTCATGTTTGCATGGTGAACCACCAAACAACTGCTGTGAAATGTGCCTTATCCCACACTGTACTGATTTTTATGATGATGATCTATGAGGTTAAAATAATACTTACTGTGCACTGATGAACAAAATACTAGTGAACATTGATACTATGTTAACCAACAGTTGCTTTCTTAAGAA
The DNA here is from genome assembly GCF_036850765.1 of Saccopteryx bilineata. NCBI lineage: Eukaryota > Metazoa > Chordata > Mammalia > Chiroptera > Emballonuridae > Saccopteryx > Saccopteryx bilineata. Next base: position 70,703,630 of record NC_089494.1, read on the forward strand.
TGATGAATAATATTTCCTTTGTTAAGTTTTAACAGTAGAAGTAGAAATCAGTCAACTGTATAGAGGAAAAATGTAAAATAGAAAATATTTTCAGTTCCTCACTGGCCTAGGGAAATGAGCCAGACAATGGCTGCAATGACTGAGAGTGACAGTACTTGGGAGCAGAACCATGGATCAGTGACAAAGGATGTGAATTTTTTACTTCAAAGCAAAGGAGTGCTTTGCGAGTCTGATTATTTCTGTTTAGGCTCAATCAGAATTCTGTTGCTGACGATGTCAGCAAAGCCTGTGTGGTGGAAGAACATCAGTACTCCCATATGTGAATTTTAGATGCATAATGGTATAGGTGTGTCTTAGACATCCTAAATTCCCTTGTACAATTTTTTTGTGAATAAGACATATAAAATGTTAAAATAGATACTGCATTTTGAAACAGATACATGGTGCAACTGATCATGGGACATTTTGATAAAACAAAAGAAAGCAAGTTTCTTAACTTCTCATAACAATAATATGTTAATATGCATCTTGTTTCTCTGAGAGAAATGGATAGGTGTCAATATTTCTTATCAGAAATCTCCCTTTGACAAGGGATTGCTATTCTGTGGAGTACACATTGGTCAATAGCAATTTAGATAAATGAATTAAAATTTTTAATGCATTATAACCCATCTTTTACAAAATTTAAGGCCAGTAATTACTCTGTACAATTCTAGAAAGTCAATGAAAAAAAAGTACTTCTATAGATGTTAATGTATACAGAAAAACTGCTTTGTAGCTAAAAAGCATTTCTTTTTCTCAACAGAACAAATTTCAAGGAATGGTCTTTGACTTTGTAACCAGACAAGTTTTTGACATAAGCATCATGATTCTCATCTGTCTCAACATGGTCACAATGATGGTAGAAACTGATGACCAAAGTGACTATGTAACTAACATTTTGTCACGCATCAACCTGGTGTTCATTGTGTTATTCACTGGAGAATGTGTTCTGAAGCTCATCTCCCTCCGCCATTATTATTTTACCATAGGCTGGAATATTTTTGATTTTGTGGTTGTCATTCTTTCCATTGTAGGTAAGAAGTAGTTAAAATCTCTTAAGTTCACCTCAATAAAAGTAAAAGTGAGAATAATCCATTTAAACTACAGGTCATCCCTCCACTCAGAGATAATCATTGAAAATTTTAATCTATTTCATCTAGGTGTGTTTGTTTTTCTTACAAAATGAGGCTCCTGCTGTATATTCAGTATTGTATCTTATTCAGTCCATTTGATTTATTTATTATTATTTTTTGTGACAGAGACAGAGAGAGGGTCAGATACGGACAGAGAGATGAGAAGCATCAATTCTTCATCACAGCACCTTAGTTGTTCATTGATTGCTTTCTCATATGTACTTTGACTAGGTGGCTACAGCAGAGCAGAGTGACCCCTTGCTCAAGCCAGTGACCTTGGGCTTCAAGCCAGTAACCTTTGGACTCAGGGATCATGGGGTCATGTCTATGATCCCACGCTCAAGCCAGTGACCCCTCGCTTAACCTGGATGAGCCAGTGTTCAAGCTGGCGACCTCAAGGTTTCAAACCTGGGTCCTTGCATCCCAGTTTGATGCTCTATCCACTGTGCTGCTGCCTTGTCAGGTTATTCTATTCATTTTAGATGCTAGGTGTATTATTTGTAAATATAATCAAGTTTCATTCATTTGGATTAAAAATTTACTGTTAACTAAGATCAAAATGTTTTGACATGTTGAGATTGAATAGGCTATACAATATCTAGATGGCTCTATTGAAAAGAATACTAGAAATTTAGTTTTATATTTAAGAAATACATTGCATTAGAGATATAAACATAGAGTAATCAATGTGTAGAGTGGAATGGAAGTTGAGTACAAGATAAAGAAAAGCATACAGTGAGAAGAGAATAAAAATAAGAATAAAATGTTAGCACATACATAGAGTAGGTTCTTGGGGGTAACAGGAAGAGATTTTAGATTACCCTGAAATGGGTTTGTGCTAATGATGCACAAGGGAAATGAGGTGGCATGCGATATTGTTTCATCAGTCAGATATATCAAAGCCTAGAATGTTCAACGGATCACATGAGCAATAGCTCATCTCATTAAAGATATAATTCCAGCTTCAGGGAAATGAAGAAGTCTGTCTGTGGGACTGAAGTATTCCTTCTTTCCTAAACAAGATGATATGATTGGGTCAATATTTAATCATTCAATATGGGGCACTTCTGTTGGGCAGATTTTTATGTCATTCTCCTCTCTGAAGAAGTTGGTCTTATATCTAATTAATATCTTGAATTTAGCCTTTGATTCTTACACTAATACATATTGTATTCATTTATAGATAGGGTACTATAGTTGTATTCACCTCTCTTCACAATCTCCCTTCTCTCTCTCTTTTCTCAGAAACACACAGACATGTAAGCTTACTTACCCTTTACAGAATGAGACAACGTAACTCAAAGGCACTTGGTTTCTTGAGCTTCTCTTCAATACAATTATTATTTTATGATTTAAAAGAAAAATGGAGAAAGAAGCTGAAAAGAAGAAGGCTGAGAGACCAATGTCAGATATAGCAGACCAAAAAGAGCACCAGCTTTAGATTCTTTTAGAGATGCACCAGAACACATATAAATAAATACGTAAAAATATTATAGAGGACACTTAGGAAAGTATTAGGTTCATGGAGAGATGAAAACAGCATCCAAAACTACATATACTTTTAGATGGTTAAGGAATAAAAAGAGGATATGTGACATGGCAATTTTACAGAAAATAATTGTATTCATATAAACTTGTTCTTATACTCTTGGCCAATGTGATTCAGCCAGACTTGAGAATTTTTAACTTATTTTTTTAGGTTCAGTCTTGGGACTTTAAGTAAGCTAATTATAGTCTATTAACACCCCTTAAAGGCAGAAAGTACTGTAAAAATATTTATTGAACTGAATTACCACAGGATGGGTGGTTTGAACAACAGAAATTTATTTTCTCAAAGTTTCACGGGTTAAAAATCTAAGATCAAGGTGCCGGCATAATGGATTTCCGAAGAGAGCTCTCTTCCTGGCTGTGGACAGCCACCTTTGACTATATTCTCACACGGCTGAGGGGAGAGGAGGTTGGGGAGAGATAGCAAGCTCTCTAGTATCTCCTCTTGTAAGGGCACTAATCCACTATGAGGGTTCTACTCTCATGACCTCATCTAAACTTTATTATTGATATTTCCCAAAATCCTTATCTCCAAATACCATCACATTATGAGGTGAGGGCTTTCATATATGAACTGGGGGATAAAAAAACTCAGTCTATAGCAAATATTGAGTCAACTTGATACTGAATGTCAAAATTATAGTTTATTTATATTACATACAATATAAATATTAAGTGTATGTTAATTTTATGTAACAGAATTTCAGTACTCTGAATTTTACCTTGAAGCTTTGACAGAAAATTAAATATTATTTTAGTAGATAATTTCTTCATTGGTTGACATTCTCATTTTTTTATTTATAGGCATGTTTCTGGCTGAGCTGATAGAAAAATATTTTGTGTCCCCCACCCTGTTCCGAGTGATCCGTCTTGCCAGGATTGGCCGAATCCTACGTCTGATCAAAGGGGCCAAGGGGATCCGCACGCTGCTCTTTGCTCTGATGATGTCCCTTCCTGCGCTGTTTAACATCGGCCTCCTGCTCTTCCTGGTCATGTTCATCTACGCCATCTTTGGAATGTCCAACTTTGCCTATGTTAAGAGGGAAGTTGGAATTGATGACATGTTCAACTTTGAAACCTTTGGCAACAGCATGATCTGCCTGTTCCAGATTACCACCTCTGCCGGCTGGGACGGATTGTTAGCACCTATTCTTAACAGTGGACCTCCAGACTGTGACCCTCATAAAGTTAATCCTGGAAGCTCAGTTAAAGGAGACTGCGGGAACCCATCTGTTGGGATTTTCTTCTTTGTCAGTTACATCATCATCTCATTTCTGGTTGTGGTGAACATGTACATCGCTGTCATCCTGGAGAACTTCAGTGTTGCGACTGAAGAAAGTGCCGAGCCCCTGAGTGAGGATGACTTTGAGATGTTCTACGAGGTTTGGGAGAAATTTGATCCTGATGCCACCCAGTTTATGGAATTTGAAAAACTATCTCTGTTTGCAGCTGCTCTTGAACCTCCTCTCCATCTGCCACAACCAAACAAACTGCAGCTCATTGCCATGGATCTGCCCATGGTCAGTGGTGACCGGATCCACTGTCTTGACATCCTATTTGCTTTTACTAAGCGGGTTCTGGGGGAGAGTGGAGAGATGGACGCTCTCCGGATACAGATGGAAGAGCGATTCATGGCTTCTAACCCATCGAAGGCCTCCTACCAGCCAATTACTACAACTTTAAAACGAAAGCAAGAGGAGGTATCCGCTGTTATTATCCAGCGTGCTTATAGGCGCCACCTTTTAAAGCGAACTTTAAAACAAGCTTCCTTTACATATAATAAAAATAAAATCAAAGGTGGGGCTAATCTTCTTGTAAAAGAAGATATGATAATTGACAGAATAAATGAAAATTCTATTACAGAAAAAACTGATCTCACCATGTCCACAGCAGCTTGTCCACCCTCCTATGATCGGGTAACAAAGCCAATTGTGGAAAAACATGAGCAAGAAGGCAAAGATGAAAAAGCCAAAGGGAAATAAAAACAAATAAAAATAATTGGATTACTATTTGTTTACAGCCTGCGAAGGTGATGTACTTTTGTCAACAGGACTCCTTTAGGAGGTCAATGCCAAACTGACTGTTTTTACACAAATATATTTAAGGTCAGTGCCTACAATAAGACAGTGATCCCTTGTCAGAAACCTGTGACTCTGTGGAAAGGGGTGATGACTTTGACAGGAGGTTACTGTTTTCACTACCAGCTGACACTGCTGAAGACAAAAGACAAAATGGCTACACAGAATGTAGGGACCAGTTAAGGGGTGCAAACCTATATAATTTGGGTTGTTTAACATGAAACACTTTAGTGTAGTAATTGTATCCACTCTTTGCATTTCAACTGCCACATTTGTCACGTTTTTACAAAATCTGTTAACTGGATTCATCTTTTTTTTAATCCATATGTTGTTTATTATATGTGACTATTTTTGTAAACAGGGTTTCTGTTGGAAAATAGATTAAAGGACCTCTTGAACAGGTATGACACTGGGAGTAATGGCAACCACATCGCCCTCCCTTCTGAACAAAGACGTGGTTTGCATGAGGGCATGCTACACTTAGAGATCATGCATGAAAAAAGTCACAAGAAAACAATGAGTTCTTAAATTCCATCCATGTTTCTGGGAGGGGCAATTGGGTAATCAGTGGAGGTGCTTTGCTTATCTTGTTTTTTTCAAGTCCTAGACCAAGTAGACAATTTGGGGGGAGGGGGGAATAGGCCATTACATCTTAGCAGGTGCAAACTTCTTTCAAATGTCTGAAATCATAAACATTATATTTGTTTATTGTATAAAAAACTGAATAGTGAACATTGCTTCTCCCCTGAAGACTTGACCAAAAGAACCCTTGATAAATTTCTGCTTAATCCTTTACTTTCTTTAGCCATCTTCAGCTCAGCAAGGTCAACACTGTATATGTTAATGAAATGCTATTTATTATGTAAATAGTCATTTTACCCTGTGGTGCACGTTTGAGCAAACAAATAATGACCTAAGCACAGTATTTATTGCATCAAATATGTACCACAAGAGACATAGAGTGCAAGCTTTACACAGGTAATATAATGTATTCTGTACCATCATAGATAGTTTGGATGCTCCCAATGCATGTTTATATTACCATGCTGCTGTATCTGGTTTCTTCCACTGCTCAGAATCTCATTTATGAGAAACCATAGGTCAGTGGTAAAGTAAAGGAAATTGTTTAGCAGACTTCATTTCTTTAAGTCATTAAGCAATAATTTGCAACACTTTAATAGCCTTTCGGTTATTTTAAAATTTTAGGTGGATAACATGGTGTACAGACATGTTTAAAAAAAAAAAACACGCCGCTTAATCTGTTAAAAATGTTTAGAATTTTATAAGCAAATATAAATACTGTTAAAAAAAAGTCATTTTATTTTTATTTTTCAGCATTATGTACATAAATATAAAGAGAAAATTACCTTCAGGTTGCTATCACAATCACTTTTCTTACTTTCTGTCCATATACTTTTTAATGGAAGAAATTTGCTAAAAAAGAAATGAAAACAAGAGTTGGTAGTTGTATATTTCTGCTTTTTTATTACATTTGCTAATTTTAGATGGTTTCATAATTTTAAGGGGCAAAATAGGTTCACGATTCACATCTAAATTATGTTTCACAATTGGAAAAAGGTATAAAATTTTATTTACAATTTTAGTACCGCCTGTACTAACGGATTAAAGGTAGTGTGTAGTTTTCATTTTTGTCCTTTTTTTCTAACTTCTGTTTACATTTATTTCTTTGGAGTCATGCTGCTTTAGATTGCTTTAAATATGATGTGGGTTTCACATTTTCTTTCCCCACAAAAACAGAGTAGTGAACTTATATAGTCAATTACATCAGGACATTTTGTGTTTCTTAAAAAAGAAGCACACCGTAGGCTCCTCTTTTTCTTAAAACTGCTTAGATAAACTGTATTTGTGAACTGCATGCTGGAAAATGCTATTACCTTAAATGATGTTAACCAACATTAAAAATGTGCAAAACTAATAAAGATTACATTTTTTATTTTATTGTTTGCCCAGTTACTTTTTGTTGAAAGTGTTTTGTAACAAGATAAAGATATTTTTTATTCTACAAATTAAAGGAGGAGACAAAGACACATACATACACACACACAAATGGATCTACCTGGGCTGACAGTAAAGTGTGTCTCTGTTAGGAGAAGGAACTAATGTCAGAGCATAAGCTGGTGGTTCCAGAAAGAAAAGTATAGAAACCCAAGTAATGGTGGATGGCCACTTGAGGCAGAAAAAGAAGCCTTTAAATCTATATTAAAAGAATAAAAGTTGCTATGTGTGAGTTGGAGATGTTGTTTGTCCCTGCAGAGCCATGCTTCTCCACTCCGCTCTGTGTAAGGGTGAGTGTATGCATTGCATCGGTCTCATCAATCAATCTCTTACTCTCTAGCTCCCAATTACTTTGGCCAATGAGAAGTCCCAGCAGGAAAGTACCATCAGGAAAGTACCAGTAGAAGACTGAATTAGATATTTATTCTGTAGTTCTTTCTTTGCTGGGTTGCTCTGGGCTGGCAGTGGCTGCATTTGTCAACAGCAAGTCATACTTCAGGTCAGATAGCCCTCTCCTGCAATGAGAGCTACTTCCTTGGGTGTCTAGTTGTTACTGCTCCCCTTGCTCCTTTAGACCTGTGGCTGGAATTCCCTCTTCCTTGTAGTTTATCCCTAATCTTGTCAACACCTTTTAAAATGCCCCCTTTATGAAAATTTTTTCTGCTGTCTCATTTCGAGATGCCTTCTGTTTCCTGCCTGGATAATATGGGGATTCAATAGATTTTTTTTTTTTTAGAGTATAAAATTTTTTTTAATTTATTTATTAAATTTAATGCAGTGACATTGACAAATCAGGGTACATATGTTGAGAGAAAACATCTCTAGATTATTTTGACATTTGATTGTGCTGTATACCCCTCCCCCAAAGTTAAATTGTCTTCTGTCACCTTCTATCTGGTTTTCTTTGTGCCCTCCCCTCCCCCAACCCCTCTCTCCTTCTTCACCCCATCCCCCCACCCCCACCCCTGTTGCCATCACATTCTTGTTCATGTCTCTGAGTCTCATTTTTATGTCCCTTCTATGTATGGATTCATGTAGTTCTTAGTTTTTTTCTGATTTACTTATTTCACTTCGTATAATGTTATCAAGGTCCATCCATGTTATTGTAAAGGATCCGATGTCATCATTTCTTATGGCTGAGTAGTACTCCATAGTATATATGTACCAAAGCTTTTTAATCCACTCGTCCTCTGACAGACACTTGGGTTGTTTCCAGATCTTCGCTATTGTGAACAATGCTGCCACAAACATGGGGGTGCATTTCTCCTTTTCGAGCTGTTCTATGGTGTCCTTGGGATATATTGAAAGTGGGCAAGAGGCAAAGATTTGCATTGAGTCAGCTTGGAGACTTGATCCAACTGGCTTTGGCATAGAGAAACAGTAACTGAGGGAACTACAATAAAGTAGAGTACAGAATTAAAGAGATTATGGAAAGGTTACTGGAGTGGTACGGACAGTAAAATGACAGTCTAAAAAAAAATCTCATCTAAATGTATAAGGAAAGAGAAGCTCTCATTTGTCATTAGAATAGTATTACAGTCATGAAGCCAGAAGGGAAAACATGGCCCTGACAAGAAAAGAAACAGTCACATACAGTGCTTCTCTCATCCTTCTACAACTTACTCGCCTCGTCTCTTCACAACATCACAGCCTAAAACACCACGACAATCAATTCTGATGTATCAATTGCTGAATGTCTTTCCTCTTTCCAACCAAAAAATAAGAATTATAGAAGAATTTCTATAGAATTTCTGTACTTCTCATCCATACCAGTACTTACCATATACAAAGAGTACAAAGACACATAATTATATAAATCACCATATTCATTTTTGTATTATTTTGCACAATAATTTTGTGCCAAAAAGTAATTTAGTGCTCATGGAATGGAGTGATGTTAGTAGGACATAGTGAACAGCTTGAAGAGGGTTCTCACCAGCCAAAACAGGCAAGTTGACACCAAAACAAATAATAATGGGAATAGGCTGTAGCCTATTGAATAAAAAATCCACTGATATATACTGAAATAAGTAAATAGAGAAAAGGAAAAAAATATCTCCCTTATAGTTGAATGTTGGCAAGTGTAGTGGAAATAACAAAGTTAGAAAGCCACCACTTATCTATTATCATAATGACAATTGATTCATGCAAGAATAATCAATGAATACTAACACTCAATGAGGAATAGAAAATTGTCTTAAAGTGTCTTTTCTGTATTAATTTTCACAATTTCAACAAAAAATGTTTACAATAAAGAAATCTAGCAGGCACTACCTTAAAAGGTAACATCACCAATTATGGAATCAGCTATACTAAAAAAGACATATACGTTTTTGGTATCCAGTCAAAATTGCATAACCAGATTTTAACCATAAGAAAAAATCAAACAGAACATTCCATAAAAAAATAACTGAACTCTCCAAAAATGTTAATGTCATAAAAAATGACCAAGGAACAGCTTGAAGTTAAAACCTATAAAAACTTAACATAAGGTTTGATTTTGGATTGGATACTGGACTAAGAAAATAATAATGACTATAGGTATTATTGGGGAATCTGACTAAGTTTAAAGATAGATTGTTGATTACTAGTGTTCTAAAAAGGTTACTATTTCTAATTTTATTAAGTTTAGTGTGGTTATTACATCACTATAAGTAATATTCTTGTTCTTGAAAATTGCATTAAAGTATTTAGGGGTGAATGGAATGATGTTTACAACTCATTCTTGAATGGGTTCAAAAGAAATTAATAATATGCATATATGTGTGTATATAAATATAGATACATAGGTATAGACAAAAATACGTGTGTCTTTGAGGAAGGATTTTTTTTGCTGTATTATCAGAGTGTTGTGTGTTTACGGCTGTTTTTGGTATCCTAGAATTTATTATTTCTACCCTCAAAATTAGATCTATCTCCAGTTACCTTGAAGAATACTATTTTTAACTACTACTTTTTCTGAAGAGTCAATTAAATGATTGCATTCTTTACCCTTCATGACTATACTTATATTGCTAAAAATAAGACTATTTTAGAATAAATCTGTGGTTAAGACCCCAGTATTTGAAGCTAAACAGACTAAAATTAGAGCTGTATGATATAAATTCTGGAGATTCTGTCCATATCATAATTGAAAACGGCTGGCTTATTAGCTGACTAAGCTGAGGCCGACATTGCTTGGGTGTAAACTAATCGCCCCAAACAGAGTTCCAAGACCAGCACCCCCATGACAAGGTTTCCATATGCCTACTGTTAACCTAAAATATTAAGGATAATGTTATAAATATTTATAAATCTGAACACATTTAATTTAAATAATTTATTGTAAAGTGTGGCTTTGAAGTTATTTTTTAAAGACCAATTATTTTTATGTTATAAAGCCTCTTTTATAAATTACACTGGGGAACAAATATTTTGTTGCATCCACAAAAACACTTGTTCTGACCTAATTCAAGTGTGCTGATCTCAAATCTAACATTAGTTTTGCTCTGTAAGCTACAGTTTGTTTGCAATTCAAGATTTTAGGTTTTCATCTTATTATAAAATTTTCAACAAGTAGTTTAACATAATAAAGTAGAATGTCTTCTTGGGCATCATCTTTGTGAAAATACAATATAATAATTTATATAATGCAGTAAATACACTAATACACTAAAAGATATGACTGCATCAGAATTTGTCTACAATTTCAAAATAGAATTTATTAAAACACTTATATTAATCATAAAATTTGCGCAAAACTTATTGAAATTCTATCCAGGCAAAAAATTTGCGTTTGTGTACTTGTTGAGGACAATCTCGTTTGATGCTCCAGCAGTAGTCTGCTCATCACTAACAGCTCCAAGATTTTTGGGAAACTTATCAAGGTGACTGTTCAGGAAGTGAATCTTAACGCTCATGTTACATCCAATGTCACTGAAAGCCAACAGCATCCTTTGAACCAGAAGTTCATAGTTTTCTGCTTTTTTGTTGCCAAGGAAGTTCTTTGTAACTGCCACAAAAGACTGCCATGCTGCTTTTTCCTCCTTGTGCATCTTCCTGGCAAATTCTTTGCCACATATGAGGGTTTAAATTTGAGGTCCGTCGAATACACCTGCTTTTATCTTCTCAAAAGACAAGACAGGAAAAGCAGAAATAATATGTTGAAAGCATTCACTTTCTCTATTCAAAGCCTGAACAAACTGCCTCATTAAGCCAAGTTTAATGTGAAGTGGGAGAAAAATGATCCTGTTTCGATTAACTACAGGTTCATTCACAATATTTTGCATTCCTACTTCCAGAGCTTCACTTTTCGGCCATTTCTGTGTCCAGTGTTTCTCCGAGCTCAGCTGTCCCACAAACACAGAAAGCAAGGATACTTCGTGAAACATCTCTGTTGTCCTAGCAGGAAATTTACTATTTTAAAATCCACACCAATGATCCAGTTATGCTCCTCATACTTCAGAAAGTCAAGGACAATTTTTATGTCATTGTAATCTTCTCGCAGATGAGTTGAATAACCAATAGGAACTGCTGCAGAAGCATTACTGTTGAGAAGGAAAACACATTTCTGACTCTGTTTAGAGCTGTCAAGAAATAGCTGCCATTCTGTTGGACTGTAAGTGGTAACACCTAGCTGGCTGAGAAGACTACTGATATCATGACAGTAAACAGTGTTTGTCTTCGGAAAAAAAGTCCACAAAAATTTGTTCACGCTTCCTGAAATGGGATACTTTAGCTCAGTGGTCCCTAACCTTTCTTGGGCCATGGACTGGTTTAATGTCAGAAAATATTTTCACGGACCAGCCTTTATGGTGGGATGGATAAATGTATCACGTGACCGAGACAAGCATCAAGAGTGAGTCTTAGACAGATGTCACAGAGGGAATCTGGTCATTTTTTAAAAATAAAACATCGTTTAGACTTAAATATAAATAAAACAGAAATAATGTAAGTTATTTATTCTTTCTCTGTGGTCTGGTACCAAATGGCCCATGGACCGGTACTGGTCTATAGCCCGGGGGTGAGGGGCCACTACTTTAGCTGACTGGTGAAGTACATTCTTTTATTGAAGCCTGGAGGCTAATAACACAGCTGCTTTCTTTGATAGACCCAAATCTCTTACTAAGTCATTCAATTCAGGTTGGCTAAACTGCTGAGGGGTTAATGACTGCTTGGCATCAGAAGAAGACCCTTCAGATTCTACAACCAGTTCCTCATGCATCTTATCAAAATACACTAAAATCACCATGTTCACTTTCTTCGTCCTTAGAAGAAATAAAACCATTAAAAACTGGAACCAGGAGTGTCTCAGAGAGTGGGATAGGTCATATTGCTGAAGGAATATTAGGATATGCGATCATATGCCGTTTTTTTCTTGCTGATGCCTTTTGTATGGATCAGACAGAAATAACAGTCACTGCTGTGGTCCTTAGGTTCATGCCAAACCATGGGAATACCAAAAGGCATTCCATTGCGTTTTCCTTTCGTCCAATCACAAAGCATTTCCTTACAATTATGACACACAATATGAGGAGCCCAATTCTTGTCTTGATCGCCAAGGGGAACTTGAAAATAGGCAATATATGCACGTGTCACAAATGATGGAATATTGCACCTTTGACAGTGAAGTGTGTAACAGCCACATATATATCAGAAGGTGTCAGGACTATTCTTACATTTACACCTACTCGAAGAAGCCATGATTCAATCTTAAAACAAAATAAGAGGGTGTTTTTATCAGATAATAATTTTTTACATTTAAAAACAACTACAATTATGTAAAAGTGATTTTGTAAAACATTAATTGACTTGTGGTTATGTTCAATGGAAGAATTGTTGCCCTTTAACTCCAATTTAAAAACCAATGCATGCCATTAACTGTAACAAAAAGAAATTAAAATTGCATAACAACTAGAGCATACACCAAAAACTGAATTTCAGATTTGGAATCAGCAATGCAGAAATATATAGAAAAAGTTTTAAAACCTCATGCAACAGAAAATAAAATTAAAAAATTGTTCCCCAGTGTTATGGTGATAAGAAATGATAGTGTGTTATTTGCTTTTGGTTTGTTTGTTTTTTATTAATTTTAATTTATTGTGTTTATATGGATTCAAGTGTCCCACCAAATACAACTCCCTCACCCCTCACCCCCATGTGTCCCCCCATTCTCCCTTTACTCTCTCCCTTCAACACCATCCCCCCTGCCCTCTAGAATTTGCCATCTTGCTATATATATCTCTGTGTTATGTATATATAATTTCATGAATTCCTTCACCTTCTCTGATCCTATCCCCTCATCCCCCTCCCTCTGACCACTGCCCCACTGGTCTCTGTGATTTCTCCTCTGCTTCTATTTTGTACCTCAGTTCACTTTGTTCATTAGATTCCACAAATAAGTGAAATCATATGATATTTGTATTTCTCTGCCTGGCTTATTTCACTTAGCATAATAGTCTCCAGGTCCATCCATGCTGTCGCAAAAGGTAAGATCTCCTTCTTTTTCATGGCTGCATAGTATCCATTGTGTATATGTACCACTGTTTTTTAATCCACTGTCCACTGACTGACAGTTGGGCTGTTTCCAGATTTTGGCTATTGTAAACAATGCTGCCATAAACATGGGGGTGCATATGTTTTTTTTTTGAATCAGTGAGTTGGTGTTCTTAAGATATATTCCTAAAAGTGGGATAGCTGGGTCAAAAGGTAGTTCCATTTTTAATTTTTTGAGGACTCTCCATACTGTTTTCCACAGTGGCTGCACGAGTCTGCATTCCTACCAGCAGTGCAGGAGGGTTCCCTTTTCTCCATATCCTCACCAGCACTTATTGTGTGTGTGTGTGTGTGTGTGTGTGTGTGTGTGTGTGTGTTTTTAATGAGCTCCATTCTGACAGGTGTGAGGTGGTATCTCATTATGGTTTTAATTTGCATTTGTCTAATGATTAGTGATGTTGAACCATTTTTCATATGCCTATTGGCCATCTGTATGTCCTCTTTGAAGAAGTGTCTGTTCACTTCTTTTCCCCATTTTTTAATTGGATTGTTTACCTTCCTGATGTTAAGTTTTAGAAATTCTTTATAAATTTTTGTTATTAACCCCTTATCAGACATATTGTCAAATATGTTCTCCCATTGTATGGATTGTCTTTTTATTTTGTTCATATTGTCTTTTGCTGTGCAAAAGCTTTTTAGCTTGATAAAATTTCATTTGTTCATCCTATCCTTTATCACTTGCCCATGGAGATAAATCAGCAAAAATGTTGCTACGAGAGATGTCAGAAAGTTTACTTCCTATGTTTTCTTCCAAGACATTTATGGTTTCATGACTTACATTTAAGTCTTTTATCCATTTTGAGTTTATTTTTGTGGCTGGTGTAAATTGGAGGTCTAGTTTCATTTTTTTTCATGTACTTGACCAATTTTCCCAACATCATTTGTTGAAGAGGCTGTCTTTACTCCATTGTATGCTCTTACCTTCTTTGTCAAATATCAATTGGCCATAATGGTGTGGGTTTATTTCTGAGTTTTCTGTTCTGTTCCATTGATCTGTATGTCTGTTTTTATGCCAGGACCAAGCTGTTTTGAGTACAATGACCTTGTGATATAATGATGTCAGAAAGTGTGATACCTCCCACTTTATTCTTCTTTTTCAAGATTGCTGAGGTTGTGTTCTTTTTTGGCTCTATGTAAATTTTTGGAATATTTGTTCTGTATCTTTGAAGTAGCCACTAGTAATTTAATAGGAATTTCATTGAATTTGTAGATTGCTTTGGGTAATATAGACATTTTAATGATGTTTATTCTTTCTTTTGTCGTAACGAGATGTGCGTTATATGCTTCCACTTGTTTGTATCCTCTTTGATTTCTTTTATCAATGTTTTATAATTTTCTGAGTACAAGTCTTTAACCTCCTTGGTTAAATTTACTTCTAGTAAATTTATCCTGTAATTGCATATTCTGTCACATGTATACTGAAATTTTATGTGATTATGTAGGAAAATAAATGTTTCTGAATCACTGTGAATTTATTAAAACATTCATACTCAAAAATATTACTTCGATCAGGTACAGCTGATAGTACATTTCTTTCTGACACAACAGAATAGTTTATAAGGTTGTCAATTAACATTGATTCAATCAGCGTGGTAGCAAAGGCACTAGAGAAAGACATATTCTACGCAACCAACTATTCCTGGAGAAGTTGCATCACCAAGATATTCTTATCATCGTGGATAATATGCAGTGTTAATTCAGTATTGCTCAAGTTCCTTATCATCACACCAGATATTCATATTTGCGATAATTCTGGTTTTTACTCCACCAAGAAACATGAGGACATTGTCATGAACTTCAAATTCTTTCCTCTTCAATGAAAAATGATTTCCTTCTCTTCTTCTTTTCCCTTCTGTTCCCTTCCTTTCACTTCCTTTCAGTGCCCCACTCTTTGTTGTCCTTCCTTTCCTTCCCCACCCCACCATTCCTTCCTTTCCCACTTTTCTTCTTCTTCCTTCTGATCCTTCATATCTTTTCAGAGATCATTTTTCCCCATTCATTTGTACATACCTTGATACCATGCTCCATGAGTTATTCTCTTCTCTTGTATCTATTCTTTGCCTCTTGATCAATTCTTTCTTTTTGTATTTAAACTTTCAAAATTGTTTTTTAATCTTGAAAAATAAGTTTGAGGAGAGAGGAGTAAAGAGGGACAAATATGCCGTGACAGAAAATGATTTGATTTTGGGTGATGGGCACACAAAACAATCAACAGTTTAAATGCTATAAAGATGTTTGCCTGAAATCTATGGATTTTTATTTTAGCGAGAAAGAGGGGGTGGGGGTCAGACAAGGACATACAGACAGAAAGGAAGAGAGATGAGAAGTATCAACTCATTGTTGAGGCACTTAGTTGTTCATGGATTGCTTTCTCATGTGTACTTTGCCTGGGGGAGGTGGAGGTCCAGCAGAGCCAGTGACCCCTTGCTCAAGCCAGCGACCTTGGGTTTAAGTCAGCAACCATGGAGTCATGTCTACAATCTCACACTCAAGCTAGCAACCCCACTGTCAAGCTGATGAGTCTGCACTCAAGCTGACAATTTTGGGGGTTTCAAACCTGGGTCCTCAGGTGCTAAAGTGGCTCTGGTCGCAATATAGCGACGCCCAGGATGGGCAGAGCATCGCCCCCTGGTGGCAGAGCGTCACCCCATGGTGGGCGTGCCGGGTGGATCCCGGTCGGGTGCATGCGGGAGTCTGTCTGACTGTCTCTCCCTGTTTCCAGCTTCAGAAAAATGCAAAAAAATAATAATAATAATAAAAATAAAAAAATAAAAAAAATAAAAAATAAAAAATTTCCTTCCAAATAAGGGTTCTATACTTACCACCTTCAATCTCAGTTAAAATTCAATGTAATATAGATCCCTGTGATATTTATGAGAAGATCTGGCTGTGAATAATCTTGTTAACATAGTACCTAGAGTTTCCAAAATGTTTTGCTGACTATTATCCTTCTCGATAACCTTAAGAGGAAAGGACTTAAAAATAAAAAAGATAGAAGAACAAAGACTATTCTCCATTTGGAGCAATGCTGTACATACTTTGTAGTGGTTATCATGAATTACATCTCCTCTCTTCAATGCTTACTTAAAAAGGCAAGATGTTTGTAGAGCTATTCAATCATAACTGCAATATTTTTTGTTGGCTTATTTGTTTGTTTGTTTTCCAGGAACGTAATATTACTTATGAGGGTATGGAGACCAGAAATTTCTTAAAGTAAATTTGTAAGAAATTATGTTTTTTTGTATATTCTTCATAAAAATAGTATATTGTCATAGAAAATTTAATTTGCTTACTAAACTATTAATGACTTCACTACCCTGTGTTAAACTTGTAACAATGTGCATATTTTCATGGGAAGCATTAAGATATAGGCTTTTTTTTATTTTCAAGATGTGTGAAATAAATTCTGATGGGCAGATTCAAATATCAAGCCAATGCTAAATTTCATTCTTCAAAAGCACCTTGCTTCTTTCTTTAATGCTCTCAAATCTGTCTCTTGTTTCCACTAGTCTATAAATTAGCCAAATTTAATGATTCTTACTCACTTATCATCACATTTTGTGGATTTTTAGAATTTGATGGTGATGATCATTGCCACCTCCTTCATTAAATTGTATCTTCCTTTGCCTTCTTTAAAAAAAAAGTAAACTCTTCTAGGCTTGCTGGAGTCCCGCTCCAGGCATCCCCAAAGGAATGGATGTTGTCGGCGAGAAATGAGTGAGAGAGCCAAACTCCTTAGTTCATCTGCCAGGCATCTCTGCCAATGGCTAGTATAGCTTTATTTTTATACACTGTTATAATCACATGTTATGAAGAATACATTGATTAATAGTTATTTTTGCTTTAATATGGATAATTATTCCAGGAAGAACTTAGTACATTTCTTGAAGCTATAAATAAGATGGTAAGTCATTCTAAGTACAGTTATACAATACCTTGAGCAGCAGCAACAATATTGGCATCAGCCTTACGCAGGCTTCTAAAAGATCACTATTGATTAATAACTCTGCTTTACCTAATGGCCTATTGTCTAGTAAAATTATGTTTGTCTACTACTTTTATCTACTAGTTAAGTTCTAATTTTATTTTTCTCAGAGTGTTCCACTATCTGAGGGTCAGGAATGTAAGAGGAACAAAAAGTTTTTCTATTCTTCTATAGTATGAAAAGACTAGGGGGGTTAAGCAATCAATTAGGTAAAGGCTGAAAGGTGCTTTTGTGTTTAGCCTCTGTTAACCACTTATTCATAAGTCACAACCTATTTTTTCATAATATGACTTTTAGGAGGGAGTTTTTCTACAGACCTAGCCCCTTTTGGGGGATACCATAGCCAGCCTCCTATATCTGTGGGCTTAGGCAAGGGGGTTATATTCTTTAGCCAGGGTTTCTTCAGGGAACTCCTGAGGGGAAAAACTTTGACAGTGGATAGGACAATTGCCTCTAGTTCTTGTTTTGGGGGTTGCTGGTAAATTTTCTCAAGAGGAACACAGGGGGCTCAAGTGGTCAAGGAGATATTTGTGTGGTTACTTTTAGAGTAATCTGGAGAGACCTATTCACAGACTGGTTGACCTCAGGGTCTCTAGTAGCCTGGGAAAGTACAGCATTGTTGGAATCATACCGTGGACCTGTCCCAATAGTGAATGCACATCACCCTAATAAGGAAGAATTGTCAAAGGAAATGCCCAGATACGACCCAAAAAACATACGCTGTGCAAATGCTTCTTTCCTGCTGCAACTGTGTCAGACAGCAAGCTTGGATTGGCTCCTGACATAGGCTTTCTTTTCTATGTAGATTAGATTCTTTGCCTTTACTGTTTATAATTTTTTTCTCTCCTTTTCGATTTATTCTGCAGCATTGGCCTTTTTGCTGAGCTTGTGCTACAATTTTAACTGTTAGTTATTTATACCTGAACATTCAGCTGTGATCATCAACTACATATATCCAAAACTGACCTGATCGTATTCTATTCCTCTTGGCCACCAATAGCACTAACCTGCTTGCCAATGTCTGTTATTGTTTGGGTTATCTTTCTTTCTAGCTCAGCAAAAGAAGTAAGTACAAAGTCACTCTATTTGAGAACACAGGAACAATTATAACAGGGTAAATTCTGATCTGGGTTAGAAGAATCATAAAGGTAGGGCAGCCTGAACACCAGAAATGTTATAGAACATTGGTCAAAAGGATAGCTTCCAAAGCTATTTGTCTGGGTACCAATTTCAAGTAAAGTACTTACCAGCTGAGCAAATTTGGAAAGTTTTTTAAGCCCTCTTCGCCTCAATTTTTTCATATGTAAGTGGTAATAAAATTTTTTGAGGGGATTCAGTTCATACAAGTAAAGCTTTCAGATCAATAGTTCCAGGCATATACTACATGTGTTTGCCCTGATGCTGATGATGATGCTGATGAAAGACACATATGAGAATGAGAGACAGGATGGCATGTTCAGAACATTCATGAAAGTTCAGTAGTACTGAAGTGAAAAGTGAGCATTACTGAGAGGCAAACAGGGCTTAGATAATGAAGAACCCTAAATGCATGTCGGGACTCTGGCTTTAACTTCTGCTGCTGAAGAATCATTAAGACATCTGTGAAAAAGTGAAGGTGCCAGTTAGAGCAGATTTTGAATTTTAGGAAAAGAAAACAGAATGCTGGGACACATTCTAAGAAGCTACAGGGGAAAACAAGTAAGCAATGATGAGACATAAAAGCCTTGACTACTTTCCTCCTCTCCTTTTCTACTTCCTGGCACCAAACCCATTCTTCAGGATCAGTGACAGCTTCCTTGTTCTTATTACTGGAGGAGAATTTCATCTCTTATGAACTCTATGGGATTTTGATGTATATGTCCAAACCTAGACACTTTTGAAAGTGAAAAAGGGGAGGAACATTAATAAGTATGCTAAAACAGCAGGCATAAGCGAGGACTCTCCTAGGGCCTAGGCAAACCAGGACCTTATATGTGCCATTTTATGGCATTTCAACTGCCTCGATGTACTGGCTGAAATACAGGTTCCTTCCTCCCATTACCCTTCTTCTTCATATCTGTCACAAGAACACAACACAGGATAATGAATGATAATAAGAAACTAGCCTTAAACACAGTATATCCTTTATAGTGCTTTGCACATAGAAGGTGCTCAGTAGATAGTAAATGAGCAAATTAGTTAATTTTTAGCATTGCTTTAAATTTTTCTTTTTAAAGTTATTTACCCCTTTAAAGTTATTTATTTCCTCCTTACTATATCAGAGAGCTGTCATTATATGTAAAATATATGAAGTAAGAACATATCACAAAAGTTACAAATGAAACTTGGCCTTAGTATATACTATATTAATATTGTGTGTGTATATATATAAAATAAATATTTAAATAAACATATTAGATCCATAAAAGCACATGCACTTCCTCTTTATTAACTATAAGAAATACACATAGGTATAAGTGTAAGTATGGATATACATAAATATATACATAAATATTTCCTAGGTATAAGAGTTCATAAATTGATTTTTGACTCTTTAGAACTAAAGGTTTATGTAATACTCCCCTCATTCCTTACTATAGTGGAACTATTGAACTTACCATTCTAAATTTATTCCTCTAAAAGGAATGAAGACTCTGGGCCTTGTTTTCTCTTCAGCATCACTTGGCCTGATTCTGACCTGCATTATTAATGTTCATATTCATCGAGGATGGTGAAGAAATGTCTTGTTCAGCAGTATCTCTTGAAGTCATAGAAAACACAAATTTCTAAAGGCAAACAGATTGTACCTTTGATCTAGCTCAGTGGTTTTGCAGTCTTTTTGCCTAACCGTGGGGAAAATGTCCAGAGTTATACCAACTGATAACCTAAAACAGGTTAAATATTAGAGGAAAATATAGTCATTGTAAGGTTGTAAATCATAAATATGCAAATGATAAATAATAAAATTTACAGAGAATGGTTAGAGTACCTAAAAATGTTTTGCCCAGCGAAAAGGAGAGAAAGCACTTCACTCAAAGGAGCATAAGTTTTTCTATTTAGCATATGTTATGATTTGCTAAAATAAAACTCATATGGCACTTAATTGCATAAAACATAGTACAAAACTGGCCAGGAATGTCTTAGGACTTTGTGATATTGTGCTTTCCCCACACTGAAACCTAGGTATTTCCATGGCATTCTTCCTGGCCATCCTTGAAATGTCCAAGCCAATCCAAGGATAACTTCAGTATGGTGGGCTCCAAGTCTCTGGGCTTATTATATAACCTTTTATCTTTCAACAATCTTAGAACAATTTTTTTTTTAAAAACTCACCTATTTTGGAAATTCTACCAGGGCGCCAAAAATACAGTTCTAAGTCTCACCTTAAATTAAATCAGAATCCCCAGAAAGGGGGTAATGTCTATGAAATTATACTGAGTTAGAATGGGATTGGAGAAAGCTATAACAAGCTCCCCAGGACAATCTTAGGATCAGCTAGTCTGGGAAACAATGATTTAGTGGGAGGTAGCCTGGTGTGGTTGCAGGCCTTCAGGAACTCATCATTAGTTGATTGTAGTACTGTATTTACATTTATTATAACTTTTGTAATCTCATGCTTTCTCATGATTTTACATACTCTTTATAATCTGAAGATTCCCAAATGTGCATATTCTGTCCAGGTTGTTATCCTGAACTCCATGCCCCAATATCTAACTGCCTGTTTAATATCTCCACTTGGAGATATAATAGATATGAAACTTATGTTCTCATCTCAAGTTCTGATTTTTCACTCAATCCTGCTATCCATGGCCTTCAGCATCTGTACTGACCATATTTTCAGACTAGCTATTATCACAACATCCAGATTGTTCTCTGTGTTCCTTATAATGTAGCCTAATGATGAAGCAAGTTTGGTCAATTAATAGTCTTAACATTCTATTTTAAAATTCTACTAAACAAGTGATTTTCAAAACCATGGTCCCAGACCAAAAGCATCAGCATCACTTGGGAGAGTGTTAGAAATTCACATTTTTGTCATCCTCATAAGTGGCAGCCCAACTATTTGTGTTTTAACAAACCCACCAAGAAATCATCATGTATTGTAAAATTTGAGAACCACTGCGCTAAAGCATTTCTTAAGTGCATCTGATGGATTTAAGTTTTAATTTTAATTAATGTAAATAGCCTTATGTAGCTAGTTACTACCTTGTTGGGCAGCACAGTTCTAAAGGCTTTTGCTTCCACCCTACTACAGAAATGGCAATAGCTCAGCAATCTACAACAACAGCCACAAAATGGAGAGTAATACAAAATAGCAACTCAAAATATTCTCTGCTGATGAGTACTATAGGGGTAGTCACTGGACTCTTCAACTTCTCTCTGTATTTAAATTTTTTCCAAATAAAAATTTTGGGGGAAAATATATTGCTACAATTGAAAGCCCAGTTTTAAATGGATTTATGAACAGGCACCCTGAGGTATGAACTCCAGCTGTTTTAATTCAGCCAATTCAAACAAGTGGGAAGGCTGCTGAATGAGAAACCAAGAGTTCAATGTGAAGAGAAAAAAACTGTGCCTTATGGTGAGAAAAAAAATCTCAGCTGTCAGAGGGTGACAAGGTCAGCCTCCAGGCATTATCCTGAATGGGAAAGGTTCCCTTCTTGAGGGACATGGAGTCTTCAGCGGGGAGGGGATGTGCAGTGGTAATACTCTGATGACCTTCTGGCCTAATTTTTTATAGGTAAAGAAATCAAGCTGGGGAATGAGAGTTATGTAGGGCAAGCATTTTGGAGTGACAGGCTAGGAAGAGGCAATTCAGGGAGCAGAGGAGTCATACAGCAGCTACTAACACAGACATGCTGAAACAGATGCAGGGAAGGGAGGAACAAACAGAAAAGGCAGAGAAAGTACAATCAGTGAGAAAAACTATACCCAGGGAAGATCAAACTAGAGCATAGCATCCCACATAACCTCAAGTCTACTGGGCATGAAGTCCCTGTTCCCATCTTTATATTTTCAAACTCAGTAGTTTACATTGTGGCAACAATGCCCTAAATGTTATCAAGAATTAGATACCTAGGAAGCTTAGGCCTGATTTTTCTCAACCTTAAAATAAAAATGAGAATGGAACTGTGGCTATCTCTCACATCCAGAAATAATAAGATGTACCATGTGACTTTATGTTGGGTAAGACTTTCCAGATGTAAATTTGGAACTAAGTAAGTAAAATTAAAAATGATGTATCATCTGCCTTAAAGTCACACCAGACAAAGGGGTAGTTAGCACTATTCTTTGTTCTTTTTCTAACAACTAGAAATTATTTTTTAAAGGAGTAGAGGGAAAATCAGATGGCATTTTATCAAGATGTTCTGTCTATCACAGTTGTAAACATTTAATAATTCATTATTTCAAGCTCCAGTTTCTTTTAAAATGTATAGTTTGTGTAGTGTACTCCCTATCCTCCTTTTGCATAGATGAAATGTCAGGATATGGCCAAGAAAACCAAGAAAAAAGTAACTCTCTTGGTAAATCTATGTTATAGTGTTTGAAGTAGAGGCATTCACAACATCTGACAGCTCAGGTGAGCAAGAAGCAAATTTCCTATTGTCAGAACTTCTTCTCCATCAGGAATCAGAGCTGTTTAGGTTTTTGGTTTTTTTTTAAAGAAAAACAAAGTATGAATCCTAATCTCAGAGAGGTAAGATGGCTTTCCCCATAGTCAAACAGCTCATTAGTTAAGGGGTTGTCTTGTAACTATGCTATGAAGGTTTCCTGTAAATGTGCTATGAACTTTTACACAGTGCCTTTTAATTTTTTAAATACTTTCACATAATCTCACTTAGGCTATACATTGACAAAGAAAATATTACAATCCTATTTCCAGTTACCCTCTAGAAATGTACAAACTAAAGCCGAGAAAAGTTAATGATTTGCCCAAAGTTGCAATGTTATTAAAGAAAGGAGCCTTAATTCAAATTCAGCAATTCTGACTTGTTAACCTCTAATTTTTCTATGATGTCACATTTAAGACGAAACTATGTACTACTTTATTTGGATTTCATACATTTTTACCCAGTATACCTCCTGTTTCAACTTTATAGTAAAACAGCCTTAAAAAGAAAAGACAAACATTTCATCTTATTATTATTTATAACTGCCTTGAAGGCTAGATTGAGAATAGAAAACTTGGGTAGACTGATTAAAAACTTTGTGCTTCATTCTACTCCTTTGTAAGATAAAGAAGCTGAAGAATAGTCTTTAAAATTTTTTCCAGCTCCCAAATTTAATAATGATATATATTTATCTCTCTTTTATTTTTTGTTGACTTACTTTTACCTTGTCTTCACCAGAACCACCTATTTTTCCTAAGGGTTTCCTTTAATTTCTTAAAGGTATGATAAATAATACAGCTGCAAGTAGCTCAGTGTAAGAACAGGGGAGAAGAAAGTCAAACAAAAACACAACTGAAGTACCTCCATCCTTCCTCTGTAAGATTTACTAAACACTTATGGGATAAACAGCACACTCTGTGTTTGGAGTAGTTTGGAGCACAAATAATTACAGGTTAATGCAGTTTTTACCATACACCTAATACTCTGTGCCCATTAAATATTAAGTCATTTTAATCTTCTTTCTGAGGCATTAGTCTCACTTTACAGCTGATGCATTAAGAATTAGAGTAACTTTTCCAAGTGAACAACTAGTGGATGGTGGTATTAGGATTTGGTCGCAATGGCCTATCTGCAGGGACCAAGTTGTTACCCACTAGACTTTATTGTTAGTCTGTAAGGTGCTCCCCGTTTAGTACAGAAGGTTAAACAAACAAAAAATACATCATAATTATAATACAAAGAATACACAGGTTGTTAAGTCTCACAGAGCGCTACGTGTTTAGTGGAAATTATTGGTTATAGAGTGCTTATTATGTATCAGGAATTTTCATATGCTATTAGGTATCTAATTTCCTTAGTAAATAAGGAAAATTAGGCTCAGAAAATTACCTCTAAGTCACAAAAAGAAATAGCATAATAGGAGCTCCATCTCAGGTATGAGAGACCATATTTTTGCCACTATACCATGCAGTCTCACACGTTCATTCAGTTATGGTGATTCCTAAAGGCTTCAGAGAGAGTGAGATTACACATAAACTTCAAAGAAACAGTAGGTTTTCTCAAATGAAGAAAGAGCTCAGAGCAAAGTTGGGGGTACCATTCCCAAGAGAAGGAACAGTTGTCCCATTTGCCTGGAATAAAGAATCTCTGAAAAGGGACATAGAAGATAGGCTTGAAAAAACAATAAGGTAAAGGGTCTCAGATGCCAGACGCAAAAGTTGGTACAGAAAAGTGAGTGAATAGAAATTTTTAACACATCCAGTTTTTAGAGAAGACAGAGGATTTTCCTGGCCTGAGATACAAAAGAAACTTCTCACATGAGATCTTATACAGGCAAGATCAGGTTACCAGGAGTGTCAAAGCAAATGTCCAAAGTAGTTTTAAACTAGCAAACACTCAGAGGGCCAAGCACGCTGTTTTGTGCTAAATAATTTAACCCTAGAACATAACTCAAATAACTCAACCAAGAAAATTCTGTAAAAGGGCTAAATTTGTATGGTCTAAGTGTGCAATTTTCCATTGATCTGACAGCACAAGTTTAGGCTTTAAAGATCTCAGGAAGGTATCTTGATAATTTGTTCCTTTAGCCCTGTCCCTTAAACATTTTCTCCCAGATGAACTTTTCACTTAGAACCAAACGCATACAGTTTAAGATGATACACTTTGATGAGCACCTTGGTTTGTGGCATTCTTAGCTCCTATTAAGTGCAGATCACCTTGAAGCCTGGGGAGCAGCACCCCTCACCCTAAGAATTGGCATTACCAACCTACAGGTATGAGGAAAAAGTCAATGTTCCTTGACTCCTCCATACATTAAAAATTACATGTAAACAACTACGAATCACATTAACAAAATTAGATAACACTAGGGTCAAATTTGAAATCCCTGTAAATGATTCTACAAAGATCACTAACACCTCGAATCTTACCTGCTATTCAAAAAATACCTTTAAGTAGATAAAGGGAATCTTAGTCTATTATATTTCAATTTAATGTTCTGAACAACTGAAGGAATCTATGAGCAGCTAACGGCTGCCTAATGAGTACAAAAATTTGCAGAGATTAATTTAATTGTTAGCTTATAATCAGCAGTGTAGTTTTTAAAAATCTGCGGTTAAAAAAAAAAAAGATAGAAAGACTAATGTGCATTCTAACAATAATCACGGGATTGCAGCAATGCCTGTAAAGAAGAGCCCAAGAATCACATCCCCTTTCTGCTAAAAATTTGTGATTTTTCTGCGCCACCTTGTGGCCATAATACAAGTACAGCAAGTGAAATTTAAGGGTTTTCTTCAAATAGCCGCATTGCGGGAATCGGCCTCAACCTAAGTGTGCCGGAAGCGGTGTGTTCCCTCGCAACCAGAAACGTGACACAAACTTCTCCGTTTCCCTACTTCCTCCCCTATTTTCTTTATTCCTTAATTCCATATTCTCCCCCGCCACCCTCCCACCACCCAGCGTCTTCCTAACGACGTTTCTCTGACTGGGTTTGTATTCCCCACCGTCTGGTAGCGCCCGCTTCCCCACCCACAGCGCTCCCCCCGGGTCCCGCCCCCGGACCCCTCCTCCTCTTTCTCCAGCCCCTCCTCCTCCCTGTAATCCCTGCAGCGAGGCCCCGCCCCCTACCCCAGCAGCCAATAGCAGCATGACCCTGTCTCGCCCGCCCCGCCCCCTCCCCCCAGCGTCCCGAAAGGCGAGCGGAGTTTGGGCCTCGGCGGCGGCGGCGCTGGAATCCCGATTCGTCTGCGGGTCTACGGCCAACGCAGTCCGGAGGCCCGCGGCCCAGCGCGGGGAGCCATGGACTCGCAGGGGCTGAAGGTGAGCGGGCGCGACCTGGGCGTGGGCTGCCCTGGAGGGCTGCCTGGAGCGGGGTGGTCGGCCGACTGCGCGAGGGCGCTGTTAGCCCGCGGTGCCCGCGCCCCTCCGTCCGCTGGCGGCCTCCGCCGGCCCAGCTCCGGTGAGTGGCGGGCGCGGCCGCCTCCAGCGCGCTGCCCCTGCCCCGAGTTGCCGTTAGCGCGCCGTGTGTTGTACTGTTGTGTCCTGTTCGCTAGGAAAGCTTGCTCAACACAGGGCACCTAGTGCGCCGCCCGGGGGCGATTGTTAGTTAACTTGGAACCAGCTAGTGTCGGCGCCCCCGTTGCACAGTAGAAGGAGCCCGTAGAAAGGTTGTGTGAACACAATTCAAGACATAGGTTGGGAAATGGAGGAGACTTGATTTTAGGGTGGTGGTCTTCTTGATTTATCACGGATTCATCCGTTTAGAAAATATTTATGACAGTCCATTTAAGAAATGTCGGCCTGAAAACAAAGACATGAGACTTGAAAATAAAAGAAGTTTTTCTTTTAGGATGATAGTCCTCCCACGCGTTTGTTCAGGAATGCATTCGTCCAGCAGACAGTAATGGAGGGCGCCCAGTGTGTCCACGGGACGTCTGAGATGGTGATGGGCAGAACCGAGCTGTCCCCGCCCTCGCACATTTTATAGGCTACTGCTGGAGAAAGCCTTAATTAAATGAATGCATTAAATATTGAATGTTTCCTATGTGTCTGGCACTGTTCTAAGTAAGCCCTGGAGGCAATGATAAATAAAACCTGCAATAATAAAACCGTTCCAGTCTTGGAGCTTATATTTGGCTAGGCGGCATTCGATGGTAGGCATGCAAGTAAACTGTGTGCCAATAGCAGGTTGAGGACTGATTGGTAGTGATAGGGAATGCTGGGCTGTCTTGATATTTTCCATGAGTTTTTGTTATCTTCCTGTGAAGCCTTCCCCCATCCACTTAAATTTTTGCCATTACCTGAAATGAATCCTTTGTATTGTCACCCAAATGAACTCTATAATGAAAACACTTTCATGCTAAAAAATGTTAATATGGCTCCTGGTCACTTAGACTAGATGAGCAACTTAATATGAGACACTTCCTGACCCCTACCAGCCTCTCCAACTTTGTCATCTCATAATTCCTGTCTTAAGGCTCCAGAACAGAGAATAAACTCTCCCTATGAAGGACCATGGCTTAGTTCGAATAAAATGTTCTCTATGGATGCCAAAATTTGAATTTCATGTTATTTTACATGCTATGAAATATTTTTCTTATTTTTTATTAACATTTTGAAAATGTGCACACTATTCTTACCATGATGTCCACAAAAAAAACAGGCATAGGTTAGATATGGCCATGCGCCATAGTTTGCCAATCTCTGCTCTAAAATACAGAATGACTTTTAGTCCTCTGCATCTCACCCCCATCCCTATGTTTCATTACTGATTTTTATCTCTATGTTGCAGTTCCTTTGCTTGACTAACTCCTGTACCTTCCTCTAGAATCAGGAAAGAAGCTTTGCCAGGCAGTAGCACAGTGGATAGAGTGTTGAACTGGGACCCATAGTACCCAGGTTCCAAACCCCGAGATCGCCATTTGAATGTGGGCTCACTAGCCTGAGTGCAGGGTCACCCTGCTTGAGTGTGGGATGGTAGACATGACCCCATGGTCACCAGCTTGAGCCTAGAGGTTGCCAGCTTGAAGCCCAAGGTTGCTGGCTTGAGCTCAAGGTCACTGGCTTGAGCAAGGGGCCACTCGCTCTGCTGTAGCCCCCCAGTCAAGACACATATGAGAAAGCAATCGATGATCAACTGAGGTACCGCAATGAAGAATGGATGCTTCTCATCTCTCTCCCTTCCTGTCTGTCTGTCCCTCTCTCTGTCTCTCTGTCACACACACACAAAAAAGAATCAAGAAAGGATAATAGAAAGAGTGTGTATGTGTATGGAGGGAAGTAGGAGCTTGCAAATCAAAGAATCAGTCCTGAAGTCCTCCCCAAGAATCTTGCCCTTAATACAGTATTACTTTTCCCTCCTACCTGCACCCAATCTTCATTCTCCTATGATTATCAAAGCTACTTTCTTGCATTTTCTACCTTGCATTTCCGTTTTCTTAGTTTCTCATCTCATTTGAAAAACTTAAGCATTTCTGGGTCGGAGCCACATGTTCTACTTGTCTTCCTATTCACAGTACTTAGCTCAGTGCCAGACACTAGCAGATAGTCAGTAAATGTTTGTTGGACCAAACTACCTAACGTAAACCAAGGTAGCATAATGGAAAGTAGGAAGTAGACTAGAGAAACAGAACCTACTGACTGCTGACTGGGCAAATGGGAAGGGAGGATTCCACGACTCCATGTCGGCATCGGTGGGGGGCGGATTCCACAACTCCATGTCGGGTTCGGTGGGGGGCGGATTCCACGACTCCGTGTCGGCATCGGTGGGGGGCGGATTCCACGACTCCGTGTCGGCTTCGGTGGGGGGCGGATTCCACGACTCCGTGTCGGCTTCGGTGGTGGGGCAAGCGAAAGGATGGATCTGGAACTGAGGTGAGAGAGGTTGGCTGGACACATGGTTTTTATTCATCAGCATATAGGGTTAAGAGGAACTTTTCTTTTTTCAGAATATAATTTTACAGTATGATATCTGAATCCTCACAATGACCTTTACATTACTAACAGCATTTTACTAATGAACAAACTCAGGAGCTATAAGATGGACCAGAATTTGAAACCAGGTCTTTTTGCCTTAAAGACATGTCCTTTTTACAGTACCATGCCACTGCCTTTCCAGAGAGTTATAGTCTTAGTGATACTAAGTGCTGCACAGAAGTAAAACGATATTAAAAGTATCCTTAGTGTTGGGAAACTGATGGGTCCTTTTAGAGTGAGGTACTGGATGGAGGAAGACTGCATGTTATGGAGATGTGTTGTGGGGCTCTTCGAGACAGAGTTTGGATCACACTGTCAAAAAAAAATAAATATATATATGTATGCAATAAAATATGAGAAAGAGACTAGAGAGCAGGAGGGAGCAAAGTAAAAGTTACAGAGAACATTTGTTTAACAGTTTAAGAAAAGGTTGAAATGAGAAAACACTAAGATACTTAAATAATTTTGTTGTGTTGTGCATTCTTTACTATTGAGTGCTGTGCTTTAACACGTTTTAGATTATTCACGATTTTAGGTTAATGTCTGCTTAGACATTTCAGAGCACCAGTATCTCCTTGTAACATTTAGTTCTTATTTCCGTATAGACTTTGATTAATTACTATTGTCAGGAGAGGTATTTCCATCACGTGTCACTCGTTGCCAGTGAAGGAGTGAAGAGGTATGGTAGCGACCCCGTCTTCAGGTTTTACCAGGCCTATGGTGCGTTAATGGAAGGTAGGTACAAATTATTAGCTGTTCTGCATACATTTTAAATTCTTGTTTTGCTCTAAGAATAATTTTTTGCACAACAATTTTGATTTTCAGGTAAAACCCAAGATGCGCTTCAAGAATTTGAGGCTATAAAAAATAAACCAGACGTTTCACTTTGTTCTCTGCTTGCACTGATATACGCCCATAAAATGAGCCCTAATCCAGGTATAGTATTTAAGTACACTGCTTAGGACAATTTTTCCTATTCAATTTGTTTAGCTTTTTCTCATTTACCAAAGCATTCAGTCTGATAATACTGTATTACATATTGTCTGTATGTATTGTTTATATCATATTTGTTTTTTATCTTCCTGTCAAGCACAAGAAATACGGATAGTATATTAGTTTCATATTTCTTATATCCTATGACAGAATTTTCATTTATACATAGGAATTGTTTGAGTTAACGCAGAGGTGAATGTATATTAGCAATTGTTAAACTAACAAAAAACAAAGAAATTGTAGCCAAAAACAAGTCTGCACATAAGTTGCTCTGCAGCAGCTAACTTCACAACCAGTTATATTCAAATAAACAGTGATAACGCAGTTTCTTCTATTGTTTCTTAAGCTTCTTAAAGGCCTTTACATCTCCCAGAGGGCTAACTCTTGGAAGATATTCAGCAAATTTTTATCAAGTAATAGTTTGGGAAATATGACTACATTATAAAAGAAACTTTATGTGAAAACAATTAAAATTGTGTGAACTGTCTTAATATATAGTGTATCTTACTTGTGGCAGAAGAATATCAGAATTATAGGTACAAAGAGAAAACGGCATTGTACTTCATAGATATCAAGTAACAGCTTATAGAATTATAAATGTAGGTCTTGTTTTAAATAATTAGACAATCACCAGATGTCCTTGAATAGGTTTCTGAGTATAAGAAAACACATTTTTTTAAGCAAAATGTCACATATGTCCTTCACTCCACATACACTTGCACAAATCAGTAAAGCGTTATTTAAAACATTAATATGTTTAGCAAGTAAACAATTCTAACAGTCAAATGCTTACATTCTGCAAGGGACTGCACCAGATATAGTTATAAGACACAAAGAATTATAGGAAGTGATACATGACATTAAGTTTAAGATCTAGTTGAGAGAAGAAGATACAGAAATCAAAAATTAAATTCTAATGGTGCTTTTAATTAAATGATAACAAAAACAAATCGAGCCCATAACTAATTAAAGTAGTATGTTCTATTAATTCATAGGAGTAGCCTGGGAAAGCTTCATGAAAGGTTGGAACTTAATCTGATCTTTGAAAACCAGGCAGGATTTCAATATAAAGTGTATTTGTTAGACAGGAGAAATACATGCACGAACAGGGAAGTGATTTAGGATTAATCTCTTCTATGGACCCTTTTTCTCTGTGCCCCAGCATGTGTATGTTAAGCTGGAGCAGAGAATTTTCATGGGAGAGCAATAGTCAAGTCTTAAAAAAAATCCATACAAAATATTTTCTTTCTAGAATTAAGTTTTAATCTAATTGGTTATTCCCAAAGTATTGACTCAATTGGAAAGTGTGATTTCCGTGACACTAAAAAGAAGTAGAAATATTGCCTAGAGACACTGAGTACTGACTGCTTTGCACCCTATATGATGCTGAGTCGGCTTGAGCTCAGGAGAGGCCCTGATGTTTGTCAGTATTGCCTAGAAAACACCTAGATTATTCGTGTACATTCTTCCTGAATTCTGAGGTAATCCCTGAGTATAAAAGGGCTATGATGCATGAGAACTTGAGCTAAAATATGGCAAGAGCTAACTGTGTGGATGGTGTCACAGCTAATATGGAACCCGATGGAAATCTGGGCAAAAACCTACAGTTCTTGCCCTGATGAGTTCTTTTTTTTTGTCTCTGTTATGGTTCTTTAATGAACATTTCTGAAGGTGTTCAAGTGGGTATGGGAGGTGGGGGGCAGGAGTCTTCTTGCCAAGCAACCTGTAGCCCACCAGAAATTATTTTGTTGCCTAACATCATGAAGTGGTACCTTAGTAATTTCCCATTTAAATTTAAATTTGTGTCATCAGAGTTAAAAGGGAAGGTCACTTACCTTGCCTTGATAGCCATTTCCAGAATGGGAGTGTCTATTAGAATCACTGTCCTCAACTTTGACATTTCTTATTTCTTATTGCACAGCTGATCCATATCCTGATTTGATCCAAGATTTGGATCTTATTGACATTAGTGTCATAAGCACATACTCATATATAATAGATATGATAGTAATGATTAGGGTTATTAAAACTATACCATCTATTTAAAGGAGCAGTCAGTATTAAGCTGTGTAAGTAACAGTAATGATACTACCGTCCACTGGCCTGTGACACTAGCCTGTCATGTTTATATATTTTAGAAATGGATTAGAGAGTTGGGTATTTTAAGTACTAGTCCTGATTTGCCTCTAATAATTAGATCATTTTAGAATCATTACTAATCTTGTCAGTACTATTTAAAAAACATTGCATATACAGTACATATTTAGCCTATATATGTGGGGTGTAACAAAAACCGTAGAGCTGTGTGTACGTTACAGTCATCATTAACGGCATGGTGCTGTTGAGCTCTTGGGATTAGTTTGAAGAACTAAATTTTTAATTGAATTCTAATTACTTTTAAGTTTAAAACTGACACTGGATTCAGTTTGGAGCACTGAGTAGATGAATCTCATTTTTCATAAGTTTTATGAAATCTAAGTACAAGTTCAGTACTTCTGAGGAAAATTTAGCAACTTAATGAGATATAGTGTGTACAAAATAATGTCAGATTTTAATTAGTAAATGCAAAGTATCTCAGTGGTTTTCTTCTCAAATATGTATTGATATGGTCATTTAGACATACTGGACTAAATAAAGTAAATTATTAAAATTAATTTTTCTTTTTTTATTGTTAGCAAGAGAAGACAGGAAGGGAGAGAGTGAGGGGAGAGAGATGAGAAGCATCAACTTATAGTTGCATCGCTTTAGTTGTTCATTGGTTTGTTCTCATACGTGCCTTTTTGGGGGTGGGGTACTCAAGCCAAGCCAGTGACCCCTTCCTCAAGCCAGCAACCTTGGGCGCAAGCCAGTGACCTTTGGGCTCAAGCCAGTGACCATAAGATCATGTCGATTATCCCATGACCAAGTTGGTGACCCTGCACTCAAGCTGGTGAGCCTATGCTCAAGCCGAATGAGCCTGCGTTTATGCTAGTGACCTTGGGGTTTTGAATCTGGGTCCTCCGTATCCCAGGTTGATTATCTGTCCAGTGCACCACCACCAGTCAGGTATACTTGTTTTTTTTTTTTACCACTTTAATGTGGCTACTAAAAAATGGTAAATTACGTACGTGGCTTGCATTTTATCTCTATTAGACAGTTCTGCTATAGAGACACGAACTTAATTTTATGCACTGTTAATCATCTGACCTATTATAAATACTTGACCTAGAATTTAATTTTTATTTCTGTCTTTTTTCTCTCCCAGATAAAGAAGCTATTCTGGAATCGGATGCCAAAGTGAAGGAGCTGCGTAAAGCAGCAGAACCGAAAGCTTTGTACCACGCAGGCTTATTCTTATGGCACATCGGCCGTCACGATAAGGCGAGAGAGTACATTGACAGAATGATCAAAATGTCAAATGGTAGTAAGGAGGTAGCTGGATTTCTTATTTTGAATAAGTAACATTAAGGAAACATGTTTGCCCCTTCTATTCCCACTTTATAAATAATAGATTTACTTTAATATTTTATTATTTTGTAAAATTGTAGTTCGCAAAAGTTTTCAATTTTTAGGCTATTTATTAACTCTTGCAAAGATCTCTTCCTTTCTTCCTTCCTTCCCCTTCCTTTTTGCTTTCCTTTCTTCCCTCCCACTCTCCTTATTGAACTGTTCTAGATACAAGGCACCATTATTTACACTGTTAATAATACAAAGATAAAGAATACATAAACTTGACTTTTAGAATGGATCATCTAGTAGTGTCATAGAGCACATACTCAGCTAATACTATGAAAGAGGTGTGATCAAAGTGCGCAGGAAAATAATGGTTGACGTATATTACTTGTTTTCTCTGTGCTAGGCACTGTTTTAGGTAGTTGAGGAAAGATCCCATCTATAAGCGTTAGGAGAATGAAGAAGAATTTCTTGAAGGAAGTAGCATTTGAACAAAACCTGGAAGATGGATAGTTTCCATAGGCATAGATTATGGAAAAAGGGAAGTGGATCCTCCCAAAGTGGGAAGTAATAGATAGAAATGGAGTAATAGAAGGCAAGGAGCTGTGTTGGTATGGGGTACAGTGAAACTCACATTTGATGGGAACATGGGGTCTGTAGATGGAAGAGGGTGAAAGAAAAGCTTCAGAGGTGGGTTGGGGCCAATTGAAGGATCGTGACAGCCAGGTACAATATTTGTATCTGATTTGATAGGAATGAAAAGACCCCCGAAGGTTTTTAATCATTGCAGTGAAGATATTAGAGTACAAATTCAAAAGATTAAGAATGGTTTATAGAGTTAACTGACCTGGAGAGAAACTATAGTGTACAGACATAAAAGGTACTACTTTCTGGCAGAAGGTTTTGAGGGCCTGCACTAAAATACTGTACAGCGGGTACAAATTTGAGAATCAGTAAATGCCCACAAGACTTGTCGTCTGATTGTAAATAATGGGGGAAAGGTGTTGTGGATGTCTCTGAGGGTTAAGCCTGCATAATTCAGATACCCGGTAACATGAAAGGAAAGTACATTGGAATGAGAAGGTAGTCCTAAAGGTAGGTGAAGATTCCCTGTCGTGGCTGAAGACGTGCCTTAGTTCAGGCTCTGGAGAACAGTGAGATAGAGGCAGTGGATCTGTTGAAAAGTTCAGCTCTATTGAAAAAAGAAAATTTAGAAAAGGTATTGGACTACAAATAAAGCTACGGAGTCATCCATACAGAGAAGTACAGTTGACAAAATTCAAATAAGGACGCTGATTTAGTGACTAGAAAAAGCACTGTTTTAGTAGTACTAGCTGCCTTTAAAAGGTGAAATATAAGGAGGTAGATATAATCACAGTTAAAGATTTATGACTTTATGAATTTACCTAGAAATCTGTTGATAGAACAGACTTCCTTATTTTTATTTGATATTAACAAGAAAAATGTTCAACCTATATCTGTCTTCTTTTTAACACTATAAATCTTGCAACTCATTGGCTCACTAACTTTATGTTATAGAAACATCCATGACTTCTTCCATTTTTAATTTGTTAGGTCATTTATACTTTCATTTGAAATGCACTGGACTAGGCACCAAGATCTAGGAGATTATTGCCAAATTATCTTAATTTTTAGTATATGTGATGCAAGGCACTTATGTTTGTTTTTTCATCTTAATTCATTTAGTCTGCTCAAAAAGAGGTCACAGATTCTTATTTATATCTCAAATTACACGTTTAACTATTATTAATAACTTACTGGCCAAGCCCCAGATGAGAATATTGGTTATTTAGCCTTAAGGGAATATCTGACAAACTTCTTCACAATACTGAACAGAGTAGTAAGGCTGAAATCCATAATATACTGCTCACAAAAATTAAGTAATATTTCAAAGTGAATATGAAACAATAAAAAAGCATTTGATTTTCTTTTTATTAAACAAGAACATCAGAAAAGCAAACGACAAGTCTAGGAAAGCTGTTAGATTATGCAAATGCAGTGCAAAGCCAACTTTTATTTCACTGGTGAAAATGCACTATACAGAAGGCTGAAAGTACTGGAGTATCTTCCCATTTCCTGATCCCGTAATTTTTGTGAGCAGTATACTTTCCCACACTCTAGG
Organism: Saccopteryx bilineata; assembly: GCF_036850765.1. Classification (NCBI taxonomy): domain Eukaryota; kingdom Metazoa; phylum Chordata; class Mammalia; order Chiroptera; family Emballonuridae; genus Saccopteryx; species Saccopteryx bilineata. The sequence continues at coordinate 70,739,098 of NC_089494.1, forward strand.
CTGACAAGAGTTGGAGAGTGATTTTATTGCAGTTTTATTATTCATAATATTATTTGATAGAGTGGTTTTTGTTGCTAATTACAAAATGATATGGCATTATGTTTACCTCTTTTATTCATTTTTTTTCCTGAAGAAATAGAGGTATGATGAGAAATTTTCATTTTACAGGGACAGGTTTTGAGAGCATGGCTTGATATTACAAGAGGAAAAGAACCTTATACGAAAAAAGCACTGAGATCTTTTGAAGAGGGATTAGAAAATGGAAATGATATTTTTGCTCTGCTGGGTAAGGTAAGTTGGATTTAGGGTAAATAAATCATGTTTCAAAATTTGTTTATAATAGGCCCTGGTCAAGTGGCTCAGTTGGTTAGAGTCATCCATACATGCTGAGATTGTGGGTTCAATCTCCGGTCAGGACACATGAGAATCAATCAATGAAGTCATGAAAGAATAGAAGAACAAATTAATATTCTCTCTCTCACTGTTTCTCTCTCTTCCTCACTCTTTAAAAATTAATTTAAAAATTTGTTCGTAGTATAGATGAAACCCAACAAAACTAAGTAGGTCGAAAATAATTTTCATGTTACTTTTACTAACTCTATTGTAAGAGGGACTTGCATTTGTATAGGGCAGCGATTTTCAACCTTATTCATCTCATGGCACACATAAACTACTAAAATTTTGCAGCACATCAAAAATACATTTTTTGCTAATTTGACAAAAAAAGTAGGTATAATTTTGATTCATTCATACTGGATGGCTATTGTTGCATTGGCTATTATCATCTTTTTATTTGATGAAGGGAAAAGAGGTCAGTGCCCCCTGACTAAATAGTGACTAAGTATTGCATATTTTAAACATTTTGTGTGACAGGCAGTGATGCTAACCACTATACAACAAGGCCTGGTCAGGACCCATACAAGAATCAACCAATGAATGCATAAATAAGTGAAACAACAGATCGATGTTTCTTTTTTTTTTTTTTTTTTATTTATTCATTTTTAGAGAGGAGAGAGACAGAGAGGGAGAGAGAGGAGAGAGAGACAGAGAGAAGGGGGGAGGAGCTAGAAGCATCAACTCCCATATGTGCCTTGACCAGGCAAGCCCAGGGTTTCGAACCGGCGACCTCAGCATTTCCAGGTCGACGCTTTATCCACTGCGCCACCACAGGTCAGGCCAGATCGATGTTTCTTTTCTTCTCTCTTTTTCTCCATAAATAAATAATAACAAATAAAATTTAACAATTTGCAGCACATCTTTTGAAAATTGCTGGTATAGGACAGTGAACAATAAACTAGAGAAATGTATTCCTGAATCCTGGATCAATTTTAATTGCTTTTATTGTTGTTGGTTCCTCTGTTGTTTATTCACCAAACATTCATAGCATGTCTCATATGTGTGAAGTATCACTGTAGATACTGGGGATTCCCTGAAAAAGAAAACACCTCTTGCTTTTATAGAGCTTATAATCTACTGATGGGGACACAAGATACAAAATTAAGAAAGTAAATTATCTAGTATGTTAGAAGATGACCAGTACAATGGAAAAATAAATCAAGAAGAGGAGGAGAAGTAGAGGTGGGATATGAACTTGCAATTTTAAATTATGTGGGTAGGCAAAGTGACCTTTGAGCAAAGGCATAGTAGTTGAGTGTTAAAGCTCTGAGGGCACTTTGGGGAGTGAATTACAAGTAAAGGCAATAATAAGTTCAAATACCTTAATGCTTGTCAAAGCTTTGCTAGGAGGCCAGGAGAATAAAGGTAATGAATGAGGAAAGGAGTAGCAATGAAGGCTAGAAAAAAAGAAGGGGCAAATGGGTATGGGGTAATGAGAAGTCAGGCTGATTTTATAAAGCCTTTGTCTTTGCCTGACCAGGCGTTGGTGCAGTGGATAGAGCATTGGACTGGGATGCAGAGGACCCAGATTCGAGACCCCGAGGTCACGAGCTTGAGCACGGGCTCATCTGGTTTGAGTAAAAAGCTCACCAGCTTGGACCCAAGGTCGCTGGCTCGAGCAAGGGGTTACTCAGTCTGCTGAAGACCCACGGTCAAGGCACATATGAGAAAGCAATCAATGAACTACTAAGGTGTTGCAATGAAAAACTGATGCTTCTCATCTCCGTCTCTGTTTGTCCCTATGTACCCTTCTCTCTGATTCTCTGTCCCTGTGGGGGGGAAAAAAAGCCTTTGTCTTTTACATTGAACCAAAAAGGCAGCCAATGAAAAGAGCAGTAATATGATCTGACTTACATTATGAGGAGTGAACAATTGACAGAGTCATTAGAAATCATTGATGGGTGGAGCCTGAACAGGCTATGGCTCAGTGGATAGAGTCAACCTGGGACCCTGAGGTCCCAGATTTGAAACCCCAAGGGGTCCCTAGCTTGAGCACGGGCTCATCCAGTTTGAGTGTGGGGTCTCCAGCTTAAAACCCAAGGTTGATGGCTCAGCTGGAGACACCCCCCCCCCAGCCATCAAGGCACGTGTGAGCAATCAATGAACAATTCAGTGCCACAAGTACACTAGTACAATTGATGCTTTCTGAGCACCTTCAACATTTTATTTTAATTTTTGAATCAGCAAAAATTAAATTTATATGTCAGGAAAACAGTTTATTCGATAAGCAATAATTTGGGAGGGATAAAAAGGAAAAAGAATTATTAATGTCTTGGCTATTGTTAAGGTCCCCGTATCGCTCCTATCGGTTTTTGAATAGTGAGCTTGTTCAGATGTTGGCCACCAGTACAAGTAGTTAGTTCTCAGGCTACAAGAATTGGGCGCTTAGCAAAATTTTAAATTTTTTTCCTTGATTATTTCTCTCTATTCCTTAAAGAAGAGATAGTTGATTATCTTCAAGGGTAAGGCTATTTTGATGTTAATATAAGCAATTTAGGAGGGATCTCCCTTTTATTTTTAATATTTAAGATTAGTTTCTATTCTTTTTCTAATATAATTCATCTCAAGTGTGTATTTATTTTTGTATAAGTGCTTCAGGAAAGTTGCACCAGTCTAATTCTAAAGAGGAATGATATTAACCAAATACACAGCAAATTTTTATTTAATATGGTATTCTGTATTCATATGGGAGGTGATGGTAAGGAATTATTAGATGTGATCTTTTGCATGATTTTGTTATTTTATATTACTGGCTGTTTAGGCAATTTCCAAGAACATGTAATTTTTTTAAATTATTTACATTAATTTTTTCCTAATATTGTCAACTATTAAGAAATTTAAGTTATTTTGATGTAGTCAACAGCATATTATTGATGGGTTTCATATTTTCCTTTAATTATGTGGGAATATAATCTGAAACTGATTTCAAAAATATATTACCGTTCTACTGTATTTCTGTTGAGATTGTATACTCATTCAGGATTAAATGCATTCCTAAAGGAGATACAGAAGAAAATTTTTAAGTCTAATATGTAATAAATGTGCCTTATTATTCTTAAAGTACTATGTTTATAGTGCTTTTCCTGACTATGAAATTAACACATGGATATTATAAAAAAATTTCAGAATGCTATAATAGCCAAAAAGAACAGTAAATATCATTATTGGAGATAACCAATCTATTATATTAAAAATGACATCTCTTCATATTAGTAAATGTAGATCTGCAAATCTCCATCATCACTTTTAATGGCCACCTAAAATTTTATTAAATAAATATGCCATAAGTATCATAAATCCTTAAGGATATTTTGGGTTATTTTTATTTTTTTCTATTATACATGATTCTACCATAAATATAATCTAGCCTGACCAGGCAGTGGTATAGTGAGTAGAGCATTAGCCTGAGACACAGAAGACCCAGGTTCAATAACCCAAGGTCACTGGCTTGAGCACTGGCTCATCCGGCTACAGGCTCGCCAGCTTGAGCATGGGCTCACCAGCTTGAGCACAGGGTTGCTGGCTTGAGCATGGGATCATAGACATGACCCCGTGATCTCTGGCTTGAATCCAAAGATTGCTGGTTTGAAGCCCAAGGTGCCAAGATCACTGGTTTAAGCAAGGAGTCACTGGTTTAGTTGCAGCCTCCCTAGTAAGGCATGTATGAAAAGACAATCAATGAACAACTAAGGTGACACAGTGAGGAATGAATGCTTACCTCATTTCCTTCCTGTCCGTCTGTCCCTATCTGTCCCTTTCTCTGTTTCTCTTACTGTCTCTCTTACTAAAAAACAAACAAACAAACAAATAAATCTAGATGCTTATTTGTGGTTTTGTTGGGTTTTTTTTGTTGTTTTTTTTACAGGGACAGAGAGAGAGTCAGAGAGAGGGATAGACAGGGACAGACAGACAGGAACGGAGAGAGAGATGAGAAGCATCAATCATCAGTTTTTCATTTCAACACCTTAGTTGTTCATTGATTGCTTTCTCTTATGTGCCTTGACTGTGGGCCTTCAGCAGACCAAGTAACCCCTTGCGCGAGCCAGCGACCTTGGATCCAAGCTGGTGAGCTTTTTTTTTTGCTGAAGCCAGAGAGCCTGTGCTCAAGCTGGCTTCCTCAGGGTCTCAAACCTGTGTCCTCCGCATCCCAATCTGACACTCTATCCACTGCGCCACCACCTGGTCAGGCTTCTTTGTGTTCTTATCCAATGATTTCCTTAAGGTAGTTCCTAGTAATGAAAATGTTGAGGTAGAGGGAATAGTTTGAACTTTATTTTTCTTATTCTCTTTTATTTTTTCAGTTAGAGTTTACATTTAATATTATTTTGTATCAGTTTCAGGTATACAGTATAGTGGTTAGACTAGCATACACTTTACAAAGTGATACCCTCACCCTGTTATTTCAGATACCCACCTGGCACCATACATAGTTATTATATATTTATTACAGTCTTATTGACTATCCTATGTTGTACTTTGCTTCCCCATGATTATTTTATAATTACCAATTTGTACTTCTGATTTCTTCATCCTTTTCTCTCAGTCCTCTAACCTCCCTCTTCTCTGGCAACCATTAGTCTGTTCTCTGTATGAATGAGTCTGTTTCAGTTTTGTTTGTTTATTTTGTTCTTTAGATTCCACATATAAGTAAAATCATACGGTACTTATCTTTCTCTGACTGACTTATTTCCCTTAGCATAATTCCCTTTAGTTCCATCCATGCTGTCACAGATGTTAAGATTTCATTCCTTTTCATGGCTAATATTCCATTGTGTCTACATATGCACCTAAATTTTTTTTACCCACTTGTCTGTTGATAGTCTCTTGGGTTACTTCCATATCTTAGCTATGGTAAAATAATGCTCCAGTGAACATAGGGAAGCATATAGTCATTTGAATTAGTGTTTTGGGTTTCTTTGGATATATACCCAGAAGTAAAGTTGCTGGCTCCTAAGGAAGTTCCATTTAACATTTTTTGAGGTAGCTCTATTCTGCTTTCCACAGTGCTGCACCAATCTGTAAGAGAGAGAGAGAGAGAGAGAGAGAGAGAGAGAGAGATGAGAAGCATCAACTCATATTTGCGGCACCTTAGTTGTCCATTGATTGCTTCTCCTGTGTGCCGGGGGTAGGGGGCAGCTCCATCTGAGGCAGTGACCCCTTGCTCAAACCACTGACCATAGGATCATGTTGATGATCCTACTTTCCAGCTGGTAAGCCTGTGCTCAAACTGGATGAGCCCATGCTCAAATCAGCGACCTCGCTGTTTTGAACCTGGGACCTCCGCATCCCTGGTGGACACTCCATTCACTGGGTCACCACCCATCAGGCCAGCCTGAAAGGAATTTTTTTAAAAATAAAAAGTATCTTAGTTTTAGATGTTGCTTGTAAATACTGAAAGGAAACATGATTGTACAATGTTTCTAAAAGCATTTTTAACAACTTTATCTTCTAATTATATTTCTCAGATATTTAAAAGTAGCTTTCAAAACAAAATCACTTATACTTCTGTGGTGTTTTAAATTTTTGTTCTGATAAAAACTTTTTTTTATCATTTTAAAAATGACAACTGTTCCTTATCAGAGAACAAAAAGTCAGAGAACAAAAATATAGAAAATGTTAAACACTGGTTTTCTACCTACCTCAGGATAGCCGTCATGAGAACCTTGGTATATATGATTACAGTTTTTTGTAGTTGTTGGATTTTTAGCAAGAGAGAAGGGGGGGGGACAGATAGGGACAGACAGGAAGGGAGGGAGATGAGAAGCATCATTTCTTTGTTATGGCTCCTTAGTTGTTCATTGATTGCTTTCTCATATGTGCCTTGACCGGGAGGCTACAGCCAAACCAGTGACCCCTTGCTCAAACCAGCGACCTTGGGGTCATGTCTATGATTCCACGTTCAAGCTGGTGAGCCCATGCTTAAGCCAATGACCTCGGTTTCGAACCTGGGTCATCTGAGTCCCAGGCCTGTGCTCTGTCCACTGTGCCACTGCCTGGTCAGGCATGATCAGAGTTTTGATGGAACTTTTTTTTTCTCCCATTAGGCACAATGCCTTGAGATGCGCCAGAATTATTTAGGTGCTCTGGAGACAATAAACCAGATAGTTGTGAACTTTCCAAGTTTCCTTCCTGCTTTTGTACAGAAAATGAAACTACAACTAGCCTTGCAAGATTGGGACCAGATGATTGAGATCGCACAGAGGTTAAGTAAAAAAAGACACAATTACCTTTGAATCTGATTATAATTTTAAGAGAAAAAAAAATCTGTGTATTTGTTATCATAAGGTTTTTAAATTTTATTTTTCCAAAAATACAGAATTGAGGGAAAATTTACCACTGCATTGTTCAAAACTGCATTTATTGGTTTCCATAAGTATCTGTCTAGCTGTTCTAAGTCAGACTCTCTATTTTGTAAATAGCCCTACCCTTATGAAGCTTATATTCAAATGAGGAACCATATAGTAAACAGAACAAAATAAATAAGAAATAATGTGAGCTGTTAGAAAGTTATGGAGAAAAGGTAAAGCCAGTAAGTGACATGGGCAGTAGGAAGAAGAGGGTTGCTTTTATGGGATGGTCAGAGAAGGCCGTACCAAGAAGGTGGCATTTGATCAAAGGGAGGAAGCCATCTGGGAAAATCTTTTCAGAAAGAAGGAAAAACAAGTGTGAAAACCTTAAGGCAAGAGAATGTGTCAAATGTTTAAGGAAGGGGAAGGAGTAAGATGACTAGGAGTGAAGTCACAGGGAAAGGTAGGAGGGAGCAGGGCTGTTGGGTTATGAAGGGCCATTGTAAGGAATTTGGTCTTTCTTCTGAAATGTGAAGTCAGTCTCCCTCCTTCCTACCTTTTTATCTACCTCTTTGTGTCTGCTGCTTCCTCTCCCTCCTCATTTTATTTATATATTTTTTGCTGCTTCTTTAAATTAAAGGAACCAAATATTAGCCTGTAGGTTTTTCATGCTATGAATTATATTGATTATATGCCGTGTACTGTGTAACTGTTGCTTATCCTCCGTTATTTTCTGTAAATTGATAGATTTAGTGCCTTGGTTTACGTTCACGCTCAGTTTTTTTCTTTTGGCTGTTCATAAGTGGTGATGTGTTCTTCCTTCAAAGAGACATAATCTCTGTTTTCTTCTCTTTTTTTACATTAACAGCTATTTGTGCTCAATACCTAGAGGCTTGGTTTAGTGTTATAATATAGTTATAGCGTTCTTTTCTTATTTCTTAGCTCTAATACTTCTATGAAGAAACTAATCTGCTGACTGATTATCTAGAGTTATCATTCGTATAAGAAAAGTTGGATAAATGTCTGAATCTTTTTCCTTATTTCTGGGTTTTAAAATAACCAAAAAACTAAAAGTCTCCTAGTATCTTCTAGTAGTAATTGATGAATCGTTTAGGTTTGTTTGTATGATATAGATTAAACTAGATTGTTTCTAACCATTTCAGTTATTACAGTTGTTCAGATTGATTCATCTTTGGCCATTAGTAGCCTCTTCAAGTTGGTTCTTAAGTTTTTTTGACATGATCCTAGCAGTCTGATAGTTTTCTTGCTATTTGGTATGGCAAGGTGTATCAGGGTCATTTTATGTATTACTGCCTCAAATCTGTATCAGGCATCATCATTTTTAGTGGGAAATTATATTTGGATCCCAAAATTTGGGCACTAGTAACTATTTGATGTTGACATTTTTCCAGATTTCTAGGCATTGTGTGTGTGTGTGTGTGTGTGTGTGTGTCTAGTATCCAAATATATATATACATTTTTTTGAAGGACATTTATAAAATAAAAAGACTTGCCATATAGTTTTAAACTTGATATTCATTTATACTGATATACTTATTAACAATGAATTACATTGAATAAAGTGAACACACAAATACTTTAATTTTTTCTGTTGGCAGTCATTTTGGTTTTTACCTATTTTTTTGCTCTTTAAAATATTATAGTGAGCACATACATATACCCACACATACAGTCAGTATACAGATATAAGATTATTTCTGAAGGATGTTTTTTTTAAAATGAGAGATTACTGAATTAAAATGTATTTGTTAAGGTAGGCTAAGCTCCCATCTAAAATTGATTAAAATGTATAATGGTTTAATGCAGTGGAATTTTTTTGTTAGATATAAATGTTTTGGGTGGGTATTACAGGGATCAGGCAACTTCCCTCCACATTGTGAATAAGGGATCTATGTAGGTTCCTTCCATATTGTATCTCTGCCATTTTCTAAAACCTTATTATATTGGTATCCAGCTGGTAGGAGGGGAGAGTATAGAGAAATTATTACACTTTTCTTATAAGCCCAGGCCCACAAATAGCATATAATGCTTCATCGCACATTGGCCGCATCTAACTGCAAAGATGGCCTGGAAATGTAGGCTAGCCTTGTGCCCAAGCACATTAGGGAAGAATGACTGAGTAGAGAGATTGCAGTCTCTGCCTCAGGAATACATACTTCAGATTTTGATAGATACTACCAGATTGTTCTCCTAAGGAGCTAGATTATTTATACTCCAATCAATAGTCTATTGAATATTTCCTTCCCCTATCTTCACCAGTTCTGGCTTTTATAAGTGTGGTTTGTTTGTTTTTAAACTATCTGGTAGATTAAGAAATGGTACTTTCAAAATTTTAAATCACATTGAGATTGAGTATCTTTTTATGTTAAAGCATTTTTTTTATTTGTTTATAGACTTTTTTTTTTGGTGTCAGAGACACAGAGAGTCAGAAAGAGGGACAGATAGGGATAGACAGACAGGAAGGGAGAGAGATGAGAAACATCAATTCTTCGTTGCGGCTCTTTAGTTGTCATTGATTGATTTCCCATATGTGCCTTGACCAGGGGGCTATAGCAGACTGAGTGACCCCTTGCTCGAGCTAGCGACCTTGGGCTCAAGCTACTGAGCCTTGTTCAAACCAGATGAGCCCGTGCTCAAGCTGGCGACCTCGGAGTCTTGAACCTGGGTCCTCCACATCCCAGTCAGACTCTCTATCCACTGTGCCACCACCTGGTCAGACAGGCTTTTTTTTTTTTTAAATAGGGTCTATTTCTTTCTATATTTCAAATGGATTTTGATATTTTTTAGGGTCACATCTTCATTATGTTTCTTTTATGATAGTTTTGTTGGCTCTTCTTTGTAGTAGACTATCAAAATTAACAAGGTAAAAAGAAATGTTTTAAGATTTTTATTTTAATTGTATTAAACCAATAGATTATTTGGGGAGAATTTTTTTTAAACCCAAAATGAGTATTAGCATAGGCAGCTATTAGTCCACAGTAAACAACTACAAATCTCAGGTATATGATAATAAGCATTCGTTTCTCACTTTTGTGTGGGTTATCTAGTGGCAGCTGATCTAGACCAGGTTTGGCTGGGGCTCTGCCTCAGATTCAGATCCAGAGGGTGGCTATGACACCTCCTTGCAGACTGGGCTCTGGTCTGCTCTCAGAGTGTTCTCCCCTGGGCACACGTCAAAGAGCAGCAACTACCCAAAGGAAGCTCTTCTCATGGTGATAGCAGAGATGCAAGAGGACCAGCAGAAGTATGTGATTCTGCTGAAACTGAAGCATGGCACGCTGCCACTTCTGCTCACATTTCATTGGCCAAGATAAGAAAAATGTTCCAGCCTGACCAGGCGGTGCAGTAGTGCAGTGGATAGAGCGTCGGACTGGGATACAGAAGACCCAGGTTCAAGACCCCAAGGTCGCCAGCTTGATCTTGGACTCATCTGGTTTGAGCAAGGCTCATCAGCTTGAGCCCAAGGTCACTGGCTTGAGCAAGGGTCACTCAGTCTGCTGTAGCCCCGGTCAAGGAACATATGAGAAATCATTCAATGAACAACTAAGGCAGAGGTTCTCTAACTTTTTGAAGTAGGGGCACATTTAAAATCCCACAAATAATTGTAGGTGTACTATATACAAATTTCTGAGAAATATGTCATAATAAGTCAAATATTAAAGAAAAAAATATAAAATCCAAGCGTGCTTTCATGATAAAATAAATACAACAAAATTAAATTTATTCTGACATTAAGAAACATTTTTATGTTACATTTTTTGAGTTATGCTTTTTAGAATTTGTAAAAAAATGGGGTTAAAAAGTGAAAAAAATGACAAAAAGTTATCTTTTTATATTTATAGATACATTCTTAGTAAGATTTAGTAAATTTAGCAGGTCCCGGCGCAAATGTGTTTTTTCATTCTTGTGTTTATGAGAAACATGAGCCTGATGTGTCCTAGCAATTTCTTCAATGTTTGGGCATATATTTGAAACACAAACTCTCATTTCCTCATCAATACATTGAAGATTTCCTCTCTTTTTACTCTTAATTGTGTTGAGTGCAGAAAACTCCCACCATACATGTCATCTTAACTGTACACCAAAAAAGGATGAAGAAACTTGCCTCCAGTCCTTCTGGGGAACATGGGGGGTAGTGTAAACAATCCAGCACCACAGCTTAACAGCCTTTTGCAACCTAATCAGGCAAGTGAGGTGGGGGGTTGGGCAGACTGTCAGCTTACAGCCAATTCCCCACACCTCTGTACCCCCAAAATCTAAACTCCAAAAACCCTGTTGGTTTTTGGTCCCCAACAGGCACATATTTCTCTGGAACACCATAGGGCAAGGGCACACCTAGAAATCTTCTAGGGAGCACCAGTGTGCCCTGGCACACACTTTGAGAACCACTGAACTAAGATATCGCAGCGAAGAATTGATGCTTCTCATTTCTCTCCCTTCCTGTCTGTCTTTCCCTATCTGTCCCTCTATCTGACTCTCTCTGTCTCTGTCACAAAAAAAAAAAGAGAAAAGTGTCCCAGTCCATAGTCAAGGAGCAGTAAAGTTCACTCCAGCTGTGTAGAAGAAACGGTTTAGTTACATGACAGAGGCACGTACTCAGGGAGGATGGAGGAACTGGAGTTTGTAATTCAGAGTACTACACCATCCATGATAAGAAACCTAGTGTGTTACCTCAGTTGTTTAGTTCCTTTTCTAAGTGCCGTTGAGTAAAGTTATATGAATTTTTGTAGTTTTTTCAGACTTTGTATCTTTTTTTATGGGGGGGGGTTTCTATTATTAGAATATTTCTTCATAATGTTTTCTAATTTATTTTTATTACATAGGAACTATTTTAATGTGATTTACATTAACAGATTTTAAAAAGTATTTAACCTATCTTTGCATCCCTATCATTCTTGTAATAAGTTTGCGTAGTCAGTGTGAATAATTTTTTTAATATTCTATTGAATATGGTTAGCTATTACTTCATTTAAGATTTTCAAAAGGATTTCATGAGACTTATACAATCTATTCATATTTTTAATCTATTAAAAATTAAGATTTAGAATTTTTTTAGTTTAAATAATATGGTTGGTAATTTTCATGAAAGAGATGTCATTTTACTAAGTAAAATTACTTATTTAGACAGTGCAGTAGTCAGACCAGAAACTAACTTCTCAAGCCCTCAAATAAAAGAAAACACATAAGTTTATTTCAATGAAATGTTTTTCTTCAGGTTAATGCTTCAAGATAAACAAAATGTGGAAGCACTAAGAATGCTGGCTCTCTACTATTTGTGCCGGGAAGGGGATATAGAGAAGGTAAGTTGTATTGTACTATTTAAGTTTGCTATATTAAAAATACAGTCAGTGCTCTTTTAGAATGTATGTCACAGTACTTTTTTAGTTGATTCTTGAAAGTACCCCTTAACAAAGCGGTGAGCTTCTTAAATCAACCAATAAAGTAAAAACATTGATAGTTACCATTAAACCTAAAAATTCCTCTGATCATTGATTATAGAATAGGTGGTTTTCTATGTGAAACTCCAATGCATGTAACTGTAATAATCGATATGGAAGAGTACATATACAAAATATAAGTCTTAATATTGTAAAAATTTAATTGAGTTTGCATAAGTTAAATAGGTTTAGGATGATTTCCCATTGGATCTTATAGCAAGGTACATGTTTCTCTACTAGTGAACACATTTGACTATATCCTGGATTATGGAATACCAAAATCCAGCCTGAAGCAAATAGGATTATAACAAATAGTGGTAAGAATTGTTTACTCTGTTTAAATTAGTTACTATGACAGTATTTAATACAGGGGTCCCCAAACTTTTTACACAGGGGGCCAGTTCACTGTCCCTCAGACCACTGGAGGGCCGGACTATTAAAAAACTATGAACAAATCCCTATTCACACTACACATATCTTATTTTAAAGTAAAAAAACAAAACGGGAACAAATACAATATTTAAAATAAAGAACAAGTAAATTTAAATCAACAAACTGACCAGTATTTCAATGGGAACTATGCTCCTCTCACTGACCACCAATGAAAGAGGTGCTCCTTCCGGAAGTGCGGTGGGGGCCGGATAAATGGCCTCAGGGGGCCACATGCAGCCCGCGGGCCGTAGTTTGGGGACCCCTGATCTAATAGGTACTTTAGTAAATATTAAAAGAATCTTAGTAGGGACAACTTTTCAGTAAATTTTCCAGGCGCTGAAATTACTAATACTAAGGATCTTAATTATTTTTCTATTCTAGATAAAATTTAAATTTTTTTAAATTTATTGACTTTAGGGAGAGAGGAAAGGAGGGAAAGAGAGAGAGAAACATCTGTTTGTTTATCCATTTATTTATGTGTTCATTGGTTGATTCTTGCATGTGCTCTGACCAGGGATTGAACCTGCAACCTTGACATAGTGGGATGATGCTCTAAACCAACTGAGCTATCCGGCTAGGGCTAGATAATATTTTAAATATAAACCAGACTATTCAGGTAATCCAAGGGTTGTTCTCATGTAATAGTAATGTTTATAATTATATGATTCATATCTCATTTGTGTCATGGATTAATTATTATAGAGGAGCTTGGCATGTATTTAATTGAATATTATGGTACAGTGGTACCTTGAGATATGAACAGACCAACATAAGAATTTTTTAAGATATGAGCTGCGACTTGGTCCATATTTTTATTCGAGATCTGAGCGAAATTCCGAGATATGAGTTGTGATTTGGGAAGCTGCCGCTAGTTGGCACGTTGGCGCATGGGTCCAGTATTGGCAGTTTGATATACAAGTTGACTGACTTCTGAGCTTGGTTACAGAATGAGTTAAATTCGTATCTCAAGGTACCATTGTATCTTTACCCTCCCAAAGGTTTCCACTCAATAACAAATACAGTGTGTCTGTAAAGTCATGGTACACTTTTAACCGGTCACAGGAAAGCAACAAAAGACGGTAGAAATGTGAAATCTGCACCAAATAAAAGGAACACTCCCAGTTTCATACCTATTCAGTGCAGTTCGATGTGAGCTCACGCACAGATTTTTTAGGGCTTCTTAGGTAGCTATCCTGTATAGCCTCTACAGACTCGTCACTGACTGATGGCCTACCAGAACGGGGTTTCTCCACCAAATAACCGGTTTCCTTCAACTGGTTATCCCACCGAGTAATGTTATTCCTATGTAGTGACACTTTGTTATAAACGTGCTGATATTCACGTTGCACTTTGGTCCCAGATTCTAATTTAGCAAGCCACAGAACACACTGAACTTTCTTCTCTACCGTCCACATCTCGACTGAAAATGGCCGTGGGCTGCTCCGCTGTATACACGGTGTTATGTCATCATCTATGCATGCGCACATGCTGCCACATCATCCTACAGAAACTGGGAGGGTTTTCCTTTTATTTGGTGCAGGTTTCACATTTCTGTGGTCTTTTGTTGCTTTCCTGTGACTGGTCAAAAGTGTACCATGACTTTACGGATACACTGTATTACACACATTCCAAAACTCAGTTCTTTATTGATTATTGAGCTTTTTAAAAGAAGTGTTAATACATCTTGCAACATAGAAGATTTCATTAGAAGAGGGGAAATTAGTACAAGCAATATATTTTTAAATAATAGTCTTTATTAGTCTGTATGTTCTATATTATGTTATTTCTTAGTTTATTCTAAAATTATACTGGGTACTTTTGTTTTAGGCTGCAGCCACTCTGGAAAACTTAGCAAATGCATTGGATGCCATGGAACCACAGAATGCTCAACTTTTTTATAAGATTACAAGAGCTTTCAGCAGAACTGTAAGAGTGCCCACTATGTGCCAGAGCTCTGTTAGCCATAGCTGGGAATAGAAAACAAGTTGCAAAGGTGGAGGTGCCAAAGAGCGTGTAGCCCAGAATGAAAATACGGTATTGATACATTCCTAAGAAAGGCAGTCCAAAGGAGATAGGGTGTCCAACTGTAAGAAACCATCATGGGCTTCATGGAGAAGGTAGTATTTGTTGAACCGTTAAGAAGAAGGAAGTGCCTTCCAGGCAAAGAAAATAAAAACTGGTTTATTTTAATAAGAGCATAGGATTTATGAATAGGGTCATTCTTTGTTTTGTTTTTAAAAACTTTTTAAAAAGTTTTAATGTCAGTAACAAAGTATTTCAGTGGGGGAAATAGTTGGTATCTTACTTTTCTTTAGATTATTAAAGAAATGTTTGCATTACAAGTGCCCAATAAAAAGAATGTAATTGGGAATGAAATAGAGAAAACAGCAGAATCTTGAAATCAATACCTGAAATGAACAGATTGAAAAGTTACTTAAACTAGGAAAAAGGTACACATAAGTAAAATAATTAGTAAATATAAAGTTGAAAGAAAAAAAATCAAAGTTTTTAATTGTTAAACGACATGAATAAACTGAATTTTCTTATTTAAAAAGTTGGCCAGATTGTGTGAAGTTTAGAGAAAAACAAATTCTGCTATTACAAAAGTTTGAGTTAACATAAATTTACCCTTTTTATTTACCTATTGCCAGATACCTGATTAGTTTACAAAAATTCAAACAGCTTAGTATTTTACTCTAAAAATTTTTGTCTTCAAAAATTACATGCTTTCCCCTCTCTAGCAGGATTGCCATGTTTTGAAATATTTTTGATGCTTTTTTTTTTTTTTGTATTTTTCTGAAGCTGGAAACGGGGAGAGACAGTCAGACAGACTCCCGCATGCGCCCGACCGACGGGGATCCACCCGGCACGCCCACCAGGGGCGACGCTCTGCCCCTCCGGGGGCGGCGCTCTGCCGCAACCAGAGCCACTCTAGCGCCTGGGGCAGAGGCCAAGGAGCCATCCCCAGCGCCCGGGCCATCTTTGCTCCAATGGAGCCTTGGTTGCAGGAGGGGAAGAGAGAGACAGAGAGGAAGGAGGGGAGGGGGGTGGAGAAGCAAATGGGCGCTTCTCCTATGTGCCCTGGCCGGGAATCGAACCTGGGTCCCCCACACGCCAGGCCGACGCTCTACTGCTGAGCCAACCGGCCAAGGATGCTTTTTTAAAGAAGATTCTAAGGCATAATCTTTTAAAATAATCTTTGTGGTGGCACCCTTGTCTTTAGGAGGATAGCCCTAGTTTTTTTATATATATTTATTTTACTTTATTTCTGTTTATTTATTTTCTTGAGAGAGAGAGTGTGGAAAGAGGAACAAAGGGAGGTGAGAAGCATCAGCTCGTAGTTGCATCACTTTAGTTGTTCATTGATTACTTCCCATATGTGCTTTGAGGGGCGGGAAGGGGGCCATCAGGTTGAGTCAGTGACCTCTTGCTAGAGCCAGTGACCTTGGGATCATGTTAATGACCTAACGCTCAAGCCAACAGCCTTTGAACCTGGATTCTCAGCCTCTAGGTTGACACTCTGTCCACTGTGCCACTACTGGTCAGGCAGCCCTAGTTTTGATTTCATAAAAAATATATATAATCTTGCCTGACCAGGCGGTGGCGCAGTGGATAGAGCGTTGGACTGGGATGCGGAAGACCCAGGTTGAGACCCCGAGGTCACCAGCTTGAACCCAAGGTCGCTGGCTCCAGCAAGGGGTTACTCGGTCTGCTGAAGGCCCGTGGTCAAGGCACATATGAGAAAGCAATCAATGAACAACTAAGATGCTGCAACGTGCAATGAAAAACTAATGATTGATGCTTCTCATCTCCGTTCCTGTGTGTCTGTCCCTGTCTATCCCTCTCTCTCTCTGACTCACTCTCTGTCTCTGTAAAAAAAATAAAATAAAATAAATATATATATATATAATCTTGAAGCAATAACTTTCTTGTTTATCTTATAAAACAATCAGGATAGTTTGAAAAGAGTTCAAAAATATATGCTTATAGAGCAACATCATTAAGAGTATACTTTTCAAGATAGCCATTTTTTTATTTTTTTTTTAATTTTTTATTTATTTATTTTTTACAGAGACAGAGAGCAAGTCAGAGAGAGGGATAGACAGGGACAGACAGACAGGAATGGAGAGAGATGAGAAGCATCAATCATTAGTTTTTCATTGCGCGTTGCAACACCTTAGTTGTTCATTGATTGCTTTCTCATATGTGCCTTGACCGCGGGTCTTCAGCAGACCGAGTAACCCCCTGCTGGAGCCAGCGACCTTGGGTTCAAGCTGGTGGGCTTTTGCTCAAACCAGATGAGCCCGGGTTCAAGCTGGCGACCTCGGGGTCTCGAACCTGGGTCCTCAGCATCCCAGTCCGGCGCTCTATCCACTGCGCCACCGCCTGGTCAGGCCAAGATAGCCATTTTTTTAAAAGTACTAGTCAGGATAAGTTCTGATAGGATATAAAATTTTGCTGCACTGTCTAGATACCAAATAGAGAAGTTTTATTTTGGTTATTAAATAATTTTATTTTTATTTTGCCCCTGTGAAGTACAGATAATATATATGTATATTTAGGGGAAAAATCTTTTGGAATAAAAGTGTTCTAGTCCACCTTAATCTTTTTTTCTTTTCCTTTTATTTATTTTTTATTTATTCATTTTAGAATGGAGAGAGAGAGAGAAAGAGAGAGAGAGAGAGTAAGCAAGCAAGAGAGAAAGGGGGGAGGAGCAAGAAGCATCAACTCTCATATGTGCCTAGAACAGGCAAGCCCAGGGTTTCAAATCGGCGACCTCAGCATTCCAGGTTGACGCTTTATCTACTGCACCACTACAGGTCAAGCCTTTTTTTTTTCTTTTTAGTGTGGACGTAATCAACTCATCCTTCAGAAAATTCAAACATTACTAGAAAGAGCTTTCAGTTTAAGTCCTCAGCAATCAGAATATGCTACAGAACTTGGATACCAAATGCTTTTACAAGAAAAAGTTAAAGAAGCAAAGAAGTGGTATAAGATTGCCTTAAATCTTGAAGAAACTAACATCACTGCTTTGATTGGTATGACTGCTATTTCTATAAATGTTCTTTGTATACATGCAAGTCATAATTGCTTCTTATACCTACCATTAAAAAATGCATTTGTGGTTTTCTAAAAACTGTTACGTTGTGCTGATAGAGTTGCAGGTTCGATCCCCGGTAGGTCACATACAAGAATCAATCAATGAATTCATAAATAAGCAGAACAACAAATTAATATTTCTCTTTCAAATCAATAAATTAAATATATATATATATATAATTTAAAAAAATAAAATTTTTATGTATCATGAGAGGAAAAACCTGTTCTATTAATTTTTTGTGTGTTAGCTTAAAGGTTGCATGCCTAAAACCAAATATGTGGACTTTGACTTTTTGTTCTGTTTTGTTTTAGGATTTATCCAATGTCAGTTAGTAGAAGGGCAGCTGCAGGATGCAGGTCATCAGCTAGAATTCCTTAGTGAAGTTCAGCAGTCTTTTGGAAAATATGCGGTACAGTATTTTATTAGATATAGATACAGTAGCTCCCAGCTGTTGTTGACAAATGTGAAATTTTTAACTGGCATATTATTTAGTAATGCCTTTAAAGAGCTAAGGTACCCTAGTTTTAGAATTTTACTATGTAATTTCATTTATTAATTTACCTCCATGTAAAATTAGACTTTATTCTTCTACAACATTCTAAAAATTCATCCAAGCTAATACTTAAATTTGAACAAATATTTTATTAATAAAGTGCTATTTATGTGTAACCTTTATTTCAAATAGAAATAAATAGCTTTATAACTGAATAATGTATGAAAACTACTGATTTTTCAGGAACTAACCTATTTACATGCAGTTCTTGCTATGAAGAAAAATAAACGACAAGAAGAAATTGTTAACTTGTTAAATGATGTCCTGGACATTCATTTTTCACAATTACAAGATTTACCTGTTGGCATAGAGTATTTTGAGAAGTTAAATCCTGATTTCTTGCTAGAAATTATTATAGAATATCTGAATTTCTGTCCAATGCAGGTAAGTCAGTCTGGGACTTTGGGGGGAATATTAAACCTATTGGGGTTACATTGGTTAATAATAAATACATAGGTTTCAGGGTGTATAGTTCTATAATACGTCATCTGCATATTGTATTGTGTGTTCACCAGCCAAAGTCAGTTTTTCTGTCACCATTTATCCCCCTTTACCTCTTCTGCAAGCCCCGCCCACTTTCCCTCTGGTAATCACCATGCTGATGTCTGTATTTATAAGTTTTTTGTTTTGTTTTTGTTTTTTTATTTTGCTTAATCCGTTCACCTCTTTTTCCCAGCCTCCCAAACCCCAATCTGACAGCTGTCAGTCTGTTTTCTGTATTTGTGAGTCTGTTTCTATTTTGCTTGTTGCTGATTTTGTTCATTAGATTCTATATATAAGTGAAATCATATGGTCTTTGTCTTTCTCTAACTGACTTATTTCACTGAGCATAAAAACCTTTTAAGATCTCTCCATGCTGTTGCAAAAGGTATGATTTCATTTTTATGACTGAGTAGTATTTCATTATGTAAATGCACCACAGCTTTTTTTACCCACTCATATACTGATGGGCTGCTTCCAAATCTTGGCTATTATAAATTACACTGCATTGATCTTGGGCTGCGTATATTCTTTTGAATCAGTGTTTTGGGGGTTTCGGGGATATATTCTCAGAAGTAGAATCCCTGGGTCATAAGGTAGTCCATTTTTAATTTTGGGGGGAAACTTCATACTGTTTTCCACAGTGGCTGTACCAGTCTGCATTCCCACCAACAGTGCAGGGGGGTTTCCTTTTTTCCACATCCTCATCAACGCTTGTTTGTTAATTTATTGATGATAGCCATTCTGACAGGTGTAAGGTGATAACCTCGTTGTGGTTTTACTGTGCATTTTCTGATGATTAGTGACATTGCACATCTTTTCATATGTCTGTTGACCATCTGTATGTCCTCTTTAGAGAAGTGTCTTTCTGTGCAGGTTCTTTGCCCTTTTTAAAAAAATGTTTTGTGAAGAGGGAGAGGGGGAGAGAAAGAGAACATTCATTTTGTTGTTCCACTTAGTTGTGCATTCATTGGTTGCTTCCTTGTATGTGCCTTAACTGAGTATTAAACCCACAGCCTTGTTATTTCAGATTGATGCTCTAACTGAACCGGCCAAGGTCCAGTCATTTACTTTTTATATGACAAGTTTGAGAACCCTGGTTGTGAATCTGAGTATATCCTTTATTTTGTCAGTGCCTCTCATTGTGCTTCCTTTTCCGCATTTGGATTTGGCTGCAAGACCTAGATTAGGTGTTCTTTTCCTCCCAATTATGGATATTAGTGGATTTCCACGAATCATATAAATGTCAGTAGATCCTTTACTCATATAACTTTGGGTCCTGGTATAGGACTCTACATTTATCTCTGTGAATTGTATCTCCATGATTATTTCCATAATTCAAGATTACCATATCCTTCTAGATCCTGATTGTCATCTGTTTTGTCCAGGTCTCTATTGTCATTCATTATCTGCCTTATCTAACTCTCAATAGAGCTGAGGATGGGACCTTCTGTTGTATTACCAGAGAGTTCACTTCAAATTGATATGGATTCGTTAGTCACACTTATTTGTTACAGACAGTAAGTGGATGACTTAATTCCACTCAACTCACAGTGCAACATGGATATCATGGTGGACACTATCTTCATTGCTAAAAACATAGTTCTTAGCATTTTCCTTTATCTACAGCTTTAGTACTTGTGTTAAACAAGGAAATGAGAACAATGACCTTTCCTTAGGGAATCCATGCTGCTTTTTATTGATCATCATTTTTTTCCCCATACTTTCATAATCTGGTTTTTTTTAAGTTTTCTGCTCCAGAATCACCTGTAGAATTGATCTTAATCTCCCCAGTTATGATCTTAGAAGTTGAACGCACTTTTCAGTACTCATGCAGTATTCAGAATTCATTTAAGAAATGCTGTATTACAGAGTACCTAACACTGTTCAGAGCTGGGGAAGTAATTGTTTAAAAGCAGACTACAACCCTTTCCCTCTTGAAGCATGTATACTAACTATCAGGAGCAGACAGCTAATATAATCAAGTCATTCTATAGTGTTTTAGAAGATCACAGAACACGATAAAGGATGGGAAGTGGTAATTTTAGATAATGTGATCTACAAAGATAAGACAGTAAAATTTGAACAAAAACTTGAAGTTGTTGTGTGGAAAGTTGGTAGAGTGTTTTCAGAGACACAATGAGATGAGTGTGGCCGGGATGGATGAGGAGAAAGGCAGTTGTCAGAGAGAGGTCAGGGCACAAAAGACAAGTTGTAACTACTCTGACTTCAATTCTAGTTGTTGTAACTTCTTCAGCTTCAATTCTGAGTACAATGGAAAGCCACCAAGCGGTTTCTGACATCATATTCAACATTTTATATTTTTATTTACTGATTTATTGATTTTTGGGAGAGAGAGAGTTTTATATTCTTATTTACTGATTTATTGATTTTGGGGAGAGAGAGAGAAACATCAATTTATTATTCCTCTTATTTATGCATTTATTGGTTGCTTTTTGTATGTGCCCTGACTGGGGATCAAACTTGCAGCCTTGGTGTATTGGGACATCACTCCAACCAATTGAGCGGCCCTGCCAGGGCCCATATTCAATATTTTAAAAGGATTTTTCTAAAAGCTATGCTGAGAGTAAACTGTCGGTAGAACAAGAAATTATTAACTGGTAATTGAGTTACTAGCTAACAGGAATTTTGTTTTTCCATAATAACCTTTATCAGCATGATATAATTAGCATTTATAATGGTGTTTTTATGGGGAAATATCAGAAAGACAGACTTGTCTCTCTAGCTCTTTTTTACTTCTTTGACCCTTTTTTATTTTTACTTTTTTAACTTTATTGATCGATTTTAGAGAGACAGAGAGAAAGGAGAGAGAAGCATTCATTTGTTGTTCCACTTAGTTGTGCATTTATTGTTTGCTGCCTGTATGTGCCCTGACTGGGGATTGAGTGTGCAACCTTGTAGTTTCAGCACAATGCTCTACCCACTGTGCTAACCAGCCACGGCTACTTCTTTGGTGTTTCTCTCTCTCTCTCTATATATATATATTAATATATATATATTTTTTAATCAAACATGTTATTTTAAAGATAAGATGCCTTAGAGATAAATCCTGTTTTTTTCTCTATGATTCACTCTGAAACTATAGTGAAAACAATGCTTGTTCTCAATAACTAATTCTTAGCAAGTGACAATGAACATTACCAGAACCTTCCTATGTCACCTATACCTTCACTATTGTCAGTTATGCTGAAAAAATATGCTTTAAGAAATTTACTCTGTATCCATTACTGTGTAAAGAAGTATGAAATTCTGATCTTTAAGACATAAAGACCCTTAGTTCTATAAATGAGGCAAAACTAAATATGAAACTACTATAGAACTGTATAAGATACAGAATAATACATTTTATTCTATAGTTTATAAGTTCTGTAAAAACTTCAAAAGGTATTCTAAGCACTAATGGTCATATTCTGAAGATCTTTTTGAGCATACATTATTTTGTGCTTCAACAAGATGATATGACATTTTTTGTCAGTAACAGTGGCTTGTAGGAGTGATGGTCAGTTTGGAGGCCATACTCCAGGTAAGAATGTGTATATATGTGCAGGTATAAGGGATGGGGAGGATCGCCCTTCAGGTAAAGGAGCCAGCATTAATAGGTCAAAGCAGGGTGAATGAACATTTGATATTTATTTTTTTTTTATTTTTTTATTTTATAATTTTATTTTTTTAATGGGGTGACATCAATAAATCAGGATACATATATTCAAAGATAACAAGTCCAGGTTATCTTGTCGTTCAATTATGTTGCATACCCACCACCCAAAGTCAGATTGTCCTCTGTCACCTTCTATCTTGTTTTCTTTGTGCCCCTCCCACCCCCTATCCCTCTCCCATTCCCCCCTCCCCCCCCGTAACCACCACACTCTTATCAATGTCTCTTTGTTTCACTATTATGTCCCACCTATGTATGGAATAACACAGTTCCTGTTTTTTTCTGATTTACTTATTTCGCTTCGTATCATGTTATCAAGATCCCACCATTTTGCTGTAAATGTTCCGATGTCATCATTTCTTATGGCTGAGTAGTATTCCATAGTGTATATGTGCCACATCTTCTTTATCCAGTCATCTATTGATGGGCTTTTTGGTTGTTTCCATGTCCTGGCCACTGTGAACAATGCTGCAATAAACATGGGGCTGCATGTGTCTTTACGTATCAATGTTTCTGAGTTTTGGGGATATATACCCAGTAGAGGGATTGCTGGGTCATAAGGTAGTTCTATTTTCAGTTTTTTGAGGAACCACCATACTTTCTTCCATAATGGTTGTACTACTTTACATTCCCACCAACAGTGTATGAGGGTTCCTTTTTCTCCACAGCCTCTCCAACATTTGCTATTACCTGACTTGCTAATAACAGCTAATCGAACAGGTGTGAGGTGGTATCTCATTGCCGTTTTGATTTGCATTTCTCTAATAGCTAAAGAAGATGAGCATCTTTTCATATATCTGTTAGCCATTTGTATTTCTTCCTGGGAGAAGTGTCTATTCATATCCTCTTCCCATTTTTTTATTGGATTGTTTGTTGTTGAGTTTTATGAGTTCTTTGTATATTTTGGATATTAGGCCCTTATCTGAGCTGTTGTTTGAAAATATCATTTCCCATTTAGTTGGCTTTCTGTTTATTTTGTTATCAGTTTCCCTTGCTGAGCAAAAACTTCTTAGTCTGATGTAGTCCCATTCATTAATTTTTGCCTTCACTTCTCTTGCCATTGGAGTCAGATTCATAAAATGCTCTTTAAAACCCAGGTCCATGAGTTGAGTACCTATGTCTTCTTCTATGTACTTAATTGTTTCAGGTCTTATGTTTAGATCTTTGATCCATTTTGAGTTAATTTTTGTACAGGGGGAGAGACTGTAGTCCAGTTTCATTCTTTTGCATGTGGCTTTCCAGTTTTCCCAGCACCATTTATTGAAGAGGCTTTCTTTTCTCCATTGTGTGTTATTGGCCCCTTTATCAAAAATTATTTGACTATATATAACATTTGATATTTAAATTCTGAGATCACATTTCTGTGAGTGGTGAGTGGATAACCACTGACTAAAGATTGGTTGAGTAGACTACCACTAAAAGAATAAACAAATGGTTTAGCATTTCTTTAGTTCTAATATTCATTATTAATAAAAAGAAAAAATTGAGGGCCTACAACATGCCAGGCAGAAAATCAAGAATATGAAGATGTGATGCATTTGGTGGAGTACACTTGAGCGTGTTCTACCTTCTGATTCTAGGAAAACAAAATCTAAATTATCTAAAAACTGTACGTTACTCTCATAGATAGTGCAAATTATTGAATTGGGCAAATCACAAGGCAGGTTTAAATTAGAACTTGCTTTGCCTTTTGTCTCAATTCCAACAAGAAACCTGACTTTTTAGTTATCTTTCCTTTGAATAGATGTTTCCTTGATAAAGTTTTCAGCCAGTTATGTTCCTTTCATACGTTATTGTCTGAATAAATGTATAATAATTTCATAATTATTTTCCTGAACGAAGTCATTTTTTATAAGTCTGATAATAGGTCTCAGGGAAATAAAGTATTAGTTTAGCCATAGCAAAGATATTGGACAATAAAAAAAAAATACGTGGTTTTGGTATTTACATTATAATTAATGTGTCTATTTTTAGCTAAATGTCATCATAAACTTATGAAATGGCTGCTAATTTGTTTTGTTTAGCCTGCAAGTCCTGGGAAACCTCTTTCTCCGTTTCTCAGACGCTGTACCTCAGTCCTGGAGACTATAGTAAGAGCTGCTCCGGGTCTCTCGCAAGCTCTCTTCCTAATAGCAAAAGTGAAATATTTGTCAGGTAAGTATACCTTCAAAGCTTAAAAGAACCTTTATATTCGGATATTCATAAAAACAATATAAGTAACTAAGAATTTCACATACATGGAAAATAGTCACAGAAAAGGCACATTTTACATGTGCACAGATAATTAATTTTTATCCAAAATAAAGTTGCATAACTTGCTTTACAATTTAATTCTTTAGAAATTACTATAACCTTTAGTGGTTCAAGTGACTAGTTGGGAAAAGACAGTTCTACTATTTTTTAAAAGCTCCATCAGATAGTACTGGGGCCTGCCAATGATAATTTAAATGATAATTTAGTCTTTAATCTATAGTTGTTGACTTTTGGGCATAACAAAATGTGTGATGTTACCAGGTTTTAGGCCCTAATGGAATTTCTTAATTTCTATGTAGTTTCTGTGACTGGTTACTTATAACCAAAAATAAATAAATGACCTCCATAATAATCATAGCTTTTTATTATATGGGACCCTGACAAAACAAATCATCAGACAGTGATGGCTTTCATTTTTCCTTCAAGAGCAATTGGACTGCTCGTAGATAAGAATGTGATGTTGATGTGAGCTTTGCTTATTTTTCCCACAGCGATGACCCATTTCTTATCCTAGTGGCTTTCTGAAGCTAACTCCACATATCCTTCCCCTTGCTTTAAAAGAAACAAGATTCTGATCTCAGTTATTCATACATTCCTCAGTTTTTTCAGTCACTTGTTTGCAAATCCTGATTCTTTTCCATGTACTTTCTCTCCTTAGTAATAACCTTTTTCAAGTTACCTCCTTAACCCTCCTCCTCCCTATAAGAACATGGAAATGGTAATTCCCATGTAAATTAATTTGCTTAATCTTTCCATTTTTTTGTGTGCACAGTTATGAGTGTTGGATTGTATCACAATGAAGAATCCAGTATTTATTTTGCCTGTTGGTTAATGGACAAATTTTGACACTGCATTTAATAAGTTTTGTGCACATCAGCCACTTTTTTTGCCCATTTAATCCTCTTTCTCTACAAAAATGTTTCTGTTTAAATAGATTTTTGTATTATAAGTAAGTTGAGCCTTTAGAAACTGCAAGCCCTGACTGGAGCTTTATTTTTGTCTGTTGAGGTGGCAGGTACCGTTAAGGAGTCACTGAACAGAATATAAATTAGGATTTCTCCTTCCCCCAATCTGCTAGCAACGTTGAATGGGGATTTGGCTTAGCTTTACTTACCTAAGGCCAACTTATAAGAGAGTTAATGCAGCCCAGTGCAGGTTTATTACAGAAACCCTTCACACTGAGAATCTCTGCTGCTGTTCAGAGGAAGAGCCTCTTCATGCCCCAGCAACCAGCCCAGGGTTGACTCCACTCTTCCAGGCACTCTAATCTGGATCATTTACTTTTATTTTAACACTTCCAGATGTACAGTATGTGTGTTTTCAAAACCTTTTGGGTTTCAGTTGCTACTTAACAGCATTTTAAATCTCAAACTAATATTTCTAAATCTCTGGAATATATTCTTATGCCTTTTTGTAACTTTATGGCCAGTAGTAAATTTTCTAGCCAATAATAAGTAGACTAAATTTTCTTTCTTAAACTAGTTTATTTATTTATTTATTTTTTACAGATACAGAGAGAGAGTCAGAGAGAGAGATAGACAGGAACAGGCAGACAGGAATGGAGAGATGAGAAGCATCAATCATTAGTTTTTTGTTCCGCATTGCGACACCTTAGTTGTTCATTGATTGCTTTCTCATATGTGCCTTGACCGTGGGCCTTCGTCAGACCCGAGTAACCCCTTGCTTGAGTCAGTGACCCTGGGTCCAAGCTGGTGAGCTTTTTGCTCAAACCAGATGAGCACGCACTCAAGCCGGCGACCTTGGGGTCTTGAACCTGGGTCCTCAGCATCCCAGTCCAACACTATCCACTGCGCCACCGCCTGGTCAGGCTAAATCTTCTTTCTTAATGTGACAATATAGCATTATACCTATATATATATATTTAAATTTCTATGTTTTACAGAACTTATTTTAATGAAATTATAAATAAAAATTTTTTTGACAAGGAAAATGAACAAAGATACATTTATAAGAGTCTTCGTAACCATGATGATCAATTATGATCTTTTCACGCACTTTCTCTGGTTTGCTCCTATGTTCAAGGTATGGTTTTACAGGTGTGCTTTAATTGGCATGTATGTTCTTTCTAAAAATAAGAGATTAAGCCACGGCCTTATGAACAGAGGACTTTAAATTGAAACTGTCCATAGACTGACTAATTTTCTCCCTCTTATCTGTCAGATCTCCAGCTCTTAATCATTTGAGTTATAATAATGCTTTGTTTCTCTCATCAGGTGACACTGAAGCAGCTTATACTATCCTGCAACATTGCCTAGAGCATAATTCTTCGTATGCGGATGCTTATCTCCTGATGGCCCAGGTTTATTTGTCTCAGGGAAAGTTTAAATTGTGTTCTCAGTCTCTTGAACTTTGTCTGAGCTATAATTTTAAGGTAAATATTCCAGACTAGTGGATAAGACGTAAAACCTTCCTTGTACCTTTACAAATGGTTATGTATTCAACTAGATTTTTATTTTAGCCTTTAATATTTTGATAATACATGCAGTTTTTAATGGAAAAGATTTTGGATTCATAAGCAATAGAACAAATGGAGGCAACTGTAGTGTAATTAAAATCTGTATGGACTTGGCAACAAAAATTGTTGTCTTGTGTTACCACTTACCTGTCTGAACTTCAGTTTTTCTTTTCTATACAACTCATAATTCCCTGCAGGTATAGTGAGTGTTAAAATGCAATAATGAAAGTATAGAAAAATAATTTTAAATTACAAAGAATGACAAATATGCTTATGTACAAGGATTTTACTTTATTGCCTGTTTTCTTTTTGGACCTTGTTTTTTAACAATTTTTTCCTAGATTCATCATCAAATAACTCTTAGTCATCTTGAAACTTAGTATGTTGTTTGAGGATATAAAAACTAGATTTCTATCCAAGATACTCTGTGATACATCGTGTATCCATCAGTAGTAGGGGATAGTCTAGGTTCAGGTACTTCCTGAACTTCCTGGAGTCATGGAGGCCCCCCTCAGGTTTTCCCTTGGGTTCAGAAGTCTTGAGCCCTATTGTATGAGAACCCGTCAGTGGACTAGAATTCAAGTTCCAAGCAGGGTTTGCAAACAGTAACAGTGGCCCCTTAGGATGGTAGTTCTCATATTCGGTGGGATACTTGTATCTAAGTAAACACAAATTAAAATAATAAAAAAAAAGACTTGTTCCATATCAAAACTGCAGTGTATGTACTGGTTAGGCAAACAAGTTTGTGACAAATGTTTCTTAGGTTTGCTCCCTGCGTTGGGGCAGCGTCCTGTGGTCTGTGGAAGGCTGTGGTGCTTGCTCTCAGGGCGGCAGATTGCGAAGTGCAGATTGCTGTCCTGCTTGGGAGGGGCCGTTGTTTGCTATTGTTTGCTGGAGAAGGGGTGTTTTTTCCCACAGCCTGTTTTGCTGGAGAGTGGAGAGAGAAAGAGAAAGAAAGAGCAAGAGCTGAGGGGCCTGGGAGCCCAAATTTTTTGGCCAGACTTATTTGGCTGAGCCCTGCTGAGGCTGGTGAGGGCCTGTGAGTCTGAATGAGTCCGGAGAGAGAGAGGGATGTGGTCTTTCCTGCCTGTTTGATCATCTGCCATTATGAGACTTTAATCAACGAAATGGCCCACCATTTTCTGATGCCACAATTCTTTTACCATCTGCCCGAACCCAGTGAGAACCTGCATGGCGTGCTGGCGGCCACTGGCCTTACAGTACTTCACCCCAGTCAATCAGAATTTCTAAGAAAAGAAATAAGCAGGAGTATTTACACAAAGCTCATAGGTAACTAAGGCTCAGATCCACAGCCTTAAGGAAGACTAGCTGTCCTGGATGATAGATTGCTGCTACCTCACCTTATCTGTATTTTCTTCTCTGACTCCTTCCTCGCTCATTTTTGTCATTCTGATTTTCTTTCTACCCTATTGCCAGCCTGTATGGCCAGGGGCTGCAGCCATCAGGGCCATGCAGGTTATT
This sequence comes from Saccopteryx bilineata, assembly GCF_036850765.1. Lineage (NCBI taxonomy): Eukaryota > Metazoa > Chordata > Mammalia > Chiroptera > Emballonuridae > Saccopteryx > Saccopteryx bilineata. The sequence goes on from NC_089494.1 coordinate 70,767,693, forward strand.
ATTAAATTCGGACAGATGTAAAGAAACAGTGGAGCCTGTAAAGCCAGTAGCCAGGGCCAACATCACAGCAGCCTGGCTCGTGCAGGTTCACATTGGATTCGGACAGTCAGTAAAGAAACAACAGAGCCAAAAGCTGGTAGGCCATCATCTTTAATCCTAGCTTGCACGTGGAGGGCAACTAAAAACACACACTGGGCTCCAAAACCCACTCATTCAGTGCTCACAAAGCTACTGACTTCTCTGAGTCTCCTAGAATCAAAGGTTTCTAGCTCATCAGACTTATTCACCTCTGTTCCCCATCTCCTTCCTTTTCCCTGCACAAACTCTGCACAAACTGGCTTCTCACTCAACACTCCACCATCTTGACTGATTCTCCTGGCCTCCTCCGCGTGGCCTTTCTCTGCTCTCCTCTCTCTGCTTTCTCCTTTAATGCTAATCTCAGGAACCGAGAGAGCAAGCTCCTGGTTTGCCCCCATTTTATAGTGTAGAAATCAAAACCTTTAATCCAATATACAAACAAGGAAGTCTCTGATACAAAGTCACTTATCTGAGGCATAATGGGATTCCTCATAAGAGTGCACCACCCTACATCATGCAATCAGTCAAGGGTGTGGGCAAAAGCTTAGTTTTAAAACTAAGCCTTAGGCTATAATCAATGCAAACTATAAGCGAGCAAACATATATCATATTTAAAAACTTATCTGACCAACAGCCAAAAAAATGGTGGGCCATTCTGTTTATTTATTTATTTATTTATTTTTGTATTTTTCTGAAGTGAGAAGCAGAGAGGCAGAGCAAGTCCAGTAGGGGGTGGTGCTCTGCCTGTCTGGGGCATTGCTCCAGTTGCAACCGGAGCCACTCTAGTACCTGAGGCAGAGGCCATGGAGCCGTCCTTAGCACCCAGGCCAACTTTGCTCCAGTGGAGCCTTGGCTGCAGGAGAGGAAAAGAGAGGTAGAGGGAAAGGAGAGGGGGAAGGGTAGAGAAGCAGATGGGCACTTCTGTGTGCTCTGGCCTGGAATCGAACCCAGGACTTCCACATGCCAGGCTGATGCTCTACCACTGAGCCAACCAGCCAGGGCCGCCATTCCATTTATTCAAGTCTCGTATAGGCGGACAAGCAAACAGGCAGGGAAGATCACTTCCCTCTCATTCAGAGCTTCCAAAGCCCTGACACATTCTCTGGTTCCACAACCCAGAAAATTTTCTCTGGGTCTTCCTGGAATCAGAGGCCCCCACCAGCCTCAGCAGAGCTCTCAAAGCCCCTCAGCTCTAGTTCCACATCTGTACTCCTCTTCCTGCAAAACCCAGGCTGGGTAAAAAATCCCTTCTCCAGCACATATTAACAATGCAGTGGCCCCTCCCAAGCAGGAAGGTAATCAGCAATTTGCAACCTCTCGCCATTCTAGTACCTGAGGGCAAGCAGCACAGCCTTTCACAGACTACATACACATGGTGCTGCTCAGGCCAATGCAAAATATAAGTGAGCAGCAAACCTAAAAAACACATTTTACAAACTTATTTGGCCAACACAGCCCTAGTAAAGACAGAAGCTTTGTGCCATTTTTCTGCATAGTACTAAAGGGTAAAATGAATGTTTGATTAAAATCCCGTAAAATATTTATTTATTTATTTATTCATTTATTCATTTATTTCAGCTTGTGAGAGAGACAGGGAGAGAGATGAGAAGCATCCGCTCATAGGTGCAGCACCTTATTTCATTGGTTGCTTTCTCATATGTGCCTTGACTGAGGGGGTGGGAGGGGCTCCAACTGAGCCTGTGACCCCCTGTTCAAGGCAGCAACCTTGGACTCAGACTAGCAACCATCAGGTCATGCTGTGATCCCATACTCAAAACGGCAACCCTGTGCTCAAACTGATGAGCCCAAGCTCAAGCCGATGACCTCAGGGCTTTGAACCTGGGTCCTCAGCATCCCAGGCCAATGCTCTATTCATTATAGCTAACACCTGGTCAGGCAAAAGTATCCTAAAATTTTTATCTTAAAATTAAGAAATAAAGAAAAGGGGAAAATACTTTATTTCTAGAAATCTAGTAACTTTATGTCAGTACTAGAAGTCTCAGTTAAAGAAAATACTTTCCTGAAAACTCAAAAAACTTCTTACAATATATTTTCTAGCCTTAAGCACTTTGTTTGCATTTTCTCTTCTGTCTTGGAAGAAGCACTTAATTAACTGGTTTGTCATCAGGGGGACAGTAAGTAGTGGAAGGTTTCTTGAATTTGATTTAATACAATACAGAATCACAACCTTAATAAAAGGACAGAACTAGACCCTATGTATAAAATTACAGGCCTCTAAGATCCTATTATTTTAATGTGTGACAGACTGTAAATTGTGTGTTGATGTTATAAGAACTTGAAGGAAATATTTCGGAATATTATTTTTTCAGGTAAGAGAAGATCCTGTATATCATTTGATAAAAGCTCAGTCACAAAAGAAAATGGGAGAAACAGCAGAAGCAATTAAAACTCTGCACATGGCAATGAGTTTACCAGGAATGAGAAAAACTGGAACTTCCTCGAAATCAAAATTCAAAAACACTGAAGTCGATGCAAGCCATCGTTTATCAATCTTTCTTGAGTTGGCAGAAGTTCACCGCTTAAATGGAGAACAGGTAGGTCAAGTTTTAATTCAGTGGCTCAGATTTGAACTTTTTTATTCGAGTATACACACACACAGAGATACATATATTAGTAGGAAATGAAAAAGCTAAAATTATTTCCTTAACCAAATTTCTTTCTCATTTCTTTTCACCAAATTATGTACTTTCTGCAAGCCCCTGAAATTAAACATAGTTTGCACTTGGAAGACATTGAGTATCAGTGATCAGTGTAGATTGGCTAGCATAGTATATGGTAACATAACATAATGTAAATAACAATATAATGTAACATACATTATAAAATATATTAAGATATAATAATATGTGTGATTACCTTGGCTACCATGAAAAGCAATAATATAATATAGTTATAATTCTGTGAATTGCTGAAAGGATTCACAGACACAAACACAATGTACACACAAGTACTATCAAAATAAAATCAAAGTACCAACCTGAAATTCTAATAGTTGAGAAAACAAACCACTGGATGAGTAACAGCTTTGATAAACTCATAGGACAGTCATAAAATCAAATACTTAAAAATAATAATATGGATGGATGGATACATGAGTAGGTGGATGGATAGGTAGATAATGGCTAATTCAGAATTCAAGAAAATGGAGGCCCTGGCCGGTTGGCTCAGCGGTAGAGCGTCGGCCTAGCATGTGGAGGACCCGGGTTCGATTCCTGGCCAGGGCACACAGGAGAAGCGCTCATTTGCTTCTCCACCCCTCCGCCGCGCTTTCCTCTCTGTCTCTCCCTTCCCCTCCCGCAGCCAAGGCTCCATTGGAGCAAAGATGGCCCGGGCGCTGGGGATGGCTCTGTGGCCTCTGCCTCAGGCGCTAGAGTGGCTCTGGTCACAACATGGCGATGCCCAGGATGGGCAGAGCATCGCCCCCAGGTGGGCAGAGCGCCCCCCCTGGTGGGCGTGCCGGGTGGATCCCGGTCGGGCGCATGCGGGAGTCTGTCTGACTGTCTCTCCCTGTTTCCAGCTTCAGAAAAATGAAAAAAAAAAAAAAAAAAAAAAAAAGAAAATGGAAAACAATGTCATTGATACCTGTTTTTTGGACTATAGCAGTTGCTCATCATTACTTTCATATTTTAGTGGCTGGGAAGAATGTTGTGTCTAGATACTTGCCATATCTCAATTTCTATTTCATTCATAGTTAAAACATAAAGTACATTTAAATAAGGAGAACCAGTTCTACTATAGTTGATTCTAAGACATACTATTTTTTTCACGTTTTTATATTTCTGAAATACGAATTTTTTGTAGTCTCTGAAGTTGGGATGGATCTTAAATGACATTTTAGATTTATTGAGATACAAATTTGAAAATGAGGTCATATATTCACCTGAGGTACAATAAAAATGATGTTCTAGTATAGGGAATAAAGTAGTCTGCTACTTAATGAAGAGCCATTGGGTACAGTGTGACTGGACCAGATCCTATATTACTGATGAGGCTGTAATGACCATGGCTTTGAAGCCAATCTGCCTGAGTTTGAGAACTGGTTCTATCATTTGTTAACTTTCTAAATATCAGTTTGCTTACTGCAAGGCAGGGATAAGAATAGTAACTACCGCCTGACCAAGCAGTGGCTCAGTGGATTGAGTGTCGGACTGGGATGTGGAAAACCAAGGTTTGAAACCCTGAGGTCGCCAGCTTGAGCGCGAGCTCATCTTGTTTGAACAGGCTCACCAGCTTGAGCCCAAGGTCGCTGGCTTGAGCAAGGGATCACTGTCTGCTGTAGCCCCTGATCAAGGCACATATGAGAAAGCAATCAATGAACAACTGAAGTGCTGCAACAAAGAATTGATGCTTCTCATCTCTCTCCCTCCCTGTCTGTCCCTATCTTCCCACTCTCTGTCACCAAAAAAAAAAAAAAAAAAAAAAAGTAACTACCTTACAGATTTTTTTTGTGAGAATGACATAGGTTAATACAATACCGGGTGCAAAGTATTACTAAATTACAGTAATGGTGACTCTTGTGTAGCAACTGCTGTTGTCTCAGTTATAAAAACACTTTTCAGCTAATAGATGTTTATAATGTCATCTGAATTGGTTTCTGAGTTTTAAATTTTTGTGCATTTCAAAAATCCATCAGTATTTCATGAATATCATAATTGGGCTGGCATTTATTGTTCATTCTATTTTAGTAGAAAATCTTCATTTTTAGTGTAACTTGTTGAATATTTTGAATGTTATCTTAATTTCATCCTTACAGCATGAGGCAGCAAAAGTGTTACAAGATGCCATCCATGAATTTTCTGGGACATCTGAAGAGTTGCGTGTTACTATTGCTAATGCAGACCTTGCTCTAGCCCAAGGAGACACTGAGCAGGCTCTAAACATGCTTCGGAATGTTACATCCGAACAGCCTTATTTCATAGAGGCCAAAGAAAAAATGGCAGAGATATACCTGAATCATAGAAAAGAGAAAATGTTATATATCACTTGTTATAGGTAAATTATTATTTTGGCTCATTATATTTTGATTCATTTACCTACTAAAATTAATCCCCAAATTTATGTTTTACTTTTCTTTTAACTGCTTTATGGATCAATCCTTGCTTCGTGTTCTTGTTTCCTTCTCCTGCCACCAGCCACCATCACTTTAACCAAGTTACTCACTCTCCCTAAAACATAAATCATAGTAGTTATGATGACTTCACCCTGTAGCTTACTGTAGTTTCTCAGCTCTCCTCCCTCATCAGATGCTATTTTTAGACACTGAATCTCCCTGTTTAGGAAAGAAAAGAATAGCAGTTACATGTACAGTGGTCCTCGGGTTATGACACAGTTCCATTCCTACAAGAGTGACTTAACCCGAATTTTGGTGTTAAGTTGAAACCCTAGCCTAAGTCAGTTCCCTATCCTACACAGTTGTAAAATCACAATCTAGAACCTAAAAAGACAACTAAGCCACAGAAAAAGAAAAAGGACATAAATAAACTGTACTGTACAATGTGCTGCATATTCTTCCTCCACGCACATCCACACTTGTTTGCCCACATAGTCCATATGTAGGATGCTAACAGCGTAAGCTGAAACATGTCTCAATTTTTTTTAAGTTTTTATGGGAATGAGCATTGTAAACTTGAAATGTCATATGTTGATACTGTCATAACCCAAGGACCTCCTGTATTTTAAAAATTAAGAAAATTTTGACCTGACTTGATGGAGACACCGTGAATAAAGCATTGACCTAGGTCACTGAGGACCCAGGTTTGAAACCCCTGTGTCGCCAGCTTGAGCACAGACTCATCAGGTTGAGCACAGGGTCACTGGCTTGAGCGTAGGATCATAGACATGACCTCATAGTCACTGACTTGAAGCCCAAAGTTGTTGGCTTGAGCCCAAAGTTGCTGGCTTGTGTGTGGGGGTCACTGTTTCGGCTGGAGCTTCCCAGTCAAGAAAACAATCAATGAATAACTAAAAGTGCCAAAACTATGACTTGATACTTCTCATCTCTCTCCCTTCCTGTCTGTCTGTTGCTAAAAAAAGAAGAAGAAGAAAAAATTGTGTACTGCAACAATAATTCAGGGGCTAGATGCTTAATTCTTAATGTAATAGCTGTAACAAAAGAAAATTATGGCTTTGTATATACCACACTAAGGTATGGGTCTCAAATTTTTCTTGGTGAAAGGACAGACTTAAAAAGTTATAGTCTGATGCCCTTAGGAGTTATTGGGATACACAACATACACACACACACACACACACACGGACATATATATGCACACACATGCATATACAGAGATTGCTTTCACTCTTCTGTTTACTTACTTTAGAGATTAACATTTTTATCTCTTGAGATCATAGTAAAATGCTCAGGAATTAAGTCAAATTGGTTTCTCTGTATTATGTAAATATTACCGTTCAGAAACGTGCTCAGAACCTTTGTGGATGCTGAGTGATTCGATGAAACTGAGTAGCTCTCCCTGTGTAGATGGATGTTCCTGTGTCATATTTTCTAGGATGTTTTCTAAAGATCAGCATTAACTGTCATCTCTAATGATATGAAAATATTTTCAAATAGGGTTCATTTGCTTACGTGCAGTATAGTACAACAATTAAAAGCATAGGTTTTTGTTTTGGGTAAATTTGACACGTAAACTATAGACATAAACTCAGCATCATCTATAAAATCAGAATACTTCTCTTTCTCATAGACTTTTTGACCAATTAAGTGAGATACTGTATGTTAAAGACAGTCACATTATTATGAGAAACTTTGGTATTTTTATCTTTAGCAGTTGAATTTTGGCAGGTAAAACATAAACAGCAAATATTGAAGTAGAAGATTGTATATTTTTTAAGGTGACTCATTTCAGCACATGATTAATGCCATGAATATCAGAGTTCCCGACACATAGGACAGTAAGTAGTCCCTGAAGCCCGTGTCCCTGCATCATTTTTTGGTACCTTTACTCCCATGTCATTTTAAAATGAAACAGAACAGAAGATATATTCCTGGATAGAATTTATCCCCCTGTACTCATTTCTCATATTTCAGAAAATGCGAAGATTGAATGAAAAAAATGATTGATCTAGCATAAGCAGTCTTCATGTGGGTATAAGCATTTTTTGTTTGTTTTTTCTTCACAATATTACACTGGTGGATATGTAGAAGGTATTCTGAAGGCTGTTGGTTAATTGAAATAAATGAGCTTACCTTCCGCAGGTTTAGAAGGAGATATTTGTGTTCACTATACTAAACAAAGTTGGTCTGATTTCCAGAGAAATTGCTGAAAGAATGCCCAGTACGCATTCTTTTCTTCTCCTTGGAGATGCATATATGAATATTCAAGAGGTAAATATTCTGATGCTACTGAACTTAGATTTAAAAAAATTTTGTATGATTAGTATAACATTCTGCTAAAAGGAATTTGGTTTTTTTTAATAATGTTTACTTAATATTTAAAGATTTTGTAATCACAATGAAAAGGGAAAACCATTACAATAAAAAAAAACCTTCATTTTTCAAATTGAGACCCAATGATTCAATACTATCAGTATAATAGAGATGATATCAGAAGTAAGGTCAGTGTCTCCTTTAAACAGAAGGATGAAGAGAACTGTTGGCTATTATGATGGTGTTTTCTTCAAAGCAGTCCTCTGACTCTTTATCTGACTTATAGTGACTGCCAGTCATTTTTTAAATGACTTTAAGAAGCCATCTTTTAGTTCTCACATTATTATTTATGAAGACAGGGAACAGTTAACATGGGCAGGGTTATACTGATTGGTTATACCTATGCCAGTGACTATCATCTCTGAAATTAATTAAGGTTACTATACTTAAATATGTGCTTTATTAATCTTACTACATATTCCAAATGAAGAACTTAATTATATAAATGTTACCATTAGTGGAATCAACCAAGCTGTTTGTTTACTGCCTATTTTTTTGTATCTGTCATTAGCCCGAAGAAGCTATAGTAGCATATGAGCAAGCATTAAATCAAAACCCAAAAGATGGAACACTGGCAAGCAAAATTGGGAAAGCACTTGTGAAAACTCATAACTATTCAAAGGTTAGTACTTTGTAATTTAAAATAAATCTATTAGATCACACTTTTCAAACTCGACTCTATAAGTGACTTTGAGCAAGTACTGTTTGTATCTTGCTGGTTATAAACTGAAATTTGTGCTAAAGGCTTTCTCATACCTCACATGGCTTGTTCACTGTATTTTACAAAGACTGAACTAAACTTTACCCCAGGCTTCATCTTGCGCCTAAATACTTATTCTTAAATCAGTTAGTATAAACTTGCTATTGTTAACGTGTCTTTCATTATATGACACAGCATAGTAGATGTTCTTTCTGTTAAATGAATTTTGGTAAGCATGTGTTTTTAGGGTTAGTTTTTTTTTTTTCTAGAAGAAATTGATTCTTTAGTTGTTATATATTTTCTCTATTCCTGGCAACAGTTGAACATAGATACAAGAGCTAGCAAAGTATTTGCATTCAGTAAAGTTTACTGGTTTTTGAATAAAACTAGTAAGAAGAATTCCACCAAGCACTTTTTTTTAGCCACTAATTCAGAAATGCTTGTTGCCTTGTGTGATGCTTGATTCTCTAAGGAAAATGGCATACTTAGCCTGACCAGGCAGTGGCTCAGTAAATAAAGCATTGGACTGGGAAACAGAGGACCCAGGTTCAAAACCCCGAGGTTGCCAGCTTGAGTGCGGGCTCATCCGGCTTGAGCATGGGCTCATAGACATGACCTCATGGTCGCTGGCTTGAAGCCCAAGGTCGCTTGCTTGAGCCCAGATGTCACTGGGTTGAAGTCCAAGTTGCTGGCTTGAGCTCAAGGTCACTGGCGTGAGCAAGAGGTTACTTTACTCTCTGCTGTAGCTCCTCTGCCCCCCCCCCCGCCCCCCATCAAGGCACATATGAGAAAGCAATCAATGAACAACTAAGGTGCCACAATGAAGAATTGATGCTTCTCATCCCTTTCCCTTCCTGTCTATCCCTATCTGTCCCTCTCTCTGTCTCTGTCATGAAAAGAAGAGAGGGAGAGGGAGAGGGGGGAGGGAGGAAGGAGGGGAGGGAGGGGGAGGGGAGGGGAGAAGAGAGGAGAAGAGAGGAGGGAAGAGGGAAAGGAAGAAAGAAAGAGAAAATGGCATACTTAACTGATTGTACAGGTACATGACTAAACTTCTTGGTTATTTTTAATTATTTATATGTTTTAAATCTGTGTGTAAACTATGCTTGAATGCTATTCTCATTGCCTTCTTTCTCAAACTAAAATGAATTGTGTTTAGGCAGTCATTTACTATGAAGCCGCACTGAAAAGTGGACAAAATTACCTTTGCTATGACCTGGCTGAGCTTTTATTAAAAATGAAATATTATGACAAAGCAGAAAAAGTTCTTCAACATGCGCTGGCTCATGAACCTGGTATGAAGTCTTCCTGATTTGAAAAAATGTTTACCTGATATACCTAATTTATTTTATTTTTATATTATAGGAGTGTGTGTTTATAGTCCCAGAATTTTATATGTGAAGTTAGTTATTTCATTGATCAGAATGTCGCTCTACTAAAATAAAATACTTGAAAAATCTATTAACAGATTTATGAAACAGTTAACTGTGTTATAGAAAGATATTTTACTTTCCAAAATGATGTAAAGGGACCTTTTTTGTTTGTTTTGTTTTTAATTGCAACTATCTCTGGTGTTTAAATAAGTAAATATTTTTATAAGCTTTTTAAAAATATTCACTATAAAAAAATAATGTGTAAGGCTCCGTTTTCTAAAGTGAACTCGACTTGCCCTGTTTCCAGACTACCTCCCTACAAGTAACCATTTTTGTGTTTTAATATATATTTTATCTTTATGTAAATATATAACTGTAATATGCATAATTTTCCTTTTCAAAATATATTGTTCTTATTCTGCAATTTTCAATACAATATGTCATAGAGTTTGATGTTAGCACATTTATATCATTCTTTCTACTATTGACATCATATTATATGAATCCACAAATTATTTAACTTTCCCCCAATTATTGCATATTAATTTTTCAGTTCTTTGATATTATAATTCACGTTACAGTGAGAGTCCTTAGATCTCATTTGTCGATGTACACTTGCTTATAAAGAGCAAGATACTAAGTCAAAGAGTATATGCATTTGAAATTTAATTGGAGCCCTGACCAGATGGCTCAGTTGATTAGAGCATTGCCCTGAAGTACAGAGGTTACAGGTTCAATCCCCAATCAGGGCACACACAGGAACAGATTGCTGTTCTTGTCTCTCTTTCTTTCTCTCTCTCTCTTCCTCTCTTCCTTGCTTTCTAAATCAATAAAATAAACATTTTTTTTTTAAAAAGGATGATGGGGGTGATGAAATTCAAAGCTATTTCCTTTAAAATTTTTAATTGGATACTGTCAAATTGCCTTCTTACAAGTTTATACAAATTTACTTTTTAAAGATCTTTATTTTTACTAAAATCTAGTGTTTGCTCATTGCCAGAATTGAAAGAGTAAAGAAGGGAATGAAAGTTGTGTCCTCCCCCCCCCCAGAGAAAACCATGTTTAATAACTTGTGTATCATTCTGATCAGTCTCCCTGCTCCTATGTCTCCCTGCCCCTCTCACACAATAACACATACCACCTTTTTCCTACCAAAATGAGATCATATTACACCTACAGTTCTGTGGCTTGCACTTTTCATTTAATAGCTTCTATCCACATTGGCAAATATCAGCTCTTATCTTTTTTTGGCATAGGTATTTTATTGTACTTCAACATCATACTTTATTTGGTGAGTTGACTGTTCGTAGATATTGAAATTGTTAAAAAGTTGGAAACAATACTGAGACAGAGTTCTTATTTTTATACCACTATACTTCCTAGAATTGAATATTGCTGCATTGTTCTTTCTAAAGGCTATAATTGTCACAACATAATGTAGAATTATAGAAGAAAACTTAAACTTGCACTTTTGTGTACTGATAAGTTTAGGCATCATTTTTATGTGTATAGATAGTATTTCTAGAAATTTTTAGTTCATATCCTTTGTCTTTAATCTTTACCTATTATTTATTGATCTATCACCTATTATTCATGTTGCCAATATTTTCTTCCGTGCTGTCATTTCTTTACCACATTTCTCATTTCCTTTGTCAAATAGAATATTTAACTATATATAATATCTGCCAGTCTTTTCTTGTTTTTGACTTCTGAATTCCTTGCTCAGAAAGCTTACATGATCCTAACATTATAAAAAATATTTCCTTATATTTTTCTGGAATTGCTGTATTTTTAATATTTATAATGGAGAACTTGAATCTATATAACAATTCTTATAAACTATATAGTTTCCCATATAGATAACCAATTCAGTGCGTTATTGAAATACTATCTTTATCATACAATAAATTATTTTTTATATATGACTGATTCTTAGACTCTTTGCTTTGTTACACTGAGTTATTTTCTTCCTTTTGCCAATAAACACTATGTTCACTGTAGCTTAAAAATATGTTTGGCCTGACCAGGTGCTGGTGCAGTGGATAGAGGGCCAACCTGGAACACTGAGGACCTAGGTTCAAAAACTCTGTCACTGGCTTGAGCACGGGTTTATCTGGCTTGAGTGTAGGCTAACTGGCTTGATCACAGAGTTGCTGGCTTCAGTTTAGAATCGTAGACATAACTCCATGGTTGCTGGCTTGAGCCCAGAGTCACTGGCTTGAGCCCAAGGTTGTTGGCTTATGTCAGGGGTCACTGGCTCAGCTGAAGCCCCCCCCCCAGTCAAGGCATATATGAGAAGCAATCAGTGAACAACTGAAGTGCCACAAATACGAGTTGATGCTTCTTATCTCTTCTACTTTCTCTCTCTCTCTTGCTAAAAAAATAAAAAGTAAAATAAAATATGTTTGGATACATGATACGGCAAGCCCTCTTTAAGTTTTCTAACATTTCCAAAATGGTCTTTTAATTTAGCTTTGATGAAGTTGGTGCTCAAATTCTAATTTTGAATGCACTTATATAAAGTGTCATTAGTGCCATAAAAATATTTACATCAGTTTTTCAGACCCTGCTTAAAACACTACAGAGGGTTTTTGTAAAGGTTGTAGGGGAAGAGAGAGTCAAGTAGCATGTTTTATTTTCACAGGAGTAAATATATAACACTTAAGTAATATAAATAATAAGTATTTGCTGAACATACCTTATTGTGTATGTAAATGCCTTTGTGTGTGTTTCACTATATTTTATTTCATTTAGGCTCATATTGGTTTTTGTTGCAAATATAATTTTCCCCTTTTTTAAGTTAGCAAGCTAAGACTCAGTTTTGTTGATGTACCTACCCAATTTCACCTAGCTGATAAATAGCAGTACTTGCATTCTAATAGACATCTGAATGTTAGCATGTCTGAAACCAAATTCTTCATCTGCTTCCTCACATGTGTTCAACATGCAGTCTTCCTCTCCATAACTTCATCCTTCATTGGAGTTGCTAAGAACTAGAATCCTTGCTTTCACCCTTCTTGCCAGTAGGAAACCTTCACAACTCTACTTTCCAAATATATTCTTTTCTTACTGTGTCTCGCTGTTTCCATTGCTTTTACCCTTGTCCAAGCCACCATCATTCCTTAAGTGGATTAGGACAGAGACCTCCCAGCTGGTCTCCCTGTTTTCATACTCACCCCCTATACCTGCTGCTACAGCCTTTTTCAGCCTAGCAGCACCGTTAAGCCTTTTAAACCATGTAAGTCTGATTATGTCTTTTCAAGCTCCCTGGGTGTTCCATTTCCCTCAGAGTTAAACCAAAGACTTCACAGTGGCTTGTGAGGCCCTTCACATGAGCATGCTGTAGCTCCTTTGACCTTTCTCAGCAGGTTACAGCCTCCTTGTTTCTTGTGTCCCCCAGAGTTTTAGAGCAAAACCTGCCTCTCAGGTTGAGATTTAAAATAATTAATTTATATAAACCACAGACCAGATGGTGCTCAGTGGATAGACCGTTGGCCTGGAATGCTGAGAACAATGGTTCAAAATCCCGAGATGACTAGTTTGAGCATGGGATCATAGACATGACTCTATGGTCGCTGGCTTGAGCCCAAAGGTCTCTGGCTTGAGTAAGGGGTCACTAGCTCGGCTAGAATCCTCCTGTCAAGGCACATATGAGAAAGCAATCAATGAACAACTAAAGTGCCGCAACTATGAGTTGGTGCTTCTCATCTCCCTTCCTGTCTGTCTCTGTCTCTCTCTCTCTCTCTCTCTCTCTCTCACACACACACACACACACACACACACACAAATATATATATGAACTACTTCAAACAGATTGCAGCATAGAGCATGCACTTGATAAATGGTGGATGAAACATTTCTGTTAATTATCTAGAGTTCTTTTATTGCTCTTAGATCACAAAGTAAAAAGCAAATACATAAATTGCACTTACCACATACCAGACTTTATTTTAATTGCTTTGCATATGTGATTTCATACTTACTAACTTTAAAGACTTTATGACAACTCTATAAGATAGGTAGGTGCTATTATTTCCCGTCTTCACAGATGGAAGAGGCACACAGTGGTTAAGAACCTTGTTTAAGGTTAAATAGCTAGTAAGTAATGAAGCCTAAGTTTGAAACTAGACTGATTGTCATCCAAGTCAGTATTCTTAATGACTATGCTTTACTGCCTATCAAATACCTGTATTTAAAAGCAGCTGTTATTTCTTCATTGCCTATAGCAAATATTCAATCTTTTAATGATGTCAGTAAAGAGAAATTTTTATATAATTAATGAAAATTGAAATTATTAGCTGAGTTGTTACATTGTTAGTTCTAAATATATGTCTTAAGGAAAACTTCCAGTTGGTATCCAGTTTTTTAACTTTTCTTCTAGCTAGTTTTTATCCCTTTTTTTTAATTTGGCCATTCTTCATTCAAATCACTGAATAAAATTTTAACGTTATTTACTATTTTTGAAAATCATTCTTTCTAAAGATCAGTTTTAAAACTGAAGATGTGAACATTTACTTAAATTAATGTTTTCCCCCAATGTATTCAATTCTTTCAAAGTCAATGAACTGTCAGCTCTAATGGAGGATGGACGTTCTCAAGTTCTTCTAGCAAAAGTTTATAGTAAAATGGAGAGACCTGGTGATGCAGTCACTTCATTACAGCAGGTAAGTGCATTTAGTTATGAGTGTGGTTGTGGGGTGAGACCTGTGTGCAAAGGGAAATTTCCACACATCAAGAGTAAAACAATATCTTTTGACCCACCAATTACAGAAAATAAGTCAAAACAGAAATGATTGAATGCCTATCAATTACACTGGTCAAATACCAGTATAATTTCTAATTATTACAACAAATAGGGAAGTTGATCTTTTTCATCCTGTTTTACAGCTGAGGAAACTTGGTTTAAAAACTTGTGTAAAGTCACATAACTGGTGTCCTAGGTGGTCAACTGAACTTTTATTTTCCTTCCTTTATTTATATATTCTGTAATTTCTTTCAGTGTTTTGTGATTGTCATTGTAGGAGTCTTTCTTACACATTTTTCCTTTAAATTATTTCCTAAGTAGCTGATGTTTTTGGATGATTTCTTAATTTTTTAGTTGGCTGATAACTTTTTTTTTTTGGTGAGAGAAGTAGGGGGACAGACAAGGACAGACAGGCAGGAAGGGAGAGAGATGAGAAGCATCAACTGATTGTTGCGACACCTTAGTTGTTCATCGATTGCTTTCTCATATATGCCTTGATGGTGGGGTAAGGGGCGGCTCCAGCCACACTCAGCCTGGCAACCCTGCGCTCAAGCTGGTGAGCCCATGCTCAAACCTGATAAGCCCGTGCTTAAGCTGGCAACCTAGGGGTTTCGAACCTGGGTCCTCAGCATCTCAGGTCGATGCTCCAGTCACTGGGTCACTGCCTGGTCAAGCTAGTTTGCTAACAATTTTTATATAAATTATATTTATCTTAATTTACTTTTTGCATTAAGATGATTATGTGACATATCTCCTATTTTTTTTCTGTTAATATGGTTTATTAAACTGACTGATTTTCAGTGTTAAATTCCTTTTATATAGTCCTGACATATATGTCAGTTTTTTATAATTTTTGAAAAAAATATTGCTGGAATTTAATGATAATACATTAGCTCGTATTTTGTTCAAGATTTGTACCTCTGTGGTTATGAGAGAGATTACTGACTGATGCTATTTTTTTTAACATTTGGAATAATTCAATATTAAAACTGTTGGGACTCGATGCTTCCTTGATGGGAGATTTTTATTAATGGATTCGACATCTGTAATAGATCTCAGACTGATTATTTTAAAATTTGGATGGCTATATATTTAAAGTATTTTTTTAATTAAATTGCCAAATTTATTGACATATTTGTTGATTATATCTTATCTTTTGAATGTTTGGAAATGCTGTAGAAATATCCTCTTTTAGAGTCCTGATATTGGTAATTTTTTATTCCATTGATTATTAATGGTCAGTTATGCAAGAGGTTGATTATTATAATATACTGCTCACAAAAATTAGGGGATATTTTAAACATGAATACAAAGTGATAAAATATCCCCTAATTTTTGTGAGCAGTATATTTTAAAGGACCAACTTTTGCCTCTCCGGTTTCATTAAATATTTCCTATTTATCTTATTAATTAGTTTTTTCTACTTTCTTTGGATTTGGTTTGCTGGTCTTTTTCTAGACTATTGAAATAGTATGTTAGGTAATAACATATGCTAGGTTAGACTTTGTTCTTTTCTTAGTCATTTAAGGTGATACATTTCTCTCTAAGCACTGCTTAAACTACAAACTACACGTTTATTTTCAGTTTATAATATTTCATCATTTTTACTTTGATCGCTTCTTTGGCCCATGGGTTATTTAAAAGTGTAATATTCCATTTCCAGGCAGTTTCAATTTTCTTGGCTTGTTTTTTTTTTTTATACTGATTTCTAGTTTAATTCCACTGTGGTCAAGGATATACTTTAAATGATTTGATCTCTTGAAATTTGTTAAAGCTTGCTTTATGCCCTACACTATAATCAATTCTGGTAAAGCTTCCATGTGGATTTGAAATAATGTGTATCTGGGACTACTGAGTGCTTAACTTAACACATGTTGATTAGGTCAAGTTTGTTCCTTGATTTGTCCCACATCTTCTCTGAGTTTGAAGTAGAACATAGAGCATCTCACTATTTTTGCTTTCCAGAATACTATGTTACTTGCCATCTTTTGACCTCATTTTCATGTACCCAGAGAATTCTTCATTTTGCAACTAATCTATCAAATGTTTTGGTTTTAAGCTTTAGCTAACAGAAGTTAATACATACATACACATATATGTATGTATTATGTGTACATATATATATATGTGTACATATATATATACAACACACACATATGCACACACACACATATATATAGTGATGTCCCAGTAGAGCCCAAGCTCTACGTTAATCAGGCATCCCTGATTCAACTTCCCCATACAGTGGGACACTCCTGCTTATCAGCAGGTCCAGCAACCTCTTAGAGACTACTCTTGAGGTGGCTATGAGGATTGTACTTGTCAGTACCTACACTAACTGCCACCAGAGGAAAGGCACGAGACCGACAAACAAATTAGTTGCAAGAATCACACAGGCAATTTATTACTCACAAATCCTTTAGGCATGCCTGGGGTACTAAGCTTAAGGGGGCCCCATCAGCATGCTCCTCTCGTCTGTCTTTGGTTGGAGTGGTGTGGAGACAGTCCATGTTCTCTTTGGAGTCTGGAGACAGTCCATGTTCACGTTGGAGTCTGGGCTACTACCATAGCAGGGGCCCCTTAGCTTTAGTACCTTTTCTGGCCAACCCCTTCTAACAGGTGTCAATCTACAGAATTAGCACATCAACCTTTTTTTTATTAATTTTAATGGGGTGACATTAATAAATCAGAGTACATATGTTCAAAGAAAACATCTCCAGGTTATCTTGTCAACCTACCTTTTAACAGGCATCAATCTACAGGATTATCACCTCAAACCACCTTTTTTGGGAGTTCCTTGCAGGGAACCCTTTTTATGTTAGTCTACTGAAATGTTACATCAAGCCACTTTTAAGATATTCCTAGGGAAGCTTCTTGTTTATGTTAATTTACAGAGTTATGACATCAAGCCACTTCTTATCTATATCTTCACACACATTAACTGGGCCCTACTCGGAATTCAGAGTCTGTTTATCATATTTGTACACACTTGATTCATTCCTATCCAGATGGCGTAACTTTAATTTTCTTAATTAATTTGAATATTATATCTTAATTACTTTTATATATCTTCCATATTTTTAATATTTCTATATATTTAATTACTATATCATTATATTATAACAAATGACCTGTGTTTCACTGGCAGTGTTCAATAAATTTTTTGTTGTAGTTGTGAATGAATTGAGCTTTGACTATTAGATTTTTGTGATACTCACTAAAGCCTACCATTTCATTGAAATGTGGAATCTTCAACAATGTTAGTAAATTATTTTTAGTTGTCAGCATGTTTTATCCTTATATTTTGAATCACATGTTAGAGAATTATATCTAACCCTAGGTTACTTTCTATTAACTGCAAGGAAAGTATAATTTTGGTAAATTTAGAATTTTAAATAATTTTAGAAGTGAATTTGGCTTATTTCATCCTTTATAAATAATAGTTCCAGCTGCCCTAGTTTTATGAGCCTCTGTTATATCAACAGACACATCAAGCAACACTAAAAAAAAAGAAAGAAAAAAACACTAAAGAGCAGTATACAATGGCTAGACAATGCCAACAAACCAAGATCTAATTAGTTATAAATTTATATGTTATAGTATGGGGATTATTCATCTGTAATAAAATTTGAATACCCATAAAATTTTCTCAGCTATAACCTTCTATTTATTCTGATCTCCAAAAAGATATATCTTGAAATAAATTCAAACAGAAAGTTACAAGTGTAATCAAAGTGTTTGATACTTAGCAACCATTTATGGAGCCTAATTTTCACATTATGGAACTTAGAAATTCCATCATAGCATTTTTGCATAGTTGCTAAACATTATAGGCAGTGGCAGAACCCAGTAAATTTAAAGATATTCCAAGTTTTATTAATTTTACTTTTTAAAAACTTCAGACTTCTAAAATAACTCCATATTTTTTCAGCCCTCTCTGTCATCTTTCAGCCCTATCTGCAATTAACTTATTTTTTATTTTATTTTAATGAGAAAGAGAGAAGATAGTGTTGGTCAAATAAGTTTGTAAATATGATATATATGTTTGCTCACTTACAGTTTGCATTGGGTGTGGGGGACAGGCTGTAAGCAGGCCGGGTCGTTATAGCCTAAGGCTTAGTTTTAAGACTAAGCTTTTCCCCACACCTTTGACTGTTGCATGATAGGGGGTGGTGCGCACTCATGAGAAATCCCATTATGCCTCAGATAAGTGACTTTGTATCAGAGACTTCCTTGTTTGTATATTGGATTAAAGGTTTTGATTTCTACACTATAAAATGGGGCAGAGGAACCCATGCTGGGGGAGGGCAGAGAAAGGCCATGTGGAGGAGAGGAGAAGCAGCCAAGATGGCGGAGTGCTGAAGGAGAAGCCAGTTTGTGTAGTTTGTGCAGAGAGAAGGAGATGGGGAACAGAGGTGAATAAGGCTGGTGAGGTAGAAATCTTTGATTCTAGGAAACTCGGATAAGTCAGTGGCTTTTGGAGCCCTGAATGGAAAGGGATGTGTTTTCCCACTGTGTGTATTTCTTGCCCGCCGGGTGCAAGCTAGGATTAAAGTTAATGGCCCACCAGTTCTTGGCTCCGTTGTTTTATTACTGTCTGTCTTAATCAAATGTGAACCTGCATGAGCCAAGCAGCTATGATGGTGGCCATGGCTACTAGCTTTACAGTGGGGTTGTTGGGCAAATAAGTTTGTAAAATGTGTTTTTTAGGTTTGCTTGCTTTTATATTTTGCATTAGCCTGGGCAGCACCATGTGTGTGTGGTCTGTGAAAGTCTGAGGCGCTTACCCTCAGAGTGGCAGGTTGCAAATTGTGGATTATCTTTCTGCTTGGGAGGGGCCATTATATTGCTAGTATTTGCTGGAGAAGGGTTTTTTCCCCCCAGCCTTGGTTTTCAGGAAGAGAAGGAGTGCTGTTGTGGAATAGGAGTTGAGGGGCCTTGGGAGCTCCACTGTGGCTGGGGGGAGGGGCAGGCTTTGATTCCAGGAGGAACCGGAGAAGATTTTCTGGTTGTGGAACCAGAGAATGCATCAGGGCTTTGGGAGCTCTAAATGAGAAGAAAGTAGTCTTCTCTGCCTGTATGCTCGTCCTCCTTGTCCACCGGTACAAGACTCTAATAAACGGAATGGCCCACCATTTTTTGTCTCCACTGTTTCTTTACCATCTGCCCGAATCCAGTGAGAGCCTGCATGGTCTCAAAGGCAGCAGCCACTGGCCTTACAGAAAGCGGTCAATGAACAACTAAGGTGCCACAATGAAAAATTGATGCTTCTCATCTCTCCCTTCCTGTCTGTCCCATCTGTCCCTCTCTTTCTCTCTCAAAAAAGAAAGTCTACCATGATAGATACTTAAAATATTTGTTGAATGACTAAAATGAAATTATAGATTATTCTAATACTTTAATTTCTCAAAAAAAATTTAGGAAAAAGTCACTTTTTAGAAAGTTATCTTTTCTATGAAAAAATCCTAAATATGCCTGACCAGGCAGTGGTACAGTGGATAGAGTGTCGGACTGGGATGCAGAGGACCCAGGTTTGAAAACCTAAGGTTACCACCTTGAGCACAGGCTCATCTGGCTTAAGTGTGGGATCACAGACATGACCCCATGGTTGCTGATCTGAGCCCAGAGGTCGCTGGTTTAAAGCCCTAGGTCGCTGGCTTGAGCCCTAGGTCGCTGGCTTGACCAAGGGATCACTCGGTCTGCTGTAGCCCCTTGGTCAAAGCACATACGAGAAATCAACCAATGAACAACTAACGTGCCGCAACAGAGAATTGATGCTTCTCATCTCTCTGTCTGTCTGTCTGTCTGTCCCTGTCTGTCCCTCTCTCTGTTTCTGTCACAAAAATAAAGAGGTCTAAATAAATCATAAGTCAATAATCTGTGTGCCATAAAATACTTAACAATTTTATAACCTTATGAAGTTTTAATTGATAAGCACCGACTTTGTTTTTGGTTCTTTCACTTCATTTATGTAGATTTTTCCAGCATGTCTATATAGCTCCAGCCTCATCATATAAACAATAATGTGATAGTTTGGTTTATTAGTATATTTTATTTGGATATAGTCTTTAGTAAGCTATGTATATAATAAGGCTATTCAAATAGAAAGGGAAAATTTAGAAGTTAATGATGTGTGTGTGTGTGTGTGTGTGTGTGTGTGTGTGTGTATGCTTCATTCTCCCCAAAGGCTTTACAGAATTTACAAAAATATATATTTTAAAATAGGAGGGGGGAGGGAAAAGCAAATGCATTGATAATCATGGTTAATATAGGTATTTTAACCCATAATTAAATTTAGGTCTAATCTTTCTGGAAACAAACATAGGGAATGCTATCAATTCTTCAAAACATTTTATTCTGTATGAAAATGGTTCTTGTAGCAATAGCCAGAGGAAAAGGAGGGGTAGAGATAGGGGAAGGGGGCCCAAGGAAGGGAAATGGGAGGAAGAGACTTTCCACGGAGCATGAGGAGGGTACAATGCAGGGTGTAGATGGTGTTTTGAGTGTGATACTTGAAACCATGTCAACAAAATAAATAAATAAATTTTTAAAAATGAAAATGATTCTTAATGATTATTGTATATACTTACATAAATTGATTATTCTTTTATGAAATATCTTTAAAAAAAATGCAAAAATCTTTTACTCAAGCAATTTCAAGCAATTGCCCTTGTTTATTTACCTTTAAGAAAGTTGTAAAACATCACTAAACCTAAGTTACTAATGTGTTTCTCTAGGAATTTAAGCTAATGAAACCCACATATTTGACTCTATGGAGATTTATTTGATGCAGAGATAAAACTCAGACTATTTAGAGAAAGAATTGTACATCTTTTAGGTCTAGGTTTACTATATAATTTATCATTCAAGCCAGAATACTTACAGGAGTAAAAGAAGGCAGAATTAATAATTAACTTGGCACTACAGGTCTAAAAGGGAATGGCCAGGTCGAGAAATACAATTACCCTACCTAGACCAGTTGTTTTAGAGTTTTTTGACTTTGAATGTGTGCGAGTGCATGCAAAACCATGCACACAGATATATGCGTGCATATATAAAGTATCAAATATACCTCTCTGTTTGTGTATATATATATACCTCTATACTTTATAAGCATAGTAATCGAACCAAAATAAAATTTCATGAAACAGTATGCACCACATGCTGTATACACTAATATTTTCTAATCTTTCTCATTTCTAGAGGAATGCTTATTACGATGCCCTAAATTAATATTATAATATGTGATTCCAAAACATTCTTAGTTTTAGACCATCTTCATTAAATATCAGTCATTAACCAACATTTTGACAGGGGTCTCAAGAAGGGCTCCCTGTGTTTAGCATAATGTGTGGCAGATGGTGAACATTTACTGTTTGTTACTGAATCCATTAGTGAATGATTAGCTCAAAGTAAAATTTTACTGTGCAGGCTTAAAGCATAGAGTCCTTTGTCACTTATTAAAGGAAGATCTCAATGTGATAGAAAACAGATGTGTGGGTGGAAAGGCTTATGTTCTTCTGATTTAGCAACCTTCTCTATATTCTTACCCTGAGGCACCTCCCTACCTTCTTTCCAGGTGTCACACACACACACACACACACACACACACACCAATTGATTAACCATTTCCCATTACTAGACATTTGAGTTGTTTCCAGATTTTTTTTGTTTTGTTGTTTCTTATTTTTACAATAAAAAACAATGTTTTTTCTTTATAACAATATTTTTTCTAAGTAATTTTTTCTCAATAGCTTCCCAAAAGTGGAACAACATTTTTTCAAATATTTGTTTTATGGTTGCATTGCCTCCTTAGTGAGCTTTTTGTACAATATCCATATAGTGGGGAAAGACTCAATAATTTTTAGTACTTCTGTTGCAAAGTATGGGCATGCTGGCTCATTTGCAAACAAGTGGATGTTCAAGACCTCAGTTAAGATGTTTTCTTTGAATCAGGCTTTGTTAGCTCAAGGGCTAGTAATGCTTAAATATATCGTCTATAAAAGTTATGCTATGTGTTCATTATTGAAGATTGTTTAATTTCTATTTCTTTTTTTAAAAAAATTCTCTTCATCCGCCCTGGCTGGTTGGCTCAATGGTAGAGCATTGGCCCGGCATGTGGAAGTCCCGGGTTCAATTCCCAGTCAGGGCACACAGGAGAAGTACCCATCTGCTTCTCCACTCTTCCCCCTCTCCTTCCTCTCTATCTCTCCCCTCCTGCAGCCAAGGCTCCACTGGAGCCTGGTCGCTGAGGATGGCTCTATGGCCTCTACCTCAGGTGCTAGAATGGCTCCATCTGCAAAGGTGCAACGCCCCAGATGGGTAGAGCATCACCCCCTGGTGGGCGTGCCTGGTGGATCCAGGTCAGGCGCATGCTGGAGCCTGTCTGAGTGCCTCCCTGCTTCTAACTTCGGAAAAAATACAAAAAAAAAATTTTTAAATAAAAACATTCCCTTTATCCTCACTTTTTTTCTAGGCTCGAGAATTACAAGCTCGGGTACTTAAACGTGTTCAGATGGAACAACCAGATGCAGTTCCTGCGCAGAAACAGTTAGCAGCTGAAATATGTGCAGAGATGGCAAAGCATTCTGTTGCTCAGAGAGACTATGAAAAAGCAATTAAGTTTTATAGAGAAGCACTTGTTCATTGTGAAACAGATAATAAGGTCAGTACTTTTATAAAATTTTAAGCACCTTTTTTTCCAGATGTCATCTAATTTCTCCAAATGTAAAATTCTTACCAACCTATTAATAAAATTTGAAAGAAATAAAAATACAAGGCAAAAATTAATATTGTTCCTAGAAATCCTTTGAAATATGCATATGAAGCTTTAAATTAATAATGTGAGAATCTAAAAATTAGTATGGAATAAATGATATAAAGTAAATCTGCAATCTCAATATTTTTGTTTATTCTTTTAGGGGGAAAGAGAAAGAGGGGGACAGACAGGGACAGCTGAACCTGAAGGAGGGAGATGAGAAGCATCAACTCATAGTTGCGGCACTTTTAGTTCATTGACTGCTTCCTCATACATGCTTTGATCAGGGGGTTCCAACTGAGCCAGTGACTCCTTGCTCAAGCCAGTGACCTTAAGGTTCAAGCCAGCAACCTTGGGCTTCAAGCCAGCGACCTTTGGGCTCAAGCCAGTGACCATGAGGTCATGTCTATGAT
The DNA here is from genome assembly GCF_036850765.1 of Saccopteryx bilineata. Classification (NCBI taxonomy): domain Eukaryota; kingdom Metazoa; phylum Chordata; class Mammalia; order Chiroptera; family Emballonuridae; genus Saccopteryx; species Saccopteryx bilineata. The sequence goes on from NC_089494.1 coordinate 70,791,221, forward strand.
CCCACACTCAAGCTGTTGACCCTGTGCTCAAGCTGGTGAGCCCACACTCAAGCCGGATGAGCCCACACTTCAGCCAGCAATCTCCCAGGGGTTCAAACCTGGGTCCTTAGTGTCCCAGTCCGATGCTTTATCCACTGTACCACCACCTGGTCAGGCAACAAGCTCTTTGATTTTTAATATTCATTTGTGTTTTAATAGTCACTTCAAAATAATTTCTCAATCTCAATTTAATATCTAGCTCTAAATGATTCAGTTCAACTTACCAAAAAGCTATTGTATATTTCAGTTTCTATTTGGTGCTAAATATGTAAAAAATGACTAGATTGAATCTCTCCCTCAAATGGCACATTGTGAAAGTAAATGTAAAGATAATGTTGATGTGGAAAATTTATATATATAGATGATTATATAAATTTAAATGTTACTTTAGATGTTGATAAATGATTAAAATTTTTCTTAAAAATCTCTAATAAATAACTAAATACTTGACTGACCAGGCAGTGGCACAGTGGATAGAGCACCAGACTGGGATGCAGAGGACCCAGGTTTGAAACCCCAAGGTTGCCAGATTGAGTGTGGGATCACTGGCGTGGGTGTGTAATTTTAGACATGACCCCATGGTCACTGGCTTGAGCCCAAAGGTGTCTGGCTTGAAGCCCAAGATCACTGGCTTGAGCAGGGGTCGGGAACCTTTTTGGCTGTGAGAGCCATATAATGACCCGTGTACCTTACGCATTATCCAATAAAAATCTGGTGTTATCCCAGAGGAAAGCTGTGATTGGCTCCTGCCACCTGCAACCATGAACATGAGCAGTAGGAAATGAATGGATTGTAATACATGCGAATATTTTATATTTTTAACGTTATTTATTTTTTTATTAAAGATTTGTGTGCGAGCCAGATGCAGCCATCAAAAGAGCCACATCTGGCTCGCGAGCCATAGGTTCCTGACCCCTGAGCTTGAGCAAGGGGTCACTCGCTCTGCTGTAGCCCCTTTAGTCTAGGCACATATGAGAAAGCAATGAAAAACTAAAGTGCCGCAACAAAGAATTAATGCTTCTCATCTCTCTCCCTGTCTGTCCCTATCTGTTCCCCTCTCTTTCTCTCTGTCACACACACACACACACACACACAAAAAAAAAAAGCTAAATACTTAAATAAGTGATGTAGAACAAAAGACAACCATATTCTAGAATTTAAAGTTTAGGTTTGAACATTTTGAAATTAATGCAACTCTTCAAGATGTAAGGCAAAAATAACCTTTATTAAGGCATAACCAAACAGGTACCTTGTTCAGTGATGGCTAAAAGAGCTATGATTCTAGTTTTAAATTTAAAGCATACCTTAGGAATTATCTGCTTCAAGTTTTTTATTTTACAAAAGAGAAAACAAGATCTGACCTTTGATGGTGCAGTGGATAATATGTCAACCTGAAACACTGAGTTTGCCGGTTTAAAACCCTGGGCTTGCCTGGTCAAGGCACATATGGGAGTTGATACTTCTTGCTCCTCCCCCTTCTCTCTCTCTCTTCCCTCTCTAAAAATGAATAAATAAATAAATATTTTAAAAAATAAAATTTGGCCTGACCTATGGTGGTGCAGTGGATCAAGCTTCGACCTGGAACACTGAGATCGCCGGTTTGAAACCCTGGGCTTGCCTGGTCAAGGCACATATGGGAGTTTATGCTTCCTGCTCCTCCCCCCTTTCTCTCTCTCTCTCTCTCTCTCTCTCTCTTTCTCTCTCTCTCTCTCTCTCTCTCTCTATATATATATATATATATATCTTCTCTCAAATGAATAAAAATAATTTAAAAAATAAAATTCTCTCAAATGAATAAATAAAAATAATTTTTAAAAAAATGAAATAAAATTTAAAAAGAAATGAGAAAACAGGTTTTGAGAGGTAAGAGGGACTTGGCCCAGTTTGGAAAACCTTGACCTGGAATCTAATCTCCCGATTTAAGGGCAGTGTTCTGTTCACAGTTCTCTGTGCTTCTCACTTGTCAGATGAGTTACCACCTGGTTTTCCTTTTTATTTGTGCCAATATAAGAAAAAATAAAGATGGGTGTGCCTGTAGTTTTCCTACCTATCATGCTTGGCATTTTTATTCCAAGAACTTTTGATCAACTAGAGTTTAATCTGTGTCCAGCCATTTTTCTCAATCACTGTTTATTCCAGTTTCTCACTAATCTTGCCCTTTCTGTCTGTAGATAATATTGGAACTGGCGCAGTTATACCTGGCACGCGATGACCTCGACGCCTGCCTGCGTCACTGTGCGCTGCTTCTCCAGACTGACCAGGACAATGAAGCTGCCACCACGGTTAGTCCCAGACACTGCAGCGGCTGTATGTAAATCAGCTGCGTTTTATATTCCACGGGGCAGTTTGACATTTTACCCCATAAAACTAAAACTAGATTGAGAGGCCTGGCTTGTGTTGGCTTTTGGAAGAAATAACATTTTTAACATTATTAGTTCATTTTACCAAAGAAAACTAAGGATTGTTTTTATTTTATAAGACTGCTAAACCTGTTTTTCTAAATAAGGCCTGACCTCCCGTCCTGTGCCTAGTTACGTTTCTTTATGCCTAAGAGGATGCTTGGTCAGAAGAATTTCATGTGGTAAAGTCATAATTTACTAAACACTAACTTTTAAGTACTTAGTCAGACATGCTGGACTAATTTATAAGTTTCAGTGGGACTTTTGGAGTTACAGAAAAAGACTTCATTTATCGTTCTAAGATGGTGTGTTTGAATAGAATTCTGTTTTTCTTTCTTATTTTTACTGGGATTGAGGTATTTGTTAGCTTTTCACAAAGCTATATAAATGACAGCTTGTGAGATTTATTCAAAGTTATTATTATAACTAAAAAGAAAGGCTTCCTTTGAAAATATATAATAAAATTTCAGTAAATATTACTTATTTGAAATTCCTTTGAAATATTTAGAATTTAAGAGTGTTTTGATTTTTAAAATCTTCTCCTTGTCATTTTAGCCAAACCCAGTGAGACATCTTTATAGGATAGCACTTGAAACATACAGTGTGTCTGTAAAGTCATGGTGCACTTTTGACCGATCACAGGAAAACAACAAAAGACGATAGAAATGTGAAATCTGCACCAAATAAAAGGAAAACTCTCCCAGTTTCATACCTATTCAGTGCAGTTTGATGTAGGCTCACACACAGATTTTTTTGGGCTCCTTAGGTAGCTATATCATATAGCCTCTACAGACTCGTCACTGACTGATGGCCTACCAAAACAGGGTTTCTCCACCAAACTGCCGGTTTCCTTCAACTGCTTATCCCACCGAGTAATGTTATTCCTATGTGGTGGCGCTTCGTTATAAACACGCTGATATTCACGTTGCACTTTGGTCATGAATTTGAATTTAGCGAGCCACAGAACACACTGAACTTTCCTCTGTACCGTCCACATCTGGACTGGCATGGCCGCTGTGGGCTGCTCCACTGTACATCATCATCTGCACATGCGTACATGCTGCCACATCATCCTACAGAAAATGGGAGGGTTTTCCTTTTATTTGGTGCAGATTTCACATTTCTATCGCCTTTTGTTGCTTTCCTGTGACTGGTCAAAAGTACACCATGACTTTACGGACACACTGTATTTCCTGCTAAAAATGCGTTTTGTGGACAGAGCATTCTGTTTCACATTCTCAATCGTCTTCTGTTACACTTTCAGTGCTCATCTGTGTCAGTGTACTTGAATATTAAGTGGCTCCTTTTTATGAAACTTCCCTTGCGTTTTTCAAAAAAAATTTTTTATTGATTTTTTTAAGGTTTTATTTATTGATTTTACAGAGAGAAGAGAGAAGGGTGGTAGAGTGAGAAGTACCAACTCATAGTTGCCTCACTTTAGTTGTTCGTTGACTACTTGTTGTATGTGCCTTGACCAGGCAAGCCCAGGGTCTCGAACTGGTAACCTCAGCACTTTAGATTGACACTCTGTCTAGTGCACCACCACAGGCCAGGCTCTTTTTTTTATTTTTAGAGAGTGAAAGAGAGAGGAAGGGAGAGAAATAAGAAACATCAACACATAGTTGCTTCACTTTAGTTGTTCATTGATTGCTTCTCATAAGTGCCTTGACTGGGACAGTGGGGGTGGTTCAAGTCAACCCAATGACTTCTCGCCCAAGAAGGTGGTGACCTTGGGATCATGTCAATCCCATACTTAAGTCAGCGACCCCACGTTCAAGCTGGCAAGCTGCACTAAGCCATCAACCACAGGGTCTGAACTGGGGACCTCAGTGTTCCAGGTCGACGTTCTACCCACTGTACCACCACCAGTCAGGGCAAATGTGTCTTTATAATGCTGAATCTTAACAGGAAGAATATGCTTTGTAAAGTATATGGCAGTATTTTTAGAACCAACTTTTACTTTTATAGATGGTAGCAGATATCATGTTCAGGAAGCAAGAATATGAACAAGCAGTGTTTCATTTACAACAGCTTTTAGAACGCAAGCCAGGTAAATATTCATTGATTGTATTTTTCTAATGCAATGAACTCCTTTCTCCTCTTTATGGCTCTATGCGCCTTGGAAAAACCCCAGTCCTGGTTGAATCCAACCCTGTGCTTACTCCACACCTGCCCTGGGGCAGCTGACATAAAAATGCAACACCATTGACTGGTCTCTCTTTAAATTATGACCACAGACCCCAAATGGCCCCTCAGATGCTGCCTGGAAAATGTATTGTAATTCTCCAATGAGCATTCACTCCAGCTACTTTTTATACCTTCTCTTCTCTCCTCAAACTTTCAGCACCCTTCCCCTTTCCTTGTCTTCAGCTAAAAGCCTTGCTTCCTACTTCCCTGAGAAAATATGGGCAACTAGAAAGAAAATAACATCTCCACTCTCTCGTCACTGTCCAGCTGCTCCCCAGCCCCCCGTCCTCCCCTGGCCTGCGGTAGGTCAGCCTGCCAGCTTCTCCCCCCCCTCCGCCCACCCCCCCACCCCCCTCCCCCGTGCACCAGACACCGCCCCTCGCTTCCTGAACAGCCTTCCTCCATCATCCTCGCTCTCCCAGGCAGCGCAGACACAGGCAGTGACAGCGCCCCACCTTCAATACATCAGTACATGAAAACTAACTCTTAACTCTCTAATTACTCTTTCTTTCCCATTACTAGTGCATTTCTCTGATTCCCGTTACAGCAGGTTTTCTCGAGGAGTTTCTGTTTGTGCTGTTTGTCTGCTCCATGCTTGAGCTGCAGTGCAGCTGCTTCTGCTGGTGGCCGGTGCGCCCCGTGCTGCCAGAGTGCGTGTCATCCTCAGCTCTCTGCTCCTTGGACTGTTGTCATAGTTAGCCGTAGCTTATCCCCTCTCCATCACTTGTCTTCCAAGATGCTAGGCTTACATGGTTTTGCTTCTAGCTGTCCACTCTGTTGTACTCTCCTTTGTTAGGTCTGTGTTCTCCTATGATCTTTAAATATCAGAATGTTGTAGGCCTCAGGTTTTGAAATTTTTATCCTTTATTTATACATTCCTGCCCTCCCCCTCAGGTGACTTCAACTAGACCCATGACTTTATGTCCTGTGTGTATGTTGGTATCTCCCACAGGTCTGTCTCTAGTCTTGATACATACAGGGGTAGGCAAAAGTAGGTTTATAGTTGTGAGTATACAAAACACAAGTTTACGCTTGTGCTATTATTTATTATTGTAACGTTTATGATCATTATTAACCTGCTTTTGCCCACCCCTGTGCACCACGGCCTGTTTGCGTTCCCACTCAGCTATGTAGGAGGTGTTCAGCTTCAATGTCCCAAATAGAGTGCTTGATATTCCGCTTCCCAAACGACCACTGCAGCTCTGGGCCTTGATAGTTGATAGTCAGGGCCTCAGCTGGGGTGGTGGGGTAGAGGTGGGCTAAAGGGCAAACCTCCCCAGTGGACTGTCTTTTTTAATTGTCTTTAAAACACCCTTTCTAGAAGTGCAAAAGAGGGCAGGAAATGTCATCTGGATGGACACAGGGCCACAAGGAAGCAGATCGGGATTTCTTATAGTGAAGAAGAGAGGGATAGTGGATATTAGGTAGACAACAGCCCAAGCAGGATAGGGCTTTGGGTCTTTTCGGTTGCTATTCCCTCTTCCTGGACGTTCTCCTCCCCATATTCATGTAGCAGCTGCTTCATTTCCTTCAGGACTCTGCTCCTGTTGCCTCTTCCTGATAGTGCCCTTCCTTGTCCACCCTGTATGAACACCTCCTACTGTGTGCTCCATCTTTTCGTCCTATATTTTTTATTGCCCTTGTAAAACTAAAACAAAAATGTTGTAAATTATAGAACATAAGCATCAGATGGCCTGGGGTTTGTCTTCATTGCTATGTTTCCCGGACTTAGAACAGTACTGGCCCAGTGAGTACTCATATTGGAAGGAAAGCCTGCAAAGATTTTTTTTTAATACTATTTTTTTATTCTGGTCAAACATACTTAACATAAAATTTTTCAGTTTACCCATTTGTAAGTGTGCAGTTCAGTGGCTTTAAGTAATTCCCATTGTTATATAACCATCATCATAATCTATCTACAGAACTTTTTTATCATTCCAAACTGAAATCCTGTACCTAGTAAACACTAACTTCCCACTCTTTCTTCCCCACATCCACTGGCTACCACTGTTCTACTTTTTCCCTGAATTGGTCTACTCTAGGTACCTCATATAAGTGGAATCATACAGTATGTCCTTTGTGACAGGCTTATTCCAGGTGGTATAATAACTTCAAGCTTTATCCATATTCTAGCACATGTAAGAACATCCTTTTGTTTTAAGGTTGAATAACATTCCATTGTATATAGGTACCACATTTTGTTTTTCCATTCATCTGTTGAAAAGATGTTTGGAATGTTTTTACTTTTGGCTATTATGAATAGTGCTGCCGTAAACACTGGCATACCAATATTTGAGTTCCTACTTTCAGTTTTTTTGAATGTGTATTCAGAAGTGGAATTGCTGGATCATACGGTAGCTTCCCTTTTCTTGGAATATAAAATCAAGTGTAAATTGTCTTTAAAAGTTTGTGTTTATTTTAACCTAACTTCCCCTATAAAAATGATCAGACTAGCTTGTCTAGTAAGGATTTTTTACAAATCCCCTACCATAATATAAGTCCTATGCTAACTGAAACTTGAGAGCCCAAACACCTAAAAATCACAGCTATAGGAAATAAAGTTTAAGCCATCAATAATTACGATTCCATATTAAAGTTATGTTTTGGAAGACCATTCAGTGACATTTGAGAAATGTTTACTATATAATGTTGAGTCAGAACCCCAAGTACGATTTTATTTTTGTATACATGTAGATAAAGAACATATTAATTTGCTTACATTTAAATACTTATAGATTGTTTTTCACTCCTAAATATATGAAAAGAAACCAAAATGTGGTAATTCTAGCTTGTGGGAATATGAGGGGTTTTTTTTCCTTTATACTTTTCTATATTTTTCCAGATTTTCTAAAGTGTCCATATATAATTTTTACAATCTTACAAAAGATTTATTAAATTCTCAAAATTTAGTATTTTAGTGATAAGAAAGAAGTAGATAGAATTGAGAAAAGAAGACTTTCTAGGTGTGTGCCAAGAAATTAAACTTGAGACCAAAGAACTAAATTAATTTCTTTTCCTTAGAAGAAAGTGAAATAAGTTTAAATACTGGGACTAACAAGGTAATAGGATGGTAAGCTAGTGTCTAATATTATGTACATACACATATTAAAGAAAGGCTGGAGTAGAATTTCTAATTGCCACCCCAAACATTATCATCAGAATGTACTTTTCTTACCCCCTTGCTTGCTGCAGTAAGTGAAAAAGTAGGACTCGATAGACTTGTCCTGTACAATAAAACCAGTCCTCCTAAATCTCACAGTTAGAGTTAGATGATCTCTACACAGAGACTGCTTCTAGAAGTCTTGGGTCCTAGGAATGACTGAAAAGTAAGTTACAGCAAGTGTATATATTTTTATATATTTACCTATATTGAACCTCTCTCACTGTGATCAGACCAACCTAACCTTTATCATTTGATAGCTTATCCAGTTGTCCACACAGTTTTGGGGGAATTATAACTTCTAAGGCTATCCGTTCTTTGTATTTAAGTTGTATTCCATTTGAAGTAAACTATAATAAAGTAGGACTATAGTCATCAAAACAAAAGATATACAGTATTGTCTATATCTGAAATATTCTTTGTTTTTAGATAATTATATGACATTATCTCGTTTAATTGATTTCCTAAGAAGATGTGGAAAACTTGAGGATGTTCCAAGATTTTTCTTATTGGCTGAGAAACATAACTTCAGAGCAAAACTGGAGCCAGGATATCAATATTGCAAAGGACTGTATCTTTGGTAAATCTATTGTCAAATAAATCCTAAATAATGGGTTTTTTTTTCTCACTATGAATAGAGTAGAATATGCTTTTTTTTTTCTGAAGTGAAAGTAGGGAGGCAGAGAGACTCCCACATGCGTCTGATCAGGATCCACCCGGCATGTTCACTATGGGGCGATGCTCTGCCCATCTGGGGTGTTGCTCCATTGCAACTGGAGCCATTCTAGTGCCTGAGGTGGAGGCCATGGAGCCATCCTCAGCGCCTGGGCCAGCTTTGCTCCAATAGAGCCTTGGCTAAGGGAGGGGAAGAGAGAGATAGAGAGGAAGGAAAGGGGAGAGGGGGGAGAAGGAGATGGACGCTTCTCCTGTGTGCCCTGGCCGGGAATCGGACCCAGGACTTCCACATGCCGGGCCAACGCTCTGCTGCTGAGCTAGCCGGCCAGGGCTGAATATGCATTTATTTTAAAAAATGTATACATTTTTAAATATGTTGATATTATACTTAACAATTGTTAACAACTTAAAATTTGTAGTCAGTGATTGAAATAAGTCATTTTTTTAAACATCTAACAAGGTATACGGGAGAGCCAAATGATGCCCTTCGACATTTTAATAAGGCTCGGAAAGACAGTGAATGGGGCCAGAATGCCCTTTATAATATGATAGAAATCTGTTTAAATCCAGATAATGAAACTGTTGGAGGTGAAGTATTTGAAAATCTGGATGGAGACCTAGGGTGAGTAGTATTTGATAAATGACCCTTTTTTCAAAAATACTCGTTGAGGATAATAATCAAGGGTACCTTATAAAAGAGAGCTAAATTCTAGGATAGCACTAATAAAAGGTCAGGTCAAAAAAGTCATAGCTAAAATAACTTCTTTGTAACAAGCACAAAATGCTTTTAGTAGGTTTCTAAATCAGAATTAATGTGTTAGGAAGACACTCCCCTAACTACTGTAAAAAGTAGGATAGATACATTGTAGAAATTGATTAGTTTTGAAAATATTTTCACACAATAACTTTTTTAACAAATAGTATTTATATGCCATACCTTGTGCTGTATACTTCATGTGCATTTTTTAATTTGTTCCCTACAACTGTATTTGTTCCCTACAACTGTATTGTGAAATGAGCTCAGACTCAACTTATCTAATGTGACAGAGTTAGTAAGTGGTGGAGGCCAGATTTGCACTGATTTTTACCTAACTTCAGAGCCACTGGTGCACTGCTGGTAAGTGGTTATATTTCTGTGAACCTGTGTTTACTGCTTGTTCTCTCCTCAAATTGGGCAGGGTATACTGGGTGATGCATAAATATACAAATGCACAGGGTAGGGCACAAGTAGGTTTATAGTTGTGAGTACATGAAACAGTTTATTCTTGTATTATTATTTATTAATCATTGTGTTATTTTCCATACAAACAACTGTAAACCTACCTGTGCCCCACCCTATGTAAGGTGTAGGGATAGTTTCTACCTTCAGGAACACATAATTTACCTAGGAGAAAAGACAATATCTGAGACCAATCTCTGACAAAACAGATCTTAAGTGTTGCAGGAATTCTTAGAAATCGTAGCAGTGCAAAGCAGTCAGGGGAAGATAAATAAAGGAACAGGAGTGAATTAGAATCAGACTGCCAAGACGTTTCACTGACAGCTCTGAATTCTAGAGATCATTGCAAGTTTTAGAGAAGGGAGAGGAATGTTCGTTTAAGAAAGGTTAAAGAAACCTACTGTTATGTGTCATAGGCCAGGGGCCCCCAAACTTTTTAGACAGGGAGCCAGTTCACTGTCCCTCAGACCATTGGAGGGCCGGACTATAAAAAAAACTATGAACAAATCTCTATGCACACTGCACATATCTTAAAGTAGAAAAACAAAACGGGAACAAATACAATATTTAAAATAAAGAACAAGTAAATTTAAATCAACAAACTGACCAGTATTTCAATGGGAACTATGGGCCTGCTTTTGACTAATGAGATGGTCAATGTCCGGTTCCATATTTGTCACTGCTAGCCGTAACAAATGATATGACACGCTTCCAGAGCCGTGAAGCGTGTGTCCCGTGTCACCAGAAGTAGTACTGTACATGAGCAATGCTGCGCTTTGCGGCACCGCCGCATACAGTATTCCAGGAGCACAGGATGTGGATGCATCCTGCGCGCCTCACTGACCACCAATGAAAGAGGTGCCCCTTCCAGAAGTGCGGCGGGGGCAGATAAATGGCCTCAGGGGGCCACATATGGCCCGCGGGGCTGTAGTTTGGGGACCCCTGCAGTAGGCTATCCCCATGGAATTCTTCAGCAAGTGGTTGAAAATGCAAAGTTAGAACTCAGAAAGAAGATCACAGCTGGAGATAGAGGTTTGGTAGACACGCACAGAGTGGATAGCTAGAACCCCATGAATGGGCATTTTGCAAGTAAAATGTAGTTGGAGATACTGAGAGCTAAAATTTGAGCATACTAACATTTAAGAGGACTAGAGGAGGAAGGGAAGTCAGAGAAGATCAGTCAGTACAGCATAAAGAGAACCAAAAATGTATATCAGTATAGAAACGAAAGGAGGGAACTTTGAAGAAGGTAAGCAACAGTGTGAAATGTTTTAGAGAAAATAAAAGCCGAAATAAGGCCTGAGAAAAAGACCATTACTTTAGTGAGAATTAAATTCCTATTATTAAATATATATACATATCTGGGTGTGGTGTGTGTTTCTAAAAAAATAACAAAATAGTACATATTTAAACTATCATTGCACTCTTAGAATTTATTTCAATACAATCTTTTGACAGATATATAATTTCTGGGCATCTAATAGGCAACGGGGCGAGGAAAGTAAAGTAGACTTTATATGCCTGACAAACTCAGATTCACGTCCCAGCTTTACCGTTTACTAGCTGTGTGACCTTCGGCAAATTACCTCACCTGTTTAGGCCTTTTTTCTCATAGATAAAATGGATTCAACATAGATTGAATGAAATAATCCAGTGCTGGCACATAGTAGGTGCTCCAGCGATGTTAGTTATTTTTTGCCCCCTTTTCTTTTTTTCTTTTCATTTTCTGATAGGTATACCACCGATAAATGGATGATTCTACTTATTCTGAATTCTGGTTTTATATTAACTAAAGTGAAAACACCACATATAGGTATTGTCCAAATTTTGTCTTCAGTCTAGAATGAATAAATTTTTCTTGTTTTATTGACACTATATCAACTTTGTTTAAAAAATGCATTTTAACTGTGCTCTGTATTAGAAGAGAATGAATGACATTCTTCAAAAGGGCTACTTTTAAATTGGTAACAAAAAAAGAAAGCTGTGTACCCTAGAGCTCGTTCCAACATCAAAGAATTTGACATCATGAGTAATAGAAATAAGAAATTTATTTTTAATTGATTATAGTAATTCAACTGAGAAGCAAGAGTCTGTGCAATTAGCAGTGAGAACTGCAGAAAAACTCCTCAAAGAACTAAAACCTCAGACTGTTGAGGGCCGTGTGCAGCTTCGCGTCCTGGAAAACTATTGCCTCATGGCCACCAAACAGAAATCGAACGTTGAGAAAGCATTGAATACCTTCACCGAAATAGCAACCTCTGAGGTTGGTAGATTTTCTTTTTCAACTTCATATGTTATCTTTCTTTGGTAGTATAGAAATACGTATTTCAATCAGTTGTTTGTTTCTGAAAATTGACTCACTAGTATTAAAAATTAGGTATATAGTTTGGCATAATTTTATACAGTGTACCTTTGTTTCCAGAGAGATGCTGTTACTGTTTATATGTATTGTTGATGTATTTATCACTATTACAGTGGTGAATTCTGGAGAAAGGAAATTCTTCCAAAGGGCATATGTTAATTCTCAAGGGAGTGACTTTGTGCCCAGGAGAAGCTCTGTGTCGTAGGGGTAGCCCAGGTTCACCCACTAAGGGAAATAAACACCCGGCTGCTTCAGAGCTCACCTTTCCACTTTTGTGAATTTGAATTTTGTCAATTCTAAGGCTAAGTGAGATCAAAACTGACAGCCTAAAACTCAGTCATGCAGATAATGATATTGTTCTTTAGCAACACTGAAATAACCCCTGCATTATTATTATGTCAAAGGCTTTCTCTTACCCACTCAGATCCACCTTCCTTCTCACCCTCTGGTATTCTGTTTTCTGTTCCCTTACACAGGGCTATATATATTCTTTCAATTAATATTGAGGAAGGAATTATAGGCACCCACCCCATTAGCAGTTGGTAATAGCTAGTTCTAAGCAACTCATTGGATTTCGTGGTCTTTCACTCCACAATGTTGTAGGCCACCAAAAACTTATAATTTTGAGTCTCTCAAAAGATTTACAGTTTTCCTTTGTTTTCTTGTGGCTTAGAGGTCACAGTGGTAGCAATAAACTACCAAAAACCCCTACTGTGACCCCAGTCTCCCAGACCCTGGAGGATTTGGGGAAACCTACAACACTCTTTGCTTTTTGGGTACAAGTATCCTAGATGATGCTTTATTGCCACTGTAAGCCATACTTGTAACAAAACAGCATGGCAGCATCAGCAGCTGTCACATCCCGGAGCAGAGCCTCCTGCTGACACTGAAGTTATGTTCCCCGGGGCTGTGCTCAGTGTAATGGGCTGTGAGGCAGCAGATGGAGGACAGGGGCTGCCTGAACAGTGACTATCATGTAAGTCCAGGAAAACCTATAAGAAGACTATGAAACACCGTTTCAAGTAAGGTGTCAGAGCTCCCGAGTGTGGCGATGTGGCCTTCTATCACGTACTGAAAGTTTAAACTGTAAGGTTTGAGAGAAAATGCCAAAAGCTGTGAACAACATCATAGCTGTTTCCTAGAGAGATGATCAGCTTTTGTGTTGGTGAGACTGCATTAATTTTTGTAATTCTTACGTATGTGATTAGTAATATATTATCATCAAATCTGTGCACTTACTGGGCTGTCCAAAGATTGATATATGAACTAAAGTTTCATATACAACAGATTTTACCTTGCATTTCTGCTTTTAACTCATAGGCTGTACGCATTAAATACAGTGAATATTGAATAGGCAGCCAGTGTGTGCTAAGCATAGTGGGAATCACAAGGGTTAACCAGGTATAGCCCCTTTTCTTCAAGTTCCTGAGATTCTAGGGAAGAGGAGATAAGCTGACTGTGGCACAAAACAAAATGTTTGACATTCTGTACTAGGGTTGCAAATAAAAGTGTAAGCAGTATAAGGAGAGTTGGGAGACCCTTTTGTGGAGAAAGTGTGATTTAGCAGGAACCAGGGTAACTTGCACTTCCACAGGCAGAGGTGGAGTGGGTGTATTCCAGGTGAAGGAGAAAAGAGGAACAAAGGCAGGAGGCAGGGAAACGGGATCCTCACAGCACTGCGGCGTTCAGATCGATTGAAAAAGAGGTGTGTGACAGGAGGCCATCGGAGGAAACTGGAAAATACATCAAACACAAGCGTTTCCCCTGGCTTTCATTCTATCACCTTGAACCATGAAAGTACATAGTTTATAATATAGCCACATTGTCCTTTGTGATCTAAAATGTTACAGCTTTAGCATGACTGAGTGTGAGGAAGGGAAGCTAGCTGGCTGACGCCTGAGGATGTCTGTGCCAGACTGATATCATGGGTCTACTGCAGGGGTCAGAACTGACATTTGCAGTTTTACAAACTATTCTCGGGGTCACCCAAGAGTGATCAAGCTGTGAGGAATTGATTCATTCTAATTAAACCTGAGGTGTGGGATATTTCAATCAGAGGGTTTATTTTTACATATTTTTTATGTATAGTGGGGCATATTTTTAGTACATGAAGAGATCTGGACATTTTTACATGACCCTCATCTAGTGAGCTGTCCTAGCAGCAACCAGCCTCTCTTCTCTGCTCCCTAGTCCGGGGGGGCTAGAGGGGGCTCAGTCACTGGTAATATCCCATAGAAGTCTTCAGAACTTATTGCCAATTGGATGGATTTGACACTCAAATAAAACCTTTTAGCCATTCTTTAATGAGAACAAATTACATATTGGAAGTTTATTAATAGGTATAAGATTATACCTATTATAAACTTTGTATTGCTAAAAGCTGTTTTCAGCAAGCTCTAATGAATTGCCTTCTCTAATCCAGGGTTATTGCTGATCCCTCGATGGTCAGTGTTGGACATTGAACATTGCTACTCTGCTATCCTCTGTTCCTTATTAGTTACCTAAATTTGCTATTATTACAGTGCATCATTACTGCAGTCATGGTATTATAATTTCTCAATCACAGTTTCTCATCTTATATTTGTATTTTAAACTGAAGCCTTCCTCTTTATAAAAGCTTCACAAGCCACATTGTCCTGTGCTGAAATTTAAAAAGCACCCTAACTTGACCAGGGACATACACATTATTACTTAGGAAAGTTGGTTTTTCCAGAGAAATTGCTTACTCATGGCCTCCATTTTATATCGATTCATGTTAGCTCGTTAGTTTCAGAGAGTGGCATTTTCTGACTGTGAACTGTCTGAAAGAACATTGTGCTTTATAGACACTATCAAGAAACTGTGGACTCCAACACTAAAAGCATATTTTAAGACATGAGTTTATTTCATATAATTTGCAAGTGATTAGTTGCATGCCTTATTTATAACATTTCTCTTTGTTGGAAGAAGAGGCTGTTGAATAAAATGAAAATGAGAAGGAAGAGAAAAAGGGAAATAGAATCAGTATAGATAAGGAGTATCATTGTGGGTAAATCCTTATTCCTTTTTATAGATGAAAGAATGAAGGAGTCAAAATGCTTATGTTCAGTTAGGATTATGCTGACATAGAATTTTGTTTATTTTTCTGTATCTGTACAAAACCAAAACAGCCAGTCAATCCCATTAAAGATTGAGTCATCCTAATTATCTGGGGTTGTGTGGTTGTGGCATCTGCATACTTATTAAATTATCTTAACAGCAGCTCACCGAATTCCCACATGGTAGCTGGAGCTTTACGTGGTGTGTTAAATAATACCCTGTCACAGTTATCTGTGTGAAGCCAGAAGTAGACTTTGTGGGCCAGTCCTTAACATTATGTAGCACTTGCTACTTCCCATGTGTTTTCCTTTTAAATGTAGGGTGTTTATTTATGTTTCTGTATCTGAGGGTCTAAAGTTTTGTTTTCTTCTAGAAGGATCATATTCCAGCACTTCTGGGGATGGCAACAGCTTATATGATCCTGAAACAGACTCCAAGAGCCAGAAACCAGCTGAAGCGGATTGCAAAAATGAACTGGAACCCTATTGATGCTGAGGACTTTGAGAGGAGTTGGCTGCTACTTGCTGATATTTATATTCAATCAGCCAAATACGACATGGCAGAAGAACTGCTAAAACGGTGCCTGCATCATAATAGGGTAGGCAATTGAGGAGTAAAAAAATAATTGTCCATCCTTATTTTATAAGCTTTCTATAATAGGTTATTATCGAGTGTTGGTCCATTTCTAAGAACTACTGTGTGTGTGTGTTTTGAAAATTAAATGTTTATTCTTACCACAATCAGAAAATAAACATTAATAATAAGAAAGAAGCCATTTGCCCTTGAAAATTAAAAAAAAAGAAATTTATGCAGTTTCAAGTTTCAGCCATAGTATGCCCTACTTACAGAAAGTGTTTTTTAGAATGTCAAGTATTTGTGATTACCTATCTCATCTCAGAACTAATGAAAATTGCAGAAGAGCATTAATTGCGGACGTCTGGCCCTCCCGTTAAGAAATACTCAATGACTTCACTGCAGCTGCCTGCCATTTCCACAGTATTAGAATCCACTGTGCATGGTGCATTTGATGGGGAAACGTTTTCAGCATTTAATTTGACTTGTTTAATAAGTCCTTATCTTTCAGTATGAAATTGAAAATCTTAAAGTCCTTAGAATTTAAGGCTTTTTACCTAACAGCGCATTTGTGTGTTTAATCAAAACAAAGAGATGTCTTATTACATAAAACATGTGTTAAAGTTAAGAATTTGTTACTATTTGTTGAGATATAATTGTACTCAACTTAGAAATGTGAAGATATTTATAGATTCATATCAGTTACTTCAAGTATTAATCACAGAAAAATCAATTTTTTATTCTCTTCAAACAAATTAGATTACAAAATAGATCACTTGTTTTTTAAAAAGATCATCTGATACTATTAAGCCTCTTTCTTAGGAACTTTAAGAACCTAAAACATCCAGCCAGTTATCAAATTATATTTTGTATATCTAAGTTAAATTTGCCTCGAAATACGGAGTATTTATTAAGAGACTTTGAAAAATTAAAACTGTCAAATAGTTGACCCTTTCATGCTAAGTCTAGGATTAAGCAGGATGACATGGCAATTAAGGTTTTGATGCAGACAGAATTTAAATTTGCCAGAATGCTGAGTAATACAAATTGCATGTTTGAACATGGTGGCTACATAGAGGTGCCAGGCCTGCTTATTAGGCTTGTCAGTATTGGAAGCATAAGACTCAGGGAGTAGAGCTTAAAAACATTGAATTATGTAATCAAAAAATGGAGATCATCCAGATCTGGGACAGGAAATGTACAAAATCACACTAGACCATCTTCTCATACCAGATGGCAAGGAAGCTATCAGAGATGATTAGAGTCATGGCAACGACTCAGGAGCCAACTTGAAACACTCCCACTAGTCAAAGCTGGGACGCTTTAAAAATCAACAAGGATGGAAAGTGCAGTGCATTGAAACACACTAAATAAGTATAAATCCATGAGTTTAAGAAGATATTCTCCCCCAAAGAAAACAAATTGATCACTGCTAAAATATGCTAATGTACTATTTCTAAAGCTCTAAAGCGGGCAAATAAAGATAAAGAATCGGGCATTTATACCACCTTTTCTGTTTAACTACATTACTGGATAACAAAGAGACATTTCTCATACAGGTGTTTTCTAGCTAATAAATGAAGAAAGTATGACAGAATATTTTTGTGACCCTAATGAATTAATGAATGGTTCTAACATTACAGAAAGAGAATCAGACATATTTGCCTCCTGATGGAAGAACACGTCCTCTGTGACAGGGCTGGACTGGGGTGAACCAAGTGAAACACTCACCTGGAGTCCAAACTGTACAGGGGCGGGCACTTAAAAATCTTAGTAATTATCTTAGCCAATTAGTGCTGTTATATCTAAGCACCATAGGCTGGGTGGCTTCTAAACAACAGAAATTTATTATTCGTAGTTCTGGAAGCTAGAAGTCTAAGATCAGACTGCTAGCCAGCATGGTTGGACCTGGTGAGGGCCTCTTCCAGGTTGCAGACTGCTAACCTCTTACTGCATCCTCACATGGTGCGAAGAGAACGCTTAAACGTCCCTTTCATAAAGGCACTAATTCCAGTCAGAGAGCTGCACCCTCGTGACCTAACTACCTCCCAAAGACCTCACCTCCTAATACCATTACACTGGAGGTTAAGATTTCAACATATTGAATTTGGAAGGGATATAAACATTTAGTCCATTGTAGTAATTAAAATAAACAATAGTTGAATGCAGTATTATTTTAAAAAATCAAAATATCAAAATGTTAAATAGATAGGACCCGATAGTGCTGTGCTGAACCACATTGAAGCCTGAAGCAAAAGCGGAAATGTGTGTCCCAGTCTCCATCCATGTTTGTATGTATTTTTAACCCTTCGAGTAGTGAGTATTTCATGCTCGCTGACCCCCGGGAGTCAGTTTTTTGTTTTTGTTTTTGTTTTTTTCAAAAAATGAAATTAGTCCCAGTTACAGTTTTATTAACTTAAAATCATGTTTGTTTGAAACCCAATTTTTGGAAACAAGAAGAATATACATTTGCCTTTTCTTAATGTTGCTGTACACATTTTTTTATTTTTATTAATTTTAATTTTTTGTGTTTACATGAGTTATGTCCCACTGGATATAACTCCACCCCTGCATCCCTTTTTATGCCCCCTTTGCCCGCTCCCCTAACTCCGTCCCCCTTCCCTCTAGGATTTGCTGTCCTGTTATCTACATCACTGTGTTAAGTGTATATAGTTTCACTAATCCCTTTACTTCTCTGATCCCGTCCCCTCGTCCCCCTTCCCTCTGACTGCTGTCCCTCTGATCCTTGTGACCCTGCCTCTGCCTCTATTCTGTTCCTCAGTTCACTTTGTTCATTAGATTCCATTTTTTAAAATAAAAAATTTTGGCCTGACCAGGCGGTGGCACAGTGGATAGAGCGTCGGACTGGGATGCGGAAGTACCCAGGTTCGAGACTCCGAGGTCGCACGCGGGCTCATCTGGCTTGAGCAAAGAGCTCGCCAGCTTGGACCCAAGGTCGCTGGCTCCAGCAAGGGGTTACTCGGTCTGCTGAAGGCCCACGGTCAAGGCACATGTGAGAAAGCAATCAATGAACAACTAAGAAGTCGCAACGCGCAACGAGAAACTGATGATTGATGCTTCTCATCTCTCTCTGTTCCTGTCTGTCTGTCCCTGTCTATCTCTGCCTCTGTAAAAAAAAAAAAAAAAAAAAAAAAAAAAAAATTTGTACAATCGTACTCTGGATGGTCAGGAGGCACGAGGACTACATGAATGTTTATAATACTCAAAAGGTTAATAGGTAATGGTTTTAATGAAAATATTGATATATTTTCTTGCATTAAGGTCAAGAAAGTACAATTACAGATTTTGTTTGGATATAAATAAAATATTCAAACTTAAAATCATGTGTTTTAATATATCTATATGTCAGTTTTTCAACAGTTTCAAAATAAACATTCTAGAAAAAATAACAATTATAAAATACCAGAAATAGAAATACTTAGTTACATATTTTTCCTTTGCCTCAGGCTTCTAAGTGGCTTGCCTGGGCCCTGTTCTATTAAGGATTTTTATCTCTTTTCCCAAAAATCAAAGTCAAATTCAAACCTTTTGGTCTAATTACAATTTCCAGAAAATGTCAGTGACACAAGAAAATATTACATAAGCACCACAAGGACGCACTCAGCTCAGTATGGGCTGTGAGAAACTGAGACATTCTTGTGTCTGCATCAGTTAATTGCAGGGAAAGAGACAGGAGGATAGAAGAAGGGGAAACCTCTAGATCAGAAAAAAGTTGAAAGACATTTCAGCAAGTCACAATGAGTGGGCCTCGTTTTGATTCTCATTCTATTGCTTCTCAGCCTTTTGGCTATGATCAAGTGTTGATTCTCATCCCAACAAACCAAAAAAACCCAAAATTATGTTGAGACCATTTGAAATTTCAGTAATGACTAGATATTTGGTGATGTCAAGGAATTGTTACATTTAGGTGTGACAAATCATAGTTTGTGGTTATATTTAAAGAAAGTTCTTATTTTTAAAGAAGCATAATAAAATAGTTATGGATGAAATGACAATATTGGAATGTTTTTATCTGATAATACAGAAGGATAGATGGGGTAGAGGTAAAACTATTAGCTATGAGTTAATTGTTGAAGATAGAGGTTTATACGGTTCATTACTGTCATTTCCATATTTGTGTATGTTGCAATTACTCATAATAAAAGATATTCATTTGTGTGTATAAAATACAGATTCCCTTTCTTCTCACCCAAAAATTATGATTCTGTATGTTTGGGGTGGGGGATGGGCCTCAGATGAAGTCCTTTTGTTGATTTAATTGCAGAGCCAAGTCTGAACACCATTGTTTTATATGCCATTTAAATTAGTGCATGTGGTTGACCTTTATAGTCATAAGCACCCCATAAAATCTTAGTGGTACTGAGTTTATGATACTTTCGCTTTTCTTCAGTCTTGCTGCAAAGCTTATGAATATATGGGCTACGTTATGGAAAAAGAACAAGCGTATACAGACGCCGCCTTAAACTACGAGATGGCATGGATACATGGCAGTCAGGCAAATCCAGCAGTGGGTGAGTTTAACAAATCAGACACTACTAGGTTTTATAGGAAACAGGATTTTTTTTATAAAGCTTTATTTAAATACATCTGACTTTTAAAGAAAAATATACACATTAAGAGCCCACTTTCTTTGTCAGTGCTTCTGAAAAATAAATTTTGTATTTACAACAAATCATTAGCTACTAATAGTTATTAAGTATCTTTCCTGAGATTCAAACTTGTCCTCAGTCTCGTTAGAGGACATCTAATCTAATTCTGCCTCTTTCTCTCCCTTCGTCCTCTGCTGTTTCTATTATAAAATGGTTATCCTGTGGGCAAAAGTGTTCCATGACAAGAAACTTAGAAAAAACATTGCATTCACCTGAACAGGCAGTGGCACAGTAGATAAAACGTTAGCCTGGGATGCTGAGGATTCAGGTTCGAAACAACAAGGTCACTGGCTTCAGTGTGGACTCATCCAGCTTGAGATTGGCTTGAGTGTGGGATCGTAGACATGACCCCATGGTCAATGGCTTGAGCCCAAGGTTGCTGGTTTGAGCCCAAGGTCACTGGCTTGAGTAAGGGGTCACTGGCTTGACCAGAGCTCCCTAGTCAAGGCACCTGAAAAAGCAATCAGTGAACAACTAAGGTGACACAATGAAGAATTGATGATTCTCACCTCCCTCTCCCTCCTGTCTGTCTGTCTCTGTCTCTGTCTCTCTCTTTAAAAAAAAAAAAGAAAAATATTGCATTAATTCAAATTCTATAGATTTCTTTGCTATAGAACTTCTTAAAGCCTTTAAATCTTAATGTAGATTATGACATCTGTCACAGAATCGACATGTCTCTGACTTTATACAGAGTTGATGCATGCTCCATTGAAACTGACCAGGTCTGTTCTCTGGAGCAGTCCGGAGGCCTTCTCCTTTACATATAATGGTCCTCTAGTTCCAAACTCTATCATCTCTCTTCTAAGGCCTCTTCAAACCATCCTCACTTATCTGTCTGTTCTTCCTGAAACTTGCTCCCAAGTCTTCATCCTCCTTGATGCTATCTCTGGAAACTCTAAAAGTGTTTTCCCAACTGTGCTTTGGAACACTTGGTGAAATATTTACAGTCATTAAATGAGAGACAAGGAGAGAGAGAGAGATGAGTGTAAGGAGATAGATTCCATGGCCAATTAAGCTTAGAAAAGGCTGTTTTTACTTGTCCATATCGTTCCTGGCCTGTTGTACCAAATATGAACTAGTTCTTAAGTATGATTAAGTTCAAATTGTATTTATAATGAAGCTAGTTTTTGAAGTAGGCATTTAGTAGTAGTTCACTCATCCTAAGATGACATGCCTTTTTAACAGCCCTGTCACAGCGTAGATTCATTTAATTTACAGTCAGATAGGTTGTCTTTACACTCCCTGCCTTATCTTTTTCTGGGGTCTGTTATTTTACTAGATGCATATAGAGCACAGGAACTAACTGCTAATAGCTTTTTTGTTTTGTTTGTATTCTTCATCTTACAGAATAAAGCCATCTTGTAAAATGAAAATTTATAAAATGTCTGTAATTTTAATACTTTATTCTACAAAAGGAATGCATTTAGAAGCTCAATTAAATATACTCTTCCTTGGAAGACTTCAGCAGATACTGAGATTCCAACTCACTAGTTCTTTCATTGTGTCATGTTTGTATTTGATAGATGATTTTATCAGTTCTTTTGACTTCTTGAGTAAGCATTTCTCTGAGGCTCTCAATTAATTCTTGAATGTCTTAGCATTGTCATTGCCTCCAACACCCCCAACCTGCCTGGCCATGTTAATGCATTTCACGTTTTCACTTGTTAGGGTGTCCTTAACATGGTCGTGTTCTTTCCATAGGGTTCAGGATTCAGTATTGCCACTATAAGGGGCACCTGGAACTGAGATCCAGTCAGAGAAGAACACGTTCGTGTTTTTCTCTTCACACCCATTCTGAGATTATATGTCAGTTCCAGGGCTGTTCACGTTGTTCGTGTTTTTCTCCCTTTTTCCCTCCCTCCGTCCCTCTCCTGATTACATAAGGTTGAATTTTTTAAGCTTGGCAGGTATAATGCAGCTGCCATTGTTTTTTGCCATTTCTAGCCCTTTATTTTATTTCTAAATTGCTTTAACAAGATGACCTGTCAAGTTTTTTTCAACATTAAAACTTTGTACTAATTTACTGTTTTCACAGAAAATAATTTGCTAGTGTTTGGTGCTCTCAAAATTTTTGAAGCTTTTCACAAGTATTTAATTTTATCTCTAAAATTACACTATGAGAGAATTATTATCCCATTTTTTGTGTGAGGATGCTTGAAATTGACAGCTCAAGTGACTTGCCTAAGGTCTCACAGCTGGTCAGGAGGTCAGAAACCAAAACTCCAATCTCAGGTTTTTTGGCTTTAGTTTCATGTAAAGTATGTTTGGCATGAGATTTAAAAATTTTTTAAGTGTCAAAAATTCTATTTATTATTCCATTTTAGATTTTCTTTGTAATGATATCAAGTTTACCTCTTTGAAACTTACTGTTTTCATCTAGTACAGTTAAGTGTGCGCATGCCTGCACTCGTGTGTGTGTGTGTGTGTGTGTGTGTACTACCATATGACTGAGAGCAGTATTCAAATTTCCCATCGTCCTGTTTCTAAGTGGTAAAGTGAAGTATATAATGTATTAATTGCATATTATTTTACATTGTGTTATATCTCATTTATTGCATACACTGCCACCATTACATTTTTGTCTTTCCCTTAGTTTGCTCACTCTTATGACATTCTTATAAAACAACCATCATTTATGAATGTCTTTTAAAAAAATAATGTCTTAACATTTTTCTCTAAATTGTCACTATTTGAAACATGACATTTCAATATCAGCCATTGTGATAATTGTTACTCATCTCTGATGTGAAATATCTGGTGACTAATCCATTCTATTCTAAGCCTCTCTCCCACTTGTTCTGCCCTCTCACCATGACCCTTAGGTCCATTTGGTTCCTGTGTGTCCTTTTTTGTGTGTGACAGAGACAGAGAGAAAGGGACAGATAGGGACAGACAGACAGGAAAGGAGAGAGATGAGAAGCATCAGTTCTTTGTTGCAGCATCTTAATTGTTCATTGATTGCTTTCTCATATGTGCCTTGATGGGGGGGGTGGCTACAGCAGAGTGAGTGACCTCTTGCTCAAGCCAGCGACCTTGGGTTTCAAACCAGTGACCATGGGGTCATATCTATGATCCCACGTTCAAGCCAGAGACTCTGTGCTCAAGCTGGTGAGCCCGCGCTTAAACCTGCAACCTTGGGTTTTGAACCTGGGTCCTCTGTGTCCCGGTCCAATGCTCTATCCACTGTACCACTGCCTGGTCACGCGGTTCCTATGTGTCCTTTACACATTCAGTTCCCTCTGCCTGACAGTGTTCTTGCTTCACACCCTCTCGGCTTACTTTATAGTCTCTTTCAGATTTCAAACATTGGCTGACAACACCCCCTCCCCTGCAGGTTTATAGCTCATTGGGCCTGTACCATAATTACATGGCATTTATCTCAGTTTTGAAATTACTCATTTACTTACATAATCACTTAAATAATATACTTTCTTTCCAAATAAGATGTACACCTCATGACTATAGGAACAAGTTTACCAGGTATATTAAGTGCTGCATAAATCTATACTGTGTAAATGAGTAGCCGTGTTATTGTTTATGAGTTTTTCCTGTAATCTGTAAGTTGCAGAACCACATTTGTGAATGGTGGTCTTCTAACCCAACAGTGTATTTGTGACCCTTTCTTCCAACTGCATTTCCTCCTACTTGTTCTTTCGTGTCACTTCACCTTCTGTTATCTCGTCACTTCTGTCATAGTACAGTCACCAGCGTGTGTAAGTAATCAAATAAAGGAGGAGGCAAATATACACGATACACACACACGATATCATAATGGGTTTTTTTTTTACAGGGTACAAACTGGCATTTAATTACCTAAAAGCGAAAAGATATGTGGACGCAATTGACATATGTCACCAGGTAACACTCCTTTTTTCAGATGTATAATTTCTTATTTTTAGTTAATTTCAAGGTATATATGAACAGAGGTAGAGGCAGTACTATTTTAGTTAAATGACTTTTTAAATACATTTGGGCGAGATTGTCAGTTTTCAGAGTTTAGAAAATACTAAAGTTTACTTAAATCAAACATGTTTTTAGTTAGACCTCAAATAATAAAATGCTTACGTCCATTTAAAGACAGAAGCATGAAGAAAAGCAAGTCAAATGAAAGTCTTTAAATGAGAGGATGGTTGAGCGTTGTTACAGATGCTCCAGATCATTTCACTGTTCTGATAGAAGTTCTGCGCATGTGTCTCAGTTTGGTTATTAGAGAATTCAGACTTATAAATTAGACATAAAAGATATTTCTGTGATGTAGAAATCATTTGATTACATTTCTGTAATTGAACGCCTACTAAATGGTCCCTTACTAAAATGACAAATACTCAAGTTGCAGTTTTAGAATTGCAGTTTCTTTATATATACCTTGTCCCGTCGATATCCTTCCATGTAAAGCATTATATTAAGCATTGTTAGGAGCTCCAAGGAAAGCTCCTTGGACAGAAGTGTGTAATGTGCCCTACCCCAGAGAGCTGTGTCAGCACCCTTAGAGTGGAGACTTGGTCTCCGTGATGCTGTTGCTTATTGAGACTCTGTAAGCCAGTATTTCACATTAAGGTTAAGACTGTACATAATGTAAGGTTATATATTAGAATCAGTTGTGGTGTTGTCTTTTTTTAAATGAGAATCTCCCCGCTACTGTTACATAGTAGTTCTAGAAATGTATGTTTTTCAAAATCACTCCCAGTAAATCTGCTGTATGCCCTTGCTTAAAAATAACTAAAGATTCATTGCATCTCTATGCCTCCCAGCTTCTCACTTCAGAAAAATAAAAAAAGGATTCATTGCATATCATATATAAAGAGCTAAGTTTAAAAAATATTTTAAATTATTGATACATACTTGTTTTCTGCAACTGACTTATTAAGGAAGTAATTGTATTTGTTGTATATTACATATGTAGTATTCGTATACTACTGCTTTCATCTAATTACTAATAGATGAGTCATCGTGTCACATTTCAGATGTCACATTTAAAAATTGATTATATTTGCAATATTACTACAATGAAATCTCAACTCTAATTTCCATTACATGTAACTTGTAGTTCTCTAGTTCTTGATAATTACAAGTTCTTGTGCTTCTTTTGTCTTTATTTTTTGCTATTTTTACAGGTTCTACAAGCACATCCAGATTATCCAAAAATCAGGAAGGATATACTTGATAAGGCTTGCGCAGCTGTAAGACCTTGAAAATTATTTTAACTTAATTTTTTGGTTAAGCAGGAAATGAATGAGTTCTTGCAGTTCCATAGGTTTGAACTAATCCTTTGTAATACAAGCATACTTTTCTCCAGCAGAGGCCGCTGTTGTATATAAAGTGAAATGATGTAGCAAACAGTTGTTTTCTAGACTCCTGATTAGATGCAGATTTGGTGTCTCTGTGGTAAAGATTATAACCCATTTATGTTAAGAATATTTTGTTAAAATCTAGGTAATTAAGTATCCTATATCTTTCCTAAGGCATATGAGTTCTTTATTTCAGAAAATATATTTAAAATACAGCTGTTCTCTGTTAAAATTTTTGTAACATTATTTATTGTTACAAAGATCTGAACAAATTTTTTTGTAAATAACATATGGACAAGAAAATGTATATTTCAGTAAATATTTTAGATATGTATGGTTTGTATCCTCTTAAAACTCAAAAGACATGGTTTTACAAAATTAGGGTAAACTTTTAATGTAGTCTGAAATGTTAATGTGTAGTATTGCAGATAATGTGACTTTCCTGGAAATAAATCTTTTTGGAACAAGATGAAGAGTGTGAGTCCCTCTTCCCTTTGCTGAACTCATTCTTTCTGCTCTCACTGCCCATGTGATTTTAAGAAATAATCAGTACCTGAACCCTGTTTAAATAAGTAAACCTTTATAGCAATATTTAACCTTAAACCGAAGAGTAGGCCTATTGGTGTAATTTCAGACACTGGTGAAGAATAACATCTGGTGAAGAAGGATGACAAAATATTTTTGGTCAGCCAGGACTCACAGAGCCCACAGTATAAAGCATTTGCTTGCCCTGCCTGCCTAATGCCACTCAGGCAGAGCGGTTCTCGCCCTTTTATGATCATTTTAACCTAATCCTAGTAAACGCTATTCTTAGCATTTTTTAAAATTTGTTGTCTACATCTTTTCCAGTTGTCTTTAAAATGTGATAAACACGTTCTTCTATTTCATTTGGCATTTTTAGTAAACAGAATTTTTAAAAGTCATTTGCTGCTTTTCTTTAAATATCCTGTTTCTTTTCTTTTTCTTTGACAGGGACAGAGAGAGACTCAGAGAGAAGGACAGATAGGGACAGACATACAGGAAGGGACGGAGATAAGCGTAGGCCACTTTGCGAGGCCTATGTTTATTTCTTTTGAGCTACATTCTCTTTCTGATCTCCAATTTTTCAATAGTTCCAGTTATATCTTAGAAAATTCTCATCATTCTTCTTATTCGCCTACCTTTTGTTTATGGCATTTTGTGAAAATGTTTAATGATAGCATTTATGAAACATTTTGCATCTGTTAAAACACTTTCACATGTCTTATTATATTTGGTCCTCACAATCCTATAATATAAGTATTATTATCCCTATTTGCAGTTCTACAACTGTCACGTACATTTTCTCTGTAATTTGGGGAGGAGGAGCAGATTATCTTTCTGCCTGAATAGACATTGTTAAGGACATCATACAACAGAATAGCCTTAGCAATTCCAGTGAATTTACATCATGGAATACTAGGATTATGGAGATTGGATTGAAAGAGTAGAACATCTGTTCTCCTAGCAAGGCATTTCCAGATCAGTTTCTCTATCTCTAAAATGAAGAGTTTGTTTTTGTTTCTTAAGCAACCACTTATTTTGCACCTGCCATTTATTCTAAGAACTTCCCTTACTAATTTGTCTTTTAATTCTCACTCAGCTCTCCAGAGGAATAGTTTTCAGATGAAGCTCAAACTAAATGATTTGCCCAAGGTCACAGAGAGAGTGTCAGAACCTGGATTCCATACTGGCCCAGACAACTTCATAGCCCGTGCTATTTCCTTTATTAATATACTTTCCTTAACTAAGAGACTGTGGCTGTAAGAAAAAATTCTTCTCTGTACATCTGGCTGGCAGATGGAACTAAGTGTTTATCACAGAGATAGCTAAGAAATGAGAAACAAGATGAACTGGATGGAATGAATAGCTCTTTCAAATGTAGAAACTATCAAAGAGAAGTCCAAGTAGAAAGCAGAGTAGTGTAGCTGTTAAGAACATGATTTGAAGTAAGACAAGCCTAGCTTTGACTAGTGGCTCTACCACTACTGGATGTTTCATCTTTCTCAAGTTACCTAGGATCTCTGAGCCTTGGTTTTCTCATCTGTAAAGAAGTATATAGGGATAATAAACTGCCTCAGGTTATTATAAGGATTAAATTAAAATCTCTAATGAATCTGACTCAGTTAAGCTCTTAATAAGTAGTATCTCTACTTATTTATAAGTTGAACAGGACCAAGTAGTAATTGCAACTAAAAAGAAATTTCAGGAAGAAAACAGAAAATGCAGTCCAAGGTGAGAGGAAGAGGACAAGTTTCTCTAAAGAACACAGCCTACAAGGGTTCAAGATTCTCATTCATTCTCTCCCTCCTTCCTCACACCTTTCTTCTTTCCTCTTTACATGCCTCCCTCCCTCCACCAAATGTGCTGAACTTTTTAACGTGCATAATCTTATTTCATCATCTCAAACGTACTTATGCCCTACCCTGTGTTTGGACTTCTCTAGTCCTCTCTTACCCCTACATACTGTCTCCCAGCTTCCCTCTCTAGGCTTTTTCTTTCTTCCATTCAAGGGTCAGTTCATTCAGGTGAGGAGGCCTCAGGGGCCATTTTCATATCCAAACCCACAACCTAAAGTAACCATCCAATCATTCTGTATCATATCACCCTTTGTAAACTTTTTCAGCATTTACTGATCTGTAATGTTTTTCTTGTCCACTAAGTCCTGGTTTTTGATCATGCCTTACGTGACGTGCCCAAGATTGCACATCCAGGAAAGCTGGAATTCAAAATTCCTCTGATATGCTTTTTAATTAATTTTTTTTTTTTTTTTGTATTTTTCTGAAGCTGGAAACGGAGAAAGACAGTCAGACAGACTCCCGCATGCGCCGGACCGGGATCCACCCGGCACGCCCACCAGGGGCGACACTCTGCCCACCAGGGAACGATGCTCTGCCCCTCCGGGGCATCACTCTGCCGCGACCAGAGCCACTCTAGTGCCTGGGGCATAGGCCAAGGAGCCATCCCCAGCGCCCGGGCCATCTTTGCTCCAATGGAGCCTTGGCTGCAGGAGGGGAAGAGAGAGACAGAGAGGAAGGGGGGGGTGGAGAAGCAAATGGGCGCTTCTCCTATGTGCCCTGGCCGGGAATCGAACCCGGGTCCCCCGCACGCCGACGATCTACCGCTGAGCCAACCGGCCAGGGCCTCCTCTGATATGCTTTTGAAGAAATCAAGTTAATTGAGACTTTGGGACCTACGCTCGGGATGGAAAGGGGAGGGACACAGAGTGAATGATTTTTCTGTATCTGTGGGATCTGACTACCATTCACTCATGCTAAGGTAGCAACTTCAAGTTTAATGCACTTTGACCTTCATATGGTGAACTAGGTCCTGAGAGGAAATACATAGCTTTCTTTCCCAGAAGTCAACCTAGAGGAATTCTGAAAGGGTTTTATGCGTGGACAGCTGAAGAAGCTAAGCTGAACAAGTAGGTAATGTAATTACTAGGAAACCAAAAGACCAATTAAGACTGATACAGGACCCTGGCTGGGTAGCTCAGTTGGTTAGAGCATGGTCCCAATACAGCAAGTTTGTGGGTTCGATCCCCAATCAGGGCACATACAAGAAGCAACCAGTGAATGAATGAATATTTGGAACAACAATATCGATGTTTCTCTCTTTCCCTCTCTAAAATTAAAAAGAAAAGGCCCAAAGGAACTATATTCTAGTTTAGGTCTAGAGACCATAAGTGAGTAGCCTTAAAACAGGATTACATAGCAGTACTTGCTGTTTATGTATCCTTAAAGGAAAAAAGACACCTACTAAAAAGGGCTCTTTGTGGCTAACGGCTCAAAAAAACAAAAAAGGCAGAACCTAATAGCCCATTCTGCGCAGGGACCTCACAACCCACCTGCCTCCACACTGAGCTACATGCCTGCACTGTGTCCGCTGGCTGGACCAACCCTTAGAAGGGAGTTCCTGGAGTTCTATTTCAACCAGTAGGACTAAAGCTTTTGCCACCCAATGGGAGCTGCACAGCTCTGGCCAATCAGAGCAGTCTATGATCAATCAGACCAGGCCTTATGGCCAATCACTGAGATTTCGAAGCCCTTATATTCATGAGGATGGACCAATCAGGAGCCTGTGGTAGGGCAGAGGTAGGGACCTCTGTTGACACACCACAATTCCCCTCTGACTCTGGGAGCACTTTCCACAGAAGACAAAACTGTTTCCCTGCAAAGATGTCTCCGCAGGAGTGGAGCAGAGCAGAGCTGCTTCCCCGGACGGGCCTGATCCATGACTGCCTGGCCGCAGAGCTTTCCCATGGTGTTTTCATAGCCATGCTGATCACTGTTAGACTGCTGGCACAGAATAAAGGTTCCTCCTTCACCGCACCTTAAGTTGGGGATTCCTGTTGGCAATGAATCAGTGCCAGTGACCATTGGTTGACATGATAGAGTAGCAAACGTCCTTTGTTTTGTTTTTGTTTTTAAGGAAATATTGGCCAATGTGCAGGAGTCCACCACATTCTCCTGATGCTGGTGTGGTGTAGAGCAGCATCTCTGAGGGCAGTTTGGCCCTGTGATTTAAGAGCTTGTCCGTAGTGTTCCCACTTAGAGAAATATATCATAGGAGATAGCAATTTCCTCAGAGATTTTGAATTTGGAAACAAAAGAACTGCAAGAAGCTCGTTTTTTTGGTTGGTACCAAAACATTCACCATAAATGAAGTGATGAGATATATTAAAGTTTACCCAATGGAGTACTATGCAACTGAAAAACTTTTTTAAAACTTTTCAAAATTTTTAACACTAAAATTCTCATAAAATAAGTGAAAAATCAGGAAACATTACTTCATACATGAAGTTACAAAAAAATGAATAGCTGCATAGATAAAGATACAGAAAACGCCCTGGCCGGTTGGCTCAGCGGTAGAGCGTCGGCCTAGCGTGCGGAGGACCCGGGTTCAATTCCCGGCCAGGGCACACAGGAGAAGCGCCCATTTGCTTCTCCACCCCTCCACCGCGCTTTCCTCTCTGTCTCTCTCTTCCCCTCCTGCAGCCAAGGCTCCATTGGAGCAAAGATGGCCCGGGCGCTGGGGATGGCTCTGTGGCCTCCGCCTCAGGCGCTAGAGTGGCTCTGGTCGCAACATGGCGACGCCCAGGATGGGCAGAGCATCGCCCCCTGGTGGGCAGAGCATCGCCCCTGCTGGGCGTGCCGGGTGGATCCCGGTCGGGTGCATGCGGGAGTCTGTCTCTCCCCGTTTCCAGCTTCAGAAAAATGAAAAAAGAAAAGAAGAGAAAAAAAAAAAAAGATACAGAAAACTACATTAAATTAATGCAATTTTAATAGTAATATCTGAGTGATGAAATATCAAAATTTCTACTTTATTGCCATTTTGCAAGTAAACTGCAATGAAAATACTAAAAATAAGGGGTTAACCTTTCCCTATTTTCTTTACAGACTAGGCTTCTCAAACTGACTTTTTAAAGCTGTTTTGCTGAGTAAAAGTAAATAGAAAAATAAGCTAAACAAAAGGTAACATTCAACTTCTAACACCCACACTTTATTATTTAAGCAAAATGTAGTATCATTTACTTCAGTTTTCAGAGAAAAAGATTCAGAAAGAAGACGCTAGACTCTGCCAGAAAATGGTAATAGGAGTGATAATAGCAGTAGTGACCTGAGAACATGAGACCACTAAGGCGAGACACTGGTTCCTCTTGTCAAAAGCAGTAAAGAGTGCAGTCCAGAAACTACAGAGAAAAAGGAAAAAAAGCAAAACCGTTCTCTCCATTTTTAGTCCATTTATACTAGTAACAGTTCTAATGATGACTTCCAAATTTAATTAATAAGCCAGTAGAAACAACTGGAATCACACAGGGCCACAATGTGTGATTGCACAGTGTGTGTTTCGAATGGAGTGTCCCAGCTGAGCCGGAGGAGAAGGAAGCTGGAACCCAACACTCTGAGCCGTGCCCCCTGCAGCTGCCTCCCCTTAGAGGAGGGGGAGCCCCATTTCTAATTTGCACGTTTTTCTTGTAGGTTAGTGAGAGCCTTATGAATGGAAGTGAAGAAACCGGGGACAGTGTAGACAGATGTGGAGAGTAAGGGCTGCAGGGTGGGAGAAATAGAGCAATGGCTACCAAGAAATGCAAGAGGTTTTGCCTGACCTGTGGTGGTGCAGTGGATAAAGCATAGACCTGGGACACTGAGGACCCAGGTTCAAACCCTGAGGTCACCAGCTTCAGCCCAAAGGTTGCTGGCTTGAGCCCCCCCCCCAGTCCTATGAGAAGCAATCAATGAACAACTAACATGACACAACTGCGAGTACTGAGTTGCTGCTTGTCATCTCCCTTTCTGTCTCTCAATCAATTTCATCTCTTTCTCTTTCTCTCTGTCTCTCTGTCTCTCTCTCTCTCTCACGCAAAAAGAAAAAAGTTTCTTTCAGAGATGTGTTGTAGAATTGGGCACCTGAAACCTGTATTTATGTTATTCAGTGTCACCCCAATAAATTCATTTTTTAAAAAGTTTCACCCTGGCCGGTTGGCTCAGCGGTAGAGCGTTGGCCTGGCGTGCGGAGGACCTGGGTTCGATTCCCGGCCAGGACACATAGGAGAAGCGCCCATTTGCTTCTCCACTCCCTCCTTCCTCTCTGTCTCTCTCTTCCCCTCCCGCAGCCAAGGCTCCATTGGAGCAAAGATGGCCCAGGCGCTGGGGATGGCTCCTTGGCCTCTGCCCCAGGCGCTAGAGTGGCTCTGGTCGCGGCAGAGCGACGCCCCTGAGGGCCAGAGCATCGCCCCTTGGTAGGCAGAGCGTCGCCCCTGGTGGGCGTGCCGGGTGGATCCTGGTCGGGCGCATGCGGGAGTCTGTCTGACTGTCTCTCCCCGTTTCCAGCTTCAGAAAAATACAAAAAAAAAAAAAAGTTTCTTTGTTTTGTTTTTTAAGATGGAGGCTACTTGAGCATCGTAGAATATTTATGGAAAGCCAACGGGAACTGAAGGTATAAGAAATAGAAGAGAGGAAAACCTGGGTAGGAAAGGGCTGGGATCCAGGTGGTATTTAGAAGAATTAGAGTTCTGACGGATATGTGATTTTTGTCAAGGGAGCAAAGGAACAAAACTGCAGAAAGAGCATTACATATAAAAGTAGCCTCAGGAGCCCTTATGCTAATAGGCTTCAATAGTTTTATAATAAATAAAACGGACTTTGACCTGAGGGTACTGCCACTCCTTCATATGCATGGAATTTCGGGGCCTGTATTTGCCTTGGTCGCTGAAATATTTTTCACTTACCTTCCAGGTTCCTGGTTGTGGTTGCTGAGAGTCTGCCGGCCAGATTAGAGGGGGGTTACTGTAACATAATAAATCATAGTTATGAGGGGGAAAAAAAGTGCTACCCACCTTTTAATACTCTTCTTAAGAACCAGATGTTTCTAGACAAATGCTTCACTCTGCAGTCAGCCTTACAGTGCACAGAAATGAGTCTGGCACACTGCCCAAAAAAGCAATTTGATCCCATAAATGAGGAAAGCTGAGTAATGAGCAGGTTCCAAATGTCTTCCTTCCGAGTGGTATAACCTTAGACTCTATGGCAGTCTTGAAAGCAGGCTGTTTTTAAATAGTGTGTATGTTATTTTTATCTTTCTTCAAACAAATTCTTTTGGCAATGTAGAAGAAATCTGTTTTAAACAAACAGTAGGGTATTTTAAGAAGGTAATTACTATTTCAGTTTCTGCCAAACGCAGGCTAGTTTTATTTTTAATGGGTAAATGATGTAAGAGCCTTAAAAATAATACATGAAACAGGAACAGCAGAGCTGTGAAGTATTCTGTAGTATCCTCACTTTATAATGAGTCAGTGTTATAGGTTTTGTTTCAGAGATTATACTTTTCTTTAAAAAATACACTAAGCTTAAGAACATTGAAAAGAAAGAATGCTAAAATACTAAGCAGTTATATCAATGCTCGTTTCAAACAGTTTAAATATCTGAAGCGACTCTAGTTGATAAATGAAAACTTCTCCCTGCTATATAATTTCTAGAAAAATTACTGGCCAATTTTTCACATAAACTTAAGTCACAACCTGCAAGGATGGTTTGAGGCAGGTGTGGGAATACAGGAAAATTCAGGATTTTGAGAACACCCAAGAGCAAATTTAAAATGATTGAAAACAGACCACAGAAAGAGGCAAGGAGAATAAATGGGACTGAAATGGATCTAGCTCCTGATGTCACTTCTTTCTGCTAAACACATAATTCTACTACTGTCTCTTAGAAAGTGTAACACCAGTTTTTGTATGTGTTGGTTATTGTTTTCATAGATTTCTTAAAATATAAACATTCATTATTTTAGTTCCAATAAATTTTTTTTTGCTACAAGAAGAGAGAAAATTTTTTTTGGTTCATATTTTAAAAGTTTCATTTGGAAATCATTTCACACTTAACAGAAGTTGCATGAACAGGAAAAGTATAGAAGTACAGAGAGCACCCACATGTCATTTACCCAGATACATACTAAAGCATGGCTAATACTTTAGCTCATTTGCTTTATCATCTGTGCCTTCTCTATGTATATATATACAGATTGTGGTATACACATTTATGCACACACATATAGATATAAAACACCTATACTTAAAAAATTTTTTTTTCTGAAGTTGGAAACGGGGAGGCAATCAGACAGACCCCACATGCACCCAACCGCGATCCACTCAGCATGCCCACCAGGGGGCAATGCTCCGCCCATCTGGGGCATTGCTCTGTTGCAACCAGAATCTAGCGCCTGAGGCAGAGGCCACAGAGCCATCCTCAGCGCCCAGGCCAACTTTGCTCCAATGGAGCCTTGGCTGCAGGAGGGGAAGAGAAAGACAGAGAGAAAGGAGAGGGGGAGGGGTGGAGAAGCAGATGGGTGCCTCTCCTGTGTGCCCAGGACTCCTGCATGCCAGGCTGATGCTCTACCACTGTGCCAACTGGCCAGGGCCTATACTTAAATTTTTTTCCTGAACATTTTGAGTGTAAGTTGCATACATCATACACACCTCTGTACTCTTGAATATTTCAGTGTATAGGTCCTAAAAATAGGGATATCCTCCAATAGGCAGTGGTCCCTTGTCTATCACGGGGGTTAGGTTCCAGAACCTCCCACAATAGACGAAAATCCACAAAGTAGATACCTTATATTTATTTTATTATTTATATATTTTAAGGCTTTATTTTGATTTAATATTCTTTTAATATATTTTAATTTATGTTTTGTTTGTTTGTTTATTTGTTTTTTTGTATTTTTCTGAAGCTGGAAACGGGGAGAGACAGTCAGACAAACTCCCACATGCGCCCGACAGGGATCCACCCAGCACGCCCACCAGGGGAGATGCTCTGCCCACCAGGGCGCGATGCTCTGCCCCTCTGGGGCGTCGCTCTGCCACGAACAGAGCTACTCTAGCGCCTGGGGCAGAGGCCAAGGAGCCATCCCCAGCGCCCGGCCATCTTTGCTCCATTGGAGCCTTGGCTGCGGGAGGGGAAGAGAGAGACAGAGAGGAAGGGGGGGGGAAGCAGATGGGCGCTTCTCCTGTGTGCCCTGGCCGGGAAACGAACCCGGGTCCTCCGCACGCCAGGCCAACACTCTACCACTGAGCCAACCGGCCAGGGCCTTGATTTATGTTTTTTATATTGTTTTCAATTTTTTAGTCTAGAAAATGCTTATTTTACCACAAAAATAATTAAAATACTAAGTATATAAAGATACCTATATACCGCAAAATCCCGCAATATAGCAAAATATGCGCAATACAAAATTAGAGATATACAATTTAAAAATTCGCGATGCAGTGAGACTACGAAAAGTGAACCATGGTATGGTAAGGGATGACTGTAACCATAGTACAGTTATGAGCTTCAGTAAGTTTACCATAGATACAGTAATTTTTATCTATCACTCTTTACTGCCAATTGGTCTAATACTGTTCTTTTATTTTTCTTTCATAATTCAGATTTTATTGGCTCTTTGGGGATAAGTACACAGACATTTCAATTTCTATACAATTCTTAACATATGTACCAAAAATATAAAGTCATGTAGTTGTGATACTTTTCTAAACAGTTGTTCCAGTGACTTGCCAGCTTAAAATTTGGGGCTAATTTTCCTTGATAGAGTATCAAGTACCAGTATCTTCAAATGTTGACACACTGTCACATCAGTCCCACTAATTCACAATTTAATATCATCTGTACTACATAATCAAATTCTCAATCTTTCACAGCACATTAACAGTTACTAGGAACACTGGACTACCACACCAGAGATGTTACAGAGCGCACAAACTTCTGTCAGGGAGAGCCAAGATCAAGGAGTGGTTTTCTTTAGGAAACAATCCTACCAAAACCATGTGAATAGAAGTAATTTCAAATGTTCAAGACATTAAATGGAGAACTGACTCCAAATTGCCATTTAGTACGCTTTGTGTTATGGGATATAAAAACTACCCCCATCTATGGAATGTTAAGCTGACACCCAAGACAATCAAAACCTCCCATATTCATATCTCACTATTTTCTGGTTGTACCAAAAAATAAACAACCAGCAAATGATTTCAGCTCTTAAAAAAAGCATTTATCCTGACCAGGCGGGGGTGCAGTGGATAGAGAGTCAGACTGGGATGCGGAGGACCCAGGTTCGAGACCCTGAGGTCGCTAGTTTGAGCACAGGCTCATCTGGTTTGAGCAAAAGTTCACCAGCTTGGACCCAAGGTCACTGGCTCGAGCAAGAGTTTAATTGGTCTGCTGAAGGCCCACGGTCAAGGCACATATGAGAAAGCAATCAATGAACAACTAAGGTGTCGCAACGAGAAACTGATGAGTGATGCTTCCCATCTCTCTCTGTTCCTGTCTCTCTCTCTCTCTCTCTCTCTCTCTCTCTCTCTCTGTGTGTCTGAAAAACAAAAACCAAAAAAAGCATTTATACTTTTAAAAAAATGAGAGTATGTGTAATTCCCTTCTTCTCAAAAATGTTTCTAGAGCTACTAAAAAACTTGCATTTACAAAATAGTTGATAAAAAATATTCCTCTGGATTGTGCAAGAAGGAAGACAGGGACCGCTGATAAGACGTGGTGTGTGACATTAATCAGACTTGGTTCTCTCTCTCCTGCTTCCTCTGAGGCTGGGCTCTTCTCCTGTTATTTCCTCCGTTTTCCGCAGGCAGATCTTCTTTAGGTTCCTGGTTAGCCACTTCGGCCTGTTTTCCCTTTGCTCCCCTTTTCCCTCTTGTTTGCACGTTTTTGTCTGCAGATATCTTCTTTCCGGCCGCCTTTTTGGGTTTCGTTTCCACTTTTGCGGGAGCAGGGAGAGCTGACAACCTCGCTGATCTCCTCTTGGGCTCCTCCTTCGCCGAGCCCCGGGCGGAGCTGACCTTCCTTCAGGCATCGTGGCGGCGGGGCGGGCGCGTGCTGGGTGTCATCGTGAACCTGGGCTGCCTGGCCACTGCCGCTTCTCCCGCCGCCGCCCAAACTGCTCGGACCCAATACTGTCCTTTTTATAGCCTCTTTTCCTCCAGCCAAGTTCCACTCTGGGAGCAGGTATTGCACATCGCACTCGCTTGTAATGTCTCTTTCTGTCTTGTTTAAGCTGGAGCAATTCCACAGCCTCTGTCCTTTATAACATAGCTATTATTGAAGAATACAGTTTTCCATTCCCACCTTTTTTTATTATACATATTATTACTAAAATGTTTTTCTGCTTTGGGTTTGTCTTATGATTTGGGTTTTCTTCATGATTCCATCTGAGTTGAGAATACCTGGCCATAATACTATATATATAGTGATGTTGTGTCCTCATGATATCACAACTGGAGGCATACAATATCCATGTGCCCTCATTGATGACACTGATTTTGATTACTCAGTCAATTTTTTCACTATACAGTTATTTTTTACCTTGCAAGTAATAACCAATCTGTGAAGAGACACTTGAATCATACAAATACAGGGGTGAACAAAAGTATATTTACAGTCGTATGTCAAAGACAACGTTTATTCTGGTATTACTGTTTCTTAATTCTTGTATTCTTTATCTATATTACAACTGTAAACCTACTTTTCCCCACCTTTGTATTATGCTCCTCTTCAAAAATTGACACTGGATTAACATGACTCTTTCTTACTCTAATCTTACCATGATGGTTAAAAAGGACAATATGCTAACATCAACATTTTCTCCACATGAGCCGACCATCCAGCCGCTCAGTATTTTATTATAAACAAGAGCCCTTCCCTTCCTTATTTTCTATTATTACTTATTTTTTATATATTTATTGTTTACTATCCTATGATTTTATAAATTCCTGTTTTTTTCCAATGGTTCATCATTTATGAAATCCTTAGTTATTTTGGTGCTTAAATTGTTTTAGATTTGTTCAACAGATGTTCAAGCTGGCTCCTGGTGTCCTTATGACTGCCCCCATATGTGTGTGTGTATGTATATACATATATATACACACTATTCTACTTTCTAGCTTAACAAGATGTCCCAGGTTCAACTTAGTAACACCCTGCTCCAGCCTTGGAATCAGCCATTTGTCTGAGGAACCCTGGTTCCCTTTAGTGATGGAATATTATTAGAGATCAAGACCTTAGTGCTAAGTATGCTCATTGCTACTAGGGTCTATTGCATCTAAACCTTTTCAGCAAATAGAAAACATGCATGTATACAGACTTTCATCCACATATGTACATATACATATATGTGTGCACAGACACATGATACACAC
This sequence comes from Saccopteryx bilineata, assembly GCF_036850765.1. Classification (NCBI taxonomy): domain Eukaryota; kingdom Metazoa; phylum Chordata; class Mammalia; order Chiroptera; family Emballonuridae; genus Saccopteryx; species Saccopteryx bilineata. The sequence continues at coordinate 70,829,589 of NC_089494.1, forward strand.
ATATAAATACACACATACTGACACATTTTATTGATTGATTGATTGATTGATTGACTGATTTGAGAGAAAGAGAGAAACATCCATTTGTTGTTCCACTTACTTACACGTTCATTGGTTTATTCCTGTATGTGCCCTGACCAGAAATAGAGCGCACAACCTTGGCAAATAGGGATGGTGCTCCAACCAACTGAGCTATTCGGCCAGTGATCATTTTAGAAATCAAAAAATTACACCAATGTCAATTTATCATCATTAGGGTTTTTCTTGCTTTCTCCCAGTTTTCATTTGTCCCCTCTTCCACAGTGAGACCCTGAGTCCCAACAACCTCAATATATTTGTTCAATTCTTCAATACTGGAATCCATCTAAAATAGTTTCAGAATTGCAGTTTCTTCCCCAATACTCATCTACTTGCAAAATAAATGCCGCCCCTTCCCACACAGGCCAGTAATATTGATGATGTAGTGGCAGGAAAGAGAGTAGGAGTTCAGAACTGAAGGAAAACATCATGTGCTGAGGATTCACAGTTGAGCTTCTTGTTAAAAATATGTGAGAGATCTATAGTTCATAAACAAATTTATTTTTTTGTTTCCCCTTAAGTATTTTTAGACCCTTGCTGTGATCATTTACATGACAGTTATAAACCTTTCTCAAAATTTAGGAAAATTTTCTCCTTCTTAGATTATTTAAAATACAAGTTTCTGGTTTATAGCAACTAATACCATTTCCTCCTCAACCTGCTCTTTCAAACTGCTGCCTTTTTTTTAATTGAGTGAATCCTGGTCTTTGCTTGAAAAAGATTTATTTCCACTATTCTTTAGTTTTGTATTTACATTTTATATCTATTTTCTTGAGTCCTACAGCCTCACGAAATGGTTTTGAATAGCAACGCTGCAGAGATGATGGGGAGGTCAGCTATGTTAATTTCAAAGCGCCCCAGTCATCGTGTGAGGTTGCCTAGCAACCCATCTCTCAGGCCTCCTTTGTGGATGCAAGAAGAGAAGGCAATTCTTCTATACATTCTGAAGCCGAGATGGTTTTATAAAGTGAAAAACCTTTTGCAAAGGGTTTAACACAACCCCTGTCTCTCCTTTTCTGCCCACTTTGTGCACTTCACACATATGAGAGAAATATTTCATCCTTTGATGTTTTAGATCTGACACAGATATAAAATGGAACTACACATGTTATGGTCAAATAGTGAAAGTGACCTGTAGCCCTAAGTTAAAATGAGACACATTAATTAAACTCCTTGTATTTCTCTTTCTCTTACATGAAAGCATACCTTCTCCTCAAGTTATTTTTTTATTGAATTTATTGGGCTGACATCGGTTAATAAAAGCATACAGGTTAATAAAAGCATACAGGTTTCAAGTGTACAACTCTATAATACATCATCTGCACACTACATTTTGCGCTTGCCACCCAGAGTCGAGTCTCTTTGGGCCACCATTTATCCTCACTTGGACCTTTTCCGGCCCCAACCCCTGTGGCAAGTACCATACTGTTGTCTGTTTCTCTTTTTTGCTTTTTTCCCCCCACTTATCCCTTCACTCTTTCACCCAGTTTCCCAATGCCCCTCCCTTTGACAGCTGTCATTCAGTTCTCTGTGTCTGCGAGTCTCTTTCTGCTTTGTTTGTTAGTTTATTATGTTCATTAGATTCCATATACAGTGTGTCCGTAAAGTCATGGTGCACTTTTGACCAGTCACAGGAAAGCAACAAAAGATGATAGAAATGTGAACTCTGCACCAAATAAAAGGAAAACTCTCCCAGTTTCATACCTATTCAGTGCAGTTCGATGTGGGCTCACGCACAGATTTTTTAGGGCTCCTTAGGTAGCTATCCCGTATAGCCTCTACAGACTCGTCACTGACTGATGGCCTACCAGAACGGGGTTTCTCCACCAAACAGCTGGTTTCCTTCAACTGCTTATCCCACCGAGTAATGTTATTCCTATGTGGTGGTGCTTCGTTATAAACGTGCCGATATTCACGTTGCACTTTGGTCACGGATTTGAATTTAGCGAGCCACAGAACACACTGAACTTTCCTCTGTGGCACTTGTCTTTCCTGACTTGTTTATTTCACTTAGCATATACATTCCAGGTCCATCCATGCTGTCACAAAAGGTAAAATTTTCTTCTTTTTTATGGCCAAGTAGTACTCCATTGTGTAAATGTACAACAGCGTCTTTATACGTTCATCTACTGATGGGGACTTGGGCTGATTCCAAATCCTGGCTATTGTAAATACTGCTGTAGTGAACAGAGGGGGTGCATATATTCTTTCAAATTAGTGTTTCAGGTTTCTTTGGATATATTCCCAGAATTAGAATCACTGAGTCTGAAGGCATTTATGATTCCCTTAACTTCTAAAAGCCAGTTATGTTAAATGAAACTCCAACTGCCTACTGAGCATCAGTTACCATAGCGACGTGAGGCAGGAGTGGTGTTTTTCTCCTTAGGCACAGGATAGCTGAAATGTGTTCAACCAAGGGACTCAAGCAGCATGCTGACTAGAAATCAAGCAGCTGGGATGAACCTGCTCTATTTCTTTTTCTCCACACTAACTTAAAAAATAACTAACCCCTCTGCTATTCCCTCAAATCTATTAGCTTTTTAGTAGTGAACTTCAGTTCAGTGGGCGGCAGAAGTGCCCTTTGTTAGGGCATGTGGGAGAATGGGGAACTATGATACGAGCCAGGGAAACCCACATGAACAGCTGAGAGATGGGGAGAAGAGTGCTGGGAAGATACACTGCCCTCTCACACATTCTGAAAATACGAAGTGAAAGTGACAGCTAGAAATCCATGCATTTCTACATTGTAAAAATACTTACATACAATTTTTTGAACCATTTATGATCCTTTAACCTCATTTTCTAGGCAATTGATGCTATTTAGAAGAACATTTTATTCAGATCAATATTATTTTATGGAGAGTCTTTACAATTGGTAATTAAGTCAGGTAAAGGGCAAAATGCTCCGTGCCATTCTCACTGGTCCCCATAGATGGCCGAGGAGAGAGAGGTAGTATAGTATAGTATAGTATAGTATAGTATAGTATAGTATAGTATAGTATAGTATAGTATAGTATAGTATAGTGGGTTTCAGGTTAAGGCAACCTCAGTTTTCATCCTCTGCCACTTATTAGCAGTGTGATTGGGTCAAGTTCCTTAAGTTCTCTAAGTCCCAGTATCCTAACATTTAAAATGGGATTAAACAGAAGAGTGTTGACAGTGAGAAATATATATAAAGCACCTGGTACTAATAAGGGTTCAAACAATGAAGCTGTTATGAGGAATTTGGCTTAATCACCCAGTGCCTGTTGAATACCTGGGACATGCCAGCATTGTGCTTGAAGTGAGAAGGATATTAAGGCCCCATCCACAGAGGGCAGCCAAGTGTGGGGATGCCTACTGTCAGTTACTACCTGGTAGACATTTTAATTTGGTATGTTATTTTCACCAGTAGTCTATCCATATTGACACCTACTCTTTGTGGGTCTGCATTCAGGGCCAACTCATGGAAAAAGGCCTCACTGCTATTTTACAGCTAAGTGTTGTTTTTCTTCCAAAACTTGTGTTACCAGCCTCCTCAGTCACCCTATTCCTCAGACTGGAGAGCTGCCTGCACTAAAGGAGTCAAAATAATGTGCCACCACCTCTAAATACACTTCGTTAAAGAGCTGCCAAACTTTTTTTCAATGGCACAGCGTGAAAAGTATATGACTTCCCAAAGTGCCTATCTTGAGCTCTCTTTGCTAGCAACAGTATACCTTCTGGTGATTTACTAACAAATCATTAACATAATTCCTAGAAAGCATTACTTCTTAAAAATTCACATCATTTTGGCTAATTGCTTTATTCTAGATACAGTATAAAGAAAGTTCAGGGGTGTTGATTAATTTAGCCATTTCATTTGGGCATATTTATACATATACACATATACACATATAAAAAGAAGAATATGTTCTATAGATTTTTTTCTTGTTTGTCTTAAAGAAAACTCCAAATTTCCCATTATTATTATTAGTGGTTACAATTTGCAACAGAAACCAGTATAGGATGGTCTGGGTTGTATGTAAGGTTCCCAGGATCTCGTGGAGTTAATTGAGGTCAGCTGGGGGTAAGAAGCAGAAAAGAACTGGAACCTAATGGAAAGATAGGACTCTAATGCTTTTTGCATGTCTGTATTCATCTATTGACCCATTTACTAGTTCAAGTCATTTGACAAACACTGGAGACCTATTATGTGCAATATGAAGGTAGAACCCTCACACTGAGCCAACATGCTCATCTCCAGTTCTCACAGACATTGCACTGCTCATATGTTACAAGATTTGAAACAGGTAGGCTAAAATAGTCCCCAAAATTGTTTCATGGAGTCAAGTCCTACCAGAACAAATAACCCATGGAGCCAAGCCCAGCCAGAATTATGGCTGTTATCAATAGGCAGGACAAAACAATGGTCCAGTAACTACCCTGGCTTCTTTTAGGTTTGCTTTTCAGATCTAAAATCAATTCACAAGTCACAGACACAAACTCAACACTTGTCTGAAAAAATCCTTTCCTGCATCCCATAATAAGTGTTGTACAATCCCAGAATACTTTGCTTCGCTGACATATACTCAGACATCAGTGTCTGTTTACCTGGACATCTGTTTCCCCTACCTCCAAAAGAAGCCTGCTAACCTGCTACCTGATTGGTTAAACCCAGCAACTTCCCAGTTCTCAAGCCAGAAAACCCCCAAAGCCTCACATTCAGCACACAGAACCTGGGACCCTATCTCAGTGTTCTCGCTCTCTACAGAGTAGCAGTGCAACTCTTTGCTTTTATCAGTGTCTCTGGTTTAAATTATTTTATATCTGGAGACAACTTCTCAGTAACTCCTCAGTAACAGTTTGGTCACATGCAGAGTCCTATCTGCTGCCCCTTACTTCTTACTCTCTCCCCAACTCTGGTGTGGAGAGAAGCCACCCAGTGAAACCTAACCTGTTTTGTAACCAGGTCTACCTCTGTGGATCAGAAGGTTTCTGAGCAGACAGCCCCAAATTCTACTATCAGCGAGCCATCCAATCCTTCTGTACCTCTCTCCCCTGAGTACCTAATTCAGTATTAATGGGGAGGGGGGGGGGGAATCAGGCACTAGCATAGCTGACCAACTATATAAAAAAGTACAAATTTCAGTTAATTAATGGAGAAAGTTACTCTTTCATTGATAAAATAATTTTCAACACAGTAAATTGTTCAAAATGATAATTCTGTTTTCTTTCTACCAGATGTCTAAAACCCCAAACCAGCACATATCAAGGGCTACACTACGCTGGTGTTAATTAAGAATTCAGTGGGGCCTGTATTGCTCAGAGCCTTAACAGCCCAACAGCTGTCCAGGCCTGCACAGTTCCAATCAGGAGAGAGGCCACCACAAAGACCAGTGTTTCTCCATGTTCCAAAGAGTACATGATAGCTGACAAGACCTTTGGCCTTCATATCCTTTCCTCTGTGCAAGATGGTCCCTATATTTGCACATTATTGCACTGTCATGTAAAAGGGAGCCGTTAGCCACTGTCCCAGCTCCTGTGAAAGACTGAGAGATCCTGGGAGGGGATGAATCAGGCCAGCTCCATCAGCCTCAAAGGGTTCTTTGTTATGCCACCACATTAAGTGCTCAGGACTCCACCCCCTTTTCTGAGTTCACATCTGTCCTGGGACACGGCGAGATGAGAGTAAGTCAGACAAGCACCAAGCACAATTTAAGGATGTGCATAGGCCTTATTTCTTCTGGGAGGCCCCAGCCAAGGTGGTAGCTTGATGGAGTAAAATCTTCAAAAGAATCAGAAGTAAGTACAGCTAACTGAGGCCCGAGGGGCAGGAGCTATTCATTCAGATAAAAGCTAAGGCTTCCAGTATTGACTCCATTTCTATGAGATCACTGGTATAGAGTGATATTATTCTAGTACGTACTTGGGGCAAGAACATCATTGCAAGGTTGCTCAATCTTTCATCTGCTCAGCTACAACCACCTCCTCTTGCCCCTTTTCCCTCACCCACCTACTCATATACACAGATTACTGTGTAGTTCAAGAGCAGAGCAGGCTTTTGGGACACCTTTGACAGTTCAACATCGAGTCACTGTCACCCATGACAGTAATGTCAAGTGCATGTCAAGACTGACATAACGGGTGTAATGGGACGCTCTTAGGAGGGGCCCAGAACACACAAAACCACAGTCTAGAGAGTTGGGTAAAGATTCTTCTGGACACCGACATAAGTAGGATCCTCACCCCTGGTGGACTGTAAGAACTCAGAGCTTTGATCACCCAATGCTTGAGCTCCACGGGACACATGCCACCACTTTGCCCACCTGGTTTGAGACCAATTCCTGCATCTCCACCTGTGGACGCTGCCGTTGACAGGGACTTCAGTCTGCTCTCCTCTAGCATGCAGCGCAGCTCCCCCCTCTGTATGTAACCTGCATGTCACTGTTGGGTTCTTGGGGAGGTCTCCCGTAATAAACCCAGCATTGTGGAAAGACACAAATACGTGGGAGTGCCTCTTTTCAGGGACGCTCTCTTGCTGATGACTGGTACTTTTCTATCTCTTCTTATCATCTGTCAGAAACCCTTCCTCGCCTGGAAGGAAGCTCTATTCTTTTCTGTATTGTTTTTCTTTTTTCCCAAATATTTTCCTGATACCCCAATTTCTCTTGTTCTGGTTTTTAGCCAAAGTATCTTGTCCTCTTTCTTACAATTAGTTTTTTTTTAAATCACATATTTAGTATTTTTTTTATACTAAACCTTACTGGCCCATCAGAGCCAAATGTCTGATCTACAATAAGAACCAAAAAAAGATCTGTTTTTGCTCAAATGCTGGGGGAACTTAAGCTCCAAACTCCTTAAGCACAGCAAGGAAAAAGCAGAAAAACAGAACAGTTGGTTTCATGTTAATAGCGATGTAATGTCCATAATTCAAAGGGTATTACTGAAGGATCAGAAAAGTAAAAAGTGGGCTTTGAAGAGTTACTGCATCTTGCTGGCCTTTCTATATCAATCATTTTTCTCCTTTTTCATATAGATGGCCCCGCCTGTCCGGGACTTCCATCTGTCATCAGGGGAACACAACCATCTGGAATCAGAACAGATCATCAATCCTTCCACATATCCAAGATCTTTTCAATTTTTTAAAGAACATATAACACAACTGAGAAGTCAATTTAAAATTCCTCTGATGGGCCTGTCTGACTTTCATTAGGAATCATTACACTCAGAGTGATGTGAGAGGTGCCATGAGGTCAGGGCAAGACTCTGCCATAAGGGTCTGCGTTAGTTTCCTATTGCCCAGGTAGCCAATTACCACAAGCCAAGCGGCTTAAAACAACACAAACTTACTTATTTATTTCAACCACAGCTTACATTCAATACCAGTCTGCACCAGTTTCAGATGTACAGCAAAGTGGCCAGAATATCATGTATTCGACAGAGTGGTCCCCCATGGCTCCAATCACCCGCCTGGCCCCATACCCCGTTACCTCGACATTATTAACTTTATTCTTCAACTTTATTTTCTTACACTTCTGGAGGTCAAGAGTCCTGCACGGGTCTTACAGGGCTAAGAGCAAGGTGGCAGCAGAGCTGCATTTCTTCTGGAGGCTCTTGGGTGAATCTGTTTCTTAACTTTTTCACTTTCTAGAGGCTGCCTGCACGCTGGCTCATGGTCACATGACTCTGCTTCCATTATCATCTTCTCTAACTTTCCTGTCTCCCTCTTTCCCTAATACAAGGACCCCCTCCGATTATATTGAGCCCACCTGGAAACACAATACAGTCTTCCTATCTCAAGATCCTTAACTTAATCATATCTGCAGAGTCCTTTTTTTCCATGTAAGTTAGGTTCTGGGAATTAGAATGTAAATACATAGCTTGGGGCAGTGCAGTATTCTGTCTGCCACAGAGTCTGACATAATCAGAGGTTTCCTTCCTGGATATCAGAGAGCATTATTTTCAAACAATGACTAGGAATTTCAATCAGGAGAGTATGTGGAGAGGGTTGGTATCTGGGTTTGACCTCTGGCACTACTGTACAGGGTGTTATGATGAGGAACACAGGCTTTAAATCAGACTAACCTGGGTACTCATCTGCCACCTAGGAACTCTGAGAACTTGGGCGAGTCACTCAAACTCTCTGAGCTCAATTTTCACACCTCTCTTCTATGGGGATGTCTTAGATGAAACAGTCTCAGCGACAAAGACTTGACCACGTGAGTGCTCTTGGGAATAACATTGGTAGAGAGTGAAGTAAATAGGATTGAACTGTGATAAAGTCACAAGAAAGGCTTTACATGACTTTACCTGGCCTCTACTGCTGTGATGACTCTTCAGTATTGTCCCCCTGTGGGGCAAACAAGACAGGGTACCACCTGCCAGGGCCAGGACTAGGGTGAGCACTCACCTCAAGAACGAAATGCAGCGGTTCCAATAAACCCAGTAACCAAAATACATGTTTTAGTGCATTATTTAAAAAAACTTAAATTAATGCAAAAATTTACAATGAACCAGATCCTGAACATTTTAAATAAAGATGAAAAAGTGCTGTGTGGAGACACATTGCAGCATCAGGAAAAAGAGGAATAGATAATTCCTGAAGCTACCTTTATTTGAAACTATGATATGTTGATCATCATGGATTCTTGGTATTTTTGATTTTTTAAAAAAAGAGCCATCAAATATTATTTATCTCAAGACTGAGTTTTTTGGCACGCCTTTACATTTAGTGCCAAGCCTGATTCCGCACTTGCTTCTCCCATATCCTCACTCTGCGTTGCACGTGGGCTGCCCCATACGTCTCTTCAGAAAGGGAGGTAATCTCAAGCCAAAGATAATTCTTGGAGATGGCTTAGCTGTGAGCCATTGGCAGCCAACATTCCTGGCATCCTGGGAAAGGAAAACCTTGATTCTGAATTGGGGGTTAGAGTTGACCACAGCATTCGCTGGTGGGAAGGCAATGCCTACTCATAAGGAGGTTATTATGCCACACAGTGTTTTACTCATTGGAATAACAAGATAGTCACAAAGCACTTTAAGACTTGTGTGGCTGCTAAAGCTAATTGTTTTAGGTGCTAGTGAATGCAGTCACAGCCAGGTTGTGGCCTGACCTCTTCCCTTAGTCTTTTTGACAGCCAAACATCTGACTGAAAGGCCCAGATAATTTACTTAAACCTGAAGCTGCCATTAATATTACTGTCAACATATGGCTTTGATCTATGGTTTATTAGCTTTGGTTAGAATTGCTGAGCAAATAAGCCAAAGTGAAACTTCATTCTATCCCATGGCTTGTCTAGACCCTTAACCCCAAACTTCTTATGCTAGTGATCACAACCAAGTAGTGTAGGCATAAATTTTGCATTTTTCTTGCTACATTTGCTACATTTCTTGCTACAAGTTATACCTTACTTGTAGACATATTTTCTTGCTACAAGAAAATTGTATATACCGAAGTGCAATCCCTACCAAATGTGGTTTAGTTAATGCCTTTGGTGAATTGAATATATAATACACTGTGTTCTAAAGCCTGGCATAAAAGAAAAAATATAAATTCTTTGTCTTCATTCAAAGATCAGTGATTCTCAAAAACAGGTGGAGTTTATAACCACAAGGAAGATTAGTGATTCTCAAGAGGGAAAAGTTTACCATCTCTGGGGTTCATATCAGTATCTACTGAAGAAGGTGTTTAACTGTAGTTTCTTCTCAAATTCCCACTGGAGCGAGGTTCCAGCACTTGATACCGTGTCTTCATGATTAATTAACTGTGTAGGAAATCACTGTTACTGATAGGGGAATAAAATTTAATCAGTTGTACTGAGACGTAAAAACACAAAAACCAAAAAAAAAAAAAAAAGACAAGAACCACTGTACTTAAAATTACAGACACATATATACATGAAACAAAACAATGGCAAGGCATTGCACAACCAACTAAAATTCGTGGTGGCATTTTGCCACATGAAAAATATACAGCTCACAAAAATTAGGGGATATTTCAAAATGAATTTGAAGCTATAAAATATTCCCTAATTTTTGTGAGCATTATATAACTGCAGCTTTTTACATGAGTCAAATTTCGACAATAGGTATCACATGGTATTTAAAGAGTGCATCATTTGTAGAAACAATCTTTTTTCAGGAGTACTGGAGATGTTTCTTTTACTTTATGTATTAGCTGAGGGAAAAGAGGGTATTTTATTCTATTTCAGTAAGCCCTCTCCACATTGGGAAATGAACATTGCTGATAGACTCGCTTTTGCTTCTTGGGTTGATACTAGCTCTCCAGTTTCCCCTTCCTCCCCCTCTGCAAATCCTCCTCGTCTTTCTTTCTTTTTTTAATAACTTCATCAGCTTTACTAATGCAAACCTCACATTGACTCTGATGCAAGAAGCAACAGAATTTCTGGACACTGTGTACTCTTCAATACTGTACCTCTTCAATGAATGTTTCTTTTTCCAATTTTTCAGATCATTTAGCAAAACATACAACCTGAAATGGATTGTGTAAATGCTTTTTTCTTTTGTGAACTTATTGTATTTCCTTTGGAAATTTTTCTTTGTGATTTTAATATAATATTTTCTGTGGTAGGGAAGTAATATGCTGTATTTACTTGTTTTCTTTTTCTCCTGTTAGCTTTTAGATCAAACAGCCACTTCTCTTTCCTTGTAATAATTATTTCTTTTATGATCTGAAAGCACTTTGTGTCTGTTTCTTTGCTGTAATCCTAGTTGATTACACAGCATCTTCATTGTTGCTCAGTGCATAAGTCTTTGAGATTTCAGCTGCAATGTCCAACTCATGATAAGCCTTATTCACGGCCACTAATAACACCTCAGGCTTTCAACCCGTCTTTGGAAGAATCTTATTTACTGCATCTACTATAAAGTTGTTGGACAATTCTTCATCTAGATCTGTGTTTTTCAATGACCAGTCTGTGGACTGGTATACCAGAAATTTCATGCTGGTCTGCAAAAGATTTAACCACCTTGATGTTGCATGACAATTATAAACTCAGTGATCTTAGACAAACCCACTTATGCTCAAGATAATTTCTGTCTTAGTGACCCCTGAAATAACTCTCATATTTTCACCAATCCCCAAATGTAAAAAGGTTGAAAACCACTCTTCTAAATGATTTCATGGAGGTTACCCTCGGAATCGCTCCCTTGGAATACCAATACTTATTTTCCTCTTGTTCATTAAGGAAAAAAAAAATAATAAAATGAACTAATTGAAGAATCACCATTTCATATGTATTTGTTTTAAGAAGTAAATCCTCATCAAGGGGGAGAAAATATCAATATTTTCAGAAACATGGAGAGAACTTTGAGTCCTAGAATATTAAAGGGAAGTTTCAGACAAGTTAATCTTGAAATTGAGATACATTACAAAATGAATTATGATAATATAGATTAATTGTTCACCTTTAAGATGAAAAATGTAAAGGTGATCTTCTTGAATTTAATTAAGTACAGATGTTTTAATTATTGTCATAGTATGCTTAAAAATTGGTTTTCAACTGGACACTCAAGTAAAACTTAAAATTACATTAAATTTTAATTGCCATTATATTTTTTTTAATTTATATGTGTATGTATATCAGAAGAAACATTTAAATATACGTACGTTTGTTTTTGCATTTTCAATATTGCAAAGTTTTTATAGTATCAGAGAATGCATCAAATATAGATTGTTTTATTTCTGCCACAAATGGTGGGCTGATTATATCATGTTTGATAGTTTTCCTCATTGAAAATTGTCACCTATCACTTGTTGGTGATCCTGGTCTGAATGTCACTGCTCAGAAATATGCTTAAATGTTTTGGCACACTGTTTAAGAAATGGGTTTTGGATTTCTTTGTTTGGGGACTATCCATTACATGTAAATTTATTATATAATTGTATTTGTGACTTGAGAGGATAGTCATGATGTTAGATTTACACAGAAATATTGTCTTAGTATGATATCAAATTTGACTGTACATTATTATTTAATGCTATTAAAGAAATTAAAAGATAATCTAGCCTGACCAGCCAGTGGCACAGTCAAACTAGGATGCAGAGGACCTAGGTTCAAAACCCCAAGCTCGCTGCCTTAAGCACGGGCTCACCAGCTTGAGTGCGGGGGTTGCTGGCTTGAGCGTGGGATCATAGACAGGACCCCATGGTTGCTGGCTTGAGCCTAAAGATCACTGGCTTGAAGCCCAAGGTCACTGACTTGAGCAAGGGGTCACTTGCTCTGCTGTAGCCTGGTCAAGGCACATACGAGAAAGTAATCAATGAACAACTAAGGAGCTGGAATGATGAAGTGATGCTTCTCATCTCTTTCCCTTCCTGTCTATCTCTATCTGTTCCTCTCTCTCTGTCTCTGTCATAAATAGATAGATAGATAGATAGATAGATAGATAGATAGATAGATAGATAATCTTGCATATTTATTCTTTTCAAGAAAATAACCTGTGAACACTTAAAAAATGATCTTCCATTTATACTTGTTTATGATATTACTGGACTAGAGTGTAATTGTCAGAGTCCAGTGGATTTCTCATGTAGGCATTTGGTTTTCCTCATCGATTCTAACAATTGCATTTCTGCAAAGATGGATGGTGGATGATGCTTAAGGAAGCCTCTAAGTTGGGAGAATGCAGACCAATTCATAAATGGTTCTACCACTGAGCTTCTGTAACCAGCCTGGGTAGTCAGATACATCTTCTTCCATAGTGACTAAGGGAGACAAGTGGTTATTATCGTTATTTTTCTTTCATTAAAATGTTTATTAAATAGGACTATTTTGAGAATTATGGGAAGGGAGATAATGCTCTACTATTTAAAGAGTGTCTACTATAAATAGGGCACTGTAGTTAGCTTATATCCAGAGTAAGGAATCTTTTCTGTTCAAAATTATCACCAGTTCAGTGCTGTAACCATCCCTCAAAACTGTAGACAATGAAGTAATTTCTTATTCACCTTATTTTTAATTTTTCTCCTTCTATCTGCTATTTATCAAAATAGGTAAAAATCATTTTCAACCAAATATTAAAATTTATTATAGTACATATTTCCTCAAATTTGCAGCTAAAGATGATAATTAGGCTTATAATTGCAAGTCAAAGTTTAGGTACTGTTGGCCATGTTAATAGCTCAATCTCAGAAGACTTCCAGTGGAAAATTGGTCACTGTAAATTTGTTACAATTCTGATACTAGGTATGTAGACATAGCCTCATTCATGAGAATTTATGTATCTGGAGATTAGTGTTCTAATAAGAAAACTGTCTGGGAAGTTTTATTTATATCCCTTCAGATTAATTAATATTTACACCTTCCAATGGTAAATTTTGCTGTTGCTATAACTAGGACAAAATACAGTTAAGCTCTGATTAGGTTTTGTAATTTTTGGAGTTAGTAGAAGAGAGGGAAAAAAACGTATTTTGAATTCACTAATAAAATATAGGAACGACACAATATAATGGGTACTACTAAAATTCTATTTTATGTTTTGGTTGATCACATTGTAGAATGATATGAACTATGAACTCCAATAAGGACACTTCTGCTTATTAGTAGACAGGAATATCCTAATAAAAATTATGACAGTTTGATTTAAAATAATTTTGAACAGAAAGGATTCCTTACCCTGGATTACACTAAGCTTTTAGAATTTCCCTTGGGTATTTGAGTTAGATACTCACACCCAGACTAAGGAAAAAATAATTTCTCTATGTGGTTGTCACAAAGCTTATGAATTTTCCCCCCATAAAAGATGATGTGATTGTGGTAGGCATAAAGATGATCAAGGAAGAGTAGAGAAAATAAAAAAAAAGAAATCAAGGCAGGAAGAAGTGACAGAAGACTGAGAAAGAAACCACTAATAAAGGGCAGATTGGGTTAATAAATGTATTGAAGTTTACGGCTATCACCAGTCCCCGAAATTATAGAAGAGTAAAGGAAGTAATTTCTTATTCATCTTATTTTTTCTTTTCTTATTATCTATCTGCTACTTATCAAAATAAGCAAAGATCACTTTCAACTAAATACAACAACATTTATTGTGGGACATAATTTCCTCAAACTTTAGCTAAAAGTGATAATTATATTTAAGGCAAAGATATGTATCTTGTATTTTCTGTTTTGTTTGATTGTATTTATTTATTTATTTAGTTAGTTATTCATCCATTTATTTATAATTTATAACTTCCTGAGTTCTTCCTAGTGAAATTAGATTGACTGGGATAAAGCAAACAAACTTCCATTGGCATGCCCTACCTGTTAGTTGCGTATCCACATTTACATGAGTGTATTGATCCATAGCCCTGTTGGACCATATGAGTGGGTTGTGCCATAGAGTCTAGACTGAAAGGCTCTTTTGGCTATTTATACAGAGTAAAAGATCTACCACAATATTGCTCTGTTCTAATAGAATGATTTTGTCAAACATTCTTTCCATTACGACAAGACTGATGCACAGGCTCTAACACTTTGCCAAAACATTTGTCATAATGTTTTCTTTAAGTACTAATTCAAGAAATTACCCATTTTATTTTGAGAAAAATTTTTCTTTATTATTCCCTTCTGCATTTGAGAGCTCAAGATCCAGACGTGGTTCTGATCCCAATAAAAAGTTGGGTACACATATTTTCTAATTGAAATATCTCAGGTCAGCATAGTTCTTTAGCCAATAACAATAGTGCTTTATTCCATGGAATTTTAAGCGGTCAGATGCTGAGACATAAGTTAATCATACCTTTCAGTTCATAATGAACAATCAGTCTGGTCAAGGCTCCTCTATTGTTTTCCTTCATATGTTTTTTTTCCCCCTTCAATTTGTTTCTGATCACCCCTCCCACCCACAATCCTTTTCCCTCTCTCCTACAGTCAGTCATTTTGATGAATTTGATGTACATACCTTTGAAAAATGTATAAACTGTCACACATTTCTCTCCCTTTCACCTGAACAATGGATATACCCTTCCCAAGTCCTGAATTAAATCTCATTTTACTTTGCAACTATCAAGAAAAAACTAAGTCATTTGGGGGTCATTTCTTCAAGCTTTAGAAGCCTGAGCCAGCCACCTGTTCCTGCTCATCAAAATTAACCTGGCCAGGTATTGAGTTGCTCGAAAATGTCCCATGAAGTCATTTAAAAGACTTAGCTGTTCATATATCTAGCAAAGTGTAACCTTAATTTGAGGCAGAAATGTTACCACAATAACCGGACTCTTCCACAAAATGTTTTCTTTAATAGAAAATAAAATAAGCTCCTATCTGAAAACATTATTATCTATGTTTCATATCCTTGTTCCTTATTTCTTTAACAAAAAGAACATTCTTTAACTTAACCAACCACATGGTCTTGCTCACCATAAAGGTTTTTTGGGTTTTTTGTTTGTTTGTTTGTTTTTTAAAAATACTTGACATAACATTACTTTAGTTTTGGGTATGTAAACATCTATCACCATATATAATTAGAAAATTTTTATCTTGTGATGAGAACTTTCAAGATCTATTCTCCCAGCAACTTTCAAATATGGATTACAGTATAATTAACTATAGTTCTTATGCTGTACTTTCCATTCTATAACAAAAATACATGAATTAATTTTGTATATGCATGTTTAAATGTACATGAGTGATACTCTACAACAGATCTCATCCTCTGCCATACTTTTTACTCACTCAATGCTATCTCTAAGATGGTGCAATATGTACTAATTCATTCTAGCCACTGCATGTTTTTCCATAGTATGCAGACCAACACATATTACTAATCTATTTTTCCTGATAATAGAGCTATGTGACACCAGCTCCCAGCTTCTACAGACTAAGTGGCTTACTCTACTGCTGTGTCTTCCAATGTTGCAAACTGATCCCATCATTTCTAAATGACCACTAACTAGCCTTGTACAAAGTTTCCCAAGTCTCACCAACATTTGGTATTTTTGAAGGTTCTAACTTTCTCCACCCCAATGAATGTAAAAGGATATCTCATTTTGATTTACTTTTCTCTGATTACTAGGGATGGTGTCATTCTATCACATACCTGTTTGCCATTTGGAGTTCTCTTCTATGACCTGCCTTTTCACATATTTTCCCAATATTTAAATTTGTATCACTCTATAGCATATTTATTGTTTTTCTAGTATAAAACAATTGGCATGAATCAGGATGTAGCATCCTTGGGCTTAAAACATAGCATGAAAGTTGAAAATTAGAGTTGGGGAATTTACAGTTAGTGAGAACTATTAAGTATGGGTTTGAATCACAGTTTCCCAACTTAATTACTGGTTGACTTGGTCAGGATACTTTCTCTCTGTGTGTCTCTATTGCACATATGCGTGCGTGTATCCATGTTATGTGTGTGTGTAAGGTGGGGAAAATAATATTTATGGCTTATTGTGAAAGGCTGGCTGTTATTTTGATGTAAGATTATTTATATAGTTGGCAGTACAATATATGGGCAATTGTAGGTGCTCCATATAAGTAAGTCTGTTTCTTTCTAGTCTGTCTGAGATACATGAGGAATTCCATAAATAGAACCTCATAATATTCATGTCACCATCATCCCTGTCACTGTATGTTTGGGATGGTTTAGGGTCCCTGCTTGAAGTTGAATATAGATCATTTATCCTCTTTAGAAATTTTCCAGTCTTATGGTTCATAGAATTCACCCATGCAAATTTGCCTAAATTTCTTACATTCCCTTCCAGAGCAGATAAATATTTGATATTTGCTTTTAAAAAATCTTGTAGCTTTCTTGGGTGTTTTCTATACTGATTTTTAAATCACCAAATTAAGGCTAAAAATAAAATAGAACAACTTTAACTGAGCCTATATTCCTCCTCTCCCTCCCTCCCTTTCTTTGTTCCTTCCAGTGGGGGACTAGTTAGATATATAGCTTCATTAAAACCTTAATGCCTGATATAACTGCTCTCTTGCTTTTTAATGAATTACCACAAACTTAGCGGCTTGAAACCACAGACATTTATTTTCTCACAATTTCTGTGAATCTGGAGTCTGAGTATGACTTAATTCGGTCCTTTACTTAGGACCTTGCAAAACTCTAAACTGAACTGTGTTAGCTGAGTGTCAGCTGATCTGTGTTCTCAGCTGGAGGCTAAACTAGGGAAGAATCTGTTCTTGGTTCATCTATGCTGTTGGCAGATTTCGCTTCTTTGCTGTGCGTTATAAGACTAAGGACCCTGGTTTCTTTTTTTGGTGTCAGCTGGGGCTGCCTTTAGCTCTTAGTTGGCCACCACCAGTTCCTAAAGGGCACCAGTAGTGCCTTGCCACATGGGTTTATTTAGGCATCCTTCACCAAGCCAGTAGGAAATTCTCTAGAGTAGTCTGCTAGCAAGACAGAATCTTGTACAAAGGTAACATGATCACAAGAGTGACACTTCATTATCTTTACCATATTCATTGGTTAGAAGCAGGTCCCGGCCACATGCAAAGGTACTCTAGGTAGCAGAAATCATGAGGGGCAGGGGACTGTAGAGTGTGTCTACCACACATTTCCAACACCTCCACATGTAGATAGATGCATAAAGGCAAACACAGAGAATGCTGTTGACTTGTGTTACACTCTGTCATGCC
Source organism: Saccopteryx bilineata (assembly GCF_036850765.1). Lineage (NCBI taxonomy): Eukaryota > Metazoa > Chordata > Mammalia > Chiroptera > Emballonuridae > Saccopteryx > Saccopteryx bilineata. Next base: position 70,847,222 of record NC_089494.1, read on the forward strand.
TACATACTTAGAAATCTTAAAACTATAAATTTAGGAGTTATTTATTTACATTTATTTTTACTTCTAATTCATTTTTCTTAACACATTTTAATTTCATTTTTAATCCCTATTTCTACATGAGACCCTTTCTCTGTTTGTATTTTCTTCTGCAAATGTTTGCTCACCTCCTTTTATAGTTTTAAGTACTATTTTAAGTACTGGGGACACAGTGTTGTAAAGAAATACCTAGTAAGTCCTTATTGTCATAGAGCTTATTGGTTACAGGGAACCAAAATGATAAATCACAACTACAATATAATGTCACAAATGTTATCAGAGATAAAGCCCAACGTGATGAACAGGTACATGGAAAGGCTACCCCAGCCACTCTGGAAAGGAAGGGAAATGTTTCCCAGGGGAAGTCACCACAACATTTTAGTCATAAATCTAGAACAATATTAAAATACTAGAATGTGAAAGTCTGTACTGAGGAGCAAGTATTTTTTTATGATCTAAACATTAAGCAGAATTGCTTTTATTTTCACCTGTCTGCTTGAAATTATAGCTTAAATCTCAATAAGTACATAGTTGAGAAAGTTTTAGTGCTGCATTAGTAAAAATAGACAAACTCATAAAAAAAATCTATGAACAAACTCATAAAAGATTATATTATAATGTCATGGAATAAATGGTATCATTAGCTTCCTAAACTTGGATACACCTATTTCTCTGTGGCTTAGTTTTTTTTATTTCTAAAATGAATTGGAGTTGGTAATTTCTGAGATATTTAACTGGATCAAAATTCCATGATTGGGCCCTTCATGTGGAAATCCTGGGTTTGATCCCGGTCAGGGAACACAAGGAGAAGCAACCATCTGTTTCTCTACCACTCCCCCTCTCCCTTCTCTCTCGTTTTCTCTTTCTCTCTCTTTCTGTACCACAGCTATGGCTCGATGGTTTGAGCAAGTTGGCCCCGGGCACTGAGGATGGCTCCATGGCCTCGCTTCAGGCACTAAAATAGCTTAGTTGCCAACCAATGGAGCAACAGCCCTAGATGCGCAGAGCATTGCCCAGTAGGGGGTTTGCCAGATGGATCCAGGTCTGTGCACATGCAAGAGTCTGTCTCCTTGCCTCATCTTTTCACTCAATATAAATAAATAAATAAATAAATAAATAAATAAATAAATCTCATTATTCTATGAATCTATAGGATTGAGGATATAAACAGACATGATGGTGCTGAAAGACTCATAAGCTAAGATCCACAATTAAGTCCCCCATTAAGTCAAGGGAAGATTTCCATTAGCCAAACCTTTGTGTGAAGTATCACAATGCTCTCCCTCCTGGTGGACACATTATATAAAGGTATTCCTTTTTTATGGGTACATTTATTAAAGCTGGGGACAGTGAAACAAGGAAAGACCTAGAATAGAAGAAACAACAGGAGACCCTAAGTGGGGTTGCCATGGCTCTCTAGAAACCGTGAGCCTACAATAGGAAATAGGAGAAAAGGGGACCTTTGAGACAAGTTCAGGGGTTTTGCTTGGGTCAAAATGCCATTGCCCACTGTTCCTCTGGTTCCAAGTTCCATAGGACCCTTAAAATTTAGGAGTTGCCCACCTGTGAGGAAAGAAGAGGGTGAGTGGGAAAGAAAAGGCATAGGCGAACTCCCAGAAGGGAGAGTGCATAATGGGTCCTTTGTTTTGAGGGTTATTTTTATTTATTTATTTATTTTTTAGTGAGAGGTGGGGAGGCAAAAACAGACTCCTGCATGAGCCCCTATGGGTATCCAGCAGGCAAGCACCCTCTGTTCATCTGGGGCCACTGATTCACTGCTCAGCAATCGAGCTATTTTAGTGCCTGAGGTAAGGCCATGGAGCCATCCTTAGTGCCCAGGGCCAACTTGCTCAAACCATTTGAGCCATGATTGTGGGAGGAAAAGTGGAGAGGGTGGAGAAGCAGATGGTCGCTTCTCCTGTGTGCCCTGTAGAGGAATTAAATCCAGGACTTCTAAATGCCAGGCTGATACTCTACTGCTGAGCCAACTGGCCAGGGTCTGTTTTGAGGGTTTTTAAAGACTGGGAGTTTAGGGGAGAATTTCATTAGAATATTCATCAACTTTTCCAGGTGTACTGTTTCAGGTTCATGGTATGTAGTGATTGGTTAGTGCCAAAGCAGGGGTCACTAGTCATTGCAGCTGGTCCCAACATCTCTCATGTGGTTTTACTGCTTTTCTGGGCCTGGATCTGAAATACAACTCCAGCCTAGATGTTATTTCTAGGCCAGAGACCTTCTGTATCTGGATGTAAATTGCTGGGCCAGTCTGTTCAGCACTTTGCCTCAGTTTCCCCATTCTACTTGCCAAGCAATTTTTCTAGCTTCCTACTATTCTGTCTCATTTAGAGCAACATTGGATCTGCTAAGACTGGGCACAGAGCTTTTCAAGTGCAGTGAGGGATGGGTTTCAGGGCCTCCGATCCCCTTGTACAGAGCAAAAAAAAAAAAATGATGGTATTAAGTTCAGTGTCATTTCTTATCCAGCTATGAGCATTTAAGTCTCCAGCTTCAGAAGAAATCAGAAATGTTCAGGAAGAGGATTAGGCAGTGATTTGTCCACTGCTCCTACCAACCTCAGCTACATGTAAATTCCTGAACAATCCCATTTAAAAAAATGAGGTGCTCTTGGATTTGTTTTTAACATTATTTATCTGCACACCAAACATTTTTGAAGGCAGAATTATGTGTTTGGATACAAATATATATATTTTATGTTTTTCCCAATCTTTATCAGGTTTCAGTGTAATTACACTTCAGACACTTGGAGAATGGCAAAATTATCAGATTTACAAGGTGAAGGCCATCATCTATCAAGGTAGATTTTCCATTTGCCCCTTTGGGTGACAGCTCCTGTCACAGCCCTTCCTCTGCCCCAGAGCCTTCAGTCATCATCAGTCAATTCCCTTCCTGGTTCCTATGACACCCATTGACTCCTCCCAGGGACTTGCTGCACCCTGTGATTCATTTCCCCATGGCCGGCTGCCTCGCTGGTTTCTTGGTGGCTGTTCAGGAGTCATTAGGTCCACTTAAAGCCATACTTCTTTCAAAGGCCAGTGAGCTCCACCCAGCAGGTGTCTTTCTTTCCGGCAAAGGTTCATTTAGGTTCTCAAAATGCCCTACAAGCTAAATGCCTTCTTGGCCACATCCCTAGCTGGCAGATAGGTGGACAATATTTTTGGTTCAGCTTTGGCACTAAGCTGGGTAGGCACAAGTAGGGTAGATCCTGAGGAGAGCTAACCTGAAGTCTTCCCTGAAGGTGATGCCCACCTCCACCATAAAAAAGAGCCCAGGTAGGGTCTTTAAAAGTAAAATATAAGAAGAGGAATAGTATATATTTTGAGTAATGTCTTTTATATTAGGGGATAAGAAGCCAGTTCTTTGACAACGGCAATTTATTGAGACCAAGTTCAAAGAGATAATCACCTTCAGTTACTGTTATTATCAAGATCATAATAGCTAATATTTGTATTTATCAGCCATTCATTATGTGCCAGACTTTTTGCTAAGCACATTCCTGAATTATCTAATAAAATCCTTGCAACGTTAAGATGTTACTACCTACTATTATTTTAAGGGAAGTCTCTTTTGTTTTATAAACAATTTTACAGCAATTAATTAGTAAAAATATTAAAATGACTTTCTAGAAGGTATTTTAAAAATGGAATAGATACATTTGTATTGACATAGAAAGATGTTTTGTTTGCTTGGGAAAAAAAACAAAACCAAAGTTGTTGCAAAATAGTTTCTTTGCTGCTATTTTGAACTTTTGCAGAAATGGTCCCATTCTTTTTGTAAAGAGATAATGTATACATATATACATACATATATATATATATATAAAACATTGTACAAAAAATAGATATTTATTCACAAGGAATTGTAATTTATAATTGTAATTTATTTTAACTACAGATATATTTTTTAAGAGACAGGAGGGAGGATAGTGAGACAGACTCCCCCATACACCCTGACCAGGATCTACCCAGCAACTCCTATCTGGGGCCAATGCTCTAATCAACCAATCTATCTTCAGTGCCTGAGGCTAACGCTCCAATGGAGTCACTGGCTGTGAGAGGGGAAGAGGGAGAGAAGGGGGAGAGAGAGGGTAAGGAAAGCAGATGGTCACTTCTCCTGTGTGCCCTTACCGGGGATTGAACCCAGTACGTCTGTACACCAGGTCAATGCTCTGTCCACTGAGCCAACTGGCCAGGGCCTAAAAATATTTTTTTAACAGAGAATCCTTTAAAGGCAAAAGTAAATGAATAAATAATGTCATTGTCTAAATAGATTCTAAGCATTTTCTTTATACTACCAAAATGAGTATTTCATTTGTTTTAAAGCATCAATATAAAGACAAGCTTATAGACATTCACAAATGACTAATGCTAAGAAAACCTAACAAAAGTAAAGTAACCTGTATCTACTTTTTAATGAGCTTAAACAGGTGATCTAAGCAATGTTTGCTGACAGTCTGGTAGCTTCTTATAATAATTTAATAATGATAATACTTATGGCCAACATTTATACAGTGCTTTTTAGATTCACAGATTAAAATGCATTTTAATTGTTCATTTATTTTTTATCTGACCTTTAGATCGACTTTTTTACGGAGCTATTTTATCCTAATAACAATAGCAATCATGTACTAAGTGCTACTAGCATTCCTCTGAGCCAGGTACTACACAAACTCCTTGGGATATACTGTTCCATTTAATTCTCAAAAGAGCCCGAAGGGTAAGGCATGTATTAAGTATGGCAACAAGTTCCAGGTAATGGGTAAGATCAATAGCTCAAACCAAAGAAAAACACTGCACTGTCTCATCTGGAAGCTTGGGTAAATGATGTAGGGCATTTGTGGGGATTCCTTGGTCACCAGGAAGCCAGGCTCCTGCTTGTGCTCTGCTGTCCTCAAAGCACAGCTCACATCTCCTGGATCAAGATGACTGCTCCAACTCCGCCCTTCCTGTCTGAACTCCAGCCTGCAGGAAAGAAAAAGAGGGAAAAGGAGCATCTGTTCTCTTCTTTTAAGGAAACATCTTTTTTTTGGCCAGAAATTAATCACAGAAACACTTAGTTGCAAGAGAGGCTGGAAACATGAATCTTAGCGCATCCTGGTATCTGGCTAACTTTTGGAGGGTCATTAATGACAAAGAAGGGAAGAATGGATATAGGGGTAAAACAAACAGTCTTGGTCATAGTAATTATCACTGTCCTTCTACAAGTGGGGAAACTGAGTACAGAGAAGTTAATAAAGATATTCAATAATACACAGCTAGTAAGCAATAGAGTCCAGTTTCTTTGACGCTGATGCCCATGCTCTTTCCACCATGGTTCGCTGTCTTTTGTACTCAGTTCATCTATTTTACAAGATAGAACTCAACTAATAAAATCAGAACACTTTATTTAGCCAAAAGACCAACTAGCAAGTTTTACTTTTGCCTGAGCATCTGTTTGTTGTACTTGTTATTCTGTTTACCAGGAACAAACAGACTCTTCATGCATGCTTTCCTTTGATGAATACATAATTTAAATGTAAGAGTTACTGGGTTAAATTACAGTATGTCCATCTAATAGCTGTAAAAGTAGCATTCAGTACATAAGGAAATCCTTGAATAAAGAGAAATGGCCTCACCTATACAAATCAAGAAGACTGGCTTACACCTCAATATTATAAACTGTGACATATAGAAGATTGAATTAAATCAGATAAAGGGATGAATGATAGTTTAATAATGATTGCAATAAGATAATAATGCATTTATCTAATCAACTGTTCTGTGTCTATGGTATGTCTTAGCTATAACAGAAAGAAAGCAGATTTGTGTGCAGCTACCACTACTCTGTCTACTGGATGCTTGAAATGGTGCTTGTCCTAATGAAGTGCTGTAAGAGTAAAATACACACAGAATGTTGAAGACTAGGTACAAATATAAGAGTGTAAAATAACTCACTAATAATTTTATATTGAGTACATCTTGAAATGATACGTTAGGTATTTGGATTAAATAGATCATTAATTTAATTTCACCTGCTTGCTTTTACTTTAAAAAAATATGGCTACTAGAAAATTTCACTGCTTGCATTTGAGATTTATGTAATAAATCTTTTCAACAGTGATGGTTTCCCCTGGTCGGCAAACTGTGGCTCACTGGCCACATGCAGCTCTTTGGCCCCTTGAGTGTGGGCGCTACCCCATAAGAAATGTACCTACCTATATAGTTTAAGTTTAAAAAATATAGTTTAAGTTTAGAAATTTCAATTGTTGTACTGTTGATATTTGGCTTTGTTGACTAATGAGTTTGCTGACACTGAAACCAGAAGCAAAGAAGACAAACAAGGACAGACCATCTCTACCATTGTTTAAGATGGGGGGGTTAATGAGAGAGAGGCACTGTTTCTGGATAGCAACATATCAACAGGATTTCTAAGAACAGAAATGCAAACTACCCCCAACTATCAGAATCCCTTTTAAAGAACTCCTCCCTCAGGGAAAAAAAGAAAAGAGAGACAGAGTAGAGATAGAAATAGATATAGAGATAGACATAGACATTAGACATAGAGGGGTGTGTGTGTGTGTGTGTGTGTGTGTGTGTGTAAGAGACATTAGCTTCTCATAACTAATTTGCTTTTCTAAATCTTCCAACATGGGAAGGAGTATTTGGAGCAGGAGATAAGTGCATTTCTGGTATTGGAAAACTACACTTCAGGGAAAGTAAATGCATTAATGTTGAATCAATATGATGCTTTTAACTGCAAACAGTAGAAAAACTGGTTTGAACAATAGGAAATATTGTTTTAACACGAAGCCCAGAGATGAGGCAGGCTCTGGGTGATCAAGCATCAAGCTTTTGCTCCCTTTCTCTGAGGGTTGCTCAGACTCTGTCTTCCTAGGTGTGTTGGCTTCATCTTTGAATAATTTAATAATAATAAATTAGTGGGCCTGACCAGGCTGTGCTGCAGTGGATAGAGCATCAGACTGGGATGTGGAGGACCCATGTTCAAAACCCCGAGGTCGCCGGCTTGAGCACAGGCTCATCTGGCTTAAAGGGTCGCTGACTTGAACATGGGATCATAAACTTGACCCCATGGTTGCTGGCTTAAGCCCAAAGGTTGTTGGCTTGAGCCCAAGGTCGCTAGCTTGAGCAAGGGGTCAGTTGCTTTTCTGTACCCCTCCCCCCATCAAGATGCATATGAGAAAGCAATCTATGAACAACTAAGGAGACTAAGGAGCCACAACGAAGAATTGATGCTTCTCGTCTCTCTCCCTTCCTGCCTATCTGTCCCTATCTCTCCCTCTCTCTGTCTCTGTCACAAAATAATATACATAATAATAATAATACAGTAATAGTAAATTAGTGGCTTAATTTCTTCTTCCTATCGTGCTTAATTCTTCCCATATTCTTCATTATTAAAAACTGTCCAAATATAATCACATCAATCTTTTCACAGGTTCTTCCTGGCTTTCGTTTCTTTATTCACTTATTGATCACATACAATGTGCCAGGTACAACACAATTCTTACTCTCAAGGAGATTGCTGTCTCTGCTATTAGATAAAATAGACAAACGCACACAAATCATATCCTCAGTTTTGTCAAAATGGTAGGTCTCTTCAATATATAAATGCTTCCCATGACCTAAACACCTCTACAAGTTTACATCTTTGATAACCAGTAACTATACTGGACAGCGGAGACAATCTGATCAGTCTAAGTCATCCTGATGAGAAACTTGTATCAACAGGTTTTCCTGTTCTTCAGTGAATTACATCCCTCAATGACTAATGATTGTAAAACCATATCGTGATTCTTGCCAAGTATTTTTATCAAACGAGGAGAGTAAGGC